>NC_088354.1:37352500-38552500 GCF_036884655.1 Musa acuminata AAA Group
GAGGGCTTAGACACATTCTTAATATGGGCCAAATTTATAACCTTATTCAGAATAAATGTAACTCAACCTTAAAAGGATTTTTCATGCGAATTGACTCTAAAACTTTCGATAAATTTTACATAAGAGTTTTTTAACCTTCAAATCCATGGAATTAGGGGCTAAATGATAAAAGACCCAATTTGGCAAAATTTCCATTTTGAATATGTCGAAAACATTGTAAAATGTATCTATGACTAAAATTTTTTTTCAAAACTCTTAGACCTCAATTGACAACTAAATTCCTAGAATTTTAGTCCATCTTAGGTATTTTTTGGCTTCAAATGATAGTAGCTTCACTAGTTTTTTTTTTTAAATGATGTTACCTTGATTCTCGGTAGGCACAATAATCAGTGTAACTCAACGGTCAAAAAGTTTCTTTTTTTAATCAAAATTCCTTCCAAACTTTCTAAAAATATATGAAAGGCTTTTTTGACATTCAAATCAATGAAATTATAGGCTAAATGATAAAAGATCCTGTCACAATTTCATCTTACAATATGCTGACTTCTTCAAAATATCATTTTAAGGTTTAAAATAATTCTCAAAACTCTTAAATCTCATTTTGGAACCAACTTCCTAAACTTTTATATCTTTTTAAGGTATTTCTTTGCTTCAAATGACCCAAATTACGTGGATTTTAAAAGAGGTTATTCCGATTCTTAAGAGGGGCAAATACCAGTGTGACCTTATTCAAAATTAATGTAGTCCAACCTGTTTATTTAATTTTATTTTTAAATGAACTAAATTATAATGATTTTGAATATACATTTAATAACTTCAATTAAAGTAAAATCAATGAAACTCGAGTTTCTCTTATCCAGATTCATTCTAAATCTTTTTATTAATATATATAAGGGTTTTTTTACCTTGAAATCCATTAAATTAGGGGTTAAATAATAAAAGACCCTTAATTTTGCATAATTTCATCTTTTAATGTGCTGAAATCACTGTAAAATGCAATCTATTATTCAATTTTTTTTAACTCTTAAATCTAGATTCCTAAGGGTTCACACTATAGGTATTTTTGGCATCAAATGACCTTAGTTATATTGGTTTTGAATTGAGTCACACTTATTCTCAATGTATGCTGAAATTATTATAACCCCATTAAGAAACAATTTAATTCAATGTTGAGGAGTTTTTTTTTATCCCAAATTCATTCTAAAGCTTTCTAAAAATGGATTATTTGGCCTAAAAATCTATGAAATTTGGGGTTAAATGATAAAATCCACCCAATGTAGCACAATTTCAACTAATTTTGCATTGAAATCACCTTAAAAATTTACAAAAATCATTTAAGCTTTTAATTTAACAGTAATATTCTCATGATTCCAGTGCAACCGCATACGCCTCTCCTTATCCACTGAATCATATACATGCAAAACATTCTGCCCTTATAATAAAGTCTGATTGACATCCTTTTGCATGTGTATGGCAAAGGAGTATAGCATGGATTAATCAAACAGTAATGTCGATAGTTGAGGCACCAACAAAGATTTTGATGACTTAGGTAAACAAAATTAATTTGTTAAATATAAATAAGGAAAAGGAAATTTTGAGGTTTAATTACAGCGTTTCAGAAACTTACTACTAGTATCTTTGTCTCTACTGCTACCTGATGAAGTCTTGTTAAGAACATGCTCCATAACCACTGAGTCAGGTATTAGATACTTTTGATAGACTTCAGAAGAACAAACAAAAGGGAAGAAGAGGATGAAGGGCACAATAAAAACATAGAACAAGAATCTTCCAAACGCCCGAACCATGGTCTGCATTTCTGCCTACCAAAAATCTTAACAAGTGGTACTTCTGCATCATGTTGGACCGCATTTGTCTTTGTTTGTTTGAGTTTAATCTTATGTCTGTTTATTTTATTTTTCTGAGACTTGCGTGCTATAAATGTGTTCGATTCAGCATAGCTCACTGGCTCATTTCCTTCTAATTTCTCTTCTTCTTTATGGTTGTGATAGAATCAACTAATGGTGTTACAGCTTTAGGTTCCTGATTGAATTGTGATCAGCCGAAGCTATTCTCTTAGCAGCTTATCCTTTGAGTTGAGCTTTGGGGATTCAAGAGATGTAGTATAGTAAATTGTAGCTTGATTTCTATAATTACTTGGTGAGATGAGATTTCTATAATGTAAGATGAGATTTATTGATGCCATTTAATCTTGCATCAAATGGATTACAAATGTGTAGAATGTACAGAATGGTGCTACTCTTTGTTACATTCTTAACTATATATCTCTGCATTAAGTTGCACTCATGTAGCCTTTGTTTCTAATAATCCACAGTTAAAAGTTTTGATGCAAGTGTTAGTAGCAGAATCAACAAATGGGTCCATCATTATCAAAATCTAGATTCAACATATAGGAGGGAATGGAGTGAAAAGGAATGATAGCAATGAGTATTGCAACTCAAGCATACTGATTAGATGTGGGTTGTGGACAATTAGACATGACATGGGTTTGGCAACAATGGAGTTGGTCGCATCATAAAATTATGCACAATGGACACATCATAAAATTCAAAATGGTTGGTCCAATTTAAAGGAAAAAAGCCATAAGGCAAATGATTATAAACAAAAACGACATAAGGCAAGAATTTATACTTAAAACAAAAAAAAGGTGTGCTAAGTTTTTTTTTATATATATAAACACATTAAATGAGTGAAAATTGAAGAGGATTATCTCACATTTTGCCATGTTAGAACTTCCTCTAAAAGGTTCAACCTAAGAGCTTAAATGCCTTAATTTTATATCTTATTGTAAAGAATCTAAATCATGAGTATGAAATTGTTTTCTGAAAACAAGGAAAAGAAGTATCTATTTAAGATATGATTCAAAACAAGGTCTGAGGGTAGTTCACTGCAAGAAGTACCTTTCCAAATATTACAATCACCTATTAAGAAACATGAGTCTAAAGATTAACATGGATTGCTCAAAAATATCTGAAATAATGTCTTTGTGAAACCAAGGCACCTTCGTGAGACTCCTTCCTATCTGGCAAACTTAAGAGTTCAGACCCTCCAAGATGGTGCCATCTTTTGCTTGAATGGAGGATGAAGCTCTGTTGCTACTGCAACCAGCAACCTCAGTATTGCCCTGCATACCCTTGATCGAGAGGTCAAAGTCCAGAATACTCACAATTATTAGAACGATAAGATCCATCACTGTCTAAAGTAAAAGCCACCTAAAATCTAATTAAAATTACAGTATGAATGTTACAGGAAGCTCCCCTCCGATTGTACAACTGTGCTTAAAATTTTAGATATTTGTTCGATCATAGTGTTTCGAATACATTTACAAAGGTTTAGGATTCAAAACGGATCTTTAAAATTTATACCTAAAACTTAGTTTGATGGTCTTGTATCAAATTCATTTACTAAAGAACGAAAGTTGATAGTATATCAAAATCACTTATTAAATGTTTGATAATCAAAATTGAAAGCATATAAGATTTTCTTAACTATATGAGGATATCTCTCTACTCTGTTGAGGAAAATCTTTTATTTAGAGAAATCATCCCTCCTAACTTGTATAAATAGGAGAGCGACATGTGACCTTTAGTAATTACTTTTCTATCTCTTTTCTAACAGAAATCCTTATTTGATAAATTTTATATATAAAATATTAATTTCATGATGATTTACTAGATTCATTTGCTAAAATTTGAAGCCTTAAATATCATCCCACATATTTTACACCAAAAGTTTTGGTTTAATCGTGGTGTGCTAGACCGAAAGTTCAAAACTTCATATGATAATCTATACCTAAAATATCAATCTCCTAGTGGTATGCTATATTTACTAAGTTTGAGAATTCTAAATCTTCATTCGATATATTTTAAATTTAAAATGATAGATTGATGATAATGATAAATTTATACTTAACATATTAGTCTAGCAACAATGTGTCAAACTTACAAATTTCATCCGATAAATGTTACACATAAAATATTGATTTGATGATGATATGTTAGAGTCATGTATTAAAAGTTAAGGGTTCGAAGTCTCCTCAAATAAATTTTACATCTAAAATGATAATTCCGTAGAAGAGTACGTGGACAAGGTTGAGAGTTTAAAATCTTGTCCAACAAATTTTTTATATAAAATATTAATTTAATGATGATATTGTAAACCCATTTATCAAAGCTTTTGGATTCAGAACCTCATTCAATTGCACCTAACATTGGTTCAATGGCGATTTATTAGATCCACATATGAACTTGCCAAGTGCCAAACCTCAATGGACAAGTCTTATATCAAAAATAATAGTTCGATGGTGGTGTTCAAGATTCACTTACGAAAGATTGAAGGTTTGACATCTCATTCAATAATTATTAAAAGAAATTATTTACTTCAAAAAGTAAGGTAGCACAAAGAAAATGGTAGGAACATAATTTCAAAATAACATATCCAATTAAGATATAACAACAAAATTAAATGAAAACATCAAGAAAAGGAACGTCCTAAGTAAAATTTCACTCTTCATATGCATTTTATTAAGATCCTTATCCCAGCAACAACTGGGATTATCGCTCTTGTCATCATAATTACTGAGCCTTAGCAAAGTCTCTTGGTATTCCAGAATCAAAAATAGTATAGGCAAATAAAAATATATTTATAACTTGGAAATGAGCTTGAGGTCTCTATTTATTAGAGCCTAATGGGCACCTCTTTGTCTATCTGGCTGTACTTGAAGGCCCAACAGATACAATGAAAAGAGCAAGAAAATGTTAAAGCCCAACAGATTCGACTATTGAGCCATTTAAAATGTTAAAAGAAAATTAGGTAAAACACTGACAGAATCTAATGGGTTTATGGAAGAGAGTTACTGAAAAGCGAAGAAAGAAAAAGAATGAAATCATTACTAATCATAGGAGTTGATGGAGTCGTTGCAAAAAGGCTTCCCCCGTCAGTCAATCATAGGGCGACACCGGACAAGAAATTAATGCAACCTCTACATCGATCGTTCATGGCCATGCACCCTAGTTTTGTAACCTCTAAGAGCCATAAGCATTGACTTTTTGTGCTCTTGGATTTTACTCCTTATTGACTATCATCTCACTAAGCAATGGAGAACACCTATGACTTGTATAAATGCACTTTGTACAAGGATGCATTTTCTCTGTCTCATCTGAGCAATGGAGAGAACACCTTCAGAGAGTAATTCTATCAAAAGGTTATCCAATTTTGCAACACATAATACAGGGAAGAGACTCTCTTCTACCTGCAATTCCAGCATCGATAATTTAGTTTATCTTCACACATCAATCATCTCTTGTGTTGGCATCGAAGAAAAGAAAAATGTTATCCTCAAGATCTACATTTCTGAATTCCTTCTCTACATGACCTGTAGCACTTGTGCATTAAATTGAAAGTGGAGGGGAAGCTACACCTACCCAAAGACGAAGCAAGAGAAATGCAACCTCTAAAGGAGATCAAATTCTAATTACATAGGTATCTTCTTCTTCTTCTTCTTCTTCTTCTTGTATCAGTATATCGTCTGTATGCAATTTCTTCAGAGATTTTTATTCACGGTAGCCAACATTCAGAATCAACTGCACTCACTCGATCCATAAGAACACATTCTGAGATAAGAACAATCCATGCACAAGGTAAAGGAAAAAAAATGACAATTTTATTTTGGCTTAAATTAGATACGTTACGAGAACAACACACAGATATATATGCAGTCAATAATCAAGAAGAGATAGAAAATACGGGAACATGACGATCTCAAATAAATAAACGGAAAGGAAGGGCATGAAATTGTTTGACCAAAGGCAAAAGGCATCTGTCTCGCCTCCGCATTCTTACTGCTGCCTCATTACGGTCTGTGAAGTGCGCACTCGCATTCGCCCTCCGCGTCTTGCACCCTTCGGTGAAAGCTTCGGTGACATCCACATGCTGCGCACTTCAACGCCCCCGGCGTCCCCTCTTCTCCGTCGGCAATGAACTCGCAGCAGCCGTCGATGGCGTATCCTCCGACGCTCGCCGCATGGTTCTTTCGGCACTCCGCATACTTCACACACTTTCTCCTAGAGAATTCTGCCCGGCCGCCATGGATGCGCACCACCGGTTCGTATCTTCGCAATACTAGGAGGTGCCTCTTCATGTCAAGTTCCGTCAAGCTCAGATAACTTTCCGATCGAGTGGTTTTGTTTTCTGCTCCAACTAGGGCAGCTGCATACTCATGAACAAGGCTGTGATGCCGCTTTCTTTCTACTTGGAAGCTAGAAGAAGCTGAGCTTTGTAGATTTGTTCCAGTGGACAGATCTCCTTACCTACCTTGAATATATATATACACATATATAATCCCAATTTCTTTTCCTCCTAAGCCTAATGCTTCCAACTCTTGGGGTAAGGTGCACATGACCTTCATTCATGGCCATGGTTGAGCATAAGACCGAAGGGGTCGGCAGAATTGATGGTCCAACCAATTCCACCTCATCCGGGCGAAAGGAAACAATTCTTGGACCATCAGGGAAAACCCCTACACAGGTAGGGAGACACCTTTTGAACGCCCCCACTTTGATTGGTCGTGCAAAGGCATGAACAGCTAAGGATATGCTATTAAGGCCGAGGCTTCGAAAGAAGGCTTAGCAACGACGGCTGTCTGGAGACGTAAATATGCAGCCCCACGTTCCTTTCTCTTCATCATTTATTTTGTCTTTTCAGCCCAACGTTTAGTCTGGAGATGCGTGTGTGGCGTTCGGATCCATTCAAGCCACCAACTGGTTTTGTAGGGAACATTTAGTTTGGTTTACCTTCCCGCACACAGTCCTGCCCATGTTATTTGCTGGGTGACGCTTATATGTTATCTAGAGCATTACTTCCAAGACAGGTAACTCGATGTTCCAAGTTCCGCTGTTGCTAGGATCGAATCAGTGGTAACCCACGACTGACATGCACAGTACAGTTCATCAAGTCGCCTGGCTCTCCATATTTCACACTTGGTATGCATGTACGTACGTTACAGAAGCTCGATATGATAGGGTGAACGACCGAACGTCGTCAGCTGAGATCACAAGGTAAGAAGAAAGCCGCATCGTGGTAAGGAAGTGGCTATTAAATTGGGTGATGAGATGCCCAACTGGTGATAGCTGGTGAGATTGGGACAGCGTCGAATTATGGCCGGCCTACCAGAAAACGCACTATGAGGCCAATCATGAAAGGAGCTGCAAAAACTGTTCAAACCATGCACATGTTCTTGGAATTCAAAAGCAAGGGGAATGGCTGGGCAGCTGCTGTGGCACTCCTTTATCTAAGAGGTGTCATCGGGTCTTGTATTGTCTAGTCTTGGACGGATACTGAGGCTGACATGAGGAAAGCAGAGTTTGGAGAAGGACGAAGGAAGAAGAAGCTAGAAAGCCTTTGCTTGCTTGCTTGCCGAAAGAGGCCATCAGAATAGATTAGTCTTTATCCCATGCTTAGACTTGCTCTTTTCCGTCTACGCTGCACCTGCTGCTGCCGGCGAGTTATTTGTTCTTTTGAACAGTTGCAGTCGTTCTTCCTTGGCGTATTAATTTGAGTTGTGTGTGCTAATGTTGGAACATATGCTAAAGTTTATGGATTTACTGAACAAAAGGACCAAATGCAACGACTGAACCCCACACAGCATACCGAAAAGGGCTTCTTAGTTGTGCTATAATGCAAATTAATTGGATTATAATGAGCTACGATCGACTTGCGATGCACACGAGAAAGGCAATCACTAAGTTCCAATTATAAATATTTTTTTTTACGAAAGATAAATAGTACAGACGAGATTCGAACTTACGATCTTACGATAAATCTAAGTTGACTAATATATTCGTAAGCAAACTCTAATATTTGGATGTCTTCCTACCCATTTCATTTGTTGGGATCACTAAGATGAGGATGAATCTTTTTTGTAAATAAAATAATCGATCATATGTCAATAAAGATAAGAGAGAGAAAAGAGAAATGTAAGCACTATAATTGTGATTCTTGATAATTTGATGTCATCAAATCATCTTTCTTCAAGAATCTTAAACTCTTCGATTGTAATTTGATATACTTCACTATTCACAAACTCAAAAAAAAAAAAAAGATTTTATAACTCAAAAAAGAGATCAAACCCAATATAATGTGTCTTATGCGGTCTGCAGTTAATAAGTGATACCACCACAATCTTGGAAGTTGTGAGGCCGAAATCAACCATAATCAACCTTCAACAAGTTTCAATATTTCGACCCAATTTTAGTATGCAGCCTAATTATAGCTTCTTCCTTCACAATCTCGTTTGTCGATTTATCTGCACTTCTTTTAAATCTTTAAATGAGTCAAGATAGTTTTTTTCTTAAGAAAAAGAAAATCAACTCAATTTATCTCATATTTACTCAACAAAAGGATTAGACCAAGAAACTCAATAATTTAATTATTCATCGTCAAATTACCAAGTCAATAGGTAGTAGTAACATTTCCAGTTTACTGAATGTCCAATCATGATGTTTGAGATCTCATGTCTTCCAAAGAGCTACAACTTCTCCTTATGATTGATTCTTCAAGATAGCCACAACAAGTTCTTTTGAACAGCACTGATTTTTCGTGCACGATTGAAACTCTTTCTACATGAAAAGTTCAAATCAGCACGTCTCAAAACTTAGTACTTCTCCTATTTCCAATATTCTTTACATATGTAGTTCAATGAACATGCATTAATATTTCACATATCTTCTATATCTAATATTCTCTTTGGGGTAGCTTAAGTCCAATGTCCTGATGTCCTTATATATTTTTTATGTCTAACTCGACACATCGTATGTCTTTATATAGTTCTTGTGTCCAATACACTTAGGAGAGATTGCATTTCTTGATATGAATTCTTATTATACATCAAAATTGTGTTTTCAAAAGGAACTAACCAAAGTTCACATCACCTATAAGAAAAAATATAAAGAAAAAAATAAATAATAAGTTATATTTAACCAAATATAACCATTCCATATTGTAATAGAATTTGTTATAAATTTAATTAATGTTAAACTATTTAACTAGTGGTAGATAAACACTGATCTCAGTATATGTATGTTAAATTTATAATTCATCCACTCTTAATATCATTATGATCTTAACAAATAATTAGTATCCATTATGATTCTCTTGAAATTAGGATTAATATCCTACAGAAAATATCATTTTCTATCTAGAGGTAGAGGAAGAAAAAAGAGAGGAATAAAAAAGCTTACCCAAGAAAGAAAAGAAGTTTATATCTCAAATAGAAAAGAAAAAAAAAACATTCAAGATAATATAGGATGAACGATCAATCAAATAAGATAACTATACTTTTAATGGTCTTCAAGAGTGATTGCTATCAAATTTCCTTACCCATGAAGTCTTTCATGAATCAGAAAAAAAAATAGAAATTATGGTTAACTAATAAAATATTGTGTCACATAAAAATAATCTTGATACTTAAGTGTTGATCATGATGAACTAATATTAGAGCATGGTAAGTGTAGATCCTCATCGTACAGTATGTTAAAGAACTATAAAGGAGCTAAAAGTATCTCATCTTGAATTTGAATTTAAGAAAGAATTACATCAAAATTCATCGTAAATAAATATCTACTTGATATAATTGCAAGGTTAGAAGACTCAACTAACTTGATGAATTAATAAACTCACTTAGAAAGGAAAATAAATTTGTGCTACAAACATTAAAAATTTAAAATAAAGAGAGAATTGGTTTTACAAGATAACTCTTTTTCATCGGATAATAAAATTTGTGAATGAATTGATTTTACACTCACTCACCTTTTACCTAAAGAAGTGTGTTTTTTGGGGTAAAAATGATCACTATGCTTGTTCTTCTTAAGAATGTTGATTTGAATGCAAAATTTGTTTTTGATTCCAAAGTAGCCATCCTAGATTTAAAATTAAATGACATGAAATGTAATTTTTTTTATTTTATAAATAGATTTAAAGTGTAATGTATTTTTATTTATAAAATAGATTTTTATTTTATAAATAGATTTAAAGCAAAATTGCATACATATATTTTTTGTTTGCTTCCAGCTTGTTAAACAACGTGGTTGTATTTCCAGCTAGTTAAAGAACATGGTTGTATGACCTTTGATGACAATAGTAAAATAATATTTTGTCACATTGACATTGATAATAATTCATGGCTTTTATTGATGTTTCACTTGTTGAAGAATAAAAATATAATTTTTTTTATCAAATTTGTAGACAAATTGAAAGTGAAAAGATTTTTAAAATGATTCACATTAAAAGTGGTCATGGATATTAACTAACTTGATGTTGTTATTTTTGAAATTTTTTTATAATGAAAAATGAATATGCTAGAACAAACTTAACTCCAAGGAGATCCCAAAATGTTTGGAAATATATTTATATTTTAATATATAATTAAAAAATATTTAAAGAAATATATAGTTGTAGAATACTGAGTGCTTGGTAAATAATAGATAAGAATTATATTTTAAATATGTATTGACATAAATGTTGTACCCTTCTAATGTTTTTTAACATTTATTCAAAAATAAATACATATATATTGGTTGAAATTAATAAGTAAATAATAATCTTATAAATTTTTTGTATGATCTAAATATATACCATGAGGTAGGAACATTTTCAATATAATACCATGAGGTAGGAAATGCTAATAATACCATGAGGTAGGAACATTTTCAATATAATATCCAAATTAGATATGATTTTTTAAAAAATTTACTAAATATTAATTTATATTTGACATATGCATTCGGTCCTCAATGCAAATGTGTTCCTAAATGTATCTTATGTCTCCTCGTCAAAGATGATTAATCTATGTTAAATGATATTAATATATTTTAAGATCTAATTATTATTATAAAAATAGGGATATCCTAAGTTCATGAATATATTTTCAACTCGAATAGTCTAATGTTAACTACAGTTAGTTAGGAGGTTAATGCGAGGGATATGACATATATAATCTTAATATAAATTTATAAGGACAAAGATGCGGTTTCTAACTCTAAAAGAATAGAGATGTAGAATCATTTTCCTTTTAATCGATATAATAATCGATAATATTATATTTATATTTTTTTCACGTTTTAATCTTTTTATATTTTTATTGATTATTATTTTTCAGTTTCTTGGGACTCTTCTTCGCTGTGGTTATCATCGACATGACCACCGATCGAACGGTGAGATTTACGTCGATCATATAAGTCATCACGTACTTTTGGTCCTACGATTTCCCGTAGTCACTTAGCTATAGAATGCTTTGGAAGACACACCATCTTCTGCCAATGTGTCGCTTATCGACCACATGAAGCCAATAAACTATATCATCTATAATGATTCTTAGAATGCAATTTAAATTTGATTAGGATTAGATTATAATTCAAATTTTGAGTTGGATTAAAAGCGTATGCTCGATTAGAAGTAGAAGAATATTAATTTAGGCTTAGAAACAGGACCTTATGCTCGTGATTAAACACGAGAATAGAGAGGAGAGAGGAAGCAATCGTCTCAAACGGAGACATGAGGGATGATGTAGACGTGATAGAAAGAGGCAACACCTGATTGAATTAAGCTTTTGAGTAATAAAGGTCTCTCATCTTCGTCTCTCCTATTTTTATTTTGTACATTCGAAATCTAACAATACTGAGTTAATAAACACTTAGTAAGCGTCATATAGCTCACTGTCTCGATAACATAGTGTAACTGTTACTCCGAGAAAGAATACATATTAGATAATAATATTAATTAATAGAGAATAATATTCTACCAACCATCCAACCATTAATTATATGATACTATCTCTCACCTAAAATTATCATTCTCAATATGGCTATGAGAGAGGAATGGTCTTTAACTCCTTATAGGACCAATTAATTGTTCTATGTTAAACGTTTAGATCCTCATCGTAAATGATTTTTATATCCAAAATAGAGGTGGCATGTATACTGTG
The DNA here is from genome assembly GCF_036884655.1 of Musa acuminata AAA Group. Taxonomy (NCBI): domain Eukaryota; kingdom Viridiplantae; phylum Streptophyta; class Magnoliopsida; order Zingiberales; family Musaceae; genus Musa; species Musa acuminata. Next base: position 37,364,496 of record NC_088354.1, read on the forward strand.
ATTAACTCAAAAGTAAAATCTTGAGATCAAATTCTACCTTACACATGTTTTCCCATCATAATCAATAATATATTTTCTTGATGATGGTCCACAAAAATGCTGATAAGTTTAAAAGCAAGCCTGAGGATTGATTGCCTATTGCACAACAGGTTATAATGGAAATGGATCTTTAACTAAAACCTTGTTTCTCACATCATATATTATTCTTGCATCATATATATGGAATGGACATTATTGTTAGTAAACACTAGAATGATGACCTCAAAGACAAATGTAGATGAGCAAGGAAGAAAACAGGCAGTACCATAACTAGTCGTCCTAAGAGCTCCTCCTATATATATATATATATAGATAGATAAACCTTGTCCTTCCGTAGCTATAAGTCGATGAAGCAAAGTGCCTAACTCGGCTCAGGAGCGGAGGAGACTCCGCACGATCTCAGCCTGCGCGCTGCTGATGTCCATGGTCGCCATCAGCTCCGTCAGGCGGTCGCTAAGATCGTCGACGTCCCGGTGCAGGCTCTCGATGTAGTCGCATGTCTCTTGTAGTAGTTTTGCAGCTAAAGCCTGCACATCAGTCATGCATTGCATGCAAGTCTAAACTTCATGTTGAAAGCTTTATCTGTAGCATGCAGCGATCACGGCGGTTCAGTGAACTTACTCTGCTTCCGCCTTGACGGCGGGTTTCGGGAAGAAGAAATCGGAGCTTCGAGATTAGCTCCTTGATCTCCTCCTCTGAGATCCTGGACCTTCTGCCAGACATCGGTGGAAGGCGAAGGGAAATCGGGGTGAGAGATACAAGCAAGGGAGAGTGTGAGAACTTTGTGTGAGGTGGTCAAGAGACACCCACTCCTTTCACTGTGAAATAGAGCTGAAGAGCTCCGCACTGGCGTTGGGAGGCCCAAATCTCTCTCTCTCTCGACAGTTCCTGTAAAGACTTGGATCATGGATTCAAATTGATCATTTACCCTTGCAATAATGAATTGAGTGGGACGCAAAATACAATGATGTGATGTGTTTTTCATGTTCGCGTCTGTCACATTCCATCGCTTTTTACAAGGTTGAGGGTGAAAAGATTAGATTGCAGCATATGGCCAATAAACGAAGGAGCCCCCCTGCGGTCGTCTGCATTAATTAAGCAGTCAGGGGTGCAACTGGCTGATTTCAAGTGGCTCACCGCGTGCGTGATGGATTCTCTGTAGTCACGCACATGGGCTCATTTCAAGTGGCAGCGATGGTTGCCCACTGGGTTGGGCGTCATTCTGCGGGACTCCATGTTTACAAGATCGAAGGAGGAGTGTTGTGCTCATTTCAACTCCTTCGTGTTGCATTAGTAAGTACACAACCATTATTTTCCATTGTTGTGTTTTTGGCAAGTTAATGTGTTGTGTGACTGGAAAACAACAGCCGACCATTATTCACCAATGCGTCTGTAGTGGAGAATGAGTGAATAAAATGAAAGTGATCGATCGATCAAAGAAAGAAGCGGAGGAGGAGCACACCAAACTCGATGTCCCCGTCGGACATGATTACGAAAGGCGCACTCGCATTGCGTGCTTAGGCTGCTCACTCCTCGTTGGCACCCACATGTGATTGTCTCGCGGCTGCGTTGAACATAAACTGCATGCATGCATACGGCACAGACGAGGACGCAGAAAAAGCGGCTGACGAGAAGGGCGTTCACCTAAGCGTGATGGCGCCACTTCACGTGAAGCAAGGGACGAACAATTGGGTACCACTGTCTTCTCCAGATTAAACCTGTACTATGCAACCTGTAAAAAGCTTTACGAGCGTACACAACTCCGAGGGGTCGATAGGGTTGATTGTCCATGTCTTCCCTTTGGCGGTATGGCATGTCGCAGGTGATGCAGCATATCGAATGCTCATCGATCGTTGCAACTTGGCTAGAATAATGTTCGAGAGTTTCTATATACACTTAAGATTGGATACCACAAGTTGTGATCATGGACCTAAAATATCAGCATCGTAAAGGGATTTCACCCAATGTACGCCCATGGTTTTATGCAAGATAAGGCTTTGGGACTGGTGGCGATTAAACAAGACTCTGTGATGTCCCGTTGCAGATAGCTAATGTTGGTGTCGATGTCGGCCATAAATGCATCACGTTGGTTGTTGCAGGTGCGTGATAGGTTAAAGCACCGGAGTGGATAGTCTCTTTACCCCATTGTGCCTTCGTCGAAAGCCTTCTTTTGACGTTTTGTGAAGCATCGATGGGGGATAAAATCAATATAACTTGGATCGTTCGAAACCGATATATCCGAATTCATCTGAGACTCTTGTAAATTAATTTTAAATCAAGATTTAGCAGATTTGGGAGCTTTTTTTTTTTTTTTTTTTGTGGCAAACATTCAATCTTTCTAAGCTAATAATTTAATGAAACGCTTGGTTAATTTTGAACATTTAGAATATGTTTCTTTTGACAGAAATTTTGTCATTGATGGAATTTTTTTATTGTTGAAGCTTGTTTTAGATTTTTTTTATGTTCTCATTAAAATATCTACGCATTGAATCATTGAATGCATACAATTATATCAACTGATGTTTGTTACAGGATGATAAGGATTATATGCTCATATATATATCATCTTTATATGTTAATTCTATAAATTTTCTAAATAACAGTAAGGTTGCTTTACATTTTATAATTATTCGTTGAATGGGTAATTTATAAGAAAAAAATATAAAGTAATATATTATTACATTATCAATTATAGAAGCTGATTTTGTGACATGCTTTGACACTATTAATCAATTTTTTTTTTTATGAAATTTTATCTCAGAACTTAGTGTAGTAAGACTCAATTGACAAATCATTAGATATGCTTTATGACACATTATAGTAATTTTCTTCTTTAAGAATAGCAAATACTTTAACAGTTATATGTATTATGGTATAAAATATTTAATAATTAAAAAATATAAAAATAATTAATGTCAATTAAAAATTTTAGTTCCATTGCATTAATTATTAATCAATTCATTAAGGTTTTACAAAGCAAATATATTCTTATGATTGAGTTTATAAATAACTTATAAAAGATACAATAATGTGAGTGGATATTATAATTAATATTTTTATTTACATAATTAAAATTATTATGGTTCAAAGTAATAATAAAATTATCTTAACAAGATAAATTAATTGGGTCATTTTGAATGAAATGCTAACAATATTAAATACATAGAAGAAAGTATGACATCAATGACATATAACCGCTATGACTCACATTGATAGTCAAACTAATGCGGTATTATATTTATTATATTTATTGGTCTATTTTAAAAATAATAATAAGCACATATAAAATATTTTTTTATGTTTTAAATTCTAATTAAGTAAATAAAAATATTTATTTATTTATTTATTTTAATTTATTTTTTTTATATCTTATCAATTAATGGGTCAAGTGGGAGAATGTTAAATTTTGTGGCTCTATCTAATTAGACAAGATATATTATAGATATGATTAGATTTTGATTATGATTATTAGTAAATAAAAAAATTAATTATGGTAAGATTTCTTGGGAGATGACATTGATGGAAATAATTCTTCTAATTACTTTTTTAGACCCTCTACTCTCGTCTATAAAATAACAAGACTTTTTAAGGATGAAATAACTTAACTAATTAATGAGAGGATTATAAATCTTCTCTCGTCTTTCCTTTGTCCGAGAAAATGAGTCTAGCTTTCATTACAGATCGATATCGTTGTGACATTTGAATATACGAAAGGTACATATCGTATATTTGATTTATTATTATTTGATTTTAGTTTATGATATTACAAGTTTTTATATAAAAATATCATATTATAATTTTATGCTCATAATACTCGATTAACCTCCAATAAAAGTCGAGAGAAATGAGAGTCCTTTGTCCGAGAAAATGAGTCTAGCTTTCATTACAGATCAATATCGTTGTGACATTTGAATATACGAAAGGTACATATCGTATATTTGATTTATTATTATTTGATTTTAGTTTATGATATTACAAGTTTTTATATAAAAATATCATATTATAATTTTATGCTCATAATACTCAATTAGCCACCAATAAAAATCGAGAGAAATGAGAGTTGAGAGAAGCCATTAGAGTCATGAAGACAATAAGAACAAGAGAAGGTGACGAAGGCCACAGATATGGAGAAAGAAAGATGGAGAATGAGAGGAAAAAGATAAGATTGAATGGTAAAACGGGTTAGATAGATTATTGACAATTTGATCGTTAAGTATAAAAAGATGACCAATGAAATCCAATCCTCCATTCTAATAATTTTTTAATCGATTATTCTCCACCCAATTTGAATTAATCGATATACCACCATTTGTTGCGATTCCTACCATGCCCGATTTACGTTTCAGTGCATGATCCTCGTAATGAGGGATCACAAACAGATCTCTCATCACATGACGAGGGAACTCAAACGAATTTTAGTTTTTAAGTATGTGGAAAATTGGCTTTAACTTTGTAGAAGATGATCGATTATAACTTCTTAAGATGTGACATGAGTAATTATAATTTATTTTTTGGGAATCTAAACAGGAGAGTTGATATAGAAATACGTATAGAGTCATATCTTATGAAAAATAACTTTTAAATCTCTAAATTTTGGAGTTATGTTCCATTATTCGAACACTAATTATTATAGGGATGAATTTTAAATTATAATATCATACATTATAGTGCACTAAGATACTTATCAATTATGCTCTTTTGATCGATCAATCAATCAATTTATTAGTATCACCGCTCAAAGTTACTATATAAAAGAGATTTTATACATTTTGATTGATGATAATAATTCTTACCATTAGAGAATATTAGATATTCCTCCTAAATCTTATCATACTAAAAAGATTTGACATCTCTTGATTTTTATTTTTGTAAATATCGCAATTTATAAGATTAATTAGATTATATTTTAGATGTACACAATAAAAACAATAATCAAATACAAAGTTTCTTTTTCTTCTTTATATTCTCATAATCTCCCTTCAATCTAATAATAAATTAACATTAGTTTAATATAATATTAGAGTGAATTAATTATTTAAATACTAACTAGTTTAATTGATAAAGACTTTCATAGTTTATCATGTTGTCTTGGGCCCAAATTCCACCTCTATTACTTATCCATTATAATATATCAATATTATCATTTAAAAAACTAAAGGTGTATGCATCGTAAATTAAATCTATGCATTGATTTCAATCTTAACATATAGGTTATTTTCGCATTATTGACATAGCATAATTACAGATCTTTATGCTTACAATTGGTATCAGAGCCCGGTTTTTGAAATCATGCATTAGATCTATAAATTAATTTACGATGCATAATTACCTTTATCTTCCAAAAAGTTCACTTCAGGATAAAGGTAATTATAAATCGTAAATTAATTTACAGATCTAATGCATGATTTCAAAAACCGGGCTCTGATACCAATTGTAAGCATAAAGATATGTAATTATGCTATGTCAATGCGGAAATAACCTATATGCCAGGATTGAAATCAATGCATAGATCTAATTACGATGCGTACCTTTTGATGTCATATGTTCAGAGATCCCATAGATCTGCTAAGCACCCTTTAATCCTAGATAGCTGCAAGCACTGTCTTTAATCCGACCGTCTTTAATCAAATCGGTATTTGAGGGAGAGGATTTTGGGAGAGACTGATTGATGGATTTGGGGGAGAGGGATGGATTTGGAGTAGAGGGTTTTGGGGAGAGAGTCGAGGAGAATAATTGAATCCCTCAACGGAGAGGTGCGAGGTGCGTCTATACGTGTCAACACTCTAACACACCTCAACCCCTAGAGATCCTGTCATTTTATAGGCGAGAGCAGAGGGTCCGATGAGATCTCAGAAGATTTCCTCCAAGGATATCTCCGAGGAAACGAAACCCAATTAGTTATTCTATTATATTTCTTATTCAATTATAAAAGTATCATATATTCTAACAAAAAGTCCATATAACTATTATTAGAATACTAAACAGATCCACAAATCAAATATCTAAGGATAAAAGAAATATTTTATCAGACATTCAACTATTTAATAGGAGGTGATTGCCATAAGTCCACAAGTGGATGAAGACTGCAAAGCTACAAGAACATAAAACCTATTTCCAAGCTTTGCAACTGTAGCACACCATGTCCCATTTATATCAATAATCACCAAGAGAGTAGCTTACATGATGATAATACAACTATAGCTAGATTTCACATGGCCCAATATTTATGCACGGGCAAAGGCTTGAGTCCAAATACAAGCCAACATAAGCACAAATCTGTTTGCAGATTTAGGCACACGAGCAAGATAATATAATTATATTGTGCTCACGAGCGCACAACCCACTTGTAAAGCTCATGTTTGACTAACCATAAGAGTTCACCTAACACTCCATAAATTAGGCATTGCAAAGCTTAGTGTTGCTTCACGGCCCTATATAGACTAACATGAGCCAGCCATATGGGTCCAATCGAGACATGGTGAGCTTAAACTTATGACTACACCGACCATAAGATTTATATGCCTCGACACGGACTTATATGTATTGGTAGATACTAATATGTGCATGCCGCTCATGACAATATTATTCCATTCCATTCATTGTAAGGCATCATCCAAATATAGGGTTCGATTTGTCAGAGATACTGATCCACTAAATGGACGATTCACATTACATAGCTTCTATTGTAAAAGAGAGAGTGACCTCGCACCGCACGTATGTCGATCTCATAAATAGGTTAAATATGAGTCTTAAAAGGATTGTCACATGTTTAGGGGTTTATTATGCTTGAGTGACATGCATTATTAAACTATATATGCATAATACACGATTGATGATAGATTAGTAATCAAATTAGGTTAGTGTGGATGTGAGATCTCTACGTGATTGTGCTCCACATGATAGAAGTTTTGAAGAGTTTATCATAGACCGAGTAGTACTTATTAGTTTGAATCTCTTATACCACTCCCTAAGTATGATGACATTATGATATGATATATGAAAGAATCATGTATTTATTGAGACAGGAAGGCTAATACTAGTAGGCGCACTAGATGATTCCTCTATTTATTATCATGATGAATGCGTTCCTACTTTGATGGATAATGGATAAGGGGATAGATACTATTTCATTTATTATTGTGAATACGATATAAATTTTTTTATTTATTATTGAGATAATAAAAACTAGAGGCATACCTAATTAGGCGAGTGTACCATCTTGTGTTCGATCTATGCCATGATGATGCGTGATTGTTCACATGAAGAGTTATCAGATAATACACAAATAATTAAATAGATTTAAAGTAATTATTTATAAGGACAAAATCTCCCGTTTTATTTTATTATTTTTAGTAAATATGAAACAGTTTATGTTTTTTATCAGAGAAAAATATATATCAAATAAAAACATATTAGAAATAAAACAATAGAATTATGAAAGTATAAATTTCTGCTTTTATTTCTTATTTTAGTCCATAACGTTCGGTTCGGTTCTGTTCGAACCGATTTGAACAGCTCTAAGTAATCAGGAGGACTGCAGTCGGATGTTAGAAGATGAACAGGTTCAAAGACTCTCTTAATTTATCATATTTATGAAAAGTGAAAGAAAGTACCGACTTTTCTAGATACATTTTTCGAAAAAAATTCTAATCTTTTATTTATTTTCCGAACCACCGAACCCGAGAGATCCGGCTCTGCGATGGAAGCGGTAAGCGTCGGGCCGCCGCCCCGGAAGCGGCGCCGCCTTCTCTTCCACCAGATCTCCGTCCTCCTCCTCACCTTCTCCGCATACGCCGCCTTCCACGCCTCCCGCAAGCCCCCCAGCATCGTCAAGAGCGTCCTTGGCCCCGATGCGCCGTCCTCATCCTCCGGCGGCGGCGGATGGCCGCCCTTCGACGGCCCTCGCGGACCCCATCGCCTCGGCGAGCTCGACCTCGCGTTCCTCTCCTCCTATTCCTTCGGGATGTACCTCGCCGGCCATGTCGCCGACCGCGTCGACATCCGTCGCTTCCTGGCCCTCGGGATGCTTGCCAGCGGCGCCTCCACCTCCGCCTTCGGCGTCGCCTACTGGTGGGGCGTCCACCGCCTGAGCTTTTTCCTCGCCGTCCAGGTGATCAGCGGGCTCGTCCAGTCCATTGGCTGGCCGTGCGTTGTCGCTGTCGTCGGAAACTGGTTCGGAAAGTCGCAGAGTCGCGGGCTCATCATGGGCGTCTGGAACTCCAACACCTCCGTCGGGAACATCCTGGGCTCCATCATCGCCTCCTCTGTGCTGGATTTCGGGTGGGGTTGGTCGTTCCTTCTTCCGGGGCTTCTCATCACCGTTGTCGGAGTCTTTGTCTGGGCGTTCTTGGTCTCTGATCCAGGAGATCTAGGGTTTGAATCTGTTACCATGGAGATCGAGATGAATGAACCTGGTGTTGTAGAATTGGAAGATTTAGATCAGGCGATTGGGGAGGAGATGGGTCTTCTTGAATCGAAGGAAATGCATGAGGCGGATCCGGTGACAGCAATTGGATTCTTGGAGGCATGGAGGTTGCCTGGTGTGGCACCATTTGCATTTTGCCTCTTCTTCTCCAAGCTCGTGGCATACACATTCCTTTATTGGTTGCCATTCTATATTCGCCATACTGGTACGTCTGCATTCTGTTATTTCAGCTTTTGGGGATTCACTTAAACTCTGCTATATTTATAGAAGATGTTTACATGTCCCAAAATTTTTGCTGATGGCATAGTTCAAATTTTGGACAAACTACTTGAGATAAGCATAACAAAAGATCTTTCGATATTATGAAATATAACATGAAAACATCAGAAGCATCTGAAGCATAGATTTGGATTTAATAGAGACATTGACTTTGGAGACATTAATATAGATTGCTTTGCTACCCCTCAAATCCATGCCTACAAGAAAACTTCGCAAACACAGAGAGGAAGTATGCATGTTCATTATATTTATCAATTGTAAAATCTTGCAGTTCTATGTCATATATGTGCTATTTACTACCACGAAAATTTAGACTGCTAGTGTTTGCGGAAGGCAGTCATAGCAGCAGCCATGGTGTCCACAATGGTGGTTTTGGCATAGGCACCATGCTATGAGATGAGATGCGAATGATATCACTTTTGAAATAGCTAGTGTTTTATTGGCCTCAAGGCTAACATTGCATCCGTTATATTTTTGCTCAGGGTGGAGAACTAGTGAGCTAATGATGGAGATGATTTCAAATAAGACAGTGAAGAGCTAATTCTAGTTTATTTTTTAACTGGTTTCCTTAATTTATTGGATTTATCTATTTTTTATGATTTTCAGTTAAACTTTTATTCTTAAAATTTTCTAGACCTCTTAATGAGTATTTTCAGATGATGATTCACTCATCACTAGATACACCAAGAAATGACATGATGAGATCATTCAAAATAACAATTAAATTGTGAGTTATCAGCAACCAATACGAAATGATCAATGCTGAGATCGAAACATAGTAAGTTTCAATCAACTCCGATTTTGACAATATTGTTGTAAACAAGATGGTGACTGCAGTATCTTCTTTGCGTCTACAAGATAAAAGTATGATTCAACCAATCCCTTTAGCTTCAATAACATAATACACCCTCTCCGTTATTTAGCACATGTTAGTGAGGAATTGATATCAATTGGATGATTATGAGGATGACAGCTCCCACCAAGTGGTCAGCCCTAATAATGTCTGACTTTAGCTGTAAGAAGTGGTACCTTTAGCTCAGAAAGCCAAGATGGACACTGAACTGACTTTAACACCATCATGTCAAATGACTAAATCAATGTCTCGAGCATATGATCAGTATCAACCTGACATCCTTGGCACTTCACTAGTTCACTGTGGCTAGCAAAGGTCCGAGGAGTGGTTGTCTAGTTGGTAGGTGTAGAGAAAAATATTTACTTGATGGCTATCCAAACAATTTTGCCTTTGAGCTACCACTTATAATTATTGACCTTCAAGGACGGCCTTACAGGCCTCATATGCTGCTTCTGGAAGCGAAGTCATCACCATATTGCGCTCTTAAATCCTCCCCAAGTAGCTATCCTTGCACCAATTGGAAATACCAAATCCTCAATAGATTCTTTGTCGATTCTTTACTACTTTCCGATGGTACATTTGGTAGAGCAAAGACATATTACTCATCAACAGGCGAAGATTGACTCTTCCAAATTTAATAATGTGGATTTTCAAGGTTGACCTTTTCTTGGATTATATAAAGATCCTTGCAGACTAAAAAGTTGCCTCAGCATTCTTACATTTGGCACTGAACTTGCTTGGTACAATCATTGCCTACATAGAGTGTGAAGATCAATTACCTTCTGTTTAAGGAGGCTATCCTAGTGCACTTTGGTTGTACAATTATGGTCAACCAGATGACAGATTTTAATCTACTTGCATAATAGTTCACGCGATGTAATATCAAGTGATCTTAATAAGAATAGTAATTTTGCTTGCAAGTTCCATAAGGTGGTCTAAATCTTTTCCTAGCAGATTGAAGTACTGTTTATTGACAGATAGTGTCTTAAAGGCCTTCCTAGAAGTGATGGTGGGTTGAAAAATATTCCAATATTGTCAATCCTCAAAGCAATTTTAATGTCCAAGAATGCCCATTGTTGAGTCTAGGCTAACCATGCCTTAGGTTTTCCAGACCAGTATAATTATTCTTAGAAATCTATTCAAACCTAAAATATCAAATTTGGCCATGGCATATTAGGCTTATTAGGCTCTTATGATACCCAAAAACATATTTATAGAATGGCTAAGGAACAATATATGTTGCCAAAGTGAATAGCAGTGGATTTTAGGACACAAATGTAAAGAGCCTAGTAAATTAATACTTTTGGACCTTAAAGATGAGGAGAAGACTTGGTTGTCGTGAATGCTTGATAGAATAAAATGAAGAGCCTCAAGGAGATTCCATGCAGTCCCAACAGTTTTACTAAACTGATTTTACAAAAGTACTTTTGCATTCCATGAAGCTCTACTTTTATGGTTATAAAGTTCATGACTTGTATTAAGAATCAAATGGTCATTACTCTAGTGGATATAATGTTGACTTAGTTTTAATAACAGAGAGACCTTCATGCCTTGCAACAAGAAGTGGATCCTTCAGAGAATTGTTAGGCAGGATATTGGTGGTTTAATTTTTCTCCCTTTCGAGAGGTTGTTAGGGGGATCCTTCCCCTGATGTAGCCCTTGCTTCTGGAGTCCTCCCCTATTTGAGGGGTTGTTAGGGGATCCTTCCCCCTAGATAATGAGGTTTAAGAATTAACAGAGACTTTACTTTGATCAGAAAGATCAGCCTTTTTTAACTCACATATATGTATATGAAGCATAGCATCATCAAGACTTCAACCATACCATGTCTCTGGATGCCTTCAACCACTGACCGGTGAGCACTGGATGTCTCTCCAAAAGTAGCTTTGAAATACTTAAAACTATGAGAAGATGTCAATCAATTTCATTCACAGGAGAAAGCAATTTAAGTTGAAGAATATTGACGAAAAACCAAAAAGTGGGAATGATAAACGTATTGCGACTTACATAGTACTACCATTACCACAAACTAGTAGCAGGCCTAGGATCAACTCAATACATCTCAGCAAGCAATCAAATAATTCAGTCTGCTAAAGCCTCCAACTCCAGCAAAAACACAGTTGTTCACATCTGAAAGCCAAGCTCTAGGCTTTTGAAGTTTCTGGGAATTATCTCTAAATGGTTTCAAATAATTCCCTTATCAATATTACATATAAATGAATAAATAGAGATCTAACTGTGTCTTAATTTATTAAGCTATTTAGTATTTCCCAACAATTCATAATTATCACCTTAGGGATAAGATGAGGCTGAAAAGGCAGTATTTTCATTATGTATTTTTTTTTACAACACTCGGATGGGGGTTCTGGTGAACACATCCTCAGCCGAATGAGTTGGCCTCATAAAAGGGTTCTATATTGAACATCATAGAACCAACCAAGCGGGAACTAGGTCTGGCCAAGTTAGAGGCCCAACTGTCCTCTAGTATAAGGGCATGGGTTTGCAACTTGGTCGTTGATTGGGCTTTGTATTCAATTGGCCTATGATTTGACCTTTGTTATTTGAGCATGCAAGGATGCTGGATTGATGTCTATTCTGACTTATGTAATAGTTTGACTGGCTTCATTCAACTTTTGATGAGTTAGTTAGATTATAAGTTAATTAAATAATCTATAAAAGGTCATCTTGAAGATCGACTTGCTTATACGAGGTTAGGCGTAAGTCCAAAAAGGATGACAATTTAGACTCCCTTTTGGACTTAAAGAGGCTTATTCTTTTCTATATGATGGCTAACCACCCCTATAGACCCGAGTAGGAGTAAGTCGAGGAAAGGATGATGTTGGTGATCGGTGCTGATGGTACATTTTTGCTCTAAGTCAGGTTAGTAGGGTCTCTAATCTTAGCAGTCTATTTACATGATGGTGGTAAGCCATTGGGTGATGTCTTGATGATTATTTCCCCTATAATTCTTCTTGTATCCATCTCTTCACTCTGCCCATTAATCTACCTATTTTTTAAACTTATCTCTGTCTTATGTCTCTTGGACGGTATCTTATTTTCTTGAAAATAGATGTTCAATAGAAGGTGATAATCTTATCGTGTGACCAAAAGGTTCTCATGTGGTATACCACCCTTATTTGGGCTTGTTTGCATCATGGTACATGCCTGGATGGGCATGTACTGCACGTATTAGAAAGTATGCACTTTGTAAAGGACTCTTGAGGGGTTGAAGGCAACAGACAAATTATAAACTCTGGATGATGTAAACAAGCACACCGAACCTTGTTTCAAAGTATGAAACATGGACATGCCAGCAAAAGTGGGACAAGTAGATAGACATCCGAAAGTCTAATCATATGATCCTGAGACTAGGTAGTGTGTATTAAGAGAATGTAATAGGAACTGAAATTCGACAACAAAAAGTAGCTGCTTTCAAGATAATTTCAACCAATAGAATGTGTAGTAGTTCCATCAATGATCATATGAAGCATGCTAGACCCTGCTCAAACAGACTGGAAGAATACACACATATCAAGAAGATAGACATCGCATAAATCCACTAACAGCCAACAAGATTTTGCAATTCACAGAAGTCTGTTGTGTTTGCAAGTTGGATCAGCTAAGGAGATTATAGAACATATGTGCTGTAAATTAATGTTTCAAAGACAACTTCAAAGCTCATGAGACATTCAAACTAATTCTGAATTTCACGGTGCACAATCCATAGAACAATCAATTGGCTTCTTCTTAAAGGAGTGATGATGCAGAAATTCACAAATTTAAGAGTGTGAATGAAATGAATCTCGTTGCTTGCTATAATGTTGCAGAGTAACAATTCTGTGTACTTTGCTTAGATTTGATTGGATTTGTTGCTAAGCATATGCTGATCTTCTGTCAGATTTAAATGCCATGCTTAGTGTTAAACATTTACCATTTCTTATTAGTATATTAAACAAAAGCTCTTTTAGTTTGATCAGAATCATAATTTTATATGCTAACCTATATTCAATGTTCTCAAACAATTAAGTGATTAGAACTAACGATGGTTTCATTCAAATAAATCCAATTGTAACAAAATATAATTTAGTTTTGAAGTTTTTTAACTGGAATCTTATAAATTTTAGATTATTTTGAAACTTACTGTCAAGAAATATTACAAGTCAGGTGATACATTATTGTCCTAAAGCTACATGTCAGTGAGAATTTTTTTTTTAAAAGATTGTAATAATAACTCATGCAAATATTTGTTGTAGATGTTGCTGGCAAGCATGTATCACATAAAAGTGCAGGAATCCTTTCAACAATTTTTGATATTGGAGGTGTACTTGGTGGAGTTTCAGCTGGATTAATGTCGGATAGGCTTGATGCCCGTGCTTGTACTTCTATTTTTTTCCTTTTCTTCTCAATCCCAGCACTTATTGCTTACAGATCATATGGAAGCATATCAATGCAACTCAACATTAGCTTAATGTTTCTTTCCGGATATTTTGTTAATGGCCCTTACTCGCTGATAACAACGGCAGTTGCAGCTGATTTGGGTACTCAAGACGTGATTAAGGGGAACTCTCGAGCATTGGCTACTGTTACAGCAATTATAGATGCTACTGGATCTGTAGGGGCAGCATTGGGACCTTTGCTTACAGGCTATATTTCAACTAGAGGATGGAACAGTGTATTTCTGATGCTAATCTGTTCAACTTCTCTAGCAATTACCTTCTTGATACACCTTGCAAAAGCTGAAGTTAGTAGCAAAATGTTTGAAAGAAAGTCGACTATGACATCAAACAATCAAACACAGTGAGATAGGCATACCACGCATGTATTGAGAGCTCTCGTGCTTATGTGTCACATTGTTATTCTTTGTACCAACTGTACTAGTAATATAGTTGCTTTTTCTTTATCCATTTTGAATCTGTTTTCGATACACATTCTTGGAGCTGGATGAAGGATGACCTCCATGGATAACGTTTCCTTGCGGTTCATTCCTTGGTTGCCCCTCAGAGATTGTACTATCTAAGCGTGATCTTCCAGTTCCTCAATCTGTTGGTTTGTTTCAAAATTTTCCAATAGATTGATGATACTATAAAAAAGTGATTTTGTAATTTATTATGGTGTTTGTTCAATTTAGCACATTTTCAGCTTGATTTTGAATGTAAATTTAACAGCATTCATTATGACTGTAACTACATCTTATATTTGTGCATTTTACCTTCAAATTTACATATACACTGACAACAATAGATTGTATTATTAGTAGAATGAAAATTTAATATTCACCAGCAAATATGAGGATGATTGTGACTCTATTCAGTGATATTTTTGTGTTGATGTCCTTCATGGATGAAATTTCAGTTAACCATGTGTCCATGGAAGCTAACAAAGCAACCAGACATGTCAGGACTTGAAGATCCATTTTTTTGGCGGGAGGACCTTGCAGTACTACTAAGAGTGCTTTTGCTTTTGTTAACAAGAAAAAAAGAATATATATATATATATATATATATATATATATATATATATATATATATATATATTAGTAGTACTTTTGCTTTTGGTAACAAGAAAAAAAGAATATATATATATATATATATATATATATATTAGTAGTACTTTTGCTTTTGGTAACAAGAAAAAAGGAATATATATATATATATATATATATATATATATATATATTAGTAGTACTTTTGCTTTTGGTAACAAGAAAAAAAGAATATATATATATATATATATATATATATATATATATATATATATATATATATATATTCGGCACGTGAGTAGTGCTCGAAAGATATGAGGCGGGTGTTTGGTTATAAATCAAGTATATAATTTATTATCGAAATCACGTGATTATCACGTGCTAACGATGATGGAAGTCCAATCAAAGCCTTTCCCGTTTTCGTTCCTTCTATCTTCTCGGTGCATTTCCCCGACTCTCTTTTTGCGTCTCTGCATCTCCCTCCTTTCTTATTTACGTACAAAAGCTCCTCCGCTTCCGCCCCTCGTATCGGCCTCTCCCTTTCTCGCCGACGGCCTCCTAAAGTGTAATAGACCAAGTTGTTCTCGTAACTCTTTCTCCTCTCCATCCCCGTTTCCAAACCCTAACCCCAATTCCGACCCTCTTCTCCCCAAAACCCTACCATGGCCTCTGAAATCCTTGCCCGTTCTCCGCCTTAATCTCGCCGATTCGTCCCAACTGATCCCCATCTCTCCCACTTGTCCGTCCCTCTACTTTATCGGTTACTTGGAAGTTCGATTGGACCAGTCTGATTTGAGGATGGAAGCAAAGGAATCGTCGACTGTGCCCGCGGCAACGGCTTTGGCCGGAAGCAAGGATGGGCCTGTGAGTGATGAAAGTCGTCTTTCTGACGCCAGGGGATTGGCCAAGGAGGCAGCTTTCCTGTTCCAGAGCCGGCGGCTCCAAGAGTGCATTGATGTCCTGAATCAGCTACTGCAGAAGAAGCACGACGATGCGAAGGTGTGTGGGGGTTTATCTCTTGAATTGTACGATTATGTGGCGAGATTTCTGAGAGTTCCTGTTTTCCGGAAGTTGGTCACGCGTCATAAAATTACTGGTTGGGTTGCATTTTTAGCCGTCTGATTTGATTCGTTCGTTGTTGCTAACATTTCTTATATAGAAAAAATTAATATTCTCTATCCTGATACTTGTTCTGAAATTTTATGCTCATTTGACTCGGATTTCTAGGTTGCTGTTTTCTCCCTCACTGATCCAATGAGCAATTCTAACTTCTGAGAAATATTTGCATGAATTGCTGGTTTTAGGTTTCTAGAAATGAGTTCTTATTCATGTTTTTGCTTCTTCTTTAGACTGTATAGAAAAGAAAATTTCCCTGATGATGAAAAAACTTTGGAAGATTGAGCACAAACATGAATTTTCAGTTATTTGACGACTTAATTCCTACTAAAAGAAAAATTTAGGACAACTTGAATAAGTTCTATTATTGTTTTGTTTTTCGTTGTGTTTAGATACTTAACAAGCACCATGTCCTTTTCCCGTGCCATTGCCTTATGTATTGTGTGCTAAAAATAGAAAGCATATTATGCCAAAAAATGGTTATTAGATAGCTGTAATGCAAACTCAATTTTCACTGGCTGTATAGATATGGCTCTGCTGTTGATGCAGTCGTATGCTTAGGTTTGTTCTTTTTATGTTTCGTTCTTTAGGGATACCTTGGAAACTTTTTATCATCACTCAGTGCCTGGCAATTTCATATTTATAATAGAAATGTTAATATTTCTAACTGTGTATTTGCTGATCTCTCCTGGTATTCTTTTTTGAATAAGCAGCAGCTATTGATTGAGATTTTAGAGGAAGTGAACAAGTAAATGAGAAATGGATGACCCAATAGGATGATGTGGAATTAGGTTGGCTTAGGTTTCTGTATAGGTGGAGTCGTTTATCTAGGACTAGGTCATGTAAAGTGCATTTTAAACTCTTAAACGTGTAGCTTCCTGTTGAGTTTTGTAGTGTTGTGAGATTCAAATGTGATCCTTTCAGAGCTATAGTGCACTAGAAGTCAGTAATTGGCTACTTCTTTGACACGGGAGTGTCATTAAACTTTGAATCAAGAGAAGTCAAGTGTCAGTGGTCCCTTAGTTGTCTAATAAACCAGAATTTTGAGACTTATTTCAGATTAATTTCGAGATTCATTCTGAGATATTCATGAGGTAAATTATACATCATTAGAAAGCTTATTCAGTTAGCAAGCCGAGGTATTTTACGGTGTTCAATTTTAAAGTTTTCTAAAAGAAGTTATGTTCATTCCTTTTTGGAAAAGTCATAATGACTTCTCTATCCGATTTGGAAGAAAATGCTCACCTTTTGGAGTTCGTAGATGACTTTTAGTTATTGTATGAGTCTTTAATTATTTTTCATTTCTTTTGATTAGATTTAATCATTGGAGGGTCGATCAAAGCCTACCACTATATATATCATGTCTTGGAAGCTTTGTGTGCGCACAATGTTTCTCAAGTGGTTTCTGTTCTCATCTCTTAGGTGGATTCCTTAGAGTGGTGAGTTCCTAAATCTCGTTAGACTCTTTGGGGCTAACATCTCCCTTGGATGTCTTTCTTGGGTGGTGAGCTTGTTTATCTTCCCTTTAATCCATTCCACTTATTTCCTCTCCATCTCAGCATCATTCTTGCTTACCAAAGCACTTGCAAAACATCAAGAGTCTTATATGTCAAAAGTGGGCCTGGTTATTATTGTTAATCTTCAAGGTATTCAACTGATAATTTAATAAGTATGGACTCATGATGTTCTGAAAAAGGCTTATAGTTTCTGGCTGGCCTCTAATTCTCCATTTTTACACCTTCTATTTCGAGAATCAATCATCTGCTTATTGTTAATTTGTCCATCCAAATTGGTACCTATCGATTGGATTTTGTTTTCAAAAGGGGCTTGAGCGAGGCGAGGTGAGGCCCGAGCTCCTCATAATTGGGTCATGCGAGGGGTTTGAAGGAGGTGCCACTCCAGCGTGCGCTTGGGCCTAGGCGCTGGGCGACTCAGGTGGGCGCCTGATCAAAATGAGTCCAGGTTCAACCAAGTTGACATAGTTGGCTCAAACGAACCAACTATTCATAGCATTTACACGCCCCTTCCACACACACACTCCCGAGCCCACGTGCCTGACCCAGTGTAAGGAATCAGAAACCCTACTACAGGTTGCCTTTGCACTATGTTCTCGGATCGCGAGCTTCCTCCATTCTATGCCGCCATATTGCGAGCCTCCTCTACCCTACGCTGCTAGATCACGAGCTTTGTTCACCCTACGCCACAAGATCACAAGCTTTCTCTGCTCTATGTCGGCAGGTTGCGAGCCTCCTCTACCCTACATCTCCAGACCACATGTGCCACTTCCTCCCTACATCACCGGACCTCGAGCCTCTCCTCCTATGCCGCCTTCTGTAGCTTCATTTCTTCGACGTGTGAGCTTATGTCATCGACCAACTTCATTTCGCTGTTGGTTGCCACTATCCTCCCCCCTGACCCTTCATTAAATATTGCAGCTCGTATCCATGGTCCAAATGTATGTAAATTTCTTACACAAAATCTTGTAGTTATCAGTTCTCTCGAATCTGCATTTTGACCAAGTTAGTTTTGGGACTTCAACTACTTATGACTTTGTTAGATTATCAATTTTACTAATATGGCCGACAGCATGTCTGCTGCACTTCATAGCATTTCTTCCTTGTTATATTGATGTTCTATTTTATTCTCTTTATTGTTGCTTTTCTTTTCGTCTTTCTCTATTTTAAATATTACTAATATTTTTAAGCCCTCCCTGACATCTCCATGTGGAGAGATTGTTTTTGTGTTGCTGGTGATTCGAACTTGTGCATACAGGACGTCTATATAAAATTATAAATCATGTTAGGTAGGAACATCTCAACTTTGATATCTGCTATTATTTCCTGCATTGTAACTTGGTACTTTATATCAATGTGTCATTTTTTTTGTTATCATATTTATCAATCGTAATATGTATTTTTAAAAATTTTAATATTTGGGAAGGCCTTCTTTCTTTACCTTATATTGGAGAACCACTTGTTGAAGAGGATGCTGTAATGGATTTCTTATCTTTATTTGCAATCACTACTTATTTTCTCTCCTCCCTTCTCCCTCATATATTTCTGGTTATCTTCAGTAGCTGCCAAATAATTTAATATGAAACTTTATTGCAGGTGAACTCGCTTTTGAGTTCTAATCATATGTTTCCCTCTTTTTATTACTTGATGCCCTTGATCCAGGAGGTGTAGGCCTCAGGCATTCCTTGTAATTTTCAAGGTCCTTTAATGGAAGAGAGCAGATGTTCATGGAAAAAGTTGATTCTTTTTTGTGTATTCAGTTTTTTTTTTTCTCATACGTTGATTGCTATATTTTGCATAGTTATAAATAATTTTTATCTAGATGCATTGTGTTAAAAGAATAAACTAATTTATGTCAAAATTTTGGTTCATTAGCTCTATATAGAAATTTTCGTTAATTTAATGTATAATTTTGTCACATCTTTACTTTTCAATGTTTACATGAATCACCTTAGAGCCTTTACATTCCATGAATTTGGAACATTGTAAGCTCTTTTTTGTGGTTCCTTTGATTTGGTAATTATTTTTTGCATGTTACAAGCTTGGAGGTTTGCCATGAAATTGAAAACCTTTTGTTCGTCTGTTTAAGATATATTCCTTGGTAGCATTTGTGCTTGATTAAATGTGGTATGTCATTTTTGCAGGAGGGAGGAGCAAGAGTATTTTAACTGCACTTTTTTCTGTAATTTAATATGTATAAATTAGAATGTGTGTGTCCTAAGATCTGCTTCATATTCATTGAACTTATATTGTGTTATTGAACTATTCAGTACTATGTTTTTCTGATGACTTGCATATAAAAGAGTATTAGTACTTTTGGTGTGCTGATTTGTTGTCAAGTGAGTGTGTAATCTTAGTTGGCATTTTTGTATTGAATTTCAGGTTGTTCATAACATTCTTGTTGCAGAACACTACCGAGATGGTTGTTCTGATCCTAGGAATCTGCTTGATGTCCTTTGTAAGGTTAAAGTAAGTAATGCCGTTCTACAGTTGATTACACTTCCTGGGTTTTTTATCATTCTAATGGAAGAATCTATTTTGGAATCATATATTCATCACAATATTTTAGTTCCTTTGTAAGGTTAAAGTAAGTAATGCTAATTTTGCATTTAATTTTTGACATATTGATAATCAAGGCTTATTATTTTGTATGGATTTGTTGCAAGATTATTTCTTTTGTCGGCTTTAACTATTAATCTCAGAGAGCATGTCAAAAACTCGTCATGTTAACACAGTTTTAACTTAAGCAAATTTTATTCAATTAATAATACATTGTTTGGTATTTTATTAAAGCTATATATATATATATATATATATATATATATATATATATATATATATATTCTGATGTAATAGAAGGATACAAATGGAACATTAAGGTTTAAGTAGCTTACAAGGATTTCCACTGTTGAAACTTCCTTGCTTCCCTTCTCGTTTTTGACTTTTGGAGGGTCCAAGAAGTCAGTTTTTAGAAATGCCAACCATTACATTAGGTTCTGGCAAAGAAAGCTCAAAGTGTTTCCTTCCATTCACTCCACTGGAGGAATTTTGTACATTGTTTCTAGTTTAGAAAAGCTTAAGCATAATGTATACTTACACAAGTTTAATCATTATATAAGTCTTTTAGATTTTTGTAACTAAAGCTAAGTACTATTTGGATAATTATGGTAAGAACATTTATCATTTGAGGTATGGTGAGTTACTGATGCCTAATGGGATCTAAGAAATGAATTAAGTTGCTCTTATGAATTATGATAAGACCAATCGAGGATGTGGTTACAAGACTACCGCCTAGATTGTATTCCCACGTCAGGAAGATTTGCTTCTTGGATGTGCATGACACCCAATAGTTATACACTTAATTCATGTGATGTAGGTGTTTCTGATGAACTGGATTTCAAGATACGCATTAAGAAATTCAAGTGATGCAATTTTGTTGTGTAATGATTTTCCAGTTCTTTATAGTAACAGACTTTTCATTGCTTGTTTTGAAGCGATTTTCCTGAAAAAGATCACTCTTTTAGATGAACATTGATGTATTTTTCCAGTGACTTTAAACTGTTCCACAAAATCTCTGCCCTCTGTTGATATAGAACTAGCATGGTGTTTCTTTTCGTGCCTATTCAACTATTCTTTTTAGCTATCAATTGTAAATTTGAGGTTTATGATAGGTAATCTTTGAAGTCTCTTGTCTCTGCTATACCAGAAGCTATTGTGGTTACTTGGGAGTCATCTATCACCTTTCCTTTGGTTTCTGCCAATCTTCTATGTTTCTTCAGACTGCATATTTTCACCATTTGTTCTACATTTGGACAAAATTTGTAAATGATAATAAAGTATTGATTACCTGTCTAGTTATTTTTCTATGATCTATCTCACTCTTTGGACCAACATTTTATGCTTGTAAGTGAGTCTGGTTTTAACATCCAAAGTGATAGATCTTTTTTAATAATTATCTGACGCATTTTACTTGCTCATTTTTCTGGACTAATTATCTCTTATATAGGAGCAAAGTGAAGCACTTGCACATTCTTCTGGAAAACAGGTCGAATGTGGGAATGGTAGTGGGAATGTTATGATTTCTGGATCTAAAGTGAATAATGCTTCACTACAGCAAATTTCTGCTATAAATGGTGGCAGAATTCTTTATGCAGAGGAGTGTGGCACTTCAGTAATAATGCTGAACATTGTATGTATATCTATGTTATTTTTTATTTTTTTTAAATTTTGAGTAGAAGTTCCTTTTACCAGCACCATTGAATGCACAAATCAAAGCATTCTGATATGTTTGTTAATTTTGGTGCTCCACAGGCTGTCGTTCTCTACCATGTGCATGAATATGCACATGCATTATCGGTTCTTGAAAAATTATTTCAGAATATTGAGCCTGTTGACGAGGTCTTTCTCAGTTCGTATTTATCTTATGTATTCATATGGTGATTCTTCTTTTTTTCTTTACTTAGTTCTTTTTGTTTTTGCAGAGAATAGCTCTTAATGTGTGCCTTCTTCTATTGGATATTGCATCAGCCTGCCAAGACGTTTCAAAAGCTGCAGTAAGTTTACACCTGAGGTGTCATTTCTTTTGCTGCCCCATTGTAGGTTCTACATTCTATGGTGTGGAGCACAACATGAAAATGTTGCGATACACATTGTCTGAGTGTATTGATTATGATACAGAGCTCTCTTTTGAGATGCTGGGATCCTTCCTTCGATATATCAATTTTTTGTGTCTTTATCAAATACACTACCAATAGTATGGTTGCTAATAATTATGTTGATCTTGATAAAAATAAAGGAAAAAAGAATTGGAGTTAATTGACTGATCCATTGGAGTTGCACCAATTTCATCATAAGCTGAACTCTGAAACCATTAACTATTATGTTTTTTTGTATAAAGTTGTAATATCTGTTTTTGTGCATGCTATGATCACATTTAGCTGTTGTTATTTTAAATTTAAAGCTGTGATAAATAAATGGGGTCAATAATTTTGTGCATGATTGATTTGACATTGGCAAAATGTTGGTCACAGTTAGCTTGCCTTTGTCATGATAAGTGGAACTTCATTCTTATTGTTTGAGGCCTTTGCATAATTAATGACTTTGAAACACATTCGTTGACTTAAAAGAGCACTTTGTGTTTTTTTCTCCAAAGATCTTTGATGATTATGTTTGACTTATATCTTGGGATAGAGGTAGTTGTTCATTATGATGTAACCTGCACTAATTATTTGTACAAGTGGCCCTCCATTTGTTTTATTAAATCTTTAAACTTCTCTCTTCACTATTTTTTACAATGACACTGATGGTTTCTTTTTGTTATGTGTGGACCACTCCCAACCAGTTCTGCTGCCTAAGCTTTTGCCCTTCGGTAGCTTGTCACAAATGTACAGTACCATAATTAGGCTTGTATTTTGTAGATGGATTCCCTTACTGTCCTCCCCAGTATTTCTTCCTCCTAACACAAACTACCCTCGTCCCTTACTCTGCCAACCTTTGCTCTATTCCACTGTTATGTGAAGTTGAAAGAGACTTACTGTAATAGCAGCTTGAAGTTCATTCAATGATTTGCTGCAGTCAAGAGGGATAAGTGCCCATCTTTCTCCAATATTATTCTCGGATCTAAGCTTTCAATTTGAATGTTCCTCCTTGTGGGTCTAGGTTTAATACTTGGAATTGACTTCAAATCAACCAATCTTTTTACGATGATCGAAAAGCCAATTTGAGAAGATTGGATTCAGCCATTTGTGGGTAGAGGGATTGGACTGGAAGTTTAGAGATACATAATTATATGGGCATATTTTCCAAATATTGATTTTGGAAAGGGTAAACAAAACTCTAGATTTTTATAATATTTGGCTAAAGTTGATGCCTATTGCCATAGAAAGAGGATGTAAAATTGAAGAAAATATTGGTATCATGTTGTAAATAGCAATAGCAGAGGGGTCAGTATGTAACTAGACCAAAATGGATGGACTTACGTAAATGATCTACTTTCTTTTTTCTTGTTGCCAATGTATTTTTATTTCTTGGAGTTCTAAAATAACTATTTAAAAAAGTCTTGCCTTGATCTGGTACTTCAACTTTAGAAGTAGATGATTATGGGGATTGACCCTTGGTAATCTGAGTATCTCAATTACTTGGGTTATTGAGAAGTTGGCTGCCAATAAGCAATGATCTGGTGGGAATGAATTAAGTTAGCCTATCTTGGTAAAGATTATTTGATTTCAGCTTGGAATTTCGTTGTCTGAATAAAAAAAGATGAAAAGTTGAAGAAAAGAAAGAGAAGAGAAAGGGATAGAGGGAGGAAGATCAAATGGGAAGGGAAGGGCTTGTGGAGGAGATCAGATGGGCAGGTACGAAAAGTGGGAGAGTGGACCTAGGAAAATAAGTGGAAAAGCAGACTAATTAACTTCTTGATTTGCCATTGTTGTTGTTGTCTTTCGTTGTCATCACCATTGGCCATTGGGGCTGGCATCACTGCTATCACCACTGTGATTGACCAATGCCATCTGCATGTGCCCTATTGGAGTCTCGTAGCTTATTAAAGGTGAGAGGAGTGAAGAGATCATATAGAGATAATGAATTGGATAAATATAATAATGTGTTGGATCGTGGTTGGTACGAGATTTGGCTCGGCACTGTTAATATGCTTATATAATGAATTGGGTTGAACCGAGTTAATATAAGAGGAGTGATTTGGGCCGATTTAGTCTTTTTAACGACACCTAGTCAGTTGATAAAACATGAGTTGGTCCACTTGGTCGATTTCTGAATTACCTGGATTGGCTCAAGAATACTGTACAAATTTCTGTGTAAGTCTAAGTGGTCCAGCTCATAATGATTGTTTAGTTCAGTTTGGTTTTGGCTGTGAACCAAGACTGTACATTGAATTATATTTTTGTATCCAATTTATCTGATAAACTAACATATATAATATATAAAATATAATATAGGTAAGTTGTAATTATTAATTTAGTATGTAAATTATATTTAACTTATTACTAAATATATAGTCTATATGTTTTTAACTTATAAAGTATGATTCATGCAAAGGGAGCCTGAAAAATGAAGGCCAAGCCGTAGGTCAACCAAAGGGAAGTAGTACATCTCTTAGCCATCTCTTACCACTCCTGACATCTGCAGAAACTTATTTGTGATACATTTAATGTATGATACAAGAAGAAGCTTAATGTCCACCAACTAGTTGGGGTCGGTTAAATGGATATTTCCAGTTACGTATATCTTTCTTGTAGCTTAGCTCAGTGCAAGAAAATATATCTAGTTAAAAGAAAATATATCTTTTTGTCGTTTCTGGTACTTTTCTTTTTAGGTTATGTTCTATCACTCCTCACACTGTTAAAACTGATTGACCTAACTTGGTTCTTTTCTTAGTGTTTCTAAATTTACATTTCATATATTCAATCTTAGTCCTACTTAATCGAAATTCTATAGTTCTTAAGGTTTGTTATTTAACTTAGCTCAATTGACTCAGATACCTCTTCATCGGCTTCTTGTTGTTTTCATCATTGTAGTCAATCCAAACACAATTTTACTTCAATTTTATTCGGGAATAGTTGATGGAGACCATCTTGAAGTAGTGATTTATGCATTACACACAATTTCTAACAAATGTTTGGATAGATGATACATGAATTTTGGAGCTATGTAGTCTCTTCTTAAGATGATTGATTAACTACATGATTGGTCAATTGCCAATTGCCGATTGGCATGATGATACATCTTTGGATAGATGATACATCTTGATGTCTGCATTGTCAATTGCCATTGCCGATTGGCATGTATTGTGCCAACACGATGTTCACATGAATGCCTATCTCTTGTCTGAGATCAAGCCCTTGAACTAGCATGATGCTTAGCATGGCGTGTTTGATCTTTTGTTTTTTTTGGTTCTGAGCCATGCCTTTTGATCAATCAAGTGGGGTTTCATCTGTTATCTCTTCACCATTTTAAATTATTCTGTTCTCGACATTTCTTTTTCCAAGATTTGAATTTTTGAGTTATGATGGGATTTTGATAATGGGATGACATGCTATGGGACAGAACCATGCCAGCTGATCAGCATGGATTCAAGCCACAGAAAATAAATCTTTACTTGAGATTTATTTGTGATGCTTTTGGATGGAATTCATTGTTATTTGCTGAGGAATTTGTCTGAGTTTGCCGTACTTGGTCTTTGTTGATTTATTTTATACTGAAGGCATTAGTAAGTGGCTCATTCCGGGTGTGATTTTCAAGAATCAGCATGTGTTTGAGCTTTTGCTTTTTTTCATAATCTGTGAAATCCTGGAGAGATTCTGGATTTTGTTTCTCTCGACCTCCCTATTTTTCTCCTTGACTCATTTGATATCTTCTTTTTTTTTCTCTTTATCCCCTCAAACAGCCTATCTCTCACACCCTTTCACCCTCTATGGTTGATCATGTATATGTGAAAAACTTGCCATGCCCTTCCTTCAATCTTTAATCCAACACTTGGAATTCTATGCAACAACTTTTTGTCATTTTTTGACATATTACCGCAGTTCTCCTTACATTGGCAATAAAAACAATAAATCAGCATCCTGAGTCCAACTAAATACTTCCAACATCACAAATTTCATTTTATCTTGCACCATGTTTCCTATCAAACTGTCTCCTCTAAGCTAGAGTCTAATCAGCTCTACGGCTCCATGTCCATTTGGAATCACCTTTGACACGCTTCTAGAACCCTAAACTCTAGCCCTCAAAATTGTATACAAATGATTTCTTAGTTTGATCCGAACAGCAAGAATATCAGCAAGTTTTCTCTGACCCGACAACAATAAATGCCAACTCTTTTAGATATGTTTTGTTACTGTTCTCTCATCTTGAATTCAATATAAATAATTATGACAAGCAGTCTAATATAATGCTTTAGATTAAGCATGTGAATTGCATAAGTTTCGAAGTCTTTGATACCTGGTAATGTAATGATCTTGACAACCTGATGTTACTCTGTGAATCTTTGCATTTTTGTGCTGCTTGAGATATTTCTTTTCTGTTCTCGGCTGACACTATCATGCTCATATTAACTTCATATTTGTGACAATTGGGATTATTGTCTACATTCCTGTTTGCCTTGAATAATCCAATAATCGTTTCATTCATTACTGCACATATATTTAGAGAGTCTGGATCCATTGTCTTGCATCACTGCTGCTATCATGGATCAAGAAACTTCTCAAAAGCTACCCTGAATACCTGCGCCTTACGCATTTAATTTTAGTTCTGCATAAAGTTTTCCCTTTATTTATTTCTTTGGCACTCCCTCTGGCATCAAAACCTGCTTGAGTTAACATGTCAGGAGATAATTCTTGGATGGGCCACCGTTACCTATTATAGAACCTATAATTCAGGTGATAATTCATGGCAATGAAATTTAGGCTGGCACCAAAGTTTTCATTTTAGAACCTATTATAGAAGTGCTCATATGGTCGTACACTGCTACATATAATTTTACATCTTGCTGACTTATAATGTGATTAGGTGATTTATCTTTCCAAATTATGATCTATGGATTTGAGTAATATTTGTGTGGGCATGGATGATGGTTTGTTCAAAGAATTTATTTTTATGTTACAGGATGTTATTCAGTACCTGGAAAAATCTTTTGGTATTGGTCATGTAGGACAAGGAGATTGTGGCAGCAGCATTCAACAACAGACAAACCCAGGATTGAAAGTTGCTAGTACAAGTAACATCCCTGCTCCAGATGTCTCCTTTGCAGAATCAAGCATCAATGGAAATGTTCCGGAAAATACTGATGAGACAGTAGAATATGAAACCTTGTATTCAGAACTAGATACTGGTGCTGAGAACTTGGAGAGGCTCATCCTAACTGATAACTTGAAATTATCAGCTGACCAAGCAGCATCTGCCATCGATATGAAGCTAAATTTGCATCTTTACAAGGTTCGATTGCTGCTGCATGCAAGGAACCTGAAGGCTGCCAAGCGTGAAATCAAGCTTGCCATGAACATCGCACGTTTTGGAGATTCATCTACAGCACTCCTTTTAAAGTCTCAGTTAGAATATGCTCGTGGCAACCATCGGAAGGCCATCAAATTACTGATGACATCAAGTAATAGGTCTGAGCCAGGCATGCTTTGTATCTTCAACAACAATATGGGGTGCATATATCACCAGCTTGGGAAACATCACACTTCAATTTTTTTCTTCTCTAAAGCTTTAGAATGCACTGTGTCCCTGCGGTCCGAGAAGCCACTAAAGCTTTCTAACTTTTCTCAGGATAAATCACTTTTTATAATGTACAACTGTGGCTTGCAATACTTGCTGCGTGGAAGGCCATTGGTTGCGGCTCGATGTTTTGATAAGACCCAACCAATATTTTGTAACAGACCCATTCTCTGGCTCCGATTTGCTGAATGCTGCTTGTCAGCTCTAGAAAAGGGTGTTCCGAGAAAGAGTGGTTCTTCATTATCAGATGAGGAGGAGGTTAAGGTTCATGTTGTTGGATCTGGCAGATTGAGACAATTGGTGATTGATGGCTTCAGTTCAGCACATAAATATATTGACCGCTCAGTAGAGGATGGTCTAATCACCTCTGATGGCCAACATAGACTCTCTCTTCCTTTTGCTCGGCGGTGTCTCCTTAATGCTCTGTATTTACTGAATAATAATGGAAAGGTAGAGTCGAGTGCTTCATTCTCTAGAAACGAAGATGATGATTCCAATCAGGAAACCTCTGCAAGTGCCAAGAACTGGAACCACAATAATGTGTTGGCAGGTGATTTAAAGGCATCTAATGCAGCATCAGCCACCGTGCCTGCTAGTAATGGCAATTTTAAAGAAACCAAGGGAGGAGTAATCTTGAACATGACATTGCAGAGCGCTCTTTCTTCATATGAGGAAATATGCAGAAAAGAAAACAACATGATAAGGCAGGCTGTTCTTGGGAATCTAGCTTATGTGGAGTTGAGTTTAGGGAATCCATTGAAAGCATTATCTGCTGCAAAAGAACTTAGGCAATTGTCAGACTGTTCTAGAATGTACATATTTCTGAGTCATGTATATGCGGCTGAAGCACTTTGCTATCTGAACCGACCAGAAGAAGCAGCTGAGTATTTGTCATTCTATGTTTCAGAAGAAAACGATGTCCAGTTGCCTTACAGTGACAAAGAAAGGGAGAAGTGGAGAATAGACAGAAATGGGGATGGCGACGAGTTAAATGGTGAACATAATGCCAAAACTAGTGAAGAATTCCAAGGTATGATGTTTATGAAGCCTGAAGAGGCTCGTGGAGTGCTATATGTAAATCTTGCTGCAATTTCTGCAGTACAAGGAAATATTGAACAGGCTAGCCTGTTGGTGAATAAAGCCCTGTCTGCACTGCCCACCAATCCAAGAGCTGTGCTTGCTGCCATCTATGTGGACCTTCTATCAGGGAGAACACCAGATGCTGTAGTTAAGTTGAGACAGTGTAGACATGTCAGATTCTTCCCCGCTCATGTTACAATGGGCAGCAAATGATTGTACCCGTCAGCTAATTACTTTTTCTCATAATCCTAGTGAAGCCTTCTTTTTTTGACCTGATTGGAATTTTAGAATCTTAAATGTACCATACAAACAATTGTTTGTAGAATAAGCTTTCTTTCTTATATAGGCTCGGCGGCGCTGCACATTCGTTGTAGTTGAACTATAGCCCTGGTTCAGGCAAAGGGAAGAGCTCCTTTATGAAATTGGTGGAAATCAATTCATCCAGGAAAACGAGTGTGCTCTGGCAACTTGTTATATTTCACAGCTCGATTTGAACTCATGAAACATAGTTCTTATATGATATGATGAGGATGGAATCGGACGAAATTATAGTCAACACATAGGGCTTAGCATGTTTTGGTGTTTTCTTCATTCGGTTGTCACTTCAATCTATTTCTCAGAACGTTTCTCCAAATAAAACTCATTCGGCTGGCGTAGATGAGACTTTCATTAGTTTAAAATGTTGTCCTGAATAACCTTTTGTTTTAGAACTTGGTTGGATTACTTGTTTTTCTTTGGAAATGTCATCGGTAAGCTTTTCTCCAGCTTTGTTTGAAGTGTGAGAACAAGCATTTTTTAGGACCTATCCTTCTTTTCGGTGGCCTTTTCTCCTTGAAATAAAACGTCAATGTAAGTATATTAAAAATTTATTTTTCTCTTTTCCTCTTTTTTTTTTTTTTTTCTACTCTTCCTCTTTTTTTTCTTATGAGAATCATCATACATAAAATATCAATGTAAGTATATGAAATTTTATTGAATATTTCATTAGTATAATAGTGTTTCATGTTTTATTATTGATCGTGATTCAAAATTTTTTAGTCATTTTTGAAGAATTTTTTTGAAGAAAATTAAGTATTTTTTTGAATTTCAACAGCTCACATTATCCATAAATTGATAGACACTAACGAACAAAAACTTGAGAAATTGCTTAGAATGTATGTTGGTAAGAATATTAAACAGTGGGATTTCATTCTTCCACAAATTGAGTTTACCTATGATCGTTTTATGCATCGTTATAAAGAAACTATATGAAAGAGAGGTACATGGAAGCTACCAACAAACACAGAAAATATATAAAGTTTAATGTTGGTGATTTGGTCCGGATTTATCTAAGGAAATAGAGGTATTTTACTGTTTTATTATTTAAATATATTTTATTACTATTTTATTATCATGTAGCAAAGCGCTTACGTGATGGGGTAAGAGTGTAACTCCCGAGCTTCCCAGCTGCGCTTGTTGCTGCTCCAAAGTATATGGCTTCAGGAACATGCCAAATTAAGCTCACTCCTCACAGTCGGACATGGCAGAGTAAGATGGGCACGATACACAAAGCGTGCAAGAGTTGTAACGACGCTAAACATCGGCCACACCATAAACACATGGAAGGGAGAGAGAAGGAAACCAAAAACATTTAAACTCGAGTTCTTTAGTTCATGCAGACTAATTAAGTGGTGTTTTAACTGGCTCTTCGGAAACTGTACATGGAAGCCTGGAATTGAGGGTCACGTGATGCCATTTACACACTAAACTTACAGACTCAACGAGTGGTTTATTATGCAGCAAGAAGATGATGGCAGACAAAAATGGCAGCAGTTTCTTCTAACACAAAGGAGATCTCTGTGGAATGCCCTTCCTCCTGCTGCTGCTTGCAGCTATGCCATCGTGACTCATTCTATTAGCTGACCTCGAACAATGACATGGTAGCCCACTTCGCTTCTTCCGGATGAAACCAACATATGGCATGCTAAAATTCTCGGAGTCCGACGAGCACATAGCATCATCCTCACCTTGGACGACGGTCGAGCGTGTCGTCTCGTTTCCATCATCTCCACCAGCATCGGCTTCTGGCGCCGTGATGAGCTCAGGGTTCAATTGCAGTGATCGACATGTCCTGAGGTACGGCGAGAAATCCTTGCCTTCTCTTGATATGTAATCCACCTGCAAGCAAAAAAGACAATCGGATCGAGTCTTATCGTTCAATCCATGTGACCCGCAAAATGGTTTACTGTGTTGCCGACCTTGCACTCCAGCGAGCAGTGAACGTAAGGTTCTTGGAGGGTCCTGTCACAGGAGGTGCATATGTTTCCTGATCCTTTGAATTGTCTGCTCTGTGGACGCTTCTTGAGGAAGATCACCTTCGAGCTATTAATAGTGTACGACTGCATGCATCAGTTGAGACTGTATCATTTAGATACCGTCACGGATTATATGTTCTACTAAAACAACACTAGTTTTATAGGTTGTAACCTGAACACTGGAGCAGTCGATGAGCTTGTCGAGGTCCTGAAACCGGACGACGTCATGGTAAACGTATCGCCGTATCTGCACAAGCCGGTGGCCGTGGTGAGACCGCAAGCAGTGGGCGCAAATCGCCGTGCAACAATCCAAACAACATATGTTTTTCTCCTTCTTCCTCGCGTTCTCGTGCACGGAGCAGCTCACGAAGAATCTTTGCTTGTCGAGGGCCTCCAACCACGCCGGCTTACCAGCTTCCTGATGACCACGAAGAAGCCGGAAAGCAATTGATCAATAAACTGATCAGCTGAATCTGTCAACATACACTGATGTAAAGAGAATAGGGCGCAGACCATCTTGAATTCAGCAACTCAGGAGGAGGAAGTAGAACTGGGCGAAACCGAAGGGGATGTGTTAGGGTTAGAGGAGGTCTTTATGAAGAGTGCACAGGGCATATCCTAATACCCTAGTGATGAGGAACACTACATTTTGTCAAGGGGAAGAGAGTCTTGTGGGGGTGGGGAGAGCAATAAAGAAAGCAAGGGAGGAGGAGAACGTGGGGGCTGTTTCCATGTCCCCTCGGCCTGTCCATTAACAAAGCTCAACCTCTCCTTGGCCGGAGAGCTCTGCCCTGTCAACTACTCCAAGAGAGGCAGTAGCCCGAGGAGTTTTAATTCTTTCTCTCGTCATTCGTGCGCGGCACTGCCTGGGGCTGTGAGGCTCACCAAAACACTGCCTCGGACTTTGCCATGGCCAACAACTTGAGGCTCAAGTTTCAATTGTTTTACCGGAGAAGATAGGAGGGCGACCATGATTGTGGTGCCCGGTCCATGGACAGCTAAACTCGACGCATCCTTTGACAAACTTTCAACCTTCATCTCTATCAACTTCATGTCGTTGCTTCTGCCAAGACTTATGTGAATCTTTTGGAGATAATAATGCTGGGTTAATTTAGATAAGAGAACTTTGAGTATAAAATTTAAGTTTAGATTGTTAGCATAAATTCTATAATTATGCTATCTGTAATGTGAAAAAAAATTTCATGTTAGAATATGAAATCAAACAATAATGGATCTAAACAATATTACGAAACGTACCTATTGTTGTTATTAAAAATAAAATAAATTTTATCTGATCTACAAGTATATACATCTGAAATTTCAATCTGCAAGAATAATTAGACTCATCTTTTTCATCTATGTCACCTACTCTTATAGTCTTCTCATGTGTTCTCTTATCTATTTATACATAAAAGTAGAGGGTCTAGAATAAATAATTATGAGAGTTTTTCTCGTAAAAAATGTCTCCGAATGAATCTTATCTTAATTGAACTTCTTTTATATTAGCCAATAATGATAATCAAAATTCAATCATATTCATAATATATCTTATCTAATTAAATAGAACCACATAATCTAACATACATAAACATCAAATTATTTAACGTTCATCTTTACTACTAGAGTTAGAATATCTTCTAATCGGTGATATAGTCAAATAGTTTATGAAAGGGAGAAAAGTATTCGATTTATATTTACAACAAAATGCAAGTATGTGTAGTCCTCTAACCAAGAAGCTGGATTTGGTAATATATGCATCACAATAATGATTTTGGGATAGGGAGAAACCTTCGGCGATCCCATCTCATGTAATGGGTTAAGCTTTGAACAGTAAACAACTATATGATTTTACAGTAAACAGTTAAATGCTCGTCAAATCATGTGGACAGTGGCTTTACAGCCGTCCAACTGGGTGATTTTAATCTCGCTTTGTCAGCTTGAGAGTGGTAATGGCTGTGATCTCCCAGGTGCCGCAAAGCTCAGTTCATTCTGATGGCTTCCTCTGTCAATGATACTGCGTAGCCGACACAACTAATACTATCTCAGAGGGTTCCCAATAATTGAGTGCAGACTCGAGAGACGACATAAAAATATAAATCAAGAAAATATGCGTGTATAATATTAGTCATAGCTCTCCGATTTATAATATTAGTAATAGCTTTTCAAGATAAACTTATCTAAATATTTTAATAATAATTAAAGAATTTCTGCTCTTGAACTTTTATGTGGAATGAGATTGATCACTAAAATATTATCCTGAATATTTCTCTTTAGAAGAAAAATAGATTGTTTTATGATAATTAAATTCGATAAGAAACCCTCAAGTCTAGTCTATACTTTGGATTCGAGACAATTAGAGATAAAAGTGATAAAAGTTTGTACCTATAAAACATACAATATTGAAATAGAATAAAAACGATTAAACAATAGTCAACAACCTCTATCAAATTTAATCGTATGATTATCATATCCTAAATTTCACTACGAAGAAAGATTTTAATTAGATCATTACGATGAGAGTTATCAATATGAAAGCCAATAGTTGTTAGATCTAACTATAAATTATAGTAAAAATCAACAAACTTCTCCTGATCTCCTAAGGTTGGTAAAAAAACAATATCATTAAATTTAATAGATTTAATATGGTTTAACCTTTTGTGAGAAATAATAAGATTATGATAAAATTATGTATTATAATAATCATTCAAAATTCATTTGGATGTTTAAGAATAGCTCGAAAGATTATTATAAATAAATTAGCCTTTTATCTTCCTCCTCATTCAACTCAAAATTGGTCTCCTTGTCTTCCCGGAGTTACTGATAAGCTTAATAGCTTTTAAAGAGGCATTTGATAAGGCACTTTCGAGATGGTGCACCAATTTGATGAACCAAAGCAAAACCTCCAACTTACCTATGAAGAGAGAAGAAACCATAAAAGTAAAATTTATCTGGGACGTGAATCATTAATTAGTTGGAGAAAGCCATTATTTTCTTCATCCATTACTTTTTTATTTTTAATTATCTTTACCTCTTTTTATCGTGGTCCAGCTTGGCTTACCTAAGGGGCTAAGGTGCTGTAGTTTAAGAATAACTTATCTACTAACTTTATTCAAACTTTGCTACTAACATAAGCTCACTTTCCATGTAAGATCGAGTCACAGTGTTACACTTCTTCCACTTTTTATTAATCATCAACCTACATAGGAAGGTGAGCATGACTTTAATTATGCAATATTATCGACCCCTAAAAGAGCACCTTTTGATTACCTTTGTTTCAAAGCTTAGACGTATGATTACCGGGCTTTGGTTTAAAGCTATCATATTAACAATTTTGTTAATATGATTCATACAATTAGAACATAGACTACATATTATGTTCTCGCTGATCTTTGCTTCCCTGACCGCATGAGTACTTGGAAGGCTAACTTACCACCCAAGAATCCTAAAGAAGAGAGACTTCCCAATCAAGTCTTCTTCGATGACGTGCCCACTCAAGACGACTTTTATAAGGATCTCGATGCTTCGAAAGTGTCTCTTAAGCCCATCTCTTTTAATTATAGAGATATATTTGTAAAACACCCTATCAAATTTGATCGATCAAATTAAAAAAAATCAAAAATAAGATTTTTATTCGATCGAGAATTAAAAAATCCTGGACTCATTATTTGCTACAAAAATATTTGGATTTCTCATAGAGATATTAGGTTTTTGATGATCTCTCTTCTCATGATCTTCATCATCTCATTTATTGCCAAAATCCGGGATTTTTCACATAAAAGATCCTTATTGAATATTAATTTGTTACACTATAGAATCTACGTATCATAATTAAGGGTTAAACAGTAATTTCATATATCACTAGGAATAATTATAATTTTGTTTTCAGTTCTCGGGGAACTTTATGCAGAGAGAGGTAAGGCTATAAAACCCTCGAAGCCTTCACCGGTTGGTTGCGAATCGCGATGGAGAAAGAAGAAAAGGCGACGACGACTTCGACCTCGGCGTCACCGTCGGTCGGCAGCGGCGACCTGAAGTCGGAGGCGGAGGCGAAGGTGAGAATCGCCGGAGCGTGGTCGGGGGTCATCGAGGTTGAACTGGAGGCATGGACGCTGCCGATGCTCCGCCAAGAAGTGGCTCGGCGGGCGGGCGCCGCCCCGGACTGTGTCAATCTGATCTGCGGGGGAAAGGTCCTGAGGGACGACAGCCGGGCGAAGCCGCTGGGGCAGTTGGGGCTCAAGAACAACGCCAAAGTGCTCGCTACCGTCGTGCGTGGCGACCGGGGGAAAGCGATCAATGATCAAGCGGCCTCTGAGGCCGAGCATGCGAAGAAGCTTGCGAGAATCAGGTGCGAATTCAATCGCTTGATCTTGCCATCTTTTACTTCTATTGCGTTAATTCCTTTCCTCTTTTCGGTTCCGTCCGCTGCTTTTTGCAAGGATGAGGTTCTGCTCCTTGTGAATTATTCTGTTGGTTATGCTTTAGCTAAATGAGGATTTTGATTGAAATCGGTTCATTATTATAGACCACTTGAATTCTTTGAAATATGTGTTAGATTACGCCTGTGTAGTTCGTTTCTTGCTTGGGGACATAGGCGAAAAACATTTTTCATGTTGAATGCTTGTAATTATACCGATTGCTCAAACAATTAAGAGAGAACTATTGATATTTTCTTGGTTGAGGGTGAAATCTGTAATCTAGTATAGATTTTGGTTGTTGACCGGGTCATTGAACGGTTGACTTGTGAGAAAATTACATCAGTCATCTGATTCAAATTTCACATTGCACAGAGAAACTTCCTTGAGACAACTATTGATAAAATAAGATGGCCCAACTCGTAGCTTTCACTGATGCTAACGAGGGTTAATTGTCAACAACCTCATCTCTGCAATCAGAGGCTATTTTCATGCTTGAATTTTAGTCACGTAGGTCATAGAAGAGCAACATGAATCCAAATATGGGAGCTGCTAATACCATTGTCAAAAAGAAAATGGATTCGTATTATTTTTATGAATTTGGCTTGCAGAACCACACTACATTCTGGATAAAGTCTGGATAGTGGTGTAGTTGTGTAGCCATGTTGAAGATTGCTTGATGAGATATAAGAATAAGGATCACATGAAAGAGAAGTATGGTATCATTTTCTAACTCAGGTCTCCTTTGCTTGAAAATATGTTCAGATGCACACAAGTGCATCTTGAGGGTGACGTCTTATATTTTATACTTCATGCTGTTTATCAATATACACATGCCTCGTTCGTGTCTTGCATGTAAAAGACATGTTTGTGGATTTATGGGCTGTAGTCTTATTACTACTTTTGATCCAGAAATTGTAGTTACCGAACAATCTTGTTCCTTCTGGGAGTACTAGCCTTAATCTTCCTAAGCCAAATACACTATTCACCTTTCCAATTGACTATGGAATATCCATGTTTATATGTTGCTTATGCTAAAAAAGATCTGATCTTGAGGCTTTTAAGTCAAAATATTTGGTCATCCATTAGACCTTACCCTTATTATCTCCTTGAAATATTATTGATCCAATTCTCTGTTCAAAAGTTTTATAATATCTTGCAGCAAAAATATTCAAGTTACAACAACAATAACAAACAACAACAATGAGCTATAATGACCCAACTATTTGGGGATGGCTAAATGAATCCATTGCTGTCATTGAGCTCTATAAAAAAGTAACATCTTCAGTTAAAGTAAGAGCATTTAAATTTTTATTTTGTGTTTCTAGGAAAGTTTTCTTAGGTCTCCATCTATCTTTCCTCATGCCATTAATAGTAATTATCTCATCTCTTATAATTACAGCATCTATAGATCTCCTTACATATGTCCATACTGTTTTGAAAGATTCTCTTTTGTTCTATCCTTTATTGAAG
The DNA here is from genome assembly GCF_036884655.1 of Musa acuminata AAA Group. NCBI lineage: Eukaryota > Viridiplantae > Streptophyta > Magnoliopsida > Zingiberales > Musaceae > Musa > Musa acuminata. The sequence goes on from NC_088354.1 coordinate 37,401,696, forward strand.
CTATCTAATTGTTCACGAGTAAAATATTTTTTCCTATCCTTCCTAGTAACTCCTCACATCCATCTTAAAATCCTTTGCAAATATTTCAAGCTAATTCGAAAAATTGTGTTCACACTTTACAAAACATTCAAAGTATAGTAGTCAACTGAAATTATCATCTCATGTCACTTAAAGGCTTAATCGCCACACTTTACAAGTCATTCAAAATATAGTAGTAAACTGAAATTAGCATCTCATGTCACTTAAAGGCTTAATCGCTTCTAATTTTCAATTGAAAAATGCACCTGTTGTTTGATTAGCAGTTAGAATCATGATCCTTTTTCTTCATGAAATTCCCTTGTAGACTACAACTTGCAACTGCAAAATGGCATCTATGGGGCAACCCTTGATTGATGATAGTTAGGATGGTAGAACACCTTTTGTCTAATATCCATATAAATGACTAAAACTGGAGTTCCTATTGCACTTAAAGTAAAGTAAATCTCAAATTCTTTTATGTTGATCTCCTTCCTTTCATTTTGACCCCTAGCATAAGTTATCTTTTTGTGTTCAAAGATCTCTGGAAATTTTTCAATGAACTTGCATTTGATTTTTATTGTCACAAAACATCATCTCATTCAAGTCTTTCATATTACTTCCAACAAGTTCTAATAATTTTTTTTTTGACTTGTAGCAACCTTCTTTGGTACTGCATGTCTCCTTGTTTTGTTAATTGTATGAAAGCAATGTGTAAGGTTCTACATTTTTCCTTGTTTTGTTAATTGTATGTAACCAATATGAAAGTATGTTGTGAAAGTTTCAGGTGATGTTTGCTATTTCTCATGTGTAACTATAAAGCAATTGGATAAAAACATATCCTTAAGATTCTTTTCAATGATTCATATTGTTTAAAGTCTCTGACTCCATATCTGAATATGATCTGCATCTTTTATTTGGGTTAGCTGTCATTCATTTGAGCCTGCATTTAGCTGTATGGTTTTCGAATGAGCTTGCATTTGAGCTTGTTCTTTCATCAATATATTTGTCAATTAGAAAATGACAAATCAGATATGTTTTAGTTGAGATGAATGTATGAGTTATTAGAATAGCTAGAATAAGAAATATTTAGATTAACATATTCATAAAATTATGTGTGCCCATATGGTTTTCAAATGAGCCTACAAACTTGGTTAAAGTGGAGAAACATGTTACTTTGTGCCCCTTGAATAAGAAACTTCAATAGATTGTAAGGTCAACAGTTTCTTTGATCAAAATATTTGTCAATTAGAAAATAACAAATCAGAAATGCTTTAGTTGAGATGAATTTATGAGTTATTAGAATATCTAGAATAAGAAATCTTTGGGATTAATATTCATCAAGGATAGATAAGTGATGATTGTTTAAGTGAGTTTGGGGATTTCAACCTTGGCATCATCGTAAGGTTGTTTCTTAGGGATGATTTTCACAATAACAACCTCTTTGCTGGCAAGAGGATATGATTTTATACATTAACCCATTCAAGTCCTAGCTTAGTGGGAGCTGCATATTTAAATGCTTTGGTTAAACAAGGCATGTCAATTTCAATTTGTCATGCAAGATAGAAGAAGACTAAACTGATGTTATGGCTCTAAGTTTTGTAGTGATATGGCTCATTGTAGAGTTCAATAGTGGGAATGGATACATGTAACTGACTCTAATAGGGCTCAATGTATTTTAAGAGAAGATGCATGTGATTTTGGTTATGATGGCGGTAGAATGAGCCCCTTCTGGATGGTGCCCATGTAGTATATCTAGTTATTATATTCTTGCACACATAGCATCACACCTTTGGCATTCATTTTCTCTCTTGGGACAGGGCCTATTGCAACATATTCTTAGCTTGAATAGGTATCACAGGAATAGGTACAACATGTAGGACACTAAAATCCCTATCTTAGGGGCAAAGATTTAGGTGAAATGGGGAAGGTTTAACTCACACCACATCTCTATTCAATCCCAACTGTGAAGTCACTGTGTACTCGAGCGCTTGCCTAGGCACCTGGGCGAGATGAGGTGAGGCCAAGCGCCCGATATCAAGTTTGAGAGGGCACCTTCAATTGGGCGCAACCCATGCACGTGCCTAAGCCATGGCGTCGGGCAGTTCAAGCATGTGCTTGAATCAAATCCAATTGAGTCGAGCCTGGACCAAACCAAATTGAGATCAAACCAGATCAATGTGAGCCCAATTCCTTCACACACACCAAACCTTTCCCTTTACCCCCCTCCCCTCGCGCATGAAACCTTGTTTCTTTTCCCCTAGAAAATGTAATCGATGGTGGCAACATCTTCCTCTCCAATGGTGAACGACGTTAACATCTTCCTCTTTACGACAAATGAAGTTGGCAATTGACTTATGTGTGCTGAGCGGATCTTCAGGCTCTTCTAGTGATAACTCACTCTCTATCATCCCTTCTCCTCCATTGTTGCCCCCTACCCCTCCCTGTCGAGCTGCCATGGACCGCAATGGCCCCCCTCTCCCTCCTCCTCTCCTCTCTAAGAGTGCCCCTCTCGCGGTCCTTACCTTCTCCTCCGCTTGTGCGAACCTCCCCAAACCCCAACAACCACCTCTCCTTCCTCCACCATGCTCAGAGCCTCCCTAGATTCTAATAACCCCCTCTCCTTCCTCCTCCCTGATTGCCCACCACACCTTCCTTCTCCAATAGCTCTCTACTCCCCTTTTAACCTGCTTAGTTGGGATTGCCTAAGGCGTGATGACATCTAAGCGATACCTTCTTGCAAGGTTTGGCCTAGATCTTAACCTCATGCAGTCCAATCCTTAGGCAACCCTGAATAAGGACATGACAATAGGACACTTAAAAACTTAGTTATCACATGTAATAATTTTCCATTCTATACCTTTTCCAATGCAGTTAGGGTAGGGAGCATGTTCTAATTATCTTATAGTAAGAGTCAGTGAATTTTCAATCTTAAATGCTGAAGTGGATTATCAGTCCGGAACATTACTTTGAGGGCCTCAACGTCAGCTTGACTAACTTTGTTTTTTCTGCAGTTTATAATCTTTGTAGATTGCATTTGGAGTTGGGAACATTGCTTTGAGGGCTTCAACATCAGCTTTACTAACATTGTCTTTTTCTGCAATGCATAACCATTGTAGACGTTATCTAGTATTAGCCTTCTCAATAGTCAATACTACACTTAAAAGTGTTACTTATTATTCCTTGTGCTTTATGCTTGCTAAATTGTTGTCAGTAATTTCATCAGCTATCCTTGAACAATGTGTTAAAGACCAAGCAGAACTATTGACTTATAGGGGCTTGCATTGTTGAAGGATCACTGATAACCATGAAACACAGGAGTTGCATAATTTTTTATGGTTTTTGGGGAGAAACCCAATGACTGACTAAGAAACTTATGCACTCAATAATGGAGGAAGCTTTAATCAATATGCCAAGACCACAAGCAAAAAACATAGATAACCAAGCACTAGAACCAGAGATACCCAACCTTTGTTAAGTGTTAACTTATTATGTTTTAGTCGTATCAAGCATCTATTCCTATACATGTTAAGAAAAATATCTTGAGAAAATTCACTAGATAATTTAGGATTAAAATTATACTTTTGGTCTTGACTTAGTTCATTTTAAAACCAAGGATCTTTAGCTCTTCAAGTTATCTCCATCACTTATTCCATTCGGTATGACATTTTACAAGTGCAGTCAAGTCTTAGTTTAGTCAAATTGTCAATAGTCATAATCCACTGTTTTCTTGAGGAAAAAGTTATTTTTATAATTAACAATTACAATATAATTATTCCACGAGAATAATTATGATATATGTCCTTTCCTTTTCTATAATGCATTGTTGTTTCTCCATGGAGTGAAGGATAAGTTTACTTTATCTCAAAGTCAAATTGGATGTTAGTATTAATCCTTGTTGGTTATTTCATGCCTCTGCGTTGACAGGGATGCTGCTAAAGCTTTAAGTGAAAGGCATGCAGATGGTTCACTTCCTCTGGAGGACTACAATATAGAACTAGAGGATCAGAATGGTCAAAAATTGATGTTGGGATCTGAATCAGATAAAAAGTATATCGTTTATTCTGTAAAAAATCATATTTATACTTTTATATTTGTATAATATTGTGGAATATAATATTTTTTATACAGCATTTTTAATTCTTTATGATAATCATTATAACGAGAGAATTGATATTGACTGACAGGGCTTTGATGATGGGTTTGATGCTGCACACAAATGCTAGAAGCCTCGTTAGAAAACAGAAGTTCAAGGAGGCCTTGGATGTTCTGTACATGGGAGAGGTTAGTTGCACTAACTGTATTTTTGTTTTGATCTGTCAAGAACGTTGACAATACTCCATTATGCTTCATTGAGATTATGCAAGGAAAATTCTGTGTTGTAGGAACTACTACAATATGCATGAAATTGACCATTTTAGCTTTGTACATGCAGGAGGCTTTCTCTCTTTGTGATCCTAAACTTACTGAGGTAAATTAAGTCATTGAGTTTTTTCTTGGCATGTAAAACATTTTTCTAACATGTGTCCATGGCCATTTTGCTGCCGATACCTAGATGATTGACAACGTGCCGATACTTCAACTAGATATTGTGTGGTGCTACTTCATGCTCCAGGACATATCGTGTTTAGCAGTGGCTGGAATTCGGCTAGAAAATGCTAGAAAAGGTTTTGAACGTTCCCATGGTAAAGATTCAACTCGCTTGAGGCTCCTCCAAGCTGGTTATCGAGCAGAACTTGCCACGTATGGTTCTTTTTTAGCACATGTACTATGTCTATTACATCTCTCAATGGTTTCCTTGGAATTTTCTCCTATTAAATCACATTTGTTTTGTGACTTCTTGAGACAGATATCTGAGACTAGAGCTCTTGGAAGGGGTAGTGGCTTATCATAGTGACAAGTATGAAGAAGCTCGTAAAGCTTTAAGCTCTGCACAGGCCAAATATATGCAGGTCCCTTACATTTCTATCAGCTTGAGAATAACATTTTATATCAATTGTTACTATTGATATGTCTATTATTGGTACTATTTTCTCTTCATATTTTGTCAAGAAAATATCCAATAAAATTTTATTGGCATCCTAATTTAATACTGCAAATAGATTTTTGTTTCCTGGTGGTTATATCTTACAATAGCTTCAGAAATTCTAGAAAAAACTTAATTTTTTTCCTACTACTGGATATTGTCACAAGATCTGGTATAATATAGCATAGGTACTAGGTAGATTTAAAATCCTGATAAATAGGATATGGTTTGATTAATAGATAGCAGTATTTGTAGCATTAGTGGAACAAGGATCTTATCAATGAGCATCTTTAGCATATTATCAAGAGAAAACCTACATAAGTAGATTTAAAATTTTAATAAATAGGATATGACATATAGCAGATGTTGTAGAACTAGTGGGGCAATGTCTTTTATCAGTGAGGATCTTTACCTTTTTATCAAGAGAAAACCTATCATTCATGACAAAATGATCTGCATATATGAATAAGGAATTAGCAAGCTAGGACTTATCTGAACAATTCTTGTGGTGAACTCTATTAAGGCCTCAAAGGAGATGTTTGAGCCCTCTAATTTTTCATTTTACTCTTAAAGTATGTTTTCTGGTTGAACACTTGTATCATTATTAAATATGATAGTTAGAAATCAAGTTTTTGTCAACTCGACCTTGGTAGTTTCTCTTTGCATATCATACATAAATATGCATAGAATAATATCTAAAAGACGACTTCGAGCATATTGGAAGGAAACATTGAGAAGATGAAGATGAAGGAGAAATTTTGTATGTCATTCTCGTGCATATGCAATTGTCAATATACACATATGTATATATGAATGTGTGCATTTATAATTTATTCAATGATTGACAAGAAATCCACTTTATCATATTTCGTTAATAGCTGTGGAATTTTCCTTTTTCACTTATTTAAGGAACATCTTATATACTAATTCAATGTGCCAATACCTTTAGCTTCAAGTACCCGATGAAGCTTTGTCACTGCTTATGGGAATGGGTTACAAAGAAAATGCAGCAAAAAGGGCCCTAAGAATGACTGGTCAAGATGTTCAATCAGCAGTTCATTTCCTGGTTGAAGAGCAAGCTAGGAAAATACTCAGGAAACAGGAGAACATTCAGCGACAAGCGGAGATTTTGTATAGCTCTATACCTTGCCATAGAATGTTTTCATCTTATTTTTTAATTAATGATTGTTGCTGATTGTTTGAACTTGTAGAGAACAGAAGAGTTATGGTGCAACCCCCAATCACAAGCCCATTAATCTGCAAGAGTTAAATGAGTTGGTATCTATTGGGTAAGCAAGTAAATGCTATTGATCCTTTATGATCTTTCATTTCTACCAGTATCACATATTCTATCACAGAGCATATGCCGCTTGCTACTTCTGAATTAATATTTTGTTGTTATTGAATTGTAAAAGCCTTGGAAGGGCAAGTATCTGATGTGAGTTTTCCCTCGTATTTATTATCTATTGGGTTCATTGTACAAAAAAACAATTACATCATATTTTTCCATATGCACCGGTAATAATATCCTGAACTCATAGACAAAGCTTGCACCGTTTCAAATATGTGACTATCTGATTTAGCATATGCTAACCTAGAATAAATGCATGTTCCTCATATCTCTAGGTAATCTTCTTATGTTTTCCACAAGACTCCAGGAATTATTTCGTACTAAATTTAAATGCTAGTTAAAGGTCTCCACCTTTTAAGGTTAATCCATTGGGTATGAGTAAGATAGGACTAGGTTAAAATAAACAGAGTTCAGAGATTCCTTGTAGCCCTTATACACTGGCCCTCACTTGATTTTCTGATTTTTGCCACATACATTTCTTTAGACTACTTTAATAGTGTTATCTGGCAAAGTGGTTCTTCTTAATGACCAAACAGCTAGGAGACGTAAAATCTGTGACGCACATCTTTCATAATATCCTAATTTGCTTAACAAGCTTATACAGCAATGTGGCTGATTTCAGCTTGGTTCATAGCAGTAATCAGTTCCCTACAAGGACTTGAATGCTGATTACAACTGCACCAATGTGCATGAGCACAGAGTGGTTTCGAAGTCATAGCAAATTTACAAACAAGGTATGACTTTGAGGTGGAGGTGGTAAATCTGCTATTTTCAAGATTTAATTGATGAAAATTTGATCATATTTAGCTGAGGCCACAAAAAGGTTCACTTAAGAATGAAGATGAGTTCCATGTTTGGGCTCTTAATAATTTGTTAGATGGGGAGGTAACATTGTTGAAGAAAATCCTTTCTAGTTAAAGTTTGACTTGTCTTCTATTTCTTGTGTTGTGTTCTCCCGAAGGAATCGTTACATGATTTTCAGTACTAATAAATCATGGAATATAGCAGACTGTGACAGATGTAATGGCTTTGCTTATATGGATTGTGGAACATTAGATTGTGTCAGGCACTTATCATATTGCTCTCTGGTGTCTAGGATCATTACATGTACACTACTTGTCAATCTATTTTGCAGTTTTGAGAGAGATCTTGCTGCAGAGGCTCTCAGGGTGAATGAAAATGATGTTCAAAAAGCATTAGATCTGTTGACAAATCCTGAAAGAAATTGTGCCCTTCAGGTACTTGGTTTTCTTCAGAGTGCTTTTCTGTTATTATTTTCACTAACTAATGACCTTTTGACTTCCAGAGTCGACTTGAAAAGAGGAGGAAGTTGGGAGTATCGGGTTCATCAGGTGCAGACATTGAGGAATTAGTATCCTTGGGTTATAACCGATCATCAGGTATTTCATCGCTTGATTTATTCCTTAGACAATCAAGTGTTTCATGAATTTATTTTTGACAAGGGTGCCCTTCTCATGATGACTCCCAGGCATCTAATTCTGCCCTAGTTATCTAACCATACTTATTTTCACAAACAGCAAGTTCCATATGTTTGATCATAGATCTCCATTAGCTCCAGTTACTGTCCAGTATTTGCATTCGGAATTAACTATTCTCGACTGCAGTTGTGGATGCTGTGCAAAGGTCACATACCAAGGAGGATGCGTTGAAACTTCTTGTCGGAGCAAATTCAGAGGACAGCCAGCATGCTACAATCAACCAACCGAAAGATGATCAAGAGCCACCATCGACTGCTTTAACTAATGATGATAAAATGGATCTGGGAGAAGAACACAAATATCCAAGAGACGAAGTCATGGAAGACGAGCTTGCGAAAGAACTGACAGGTGATCCATTGGCAGACTACGACATGGAAGTAATGAAAGAAGGAGAGGCCATAGCAGAGTATTTGGCCCTTCTGGATTCAAAAGCCAGTGCAACATAGGAAATAAGACACACACAGGTTCTTCGAGAATCCAGTAAATAAGTAACATACTTTTATAAAAGATACGAGTGTGATTTCTTTTCTAATTAGCCTTAAGGTTTCTTTTTTCTCTTTCTGTAATCATCATTTCCAAAAGAGTTTTTATGTATGTCTGGCACTGTGCATCCAGTAGCGGAGAGGTCATATATGGTGTTCTATATTTAAAGTATCTTGCTTTAAGGGAAAAAGCCAGAACTAGTTGTTACCCTAAATTTACACTCCACTTTGGTTGGAAGTGAATGTTCCAGGATTTTTACTGTAGGCGACAAAACATTTCGTGGCGATTTTCTTATATGGAGTGTAATAAGGATTAAAAAGAAATCTATAAAATGTTTTGAGAGTACATATCATGTTTCAAAGCCCACCAGGAAAAGCTTATCTAGATGAACTAAATGAACCTTGAAAACTGCCATGATGTGGCCTCTGGTAGAACCTGATGTAGCAGTCAATTACATGGTCGTTAATCTTCGGGATAGATTATATGGCTGGTGTTCAGTCTACCAGCTGTTCTTCCTTCCCATTTCTAGGCGCACAGCTAAAACCAAAAAAAGACAACTCCCTAAGAACTTCAGATCCTGTCACACTTACAAAATGTGGCAAAACTAGTCAGTCAAATGGCAACACTACTACCCTGTCTAAAGATGAGAGAGGGAATAAAATTGACCAAGGGATGCCTTTGTCCTCTTGGATCAAAGAGACCTGATAAAGTGATTGCCCTCTCTATCAAAAGAATGTGTGAATCGAAGACCGAGCTACATTTCCACATAGGGAACACATAGCATTTCTAGAAATCACAAGAGTAGTGAATCTATCCCTTATTACGAGATAACAGTGCAATAGCTTCTAACAAAATATCTTCACCGTAGGGTGAATGCACAACTAGCACAAACTAAGCCATCCATCCCGATCAGAAAACAAAAGGACTCATTAAGAAAAGTAATAAGTTGACTTACAAGATGGTTTCTAGATGCTTCATTCTTTCAAATCCAATCGAAGGTTTTCTTTGTGCTTCATGCTTTCAAATACGACAAGTCAAAATGCAAAAAATTTCAGATACGACAGAATCAAACGTAAGCAAAAACTTGTTGACATCCTTCGTCTGATCGCAAATCAAAGAGCCAACTGAATCCGAAGGCAAAAAGATGAGAAACATAGTAAAAGGTCAACGTAAGGGATAAAGGGACTTTGAAAATCCATATTTCAAATAAAATACTGGTTGATTCGCCATGAAAATGCTTCCTTGACCAAAAGTAATGTTGTACTAATCTTCCATCTTGATTGTTATATTAACTTTCAATTGTTTTTTTTTTAGACATCAAGACATAAGATATTAATTAATTAATTATTTTTCCATTGTTACCTTTACAGCTTTACAAGTTTTAAGACTGGTGAAGCATGAAAGTGATACTGAAGTTAGGTCATCCTATTATTATGCACTTGATGATTAGATGCCTTTGCCTTACGCTTCCAATAATAGATATACCATGTTGAATATGAATGATAGATACAAATTGGATATGTTATGCCTTCAGGCGTTAGCTTATGTGTTAAGAGAAACTTTACAGAACCACTAATGATCGAACAAGCTGTAAAGTTCGAATTTGGTTTATTTGGATACTTATATTTATCTTGGTTCGTAATGTCTCTTAGTTGGACTGGAGATACAGTTGACTAGAAAACAAGCCAAATCAAGATTTAGATGAAATTTTACGGTATCCAAACTATGCTTTATCGTAACATTCATCACTGACAATAATATTTAATTATTTCAAAAATCAAAACAGAGACCTTTTTATTTAATTTAATATTATTTCATTATATTAAATTGCCCATAAGAGGCTTTTACATGAAAGAGCCTCTCATACCTATCAACACTGTTTATATGAAGTGCAACACATATCTGTAACGATGCTACTACGACGATGACAATAACGACGACGACGACGACACTGATGAAGACTCCTGAGTTGAAGTGCATGTATGAAAAGGACAAGAAACGACTACGAGTGTTTGTTTTTGGATAAAGGTCAGGTCACGGAGATAGGAATGCGAGGGATGGCACGCAGGCAGAGGTCTGACCTCCTCCGGCACGTAAGCAAGAAGGTCTCGCTCATGTCCAACTCGTGAGGCTTCCCTTCATCTCCCGTTGGGAGCTCCCAATCAAAATTGTAGAGAACGCAAGCCAGGGAAAGCTCTATGCTCGCCAAACCAAATGACATCCCGGGGCACATCCTCCTGCCTGCCCCGAAAGGTAAGAACTCGAAGTTGGTTCCCTTGAAGTCGATCATGGAATTCCTACTCTCGAATCTCTCTGGCTCAAACTCAGTGGCATTGTCCCAGTATCGAGGATCCCTTCCCAAGGCCCAAACGTTCACGAAGACTCTCGTCTTCTCTGGTATCTGATAACCAAGAACCTCGCACGCCTCCCGGCACTCTCGGGGGAGCAGCAGAGGAACAGGAGGGTGCAGCCTCAGAGTCTCCTTGATGACCAGTCTCAAGTAGTTCATTCCGTTGATGTCGTTCTCCGTCACCTTTCCCTTTCCTCCGACAGTCTCTCTCACCTCCTCTTGCACCCTCCGCATCACTCTTGGATTCCTCATCAGCTCCGACATGGCCCACTCCAGTATTGTTGCGGAGGTCTCGCTACCCCCACCGAGCATATCCTTTACGTGTTTGTTTCAAAAGGAAACCAGAAATTAGATTCTCGAAACTGCGACTGTAAGGAAAGATTAGGGTTTCAAAAAAAGCATACCAGCATAATAGCTTTCATGTACTCGTCTGCGAACGGGAATGACAGGCGACCTTCAGCTTGAACTCTCAGCATCACATCGACCAAGTCCTCCTCCTCCTCCGGTTGCTCCTCGGACTTCCTCTCTTTGTGCTCCTGAATAATGCTATTCAGGATCGCGTCCATTTCACGGTGGAACCTCTGCATCTTGGAAGTTGCGCCACTGAGAAGTTTAATTATCGGCCATGACGGGAATAAGTCCGCCAAACTGAAGCCTCCGGCAGCTTCCAGCGTTTGCGTCACTATCCGTAGGAAATCTTTCTGGTACTTGCACTTGCTCCCGATGATGGACCGTGCGGCTATGTCATTAGCCAACAGCGCAAATTTCCTACTGAGGTTCACGGTGGAACCAGTGTTGGACAACAGGACTATCGACTGCACAAGATTATGCACCTCCTCTTCCCGGATAAAGCGAAAAGATTGGACTCGCTTGGCACTCAATAGCTCCACGATGCTCATCTTGCGCAGCTCCCTCCAGTGTAATCCATACGAGGTAAAGCCGATGCCCCTGTCACCGTATGTGGCGGTCTGGAGAGTCAGGTTGGTGGGCCGAGAGGCGAAGCTGATGTCGTGGGTTTTCATGACCTCAGCAGCCGCTTCGACAGATGAGACAACGAGGGTGGGGAGCTCACCAAGCTTCAGGAGTATGACGGGGCCAAATTTCTTAGATAAGGCAGTGAGGGAATGATGCGGCAGGGCATTGAAGAGATGGTGCAAGCTGCCTATGATAGGGAGCTTAAATGGACCAGGAGGCAGTTTGGCACGAGCTCCTCGACTGGACCTGTTCTTCTTGAGAAGCAGGAGCGATACGAGGAGGACGAGAAAGGAGAAGAGGAAGGCTGTATTGGTGAGATCCATGCTTAATTAGTTTTCTGGTAATGAGACACCACAGGCCCGTCCACCCTTCTTATAGACATGACAGTTATGAGTTTCGCGTGCAGTTTCCCGTTTGCGTAATGACAGACGTTATCGTATCATCACAGAGTTGAATTAGAATAGTTGACATATGGCATTAAACCGGGGTGGAAATCGACTCACCATGTTTTGTGACTGGTTCATCTGGAACAAAGTCGATGGTACAACAAAAAAAATAATGGGATCACAATGGTGGCGGTCAGATTCTGCAGCTACTTTACAATGAGAACAAACTATAAAATACGATAAATAATTGTTATATATATATATTATTTTTTCTAGAATCTCTACCTACGCCAACTTTCAGTTTGTAGTCGATTGTTTCGCCACAAGCAATCCGCCATGGACGTGTTCCTACTCCGAGCGTGTTAGTTTCATTCATCATCTTTTTTAGCAAGTTTCGTAACGCAATTGTTTCGTTGCATGTGTAACTTATATACGTGACGGTGCTTAGTTTTTGTATATGGCGTCGATGTGTTTTTTTTAGCGTTTAAAGGTACAAATAACATTCATTTAAATCAGAAAAACACAGCAAGTGGGTTGGACGACATGCCTAAGTTATCCTGTTTACCAAAAAAGAAAGTTAACCGGTGAGCTTTGCAATTAGAGGTTCTTGGTACGAAACTTAGGACAAAAGACTGTAGAGTGGCCATCAAAGCTTGATATCAGAGATGATGGCTCTAAGGTACGATGGGATTTCCTCGGAGCCATTGATGACGGAGATGAGGGATTGTGAATTAGATTAAATCCACAAGTTGATCGATCCAATGTAGATCCTCCGCATGTTTGAGCGCTTCCAGGACAGCAAACGCTTCCGCCATCAAAGGGTTATGTGCCTTGCAAGAAGAGCAGCCCGCGGTCATCGTCGTAGTATAGGAAGGGTAAAGGAAGCAGAATCCTGTACCTGCAGTTTGAACATTGAAGGATGCAGCCAAAAAAGGGATCCAGGGTAAACGACTGACGTGATCTTATCTTCAAAGTTAATTTGGAATAAAGCTATCACTTGTTACGTTAATTTTGAAGAATATGCAAATCTTTAGCATCATATCACAATGTTTTGACGATGGTTCATCTGGGACAACATTTTCATGCGGCACTTGAAGGAAAAGTCGAAAGTGTAATCCCTCATGCTCTCAGGAACTTTCTAACGATGCATCAGGGTCGGTCTAAAAAATGTAAAGAAATATACATTAAGAGTTTCCTGGTGACCCTCGTACGCTGCTTATATCAGAAGTTGCTTCACAAAGGTGACTAAAGCTTCACGAGCCTTATGAATGGAGAGCGGAAAAAAAGATAAAAACAGAGTTTCTAGATTACTACGGTTTGCCCTATCTTTGTAACTATGAGTTTTCGTGGTATGCCAAGAATAACATCGCACCGTTGAAGAAGATCATCTATATCATATATGGTGGGAAAGAATATTCTCTATTTTGGCACGTATCATGTCATTTTGATTCCGTGAAGTCATGGCGATGGAATGAGTCTATCGCTAGAGGATGATGGTTCACCTTATCTTTTGTCATCTACAAACAGTGACATGATTTGACAGTCTACTAGAGATTAAAAGACAATACCGTAGACCAGCAAACACGAACAGACGATTCGCCGGCTTCCTAGGGATTAAAATACAAGAGCTTAGACCAGCAAGTATGAACACAGACTTGCTAAGGTATCATAGTGTTTCTTGACCTGTTCCCTATGTAGAGTGCACATTTTGGCCGAAGGAGGGGTATCGATATTTTCAAAGTTGATATATTGACATGGATGTGGCTATGTCTTCCGATATGAAATGTCAATATGGGTTTGTTAATAGAGCTAGATGTCAAAATAGTTTTCTAGGAGAGTAGATGCTGTCATATGCTAGTATTTGACCAGGGTGCAATATCCTCCCTAATTACCAAGAAATGTAGGTGTATGATTAATCTAAAGTTGAAATCGATATTATAAGACTTATTCATATCAGAGTTTTACTGGCATATCAGACATTTTAGAAAAGTCATACTACAACTTTGATGTCGCGTCTATGTGCATAAAAGTCAGATGCATGTACGTTATCTACAATTGATTCACTCTTACAACGCAATTTATGTTTTGATGTGATATGATACTAACCTAAAATTTGATTAGCTCGCGATTTGCAACTGGCAGCAGCGCAAACATAAGCTGATGTTTACGTAGTTGATGAGTCGACGCCTTTGAAGTTTCAACAGCATCCACTGTCAATCTGACTGGGTGATACTGATGGTTAAGAATTGCAGCTCCCTCTCCACAAAGCCACAAAGTTGACGGCATCTGCTTGATTATGTCCACTCTTGGACAAAGTTTACCTTGGTGGTCATAATCTATCAAAAAGAGTTGGATCACAACAATAGATAGTTTTTAGTCAGAGTTGATCGAGGAAAATCCGACTTTGACAGATGATAGTGATAAACCATTGATTTGGTTTGAAATTTTCATCCATAAACGTCAATATTATAAACCTGCAAGTCCTAATCATAATGAAGTATGCGTGCAACTGAGAAGCACTCGAGATATTATTTATGCAGATGCCATCTATTTGAAGTTCATATTTGCATAGGTTTAGTGCTAGGAAAAGTATATTTCAATTTATTTGCATGCGTACATCAACTATCGGAGGTAGAATTAGCTTCCTTCGTCATATACATGACAGTGCTTAGTTTTGTAAATAGCTTCCATGTCACGTGGCGACTTCCATGACAGTCTTCCTAATCAAATTGCGTTGATTTAGAACTGCATTACAAGTCTTTACACCACAGTGGCCATTAGTTTAGTATCATATCAAATCACAATGTATTGGAACAGGTTTATATGTATATACATACATGGAAACACTCAAAGACACGGCCGGCCGTCTTCAGAGGCCATCAGTTGTATTATTTCTTTGAGCATGCGGTAAGAGGAATTGCCAGTTGGAAGTCAAATCAAGAATCCCAGGTTTGGACTGTTGCCCTCGTTGAATAGCGTTCTTAGAAAGGGCACCCACGAGTTCTGGGTGCAAACCAGTGGACCATCTGCGTGCATCTCTGACGCGCAACAATGAATGGACGATTCTCAACCCTCAATTAATGCAAGCACAGATTGGTGTATCCAAAAGTTTTGTAAGATAGTGATCACGTTGACAATGCAACGTATACCAAAAATTTGCAAGACAGTGACGAGACAATGGTTGACAATGTAATAGACGTTGGTCAAGTTTACGGTTCCCTCTGCGCAAAGCAATCGTTCATATCCATATGTTTTTCTTACTTGTCTCTGTATCAAAGAGCCATATGTTTTCTTACTTTTCTTAAAATTGCGAACGGTTATGAATTTGACTGTGGTTTGCCCTCTCTTCTTATCATGTAGCTACGAGTTTTTGTGGCTGTCTTCCGATCTGAAATGACGGAGTGAGTTTCTCGATAGAGCTAGATGTCAAAATAGCTTTCTAGGAGAGTAGATGTGGTCATATGTTAGTATTTGACCAGGGTGCAATACCCTCCCAAATTACCAAGAAGCATAACTGCATGATTAATTCTACGTTGAAATCGATATATAAGAATTATTCTATCAGAGTTTTCCTCTATATCAGTCATTTTAGGAAGAGTCATACCAGTACACAGACGTCAGATGCATTGGCTTTATCTACACTTGACTCAGTCATACATCCCTGTCTATGTTTCGATGTGATGTGATGCTAACCTAAAACGAATCTGATTAGCTCACGGTTTGCAACTTGCAGCAGCACAAACATAAGCTAACGCGTTCCTATGGTTGATGAGTCGACGCCTTTCAAATTTCGACTGTCAAGCTGACAGGGTGATGGTCGATGATTAAGATTTATAGCTCCCTCTCCATAAAGCCATAAAGTCGACAGGATCTACTTGATTATGTCCATTAGTCGTCATAATCCATTAGCAAGAGTTGAATCACAAGGGATTTTATGGTTTTAGGTCAGAGTTGATCAAGGAAAATTCGACTTTGAAATATGAGAGTGATATGGTTTGGTTTGAAATTTACATTCATAATCTTCAATATTCTAAATCTGCAAGTCCTAAAACACGGATCACAGTGGCCATTAGTTTAGTATCATATCACGATGCCTTGGGACAAAATTTGTGTGGCACGTAAAAGAAAAGTCGAAGGTGCAGACACTCAGAGACGCATCCCGTGTTCATAGCACGTTGTCTTTAAGCATGTAGTATGACGGCTGCATACGAAGTTGACATATCGAAGTCAAATTCTTAGATCCAAGTTTAAACTGTTGAATTCGTTGAATCGTTATCTTATAATGGGCGCTGACGAATTTTGGGTGCATCCCAAAACAGCAATAATGAGGCACGCAGCAACGAAAGGCGACTCTCAATCGATGCGAAAAACACAGCGGTGTATCCCATAAATTCGTAAAACAGTGACGAATGAACGGTTGACAATATAAGAGTTGATTGATAGTTACCTTTCTCGCTCTCTGGCGCACAAATCAACAGTTCATGTCGACACCTGCAAAAAAAAATTTCTACTTGTTTCTGCATGAGAACAAACGATAGTGCATCTATCAACGTTTTAAGGGTAATATCGTGATCCCATAATGTTTGAGGTCAGAGCTGACCCAAGAACTCTTGACTTTGTCGGATGATGATGTCGTATATATGGATCGGTTCCGTAGAACCATTTAGTTAATGAACTGATTACAGAAACGACAGTAATATAAAACAACCGTAGAGAAAGATAATTGAGAACATCTAATGCATTTACTCTTTAACTCGTGCTTTTGTCTTCTTTTCATCCTCCTCTTTGGAACTCTAATGTCCCGTCCTGATCAATGTGGCTGTCGTTGGGATTCCATGACATTATCGCCATGCTCGCATGCATCTTGTCCTCGTTGTTCATGGCCGTAAGTGAGATTCCACTGTACGCCATTGCTATCGTAGAGTAAATAGGAAAAAATCTACTATAAAAATAATGAATATATAAATATCAAAGGTTTTTTTTTCAAAACCTAAGTAACAATAATAAGAAAATATTCGAGATATAAAGATTATATCACTGTACACAATATCCAAAATTTCTATAAATAATAACAATAAGAATATGTAGATCTTATATGAGAATAAGAACACTATCTGAATAATTAAGAAGTCTCTGTATTATTCTGGTCTTTTTCTATTTTTTTCTCTTATTTTCTGTCATTTTCTCTTTTTGTTAATCATGTTGCTGTTGTAGTTTTCTGCCCCTAATTTTCTGTACCTTTTTTACGGCTAACACACCCCCTTATTAGATCTATATTTAGGTTAATAAGGGAAGTGGGTTATGGGTTGTTAAAGCCCACTATAAGTTGAATCAATGAGTTGTCGGTCCAATAACCTCTCCCTTCAGCTCATAAGGAAGGTCAATATGAAACCATACCGACCAGCTGTCGACATATCTCTTGTCTTTCTTTTGGTAAGGTCTTTGTTAACATGTCTGCTTCATTATCATCTGTGTGAATTTTCAGAAGTTACGATTGTTTCTCTTCAAGTACATTTCGAATACAGTGGTATACAATATCTATATGTTTTGATTTGGAATGAAAAGTTTGATTCTTACACAAATGGATGGTGATCTGGTTGTCACAATGCACCACATAATTTTTTTGTTTCAGCCCTAATTATTGTAACAATTCTTTTATTCATAATATTTCTTTGGAAACCTCTACAACAGCAATATATTCTGCTTTTGTGGTAGAGAGAACAATACATCTTTTCAATCTGAATTGTCATGACACAACTTCCCTTGCAAAAGTAAATATAAAACATGATGTAGACTTCCTCGTATCAATATATTTTACCATATCTGTATCTGTGTAACCTATAAACACACGTGGTCTACCTTCGAAGCTTAAATAAATTTTAGAACTCTCTCTGAGATATCTAAAGATCTAATTCATTGTTGTCCAGTGTTCTTTGCTTGGATTTGCAAAAAATTTACTCGTAACACCTACTACATATATGATATCCGGCCTCGTACATACTATCACGTATATTAAATTTTCAAATGCTGAAATATTCAAAACCTTTTATATTTTCTTCTTCTCCTCATCATTTGATGGACTCTAAACCTTTTTCAATAATTCTTGATATATTTCACTTGTGATAACCAAATCTTCTTGTTTTTTCTGTCATGTAAAATCTAAAGAGAAATTTAGGAATGACATCATATGCACAATAGAAGAACAGAAAACAAAAACCTTAAATTCCTAAAAAGGTATTACGAAAATTGTTATATAAAAATCCGTAAAACTTAAAATCACGTGTGAAATAGTTATGTTACCTCGGGAGATCGTATATCCCTAAATCCCTATTAATCTGTAGGAGATGATAAAGGAGGTCAAGCGTCGTATCCTCCTTTCTAGTGATGATCCACATATCATGGTTATGATGATGCTCCTTAAATCGTTACCCAAAACTCGACATCTACTATTTAAAGAGAAAAGGAGAGAAGATAATAAGAGGTGACAACTAAAAAAAATATCTAACCTATAGGTGTTTGATACTCTTCTATTTATAGAGGCTTCATGTCAATTTAACTCTAATTGATCTTGTTTTATTGAGTATTGGATCTTCGTCCAACTACCTAAACCTTTTAGATTGATGGATCTCTATCCAATAATCTCTCGTTGAATTTTATTAGATTTCAGGATCTAATAATTAAGAACCTCATATCTCATCATGAATCTCTATCCAATAACCTCTCGTTAGTTTTACGTATATCAATTTCTACGTCCAACTCACACACTCACACCTTTCGTTAGGATTTCAGTGTATGTCATTACCGCATTACTCGCATACATCTTGTCCTGGTGATCACGGCCGTCAGTGGGATTCCAATACGCGCCACTGCTACCATGCTCGCATGCCGTTGACGAAGTCGCTTCACAGTGAATCCTCTCTCCTCCTCTCTCAGAACTTTGCATTATCCGTGAAACTTCAAAACCATCACCCTTGTTTTTTTTGCTTTGTTGTTATCTTTACGATCTAAAATATTCCTTTTAATTTCTTCTGCTTTATGGTTTCTACTGTGTGTTTACTAGGGTTTTTCTTCATATAAATAAATTCACAGAAGTTGGAGTGAAAGGCAATCGATTGGTGAGAGGCCAAACTTTCGTGTTATATCTTTTTACTTCATCAGATTGTAATGTTTTAGATTCTACAAGATGGTTAGCATATACTGATTAAGATTCAGTGACCGTTAGGATTAACCCTGTGACATGATAGTCAAGTTGAATCTTTATTTTGATGTCAGTTGTAGAATAACATGCTTTTTACTTTTAGATCGTCCTATTATGGACATATCAAAGGTAAGCAAGAAGGGAGCTACACCATAAAGTGATTTAGTTTCCTAAGTGTCAGTTTATGAGATAAGGGTGATATACTGATTAACCCTATGGCATGATAGTTAAGCTGAATCTTTATATTGATGGTTAGGATATACTGTGATATCCAGGAAGACTATATTGATAGTTAAGTTGAATCTTTATATTAAGGTGATATCCAAGAATGTTCTAAATATAGATGAATTAAGCTTTGGAAAGAGTGATTAAAAGTCAACTAAGATGTGCAACAAATATCCATAATGATTAATTTGATTTTGTACCTTGATGAACAACAATTGGAGCTATTTATTTATGAAAATAATTAATAAAAAAAACAAAGAAAAGAAAAAAGATTTGTATATGATTTTTATCGATTTAGAGAAGTCTTATGATAAAGTTTCTATACATTTATTATGACGAGTTTTAGAATAATAATATTTATTTATAAATTATATCAATAATCATATTCAAGTTCAACCTTCTTAGTCTATTTTATTTGTTAATGATATTATTTCGGTTGGTGAGAGTTTCAGTTAAATTACTTATAAGCTTAAAAATTAAAAATTTTAAATTTGGGTAGGACTTCATTCAATGTATATAATGTAATTATAGTAATACTAGGAGTAGATCTAAAGATACAGTTAATTTGGGTGGACATCAAAATCTATTAAGTATAATTTTTATATATCTCGAATCCATTATTCAATAGAGAATCAGATAAATATATAATTCATAAAGATTAGATAGTTAAAATGGATAGGAACATTAAGAATTTTGTATGATCATCAGATACCTCTTAGATTAAAAAATTTAAGATTATTGTTAGAATAATAATATTATATAAATTTGAGTGTTGATCAGTTAATAAATAATATATGTAAAAAAATTTATTATATCACTAAGATAAAAATATTAAAATGGATATATCGAGTTACCGTTAAAAACATATACTATTAACTATAAAATTTATGCTACAAACATTTCACTAAAGAGTATTTATTGATAAACTTGTCATTGAAAAAAATTTAAATGATAAAACTAATTTGTCATAAGATGTCATCACTAAGTGTTTCTAATTTATAAATTCGTCACGATATTGTTACTGTCATAAATATATATTTTTTCTTTTTTGACGATAATTTTATGATTATAACAAATGTTAATTTATTGGGCAAATAGTATCTTTATTGTTACTAAACTATTAACACAGAAAGATCATATATTGTCACCGATACTTATTATGTAATTTTTGAATTTAAAGGATTCTATACATTAATTTTATGAGGGATGCACGATCTGGACCGTAGGATAGTATGTGTTTTTTGGGACCTTCGGATTGCTCGATCCCACGATCAAGATTAAAAAGACAAAGAATACCCTAAATGCTTAGACTCGCGCTCTGCTGCCAGAGGCGGATCCCGTTACCAACGGCCGATTCCATCTTTTGGAGAAGCGAAACCCGATGTCACCGTCGGCGAGACCTCAGTCTCTTCGTCTTATGGAAGAGCGACCGAGCCTCGCTGTTGCTACCGCTGCTGTCCGAGGGGCTTCCCCGGTTTAGGTTGAGTTCATCATCGACTACCTTACCACTTCTTCTTCCGCCCTTACGATCGATGCACATCCATCACGTAGCTACTGACGAAGTAAGCTATTTCACTTGGCATTTGCATTGTTGTTTTATCCTTTTCAACAAGTTGTGTGCTCTGGATGGCATTTCTCTTGTTCTTAGTCAATTGGTTGAGGTTGAATCGACCCTTCCATTGATAGAATTTGTTAGAAACATCAAGACTATGCGTCTGATGGCAATGAGGAAGATCGGTTTTACTCAAAACGACCCCTATTCTGTGACTAAAATTTTGCCTTATAATATTTTGTAAGAAAGTGATATTACAAATCAACATTCTTTTTTCTTTTGAGATTGAAACTTATAATATTATCAAGTAAATGTGAGTTAGTACCAAAATTTAGGGCTAAAGAGAGGGCATCATCAAGATTGCTGGAATCTTAAATAACTTACAAGTGGAAGAGCCAGCAACGCGACTGATGTGATCATGCATCATGTATTAGTATCTGTTGTCAAAATTATCTTTCCAATTTGTAATATTGATGGTAACAACTTTGTTATGGTTCTCCAGATGGGCATTCCTCAGATAAATGTGTTGGACCAGGAGGTACTTTTCTTTCACATTTTAGATTATTGATTTGTCTATAACATTATGTAGATGATTGAAAAGTTTTCACCGATGTGTTTGATAGGCTTATCTAATTTAATTCACTCACTTGATTTTTGAAGTGGACAATAAAATGTGGTAAATACTTGGTATTTATGATTTGCTAAACATCTTAACCTGATGATGATGATGATGATATCGAATATAAAGAATCATTACCATTGATATACTTGCATAGTAACAAATTTCAGCTGTTAAATAGTTTTATACTGGTTACTTTTTACTAAACAAAGCAGAAGTCCAATTTTGTTCTTGTTGCATGTGATGGTTTGACCTAATCTTAAGCAAAGATTACATATATTAAAACTTGGAACTCACACTTTAGCTCTTTGGTCTGTTTATTTTAAGATATTAATATATTATATAATATTGAATTAAAGCTTGTTGTATCTTTACCTAGAATGTGATACTTGATTAATTATATTGCATGTTTTTATTTATTGTCGGACACCCTTTGCTAATTATGCATCATATGGTATATGCTGCACTTAAGGATTTCTTCAGTATTGTTATACTGTCATCCCCATCAGTTTGTTTAGCTTCCGAGATCTCTTTCCATATAAAATTACTGTTTGAAACTAAAATTTACTTGCATTTACTAGAGCATTTCTTTCTTTCTTTATGTTGGTTAAGGCTTGGTGATTTCTTTAGAAATCTCTTTTATAAGTTCTCTGATTTGATATATTGCAGGTTGGTATGGTGACACCTATGTGCCTACATCTAACATCCAAAGATCTGCTAGATAAGGTCAGTCCTGGAAGATTTGAAACTCCACAAAACTGAATAATACAAATCGATAACTCTACTGGTCTTTTTATTTAGTTGATTAATATATATGTAGATGCCTTTGGACATTAGTAAAACCAAATATAAACACTCTTAGAACAATGTTCTTTTGGAAACAATATTCTCTTAGTTCTGAATGATTTCGATTCATGGAGAATTTTTATCAGCATATGAAATCAAGAAATGGGAAGAAGAACGAGAATCAAAGTATTTTCATTTGCATTTGGTCTAGCATGTAATCTTAATTTGATTCAATTGCGACTTAGTGTTGGTATATAATGAATTGTTTATGATGGAGTTTATGCAACTAAGCTGACCATGAAATTCTTCTTTTAGTTTACATATATAATGACCATAGATTTACATATTTTATGTTTTATATTTTAACAATAATTCTTATAATATCTTGTGTATCATATCTTATCCAATTCCATGGTTTGAAGCAAAAATGGATTGGATATTTATCATATTTTCTTCGATTCATACTCAAAATAATGCTTTTAGATTATCGCTGACGATGATAATGGATCAAATGTCTTGGTATAAAATTAGATATCCATGTCTACTTATCGTTCTTAATATCAAGTAGGGATTATAAAGAGTTGAGTTTTTTTTTTTATATACTCGGGTCTATCTGGATTTAGGTTATCTTTTAATTAGGTCTAAAGACATAATGCCATGTCAAATTTGGGGTTTTATTAAAATTTATCATGTTGTTTTATTATTATTATTATTATTATTATTATTATTATTATTATTATTATTATTATTATTATTATTATTGCAAATAGTAAATGATGAAGATGGGATTTGAGTTAGGACACCAGCTAAGCTTTATTTGAACATTTTTCTGTGGATATATTATTTAGTTCTTTTAAGAAACCAAAGCCATGGATTTTATTAGCACCACTATATGAAACACAATCATGTAAATATGGTGCTACGATGAGGATGTGGTGGGGTTACAAAGGAATCCGAGGGATAGCACGCAGACAAAGCTCTGACCTTCTCCGGCATGTCAATAATAAGGTCTCGCTCATGTCCAACTCGATAGGCTTTTGTTCATCTCCTGTTGGGAGCTCCCAATCGAAGTGGTAGATAAGAGAGGCAAGGGAAGTCTCTAAGCTCGCCAGCCCAAATGACATCCCTGGGCACATCCTCTTTCCTGCCCCGAAAGGTAGGAACTCAAAGTTGGTTCCCTTGAAGTCGACCATCGAGTTCCTCCCTTTGAATCTCTCTGGCTCGAACTCAGTGGCATTGTCCCAGTATCGAGGATCCCTTCCTAAGGCCCAAATGTTCACTAACACTCTCGTCTTCTCTGGTATCTGGTAACCAAGAACCTCGCTCGCCTCCCGGCACTCTCGGGGGAGCAGCAAAGGAATCGGAGGGTGCAGCCTTAGAGTCTCCTTGATTATCAGTCTCATGTAGTTCATTCCGTCGATGTCTTCCTCTGTCACCTTTCCCTTTTCTCCGACAGTCTCCCTCACCTCCTCTTGCACCCTCCTCATCACTCTTGGATTCCTCATCAGCTCCGACATGGCCCACTCCAGTATTGTTGCGGATATCTCGCTGCCCCCACCAAGTAGATCCTTTAAAATGTTCATTGCAAAATGAAACCAGAAGTTAGATTCTCGATAGGGCATCCATGAAATTGCCACTGTCCTGCAAGATTAGGGCTTCAAAGAAAGCATACCAGGACAATAGCTTTCACGTACTCGTCTGCGAGGGGAAATGACAGGCCACCGTCGGCTTGAACTCTCAGCATGGCATCGACCAAGTCCTCCTCTAGTTGCTCTACAGACTTCCTCTCTTTGTGCTCTTGAATGATGCTATTCAGGATTGCATCTATTTCCCGGTGTAATCTCTGCAGTTTG
Organism: Musa acuminata AAA Group; assembly: GCF_036884655.1. NCBI lineage: Eukaryota > Viridiplantae > Streptophyta > Magnoliopsida > Zingiberales > Musaceae > Musa > Musa acuminata. The sequence goes on from NC_088354.1 coordinate 37,426,014, forward strand.
GAAGACATGCCACTGAGAACGTTAATTATCAGCCATGCCGGGAATAAATCGGCCAAACTGAGAACATTAGGTCATATCTCAGTGAAACTACTTGATATTTTTTTAATTTGTTGAGAGAAACACGATACAAAGGATCGATTACTCCATTTTGATGCAATATTTGATTATGTAGATCCAATTTAAATTTTGAAACTTCCATTTGCAATGTCATTGTTCTTGGCCAAAGCACTACACTATAGATGTTATCTTGTTTCCACTGTATTAGTGTGACTGCTTTACTTTTCTAGAAATAAAATTTAGGCTCACAACCTACCACACATTGAGAGCCGTGGAAATTTTAAGCAGATTGACGTGCTACACTTCGGTTTCATGTATTATGGAGTGATTTCTCACAAAAAGTCCATCTATTTATATTTTTTTAAAGGAAGTGCCTCCGATTACTGTAATTTCCGAAGAATCCTTCATTTTTACCTGATGCTTGGTCTAATTCTGATTTGATAACACGTTATTATCTTTTTTTTCTTCTCTTTCTCTTTATTTTTCTATGGATCGATCTATAAAATAAACTGATCTAGTTATAATGTTTCTGGTAACACTAAAAAAAATTATAAAATAATGTTTCTGGATAAATTTTGTAAAAATATTATGTTTTTATGCTATGTTATGATATTTTCAGTATGCTAGGAAAATATTGTAATGTAGTGTCAAAAAAATTATAACTGAATTGATTCATCTTATTGGAAACACAAGCCAGTGGTAAACTGCTTCGGACTCCTACTGATGATTACACCGATGCCTTCCAATTTTTTCCTTATTGCTTAATTATATACAACCTTTGATCCTTATCAATATATAACAATGCATATAATTATTATGTAACACATGATTTAGAGCCCCCCTAATGGGCCTCCCATCCCATCCCTTCAACAAAAATATTCGTAGAAATTAAGATGCGAATAAATTATTACTGCCTTCCATCTGGATAGCATAGAGAAATTTCCTCCCTTGATATATAAGATTAATTATATATTACTAATTAGCTATCTTTAGCATTTCAATCCTTATGTTTTCAAAAGTTACATTGAGATCTTTATACTCATGAAAATGAAACATTTAATCTCGTTGCTTCAATAAAATCTCTCTCTTTCTTAATTTTTAATTTTATGAAATTATATTTTAATCCTGTATAGGGGTCTCAATATTTTACTTTCGTAAATATAGGGATCCCAATGTAGCTTTTGTAAGTGTAAGAATCGAGATATTAAAAATAATTAATTACAGGGGATAATATGTAATTAGTCTATATGGTATATTATTTCTCATCAAGCCTTCGAAATGCTTTTGCTGATATTAAAAATTGAAGAGAAAATATGTTACCCTTCATTAATGATTGAAGGCCATAAGGATATCATGATTTCATGGCCTCAGATGCAATCACTCCTGGAGCACTAGGTTGAGAACTCAAATCATGCAACTAAATGATGCATCACAATGAAGTGGATGAAAATATTTTTTTGTTTTCATTTGTGAAATTGCATCTCCTATTTGGAGGGAAATTGACCGTCAAAGTGGATAGAGAGGATGAGTTCAAATGTTAAACAGTTAAAGAGGAGAAGAAGATTAGGGGGTTAGTCCTTTCCATTACTCAACATTATTAAGCATTCAACCTCCATCTACTTCAAGAAACTACCATCAAGTTCTAACTCTATAAGGCAATCACCAGCAATGTCCTTTTCTTATTGAGAGTGCATTTGAGATATTTTCTATGAAGACAAAAGAAGAGAAAAAAAAGCTGCTGCCCAACTCACAAAAGCTTTTATCAGTTTAGAAGTAATTTGTCAAACCTGGATTATGAGAATAGCCCGACTAGGTTTGGATTGTGAGAATAACCGTCCTCCGCACCAATCTTCAAGAGTGGAGAAGAAAGGTCAAGGATGAGGATCCTCGATGCAGCGCTGGACCTCTTTAGCAATGAGCATCTTTAGCATATTGTCAAGAGACAACCTACATAAGTAGATTTAAAATTTTAATAAATAGGATATGACATATAGCAGATGTTGTAGAACTATTGGAGCAATATCTTTTATCAGCGAGCATCTTTACCTTGTTATCAAGAGAAGACCTATCATTCATGACAAAATTACTCTTAAGTATGTTTTCTGGTAACACTTGTATCATTATTAAATATGATAGTCAGAAATCCATTTTTTGTCAACTCGACCTTGGTAGTTTCTCTTTGCGTATCATACATAATTATGCATAGAATAATATCTAAAAGACAACTTCGAAGATGAAGATGAAGGAGAAATTTTGTATGACATTCTTGTGCATATGCAATTGTAAATACACACATATGGATATATGAATGTGTGCATTTATAATTTATTCAATGATTGACAAGAAATCCACTTTACCATATTTCGTTAATAGCCATGGAATTTTCCTTTTTCAGTTATTCAAGGAACATCTTATATGCTAATTCAATGTGCCAATTGCTTTAGCTTCAAGTACCCGATGAATCTTTGTCACTGCTTATGGGAATGGGTTACAAAGAAAATGCAGCGAAAAGGGCGCTAAGAATGACCGGTCAAGACGTTCAGCCAGCAGTTCATTTCCTGGTTGAAGAGCTAGGAAAATACTCAGGAAACAGGAGAATATTCAGCGACAAGGAGAGATTTTGTATAGCTCTATACTTTGCCAGAGAATGTTTTTATCTTATTTTTTAGTTAATGATTGTTGCTGATTGTATGAACTTGTAGAGAACAGAGGAGATATGGTACTAATAAATCATGGCATATAGCATAATGTGACAGATGTAATGGCTTTGCTTCTGTGGATTGTGAAACATTAGATTGTGTCAGGCACTTATCAGATTGCTCTCTGGTGTCTAGGATCAATACATGTACACTACTAGTCAATCTATTTTGCAGTTTTGATAGAGATCTTGCTGCACAGGCTCTTAGGGTGAATGAAAATGAAGTTCAAAAAGCGTTAGATCTTTTGACAAATCCTGAGAGCCCTTCAGGTACTTGGTTTTCTTTAGAGTGCTTCTCTATTATCATTTTCACTAACTAATGACCTTTTGACTGCCAGAGTCGACTTGGAAGTTGGGAGTATCGGATTCTTCAGGTGCAGACGTTGAGGAATTAGTATCCATGGGGTATAACCGATCACCAGGTATTTCATCGCTTCATTTATTCCTCAGACAATCAAGTGTTTCATGCATTTATTTCAGACCAGGGTACCCTTCTCGTGATGACTCCCAGGCATCTAATGTTGCCCTAGTTATCTGACCATACTTAATTTTTACAAACAATATATTCGATATGCTTGACCATAGATCTCCATTAGCTCCAGTTACACTGTCAAGTACTTGCGTTCGGAATTAACTATTCTTGACTGCAGTTGTGGACGCTGTGCAAAGGTCACGTACCAAGGAGGATGTGTTGAAACTTCTTGTCGGAGCAAATTCAGAGGATAGCCAGCATGCTACAATCAACCAACCGAAAGATGATTAAGGGCCATCAGCTGCTTTAGCTAATGATGATAAAATGGATCTGGGAGGAGAACACAAATATGAGAGAGACGAAGCCATGGAATATGAGCTTGCTCCTTTGGCAGACTACAACACGGAAGTAATGAAAGGAGAGGCCACAACAAAGTGTTTGGCCATTCTGGATTCAAAAGCCAATGCAACATAGGAAATAAGATACATAGGAAGAATCCCGTAAATAAGTAAGATAGTGTAGTTTCCTTTTGTATCCTCCAGCATTAATATATTATTATAGAAGATACGACTGCGATTTCTTTTTTTAAGTAGCTTTAAGTTTTATTTTTTCTCTTTCTGTAATCATCATTTCCAAATGGGTTTTTATGTATTTCTGGCAATGTGCACCCAGTCGCCGAGAGGTCATATATGGTGTTTTACGTTTAAAATATCTTGCTTGAAGGGAAAAAACCTGATCTAGTTGTTACGCTAAATTTACATTCCACTTTGGTTGGAAGTGAATAGTTTTGTTGACTTTAAGAAATTTACACTCCACTTTGGTTGGAAGTGAATAGATTTGTAGACTTTTAGATGGTTTCAAGCATAAAGGCATCTCTATTCCCATTCACAAAATTATCTATAAACACTTGAGAATATCTATAAACACTTGATAATTTTGTGGAAGGAAATAAAGATGTCATTGTTTTATGCCTTAAAAAATGTATATGTCATTTTCAATATGGATGATAGACACGTAGTTAAGAAAAGCTTTACAGAATCACTAATAATCAATCAAGCTGTAAAGCCTGAAACCCCAAACCCTTAACTATTATTAAGAGTTTGGTTTAGTTAGATACCAATATCTATATTTATTCATAATGTCTCTTATTGGGGATGAAATTTTATGGTATCCAAGCTCTTTATCGTAACACTCATCCATGGCAATAATATTGATTTGGTTTGAAATTTTCATCCATAATCGTTAATATTATAAGCCTGCAAGTCCTAATCATAATGAAGTATGCGTGCAACTGAGAAGCACTCGAGATATTATTTATGCAGATGCCATCTATTTGAAGTTCATATTTGCATAGGTTTAGTGCTAGGAAAAGTATATTTCAATTTATTTGCATGCGTACGCCAACTATTGGAGGTAGAATTAGCTTCCTTCGTCATATACATGACAGTGCTTAGTTTTGTATATAGCTTCCATGTCACGTGGCGACTTCCATGACAGTCTTCCTAATCAAATTGCGTTGATTTAGAACTGCATTACAAGTCTTTACACCACAGTGGCCATTAGTTTAGTATCATATCAAATCACAATGTGGAACAGGTTTATATGTATATACATGCATGGAAACACTCAAAGACACGGCCGGCCGTCTTCAGAGGCCATCAGTTGTATTATTTCTTTGAGCATGCGGTAAGAGGAATTGCCAGGTGGAAGTCAAATCAAGAATCCCAGGTTTGGACTGTTGCCCTCGTTGAATAGCGTTTTTAGAAAGGGCACCCACGAGTTCTGGGTGCAAACCAGTGGACCATCTGCGTGCATCTCTGACGCGCAACAATGAATGGACGATTCTCAACCCTCAATTAATGCAAGCACAGATTGGTGTATCCAAAAGTTTTGTAAGACAGTGATCACGTTGACAATGCAACGTATACCAAAAATTTGCAAGACAGTGACGAGACAATGGTTGACAATGTAATAGACGTTGGTCAAGTTTACGGTTCCCTCTGCGCAAAGCAATCGTTCATATCCATATGTTTTTCTTACTTGTCTCTGTATCAAAGAGCCATACGTTTTCTTACTTTTCTTAATTGATGGTTTCGGTTTCTTAAAATTGAATTGGATCGGTTCTGGAATCAAAGCCGAAATTGGTGGTGCCGATTCCGGTTCGAACGATGAAGACGGGAATCGAGTTAGGACACCGGCTAAGCTTTATTTGAATATTTATCTGTGGATATATTATCATCTAAAGATGGTGCTACAATGGGGATGTGGTGGGATTACAAAGGAATCCGAGGGATTTATTCATGGATATATTATCATATTAAGATGATATTACGATGAGGATGTGGTGGGTTTACAGAGGAATCCGAGGGATAGCACGCAGACAAAGCTCCGACCTCCTCTTGCATGACAATAAGAAAGTCTCGCTCATGTCCAACTCGATATACTTCTGTTCATCTCCTGTTGGGAGCTCCCAATCGAAGTGGTAGATAAGAGAGGCAAGGGTAGTCTCTAAGCTCGCCAACCCAAATGACATCCCCGGGCACATCCTCCTTCCTGCTCCGAAAGGTAGGAACTGGAAGTTGGTTCCCTTGAAGTCGACCATCGAGTTCCTCCCTTCGAATCTCTCTGGCTCGAACTCAGTCGCGTTGTCCCAGTATTGAGGATCCCTTCCTAAGGCCCAAATGTTCACGAACACTCTCGTCTTCTCTGGTATCTGGTAACCAAGAACCTCACTCGCCTCCCGGCACTCTCGGGGGAGCAGCAGAGGAACCGGAGGGTGCAGCCTCAGAGTCTCCTTGATTACCAGTCTCAAGTAGTTCATTCCGTCGATGTCTTCCTCTGTCACCTTTCCCTTTCCTCCGACAGTCTCCCTCACCTCCTCTTGCACCCTCCTCATCACTCTTGGATTCCTCATCAGCTCCGACATGGCCCACTCCAGTATTGTTGCGGAAGTCTCGCTGCCCCCACCAAGTAGATCCTTTAAAGTGTTCATTGCAAAACGAAACCAGAAATTAGATTCTCGATAGGGCATCCAAGAAATAGCCACTGTCCTGTAAGATTAGGGCTTTAAAGAAAGCATACCAGGATAATAGCTTTCACGTACTCGTCTGCGAGGGGAAATGACAGGCCACCTTCGGCTTGAACTCTAAGCATGACATCAACCAAGTCCTCCTCTGGTTGCTCTACGGACTTCCTCTCTTTGTGCTCTTGAATGATGCTATTCAAGATTGCATCTATTTCCCGGTGTAATCTCTGCAGTTTGGAAGACATGCCACTGAGAACGTTAATTATCGGCCATGCCGGGAATAAGTCGGCCAAGCTGAAGCCTCCCGCTGCTTCCAGCGCTTCCGTTATTATCCGTAGGAACTCTTTCTGATACTTGCACTTGCTCCCGATGATGGACCGCGCGGCTATGTCATTAGACAACAGAACAAATTTTCTAGTGAGGTTCACAGCGGATCCGGTGTTGGACAGCAGGAGAATCGACTGCACAAGATTAAGCACCTCCTCTTCCCGGATAAAGCGAAAAGATTGGACTCGTTTGGCACTCAATAGTTCCAGGATGCTCATCTTGCGCAGCTCTCTCCAACGGGATCCATACGAGGCAAAGCCGATGCCCCTGTCACCGTACGTGAAGGACTGGAGAGTCAAGTTCGTGGGCCGAGAGGCGAAGCTGATGTCGTGGGTCTTCATGATCTCAGCAGCCGCGTCGGGAGAGGAGACGACGAGGGTAGGGACCTCGCCAAGCTTTAGAAGCATGACGGGGCCAAATTTCTTAGACAAGGCAGCGAAGCACTGATGAGGCAAGGCACCAAGGAGATGGTGCAAGCTGCCTACGATAGGGAGATTAGATGGACCGGGCGGCAGTCTGGCACTGGCTCGTCGGCTGGAGCTGTTCTTCTTGAGTAGCAGCAGGAGGAAGAGAAAGAGGAGGGTGGAGAAAAGGAACGCCGTGTTGGTGAAATCCATGGCTCTATGGGAACCAAGGAGCAAGAGACCCCTCCTGTGTTTCTGATAGACATGACAGTGCTTACCTTTTATGTACACAGTTTCTAGGTTACTTGGTGATGATTGACGTGACCCGATCATGCTATGGCAGCTCAATCAAATCAACTGGTCACGACATGTGGGACTTTAGACCGTTTTACTGAGAGATTTGAACTTGTGCATGTGGAATTTGACTCGATGATGTTGATGAACATTTTGATGAATAGTTTATCTTATCCGTCGTTTATACGAAATATTGTTTTACATATTTTGATTTATATAATATTTTTATTTATATAGGAAGAAAAATAAGATGATCAACTGATTGATTAGGTATGCTAAGATTTTTTATTTATTATTATTTTTTTAGAGAGAGGAGTGGTCTTCTCAGCTGAGCTTCTTTTTATTACACGAATGTCTTTTGTAACCCATTGATTTAATTAATCAAGTTTATTTTCTTTAAAGAAAAACAAATCTTATCACTAAGTTCTCGATCACTTTGACTATTAATTTAGTTATCCAATCGTGACTGATTCATTATGCAAAGTCGAAGCTATAATCTCTAAAATCAAATCATGAGGACAACGAAATGCCGGTCAAATTCTGCTGCTACACAAGAATGAATGAGAATCAACGATAGTGAATAATTACTATATATTGTTTTTCTGAGATCCCTGCCATGCAGACTTTCCGTTTGCTAATTGTTTGTTTCGATCACATAGATAGTTTAGTCTTGAGCATGTCATGTCAGATGAGGTTATAAATCGTAAACTTTTAACGTATCACCATCAAACTATGTCCTGTCCAAAAGCTATTAAATTTATACATCGTTTAAGCAAGTTGTAAGACACAATGAAATGCATGTGTATGAATTTTGAGATTGAAGTTGGCATAGAATAATTTAATTATTCTTGTCATACTTTTTTGTCCGATATCAGACTTGTAAGGAAAACTCATACCATTCTTCAGGGGATAATTACAGATTATTTTATAATTAATTATGATTAGCATTTCCATCTTTATACTTTAAAAATTAGTATTATGATCCATACACTTATAAAGTGAAATATTTAACTTCAATTCCTCTTACATTGTTAACTTCGTTGACGGAAAAAAATAACATGTGTAAAAGGGTGTGAATAGAAAGGATAAAAATGTTGTCCGTCGTCTTTTCAATCTATTTGCGTTGCCCATCACACCTGTTACCCATCACTCGCCCACCGCACTTGTCGCTCGTCGCTCATCTATAGCACCTACTCGCTTGCCACACCTACTCATCCGTCGTTTGCCCGTCACAACCCGTTCACATCGATTGGGTCGTCCTTCTCCACTCTTTCTAACCTGCTCATCCACCACTTCGTCATCCCATTGCCCTTCTTTCCATTCCTGATACGTAGACAAATTCATTAGCTCCAAAATTGTCAGGATTAAATGAACTGTTCTTGATATTCTAGTGTACGATTAGGAATAACAAATAGAGAATTTTATGACAGATTCTTATATTTTATACGTGTATTTAATTACAATTTTTACTGCAGTTGTAGCAAAAGGTGTCATCTCTTAAAATAGATAACTTCTAATAGAAATAATCTATAATTACCCCAACAATGTTGCACCTTTCAATAACATCCCATCTGGCAACTCAAGCTGCTGTTCATACCACATACGCATGTTTAGTGCCGGCTGAAGCAAGTTTCACCGATGACGATGAGGTCGTTGTTGGTTAGGGCGGGGATGACAAGGTGACGGGCAAGCAGGTTGGAAAGAGGGGTGATGGACGAGCGGGTGCGACAAGTGAGTGGGTGCGGTGAGCGAACAATGATCGAGCAAGTATGATAAGTGATTGAGTGCAGTGGCCAAGTTGGTGTGGCGGGTGATGAGCGAATAGATTGGTAAGAGTAGAGGAAGAAAAAATCGATCAGAAAAATTTATATAAAATTAATAATTTAAAAATAATAAAATTACATATTTGTCCTTTCTATTCATGCTCTTCCGTAAGTTAATGATGTAAGGAGAATTTGGATTAAATGTTTCACTTTCTTATAATCTCAATACTATTATTTAAAATATAAAAATCGAAATATTAATCATAATTAATTATAGAAGATAATTCTTAATTATCCTCTCTTCAGGTCACGTCTATGTACGTAAACATAATGCGTTGATATTATCTAACACGTTCTGATGTGACGTGATACTCATCTAAAATGAACATGAGGCTCTGCTCGTGACAGCAGGCTAAACATGAGCTGACGCTTATGTGGCTGGTGAGTCAATGCCTTTTAACTCTCGGCAACCTCCGCTGTCAAGCTGACAGTCATCGATTGAATAATCGATTAATAACAAGGGATGGTTTGAAATTATCATCCACAACCATCACCATTACTAATTTGCGAGTCCTAATCATATTGAAAAACGCATACGGACTGAAGACTGGAGATATATTGACTAAACGGGTGCACTGTAATTGGAACTTGATAGTGCACAAGTCCAGTAACAGAAAAAGTATATGTTTGTGGAACCAGTCAATTTATTGATCTATTTATTTATCGAAAATGATTGACAGGATTGTCAACTACGGCCAAATCCTTTTGGAGATTAATAGAGAAGAGTCATCTCGTCAGATGGGTCATGGATATTAGGTAGTATGCCTTACGTTAGTGGTGTCTAAATTGGATCAAAACTTATGTATTTAATGCTGGAGGAATTCTTTTCCTTGATTATTATTTGGTACATTAGGTCATATCTCAGTGAAATTACTTGATATTTTTTTAATTTGTGAGAGAAACACGATACAACGGATCGATTACTCCATTGTGATGCAATATTTGATTATGTAGATCCAATTTAAATTTTGAAACTTCAATTTGCAATGTCATTGTTCTTGGCCAAAGCACTAAACTATAGATGTTGTTATATTGTTTCCACTTGTATTAGTTTGACTGCTTTACTTTTCTAGAAACAAAATTTAGGCTCACCACCTACCACACATTGAGAGCCGTGGAAATTTTAAGCAGATTGACGTGCTACACTTCGGTTTCATGTGTTGTGGAGCGATTTCTCACAAAAAGTCCATCTATTTATATATTTTTTAAAGGAAGTGCCTCCGATTGCTATAATTTTCTAAGAATCGTTCATTTTTTCATGATGCTTGGTCTAATTCTGATTTGATAACACGTCATTATCTTTTTTTTCTTCTCTTTCTCTTTATTTTTCTATGGATGGATCTATAAAATAAACTGATCTAGTTATAATGTTTCCAATAAACCTAAAAAAAATTATCTTTTTTTTCCTTCTCTTTATCTTTTTTTATACTATGTTATGATATTTTCAGCATGCTAGAAAAATATTGTAATGCAGTGTAAAAAATTATAACTGAATTGATTCATCTTATTGGAAACACAAGCCAGAGGTAAGTTGCCTCGGACTCCTGCTGATGATTATACATATGCCTTCCAATTTTTTTCTCGATGCATATAATTATTATGCAACACATGATTCGGAGACCCGCTAGTGGGCCTCTCATCTCATCCCTTCGACAAAAATATTCAAAGAAATTAAGAGGTGAGTAAATTATTAGTGCCATCCATGGATAGCATAGATAAATTTCCTCCGGTATAAGGCTAATTACATATTACTAATTAGCTATTTTTAGCATCCTGATCTCTATATTTTCAAAAGTTACATTGAGATTTTTATACTCATGAAAATGAAACATTTAATCTCGTTGCTTCAATAAAATCTCTCTCTTTCTTGATTTTTAATCTTATGAAATTATTTTTTTAATCTTATATAGGGGTCTCAATATTTTACTTTCATAAATATAAGAATCCCACTGTAACTTTGGAAAGCGTAGGAACCGAGATACTAAAAATAACTAATTACATGGGATAATATATATTAGTCTATATGATATACTATTTCTTATCAAGCCTTCGAAATGTTTTTGCTGATATTAAAAACTGAAGAGAGAATATGTTACTCTTTATTAATGATAGAAGGCCATACCGATATCATGATTTGTTGGCCTCAGATGTAATCACTCCTGGAGCACTAGGTTTAGCACTCAAATCATGCAACTAAATGATGCATTACAGTGATGTGGATGAAAATATTTTTTTGTTTTCATTTGTGAAATTGCATCTCCTATTTGGAGGGAAATTGACCATCAAAGTGGACAGAGAGGATGAGTTCAAACGTTAAACACTTGAAGAGGAGAAGAAGATTAGGGAGTTAGTCATTTCCTTTACTCAACATTATTAAGCATTCAACCTCCTACTTCAAGAAACTACCATCAAGTTCTAACTCTATAAGGCAATCACGAGCAATGTCCTTTTCTTATTGAGAGTGCATTTAAGATCTTTTCTATGAAGACAACAAAAGAGAAAAAAAAAAAAAGCCGCTGCCCAACTCACAAAAGCTTTTATCAGTTTAGAAGTAATTTGTCAAACCTGGATTATGAGAATAGCCCGACTAGGTTTGGATTGTGAGAATAACCGTCCCCCGCACCAATCTTCAAGAGTGGAGAAGAGAGGTCAAGGATGAGGATCCTCGATGCAGAGCTGAACCTCTTTAGCAATGAGCATCTTTAGCATATTATCAAGAGACAACCTAGATAAGTAGATTTAAAAATTTAATAAATAGGATATGACATATAGCAGATGTTGTAGAACTATTGGAGCAATATCTTTTATCAGCGAGCATCTTTACCTTATTATCAAGAGAAGACCTATCATTCATGACAAAATGATCTGCATATATGAATAGGGAATTAGCAAACTAGGACTTATTTGAGCCCTCTAATTTTTCATTTTACTCTTAAGTATGTTTTCTGGTTGAACACTTGTATCATTATTAAATATGATAGTTAGAAATCCATTTTTTGTCAACTCGACCTTGGTAGTTTCTCTTTGCGTATCATACATAATTATGCATAGAATAATATCCAAAAGACAACTTCGAAGATGAAGATGAAGGAGAAATTTTGTATGACATTCTTGTGCATATGCAATTGTAAATACACACATATGTATATATGAATTGTGCATTTATAATCTATTCAATGATTGAGAAGAAATCCAGTTTACCAGATTTCGTCAATAGCTGTGGAATTTTCCTTTTTCAGTTATTCAAGGAACATCTTATATGCTAATTCAATGTGACAATAGCTTTAGCTTCAAGTACCCGATGAAGCTTTGTCACTGCTCATGGGAATGGGTTACAAAGAAAATGCAGCGAAAAGGGCCCTAAGAATGACCGGTCAAGACGTTCAGCCAGCAGTTCATTTCCTGGTTGAAGAGCAAGCTAGGAAAATACTCAGGAAACAGGAGAACATTCAGCGACAAGCGGAGATTTTGTATAGCTCTATACTTTACCATAGAATGTTTTTGTCTCATTTTTTAATTAATGATTGTTGCTGATTGTATGAACTTGTAGAGAACAGAGGAGATATGGTACTAATAAATCATGGCATATAGCATAATGTGACAGATGTAATGGCTTTGCTTCTGTGGATTGTGAAACATTAGATTGTGTCAGGCACTTATCAGATTGCTCTCTGGTGTCTAGGATCATTACATGTACACTACTAGTCAATCTATTTTGCAGTTTTGATAGAGATCTTGCTGCACAGGCTCTTAGGGTGAACGAAAATGAAGTTAAAAAAGCATTAGATCTGTTGACAAATCCTGAAAGAAATTGTGCCCTTCTGGTACTTGGTTTTCTTTAGAGTGCTTCTATATTATCATTTTCACTAACTAATGACCTTTTGACTGCGAGAATCGACTTGACAGTTGGGAGTATAGGATTCCTCAGGTGCAGACATCGAGGAATTAGTATCCTTGTGGTATAACCGATCATCAGGTATTTCATCGCTTCATTTATTCCTCGGACAATCAAGTGTTTGATGCATTTATTTCAGACAAGGGTGCCCTTCTCGTGATGACTCCCAGGCATCTAATGTTGCCCAAGTTATCTGACCATTCTTATTTTCACAAGCAGTAGATTCCATATGCTTGACCAGATCTCCATTAGCTCCTGTTGCACTGTCCGGTACTTGCGTTCGGAATTAACTATTCTTGACTGCAGTTGTGGATGCTGTGCGAAGGTCATGTACCAAGGATGATGCGTTGAAACTTCTTGTCGGAGCAAATTCAGAGGACAGCCAGCATGCTATAATCAACCAACCGAAAGATGATCAAGGGCCATCAGCCGCTTTAGCTAATGAAGATAAAATGGATCTGGGAGGAGAACACAAATATGAGAGAGACGAAGCCGTGGAAGACGAGCTTGCGAAAGAACTGACCGGTGATCCATTGGCAGACTACGACGCGGAAGTAATGAAAGAAGGAGAGGCCATAGCAAAGTATTTGGCCCTTCTGGATTCAAAAGCCAATGCAACATAGGAAATAAGATACACAGGTTCTTCCAGAATCCAGTAAATAAGTAAGATAGTGTAGTTTCCTTTTATATCCTCCAGCATTAATATAGTATTATAAAAGATACGACTGCGATTTCTTTTTTAAATAGCCTTAAGTTTTCTTTTTGTAATCATTCATTTCCAAATGGGTTTTTATCTATCTGGCAATGTGCACCCAGCAGCGGAGAGGTCATATATGGTGTTTTACATTTAAAATTTCATGCTCCAAGGGAAAAAGCCGGAACTAGTTGTTATGCTTAATTTACGCTCCACTTTGGTTGGAAGTGAATAGATTTGTCGACTTTAGATGATTTCATGCGTAAAGGCATCTCTATTCCCATCCACAAAATTATCTATAAACACTTAATAATTTTGTGGACCGGAAAAGAGATGTCATTGTTTTACGCCTTCAAAAATGGATATATCATTTTGAACATAAATGATAGACATGTGATTAAGAGAAATTTTACGAAATCACTAATAATCAAACAATCTGTAAAGCTTGGAACCTCAAACCCTTAACTATTATTAAGAGTTTGGTTTAGTTGGAAACTAATATCTATCTTTATTCATAATGTCTCTTAGTCAGGCTAGAGATATTGTTGACTAGAAAACAAGGCATATCAGGATTTGGATGAACCTTTACAATATCATGCTTTATCGTAACACTCGTCCTTGGCAATAATATTTAACTATTTCAAATATCAAAACAGAGATCTTTTTATTTCATAAATATTATTTCATTTTATTAAACTGCCCATAATAGGGCTTCACACGAACGAGCCTCTTATACCGTATCAACACTATTTATATGAAGTGCAACACATTTCTGTAACAATGCTGCTGACTGCTGGGTAGAAGTGCATGCATGAAGAAATGACTACGGGTGCATGTATTTTTAAGTAAAGGTCAGGTCATGGAGAAAGGAATACGAGGGATGGCACGTAGACAGAGGTCCGACTTCCTCCGGCACGTAATCGAGAAGGTCTCGCTCATGTCCAACTCCTGGGGCATCCCTTCATCTCCCGATGGGAGCTCCCAATCAAAGTTGTAGAGAAGGCTAGCCAGGGAAAGCTCTATGCTCTTCAAACCAAATGACATCCCTGGGCATATCCTCCTCCCTGCCCCGAAAGGTAAGAACTCAAAGTTGGTTCCCTTGAAGTCGACCATGGAATTCCTCCTCTCGAATCTCTCTGGCTCAAACTCAGTGGGATTGTCCCAGTGTCGAGGATCCCTTCCCAAGGCCCAAACGTTCACGAATACTCTTGTCTTCTCTGGTATCTGGTAACCAAGAACCTCGCACGTCTCCCGGCACTCTCGGGGGAGCAGCAGAGGAACAGGAGGGTGCAGCCTCAGAGTCTCCTTGATGACCAGTTTCAAGTAGTTCATTCCGTTGATGTCCTTCTCCGTCACCTTTCCCTTTTCTCCGACAGTCTCCCTCACCTCCTCTTGCAACCTCCGCATCACTCTTGGATTCCTCATCAGTTCCGACATGGCCCACTCCATTATTCCTGCGGAGGTCTCGCTGGCCCCACCGAGCATATCCTTTATTGCAAAAGGAATCCATAAATTAGATTCTCGAAACTGCGACTGTAAGGAAAGATTAGGGTTTCAAAAAAAGCATACCAGCATCATGGCTTTCATGTCCTCGTCTGCTAAGGGGAATGACAGGCTACCTTCAGCTTGAACTCTCAGCATGACATCGACCAAGGCCTCCTCCTCCTCCTCCTCCTCCGGTTGCTTTGCGGACTTCCTTTCTCTGCGCTCTTGAATGATGCTATTCAGGATCGCGTCCATGTCACGGTGTAACATCTGCATCTTGAAAGTCGCGCCACTGAGAAGTTTAATTATCGGCCATGACGGGAATAAGTCCGCCAAACTGAAGCCTCCGGCAGCTTCCAGCGTTTGCATCACTATCCGTATGAACTCTTTCTGGTACTTGCACTTGCTGCCGATGACGGACCGGGAGCCTATGTCATTAGCCAACAGCACCAATTTCTTACTGAGGTTCACGGTGGAACCAGCGTTGGACAACAGGACTATCGACCGCACAAGATTAAGCACCTCCTCTTCCCGGATAAAGCGGAAAGATTGGACTCGCTTGGCACTCAATAGCTCCACGATGCTCATCTTGCGCAGCTCCCTCCAGTGGAATCCATACGAGGTAAAGCCGACGCCCCTGTCACCGTATGTGGCGGACTGGAGATTCAGGTTAGTGGGCCGAGAGGCGAAGCTGACGTCGTGGGTTTTCATGATCTCAGCAGCCGCTTCGGTAGATGAGACAACGAGGGTGGGGACCTCACCGAGCTTCAGGAGTATCACGGGGCCAAATTTCTTAGATAAGGCAGTGAGGGAACGATGCGGCAGGCCACCCAAGAGATGGTGCAAGCTGCCTATGATAGGGAGCTTAGATGGACCGGGAGGCAGTGTGGCACGAGCTCCGCGACCGGACCTGTTCTTCTTGAGTAGCAGCAGCGAAACGAGGAGGACGAGAAAGGTGAAGAGGAAGGAGGTGCTGGTGAGATCCATGGTTGAATTAGTTTTCTGGTGATGAGGCACCACAGGCCCGTACACCCTTCTTATACACACGACAGTTACGAGTTTCGCATGCAGCTTCCCGGTTCAGTAGTGACGGACGTTCCCGTATCATCACGATAGTTCATCTGGGTCAAAGTCTCGATTGTACAACAAACAAAAAAATGGGATCACAACGGTGGCGGTCAAATTCGTCAGCCACTTTAAAATGAGAACAAACTATAAAATCTGATAAATTATCGTTATATGTATTATTTTTTCTATAATCTCTGCCTACGCCAACTTTCCGTTCGTTACGATTGTTTCGATCGCAAGCAAGCCGCCATGGACGTGTCCTACTCCGAGTGGACAAAGCTTGTGCGGCATGCAAAAGAAAAGTCCAAGGTGTAGTCTCTTAACACTTGAGATGCGTCCATGTTCAGTGGTCACCCGTTGTATTATTTCTTTGAATAAGATGGATGTATATGAAATTGACAAGATGAAGTCAAATCAAGAATCCTACTTTGGTCCAAATTATTATAAATCCAAGTTTGGATTGTTGAACTCGTTGAATAGCTATTTTATTCTAGCCACTGACGAATTCTGGGTGCAACCCCAAGGAAGCAACAATTTGGGAATCTGCATGCATCCAGGACACGCAGCAATGAAAGGCCACTCTCAATCGATGCAAAAAACACATCGGCGTATCCCATAAATTCGTAAGACAGTGACGAGTGAACGGTTGATAATGTAGGAGTTGATTGATAGTTACCGTCACCGCTCTCTCTGGCGCACAAATCAACAGTTCATGTCATATTATTGATTATGTCCGCACCTGCAAAGTGTTTCCTACTTTTGTTTTTGTATCATAACAAACGATAGTGCATCTATGGTTATAAGGTCCCTATCTGATCTAAAAATTCTTGACTTTGTCTTGTCGGATGATGTTGTTGTATATATATGGATGAATTTCGTGGAACCATTTAGTTAATTAATTGATTATAGAAATATAATATACAATTGTTATGACTCAATAGTTTGATTTAATATGGTATTATGTTTATTTGATTTATTGATCTATTTTATAAAATTAATTCGCACATATAAATTATTTTTTAAATTTTAAAAATCTATTTAAATATATTTTTAAAATAATTTTTATTTTATTTATTTTGATTTTAAATTTTTTTATATCTTATAAATTAATAGGCCAAGTGAGAGAATACTATATTATGTGATCCTATCTAATTAGATAAGATATATTATTGATATCGGTTAAAAGAAACGAAATAATATGATTCCTTAGGAGATATTATGTATCCTAGAAGGAACTTTCTAATTAAGTATCCTAAATATTGTGCTGTTGCTAAAAATGATAGAATCCTCTAATATCATAAAAAATATATATATACATATAGGAGGAGATAGAGATACATGATATTATTGAGAATTACAAATATTCTTTCATCTCCTCTTAATCATGTGAACTAGTCAATGAGAGATTATAAATATTCTTTCATCTCTTATTTATCCATAATTAATCACTATAACTTTTACATCCGACAATGTATTTGTAAATCAAATAAAAACTT
The DNA here is from genome assembly GCF_036884655.1 of Musa acuminata AAA Group. Lineage (NCBI taxonomy): Eukaryota > Viridiplantae > Streptophyta > Magnoliopsida > Zingiberales > Musaceae > Musa > Musa acuminata. Next base: position 37,443,752 of record NC_088354.1, read on the forward strand.
TCTGAATGATATCAAAAAGTATGCATCATAAATTTGATATATTATTATTTGATTTTAAATTTTAATATTAAAATATTTTAATAAAAATGATCTTTATACTTGCACACGGACCTTGCCAAACTTTGCGATGGGGCAAATTTTTTTGGACAAGGCAGTAAAGCAATCAGGAGGAAAGACACCAAGAAGATGGTGAGCCTCCGGAGGTTAGATGGACCGGGTGGCAGTCTGGCGCTCGTTGGCCATGTTATTCTTGTGAGTAAGAGACCATTCTTTTTTATTTTTTTTTGATAGACATGACTGGTTTTTTTTTTTACATAATTTCTAGGTTAATTGGTGATGAATGACGTTACCGTATTATACTATGGCAGATCAATCAAATCAACTGGTCATGGCAATTTTGGTGGGACTTTTATGACATTCTCACTGAGAGATTTGAATCTGTGCATGTCGAAATTGACCGTTTTATTTAATGATGTTGACGTGACCATATCATGCTATGGCAGCTCGATCAAATCAACTGGTCATGGCACTGTTGGTCGGATTTTTTTGACGGTCTTAACGAGAGATCTGAATCTGTGCAAGTCGAATTTGACCGTCTCATTTAATGACGTTGATGTGACCGTATCATGCTATGGCAGCTCGTGATCTTGGCAGTGTTGGTGGGAGTTTAGACCGTTGAACTGAGAGATTTATGACACAATGATGTTGATGAACATTTTGATTTTGATGCATAGTTATGTTATCGGTCGTCTATAAGAAATATTGTTTTACATATTTTGATATATATAATATTTTTTATTTATTAAAAAAATAAGATGACCAACTGATTGATCAGATTTTTCAATCATTTATTTTTTTAAAGAGAGGAGTGGCATTTTCGATTTAGCTTTTTATTACATTCCCATATCGGAATGCCATTTGTAACCCGTTGATTTAGTTAAGAAAATTTATTTTTTTGAAATAAAAAGTCATATCACTAATATCTCGATCATTTTGACCATTAATTTAGTTATCCAATCGTGACTGATTCATTATGGAAAGTCAAAGGTATAATCTCTAAAATCAAATCATGAGGACAACAAAATGCCGGTCAAATTCTACTGCTACACAAGAATGAATGAGAATAAGCGATAGCGAATAATTACTATATATTGTTTTTCTAAGATCCCTACTTTGCAGACTTTCCGTTTGCTAATTGTTTGTTTCAATCACATGCATACTTTAGTCTTGAGCATGTCATGTCAGATAAGGTTATGAATCGTGAACTTTTAACGCATCACCATCAAACTATGTCCTGTCCAAAAGCTATTAAATTTATATTTCGTTTAAGCAAGTTGTAAGACACTTCAAAATGCATGCTTATGAATTTCCAGTCGACATATAATAATTTAATTATTCATGTCGTCTGATATCATAGGAAAACTCATATCATTCTTCAAGTCACATCTATGTATGTAAACGCATTGACATTATGTAATCCGTTTTTATGCGACATAATACTTATCTCATATGAACTTGATTCGTTTAGGCTCTGCTCGTGACAGCAGCCTTATGCGATTGGTGAGTCGATGCCTTTAACTCTTTGGCAACCTTAGCCGTCTAAGCTAACAAGTTCATTGTCGATTGAAACAGTTCATCCTTATGCTATTATACAAAAAATATATATTAATATTAAAATTTAAAATTTAATAATAATATATCTAAATTTATGATGCTGGATAAAAAATCTTTATCTAATCTATAGATGCATCATCATCCAAAAGCTATAGTAATATCGATGTGTAATGAGAACTAAAGTCATCTTTTCTTCTTTCCTTATCTTTCATAACATCACTGAGTGATAGATTTAGGAATGAAAGGAAGATGAAAAAAAGATCTATAATCTTTCATTGACTAGATCACGTGACTAAAGAGAGACAAGAGAAGATCTATAATTTTTCAATCATGTCATGTAACCATACATCCACATATCCACTTATTATGTATATCCAATTATTGGTGTATAGTCCCTAGAAGATTCTATCTATTTATATCCAAAGAGTCTATTATAAGTAATTAGGAGAGTCCATTCCATCAAGATCATCCCCTAAGTAATCCTACCATAATTGGACTTTGGTCGATAATCATATTCAAAATCCAATCATAGGGCCACATAATCTAACATTCTCCCACTTCACTTATTAATTGATAAGATACAAAAGGGTTCAAAATATAAAATATAAAATTTATTTTAAAATAATTTTACCCAATTAGATTATAAAGTTTTAAAAGTGTATATGCACACAAATTTTAACAAAAGAGCTAATAAATCTAATAAATATAATAATACTACATTAAATCTGAGTAGCAATATGAGTTAGAGAGGTTGTATGTCATCAATGTCATGCTTTCTTCTATGTACCATAATACTATTAACCTTTCATAATATAATATAAAACGACTTCTATAATTTATTTTATTAAGATAATCCTATTATCATATTAAATAAATATGAACATAATATGAACAGAGTAATAAAAATAATAAATTTAAATACATAAGTAAGAATATCAATTATTATGTCCACTAAAATATGTACCATCACATCCTTTATGGGTTACTCATAAACCCAATCATAAGAATATGTTCTTTCATACATTTTAGGTTATAAGTCTAAGTGAATAGATCAATAATCAATATTATAGAACTCATTTTAGGCTGTAAGTCCAAGTGAATGGATCAATAATCAATATAGTGGAACTCAAGTTATTAATTGATATTAGTTATTTCTGAACTCTCTTCTTTTCTCTGACCATCAAGTAGTATATATCGTAATGCATAAAGTTATAACCGTACTTATCATTTTTAGAGAATAAAGTTACTATGATATGTCAAATTATATCTTCAACGACTTGGTAATTGAGTCTAACTACACCAAGTCCTAAGATAAAATTTTATAATCATAAAGCTTCATTGATGATCTCAAAGCATGACACAAAATCAACTTCTATTGTTAATAATATAATAATATGACTTTATGTTTTTCCCTATAAATTGTCTAACTAACTGATATAGATATAAATGTAAAGTGGAATTCCTATTATCAAGATATATTGGGCACAATGATCCATTCTTTTATTTTGATAAAGTTTGAGCAATTGAAGATAGAAATTCTTTATTTTTGATAAATAGAATGACATACCATGCTCTAACATAATAGAACACCTATTTGCAAGTCCATGATGTGACACGATGATAATTTAAAAGACTCATGATAATATATGTATTGCTATATATTGATAAGGATCTATATAATTAAGCATCGGGGAAAATTTTGGATGGCATTTGTACAATCAGTTGGATATGTAACATGATTGAAAGGTTATCGATCTTCACATCTCCTTTTAGTAAAGATTATATATCTACTTTCATCTTTATTTTGTCCATAAATTGATCGCCCATAGTGCTCTTGTGAAAAATAGGAAGAGAGGAGAAAGTGAGTATGGTTCTCTTTACAAAACGGTATCACTAGAGCTTTTGAATTTAATGATGGTATGCTCATAGATTAGATAAATGTTTTTTAGCAGCATCAAAATATACATATCGTAAATTTAAATATATTATTATTTAATTTCAGATTTTGTTATTTAAGTTTTTTACATAATAGTACAAGGATGGCTTTTATACTAGCTAACTATAGTTGTGAAATCAAATATCTTAGATCTACTTGTTAGCACCTTTTGCTCATGAAAATATGTTAATCAGTTTTCATTTACGATGCATGAATGATTCATTGATATTGTCGATTTTCTTTTCTATCTAATCTATCTTATCGCCTGCTTTTGGGCGATATAAAATTTTATCATGTTTGATCAATGGACCACTATTAATAGGTTGCTGTTGACAACGGTATCATTGAGGACGGTGGCCTCCAATGGTCGACCTACGAGGCACGAGCAGCACTATTGTGACAATATTTGCTAGCCAAAATTAACGTCAACTGAATGCTGGAGGTCGCATGCAAGCAACGACCATGCCTTATGCAATGATCGTACAAAGGGACATTTAGGGTTTTATTAAAAAGGATGGTTTTACCCCTCATAAGATAATTTCAATCTATGTCATTATGTTTACATTTCAATTCTACCCTTTCATAAATTAAAAATTTCTTTTATATATCTTAGGTAAAAATTATAGTTTTCTCTTTCAAAAATTAAAAAATTTTAATTGATGTCCTCAATTATAAAATTGACTAGAAATACAGTTGGCAATAATATTTAATTATTCATAATATCTCTTAGTTGGGCTAGAGATACAGTTGACTAGAAAATAAGTCAAATCAAGATTTTGATGAAATTTTACGGTATTCAAGATATGCTTTTTCGTAACATTCATCCTTTGGCAATAATATTTAATTATTTCAAATATCAAAACGGTCATTTCATTATACTAAACAGCCCATAAGAGGACGTCACAAGAAAGAGCCTCCTACACTTTATCAACACTGTCTATATGAAGTGTAACAAATTTCTGTAACAATGCTGCTCCGATGAGGACGATAACGATGACGACGATACAAGTAAAGACTATTGGGTAGAAGTGCATACATGAAGAAACGACTACGGTTGCATGTATTTTTGGGTAAAGGTCAAGTCATGGAGAAAGGAATACGAGGGATGGCACGTAGGCAGAGGTCCGACTTCCTCCGGCACGTAATCGAGAAGGTCTCGCTCATGTCCAACTCCTGGGGCATCCCTTCATTTCCCGATGGGAGCTCCCAATCAAAGTTGTAGAGAAGGCTAGCCAGGGAAAGCTCTATGCTCTTCAAACCAAATGACATCCCTGGGCATATCCTCCTGCCTGCCCCGAAAGGTAAGAACTCAAAGTTGGTTCCCTTGAAGTCGACCATGGAATTCCTCCTCTCGAATCTCTCTGGCTCAAACTCAGTGGGACTGTCCCAGTATCGAGGATCCCTTCCCAAGGCCCAAACGTTCACGAATACTCTTGTCTTCTCTGGTATCTGGTAACCAAGAACCTCGCACGTCTCCCGGCACTCTCGGGGGAGCAGCAGAGGAACAGGAGGGTGCAGCCTCAGAGTCTCCTTGATGACCAGTTTCAAGTAGTTCATTCCGTTGATGTCCTTCTCCGTCACCTTTCCCTTTTCTCCGACAGTCTCCCTCACCTCCTCTTGCAACTTCCGCATCACTCTTGGATTCCTCATCAGCTCCGACATGGCCCACTCCATTATTCCTGCGGAGGTCTCGCTGGCCCCACCGAGCATATCCTTTATTGCAAAAGGATTCCATAAATTAGATTCTCGAAACTGCGACTGTAAGGAAAGATTAGGGTTTCAAAAAAAGCATACCAGCATCATGGCTTTCATGTCCTCGTCTGCTAAGGGGAATGACAGGCTACCTTCAGCTTGAACTCTCAGCATGACATCGACCAAGGCCTCCTCCTCCTCCTCCTCCTCCGGTTGCTTTGCGGACTTCCTTTCTCTGCGCTCTTGAATGATGCTATTCAGGATCGCGTCCATGTCACGGTGTAACATCTGCATCTTGAAAGTCGCGCCACTGAGAAGTTTAATTATCGGCCATGACGGGAATAAGTCCGCCAAACTGAAGCCTCCGGCAGCTTCCAGCGTTTGCATCACTATCCGTATGAACTCTTTCTGGTACTTGCACTTGCTGCCGATGACGGACCGGGAGCCTATGTCATTAGCCAACAGCACCAATTTCTTACTGAGGTTCACGGTGGAACCAGCGTCGGACAACAGGACTATCGACCGCACAAGATTAAGCACCTCCTCTTCCCGGATAAAGCGAAAAGATTGGACTCGCTTGGCACTCAATAGCTCCACGATGCTCATCTTGCGCAGCTCCCTCCAGTGGAATCCATACGAGGTAAAGCCGACGCCCCTGTCACCGTATGTGGCGGACTGGAGATTCAGGTTAGTGGGCCGAGAGGCGAAGCTGACGTCGTGGGTTTTCATGATCTCAGCAGCCGCTTCGGTAGATGAGACAACGAGGGTGGGGACCTCACCGAGCTTCAGGAGTATCACGGGGCCAAATTTCTTAGATAAGGCAGTGAGGGAACGATGCGGCAGGCCACCCAAGAGATGGTGCAAGCTGCCTATGATAGGGAGCTTAGATGGACCGGGAGGCAGTGTGGCACTAGCTCCGCGACCGGACCTGTTCTTCTTGAGTAGCAGCAGCGAAACGAGGAGGACGAGAAAGGTGAAGAGGAAGGAGGTGCTGGTGAGATCCATGGTTGAATTAGTTTTCTGGTGATGAGGCACCACAGGCCCGTACACCCTTCTTATACACATGACAGTTACGAGTTTCGCGTGCAGCTTCCCGGTTGAGCAGTGAGAGACGTTACCGTATCATCACGATAGTTCATCTGGGTCAAAGTCTCGATGGTACAACAAACAAAATAATGGGATCACAATGGTGGCGGTCAAATTCGTCAGCCACTTTAAAATGAGAACAAACTACAAAATCTGATAAATAATCGTTATATATATATATTTATATGTATTATTTTTTCTACAATCTCTTCCTACGCCAACTTTCCATTCATTACTTGATTGTTTCGGTAGCAAGCAAGCCGCCATGGACGTGTCGTCCTACTCTGAGTGGATTATTTTCATTCAGTATATTTTTGACCATGTTTCGGAACGTAATTGTTTCGTTGGTCGAGGAAAACCTGACTTTGAAAGATGATAGTGATATGGTTTGATTTGTAATTTTCTTTCATAATCATTAGTATTCTAAATCTGTAAGTCCAAATAATAATAAAAACATTAGTTTAGTATCATTTCACGATGTTTTGGGACAGGTTCATTTGGGACAAAGCTTGTGCGGCTGCATTCAAAAGAAAAGTCCAAGGTGTAGTCTCTAACACTTAGAGATGCGTTCATGCTCAGAGGCCATCCGTTGTATTATTTCTTTGAACATGTCATAAGACGGATGTATATGAAATACACAAGTTGAAGTCAAATCAATAGTCCTACTTTGATCCAAATTAATATATCCAAGTTTGGACTGTTGAACACATTAAATAGCTATTTTATTCTGGGCACTAACGAATTTTGGGTGCAACCCAAAGGAAGCAACAATTTGGGAATCTGCATGTATCCAGTACACGCAGCAATGAAAGGCCACTCTCAATCGATGCAAAAAACACATCGGCGTATCCCATAAATTCGTAAGACAGTGACGAGTGAACGGTTGATAATGTAAGAGTTGATTGATAGTTACCTTTACCGCTCTCTCTGGCGCACAAATCAACAGTTCATGTCATATTATTGATTATGTCCGCACCTGCAAAGTGTTTCCTACTTGTCTTTGTATCATAACAAACGATAGTGCATCTAAAGGTTTTAAGGGCCCTATCCTGATCCCACGATTTTTAAGGTCAGAGCTGAACGAAAAATTCTTGACTTTGTTGGATGATGATGTTGTATATATTGATTACAGTCATTTAGTTAATTAATTGATTATAGAAATATGAGTTATAATTAATATTGATAGTCAAATTTAATATGGTATTATATTTATTGAACTTATTGATTTGTTTTATAAAAATTCATGTGCATATGTAAATTATTTTTAAAAAAATTATAATCTAATTAAATATAATTTTTTAAAATAAATTTATTTTTATATTTTATATTTTTTATCTTATCAATTAATGGGCTAAGTGAAAAAAAAAAGATTATGTTATCTTATCTAATTTGATAAGATATATTATGAATATAATTGGATTCTGATTATGATAGTCGATCAAGAAAATTTAATTATGATATGATTCCTTAGAATATGACAATGATGAGATGAATTCTCTTAATTACTTATCACAGATTCTATGCTTTCGCTCATAGAAAAATAAGATTTTCTAAGTTAAAAAAATACTTGAATATACATATACGTAAATAAGAGGAGATATAAATATATGATATTGTTGAGAGATTTTAGATGTTTTCTGGTCATTCTTTTATCCATAATTCATCGTTCATAATAACCTTATGAAACATGATTCGTAACGAGGTAAGACACTATATAGATGTCAAAGCCGCCTACGATATGAGGTTAGATGGACCGAGTGAAATAGTAGTAGTAGGAGGAAGAGAAAGTGGAGGGCGAAATCCATAGTTGCATGGGAACTAAGGAGCAAGAGGCCCCACTTTTCTTTTTGATAGACATGACAGTGCTTACGATTTTTGTACATAGTTGATAGGTTAATTGGTGATTATTGACGTGACCGTATCATACTATGGTAGCTCAATCAAATCAACTGTTCATGGCAATTTTGGTGGGACTTTTATGACCTTCTCACTGAGAGATTTGAATCTGTGCACGTCGAAATTGACCGTTTTATTTAATGATGTTGACGTGACCGTCTCATACAATGGCAGAGCTCAATCAAATCAACTGTTCATGGCAATTTTGGTGGGACTTTTATGACCTTCTCACTGAGAGATTTGAATCTGTGCACGTCGAATTTGACCGTCTTATTTAATGACGTTGACGTGACCGTATCATGCTATGGCAGCTCGTGATCATGGCAGTGTTGGTGGGAGTTTAGACCGTTGAACTGAGATATTTGAACTCGTGCACGTGGAATTTGACACAATGATGTTGATGAACATTTTGATTTTGATGCATAGTTATGTTATCCGTCGTCTGTAAGAAATATTGTTTTACATATATTGATATATATAATATTTTTTATTTATTAAAAAAATAAGATGACCAACTGATTGATCAGATTTTTCAATCATTTATTTTTTTAAAGAGACGAGTGGAATTTTCGATTTAGCTTTTTATTACATTCCCATATCGGAATGCCTTTTGTAACCCGTTGATTTAGTTAAGAAAATTTATTTTTTTTGAAATAAAAAGTCATATCACTAATATCTCGATCATTTTGACCATTAATTTAGTTATCCAATCGTGACTGATTCATTATGCAAAGTCAAAGGTATAATCTCTAAAATCAAATCATGAGGACAACAAAATGCCGGTCAAATTCTACTGCTACACAAGAATGAATGAGAATAAGCGATAGCGAATAATTACTATATATTGTTTTTCTAAGATCCCTGCTTTGCAGACTTTCCGTTTGCTAATTGTTTGTTTCAATCACACGCATACTTTAGTCTTGAGCATGTCATGTCAGATAAGGTTATGAATCGTGAACTTTTAACGTATCACCATCAAACTATGTCCTGTCCAAAAGCTATTAAATTTATATTTCGTTTAAGCAAGTTGTAAGACACTTCAAAATGCATGCTTATGAATTTCCGGTCGACATATAATAATTTAATTATTCGTGTCAAACTTTTCCTCCGATATCAGACTCATAGGAAAACTCATATCATTCTTCAAGTCACGTCTATGTACATAAACATAAGCTGCGTTAGCATTATGTAATCCGTTTTTATGCGACGTAATACTCATCTCATATGAACTTGATTAGTTTAGGCTCTGCTCGTGACAGCAGCCTTATGTGGTTAGTGAGTTGATGCCTTGAACTCTTTGGCAACCTTAGTCGTCTACGCTAACAAGTTCGTTGTCGATTGAAACAGTTCATCCTTATGCTATTATACAAAAAAATATTAATATTAAAATTTAAAATCAAATAATAATATATCTAAATTTAAGATGCTGGATAAAAATTCTTTTATCTAATCTATGGATGCATCATCATAAGATCCAAAAGCTATAGTAATATTGATGTGTAATGAGAACTAAAGTTGCCTTTTCTTCTTTCATTATCTTTCATAGGATCACTGCGTGATGGATTTAGAGATGAAAGGAAGATGAAAAAAAGATATGCAATCTTTCATTGACTAAACCACGTGACTAAAAGAGGTGAGAGAAGATCTATAATTTCTCAATCATGTCACGTATCCATACATCCATATATCCATGTATTATGTGTATCCAATTATTAGTGTATAGTCCCTAGAAGATTCTGTGTATTTATATGCAAGATAAAGAGTCTATGATAAGTAATTATGAGACTCCCTTCCATCGAGATCATCCTCTAAAGAATCCTACCATAATTGGACTTTGGTCGATAATTATAATCAAAATTCAATCATATCTATAATATATCTTACCTAATTAGATAGGGTCCATAATCTAACATTCTCCCACTTGACCCATTAATCGGTAAGATACAAAGAGGTTTAAAATAAAAAAAATAAAAAAAAATATTTTAAAATAATTTTACCCAATTAGATTATAAAGTTTTAAAAGTTTATATGCACACAAATTAAAAAAAAGGCTAATAAGTCTAATAAATATAATAATACTACATTAAATCTAAGTAGAAATATGAGTTAGAGAGATTTTATGTCATCAATGTTATGCTTTCTGCTACGTACCACAACACTGTTAGCCCTTCCTAATATAGTCTAAAATGGCTTCTATAATTTATTTTGTCAAGATAATCCTGTTATCATATTAAATAATTTTGAACAAAATAATAAAAATAATAACTTTAAATACATAAGCAAGAATATCAATTATTATGTCAACTAAAATATGCATCATCATATCTTTTATGGGTTGCTCGTATACCCAATCATAAGAATATATTCTTTCAAACATTTTAGGCTGTAAGTCCAAGTGAATGGATCAATAATCAATGTAGTGGATCTCAAGTTATTAATTGATATTAGGTATTTCTGAACTCTCTTCTCTTCTCTGGCCATCAAGTAGTATATATCGTAATGCATAAAATTATAACCGTACTTATCATTTTTAGAGAACAAAGTTACTATGATATGTCAAAATATATCTTCAGCGATTTGGTAATTGAGTCTAACTACAAAGTCCTAAGATATAATTTTACAATCATAAAGCTTTATTGATGATCTCAAAGCATGCCACAAAATTAACTTCTATTTTTAAGAATGTAATAATATGACTTTATGTGTTTCCCTATAAATTACCTCTCCTACTGATATAGATATAAATGTAAAGTGGGATTCCTATTATCAAGATATATTACAAAATTAGCACTTGAAAATACCATCATTTTAAGTTAAACTAATTTCATATATATGAGCATATAATCCTTTATCCCTTCTGAATATCTTAATAGATTATTTATAGTCTTTCAGTATTTTAATTATTAGGTAACTCTAGTATCTACCCAGTATTTCAACTATAAAACTTATATCTAATCATGCATATGCTTGAGTATATAATAAACTTTCAACTGCGCATACATAAAGAATTTTTTTATCTGATTATTTTTTATTTTTAAAAATACTTATTTTGGTTAAAACTTTTACTTTTATTATAGCTTAAACAAAATTATATACTAAATCTCTCCAAAACTCGATCAATATATCATTTTTGAGACAGTTATAGTAATCCTTGAAATCTATCACTAAATATCTCAATGCTAATAACATAAAATGTCTCATTCATATTAACAATCTTATAATTCTTGATGAGAAATTTCTTAGTTTGGTATAATAAACTAATATCATTACTGGCAAGCAAAATATTATATATATATAAGACATATAATAAATTTGCTCCCATTGATTTTCATATATAAATACTAATCAAATATAAATAGGAGGCTTCTATTGCTAAGCATTCGAATAAAATATAAAGTATCACTAACTAGTTTTTCTTTATGAAAATATCTCTTAATGATGAGTTGCATGCATTGTTATTTTTTAGTTAATTGTTAGAAAGTTGGAAGACACTAATGGTTTTCCTTAGCAATTTTGTACTAGACGGTGTTATCACTATGAGCCAAGTAACAAGCAGTTTGTTGAATGAGGAATTGAGAAGAAAGATTTTAACAACAACTCAAATTGATTAGAGAATAGAGAAAGGTAAAAGTTCAAGGATAGAAGCAGTTCACGCATTAGTAAAAGCAAGTCAAGATTAAGAAAAAATATTGTGATGAGAAAGGGCATTACAAGAATCAATGTAAGAAACCTAACAACAACAAGAAAAAGAGAATTGAAGTAGAGCCTATAGAGTCAAAAGATAATACCACATCTATGGTGTAGGGTGGTGGCTATTTAATTTTGTCTCTTTTTAATGATATTTTCTCTTGAGTGGGTGATTGACATAGATGCTTTTTACCATGCTAAACTACGGATTAAGTTTTTTGCTACCTATAAGTCTTAAAATTTTAGTGTTGTAAATTTACACTCCACTTTGATCGGAAGTGAATAGATTTGTGACTTTTAGATGGTTTCAAGCGTAAAGGCATCTCTATTCCCTTCCACAAAATTATCTATAAACACTTATAATTTTGTGGAAGGGAATAGAGATGTCATTGCTTTACACCTGCAAAAATGGATATATCATTTTGAATATGAATGATAAGCACAAATTGGATCTTTTATGCCTTCAAGCGTTGGCTTATGTGATTAAGAGAAGCTTTACAGAATCATTAATGATCAAACAAGCTGTAAAGCTAGAAATCTCAGACCCTTAACTATTATTAAGAGTTTGGTTTAGTTGGATACTTATATCTATCTTTATTCATAATGTCTCTTAGTTGGGCTAGAGATACAGTTGACTAGAAAATAAGCCAAATCAGGATTTTGATGAAATTTTACGGTATTAAAGCTATGCTTTTTCGTAACATTTTAATAATATTTAATTATTTCAAATATCAAAACAGTTATTTCATTATACTAAAATGCCCATAAGAAGGCTTTACACCAAAGAGTCTCCTACACTTTATCAACACTGTCTATATGAAGTGTAACAAATTTCTATAACAATGTTGCTCCGATGAGGATGAGTACGAGGATGAGGATGATAACAACGATGATGACACAGGTAAAGACTATTGGGTAGAAGTGCATACATGAAGAAACGACTACGGTTGCATGTATTTTTGGGTAAAGGTCAAGTCATGGAGAAAGGAATACGAGGGATGGCACGTAGGCAGAGGTCCGACTTCCTCCGGCACGTAATCGAGAAGGTCTCGCTCATGTCCAACTCCTGGGGCATCCCTTCATTTCCCGATGGGAGCTCCCAATCAAAGTTGTAGAGAAGGCTAGCCAGGGAAAGCTCTATGCTCTTCAAACCAAATGACATCCCTGGGCATATCCTCCTGCCTGCCCCGAAAGGTAAGAACTCAAAGTTGGTTCCCTTGAAGTCGACCATGGAATTCCTCCTCTCGAATCTCTCTGGCTCAAACTCAGTGGGACTGTCCCAGTATCGAGGATCCCTTCCCAAGGCCCAAACGTTCACGAATACTCTTGTCTTCTCTGGTATCTGGTAACCAAGAACCTCGCACGTCTCCCGGCACTCACGGGGGAGCAGCAGAGGAACAGGAGGGTGCAGCCTCAGAGTCTCCTTGATGACCAGTTTCAAGTAGTTCATTCCGTTGATGTCCTTCTCCGTCACCTTTCCCTTTTCTCCGACAGTCTCCCTCACCTCCTCTTGCAACTTCCGCATCACTCTTGGATTCCTCATCAGCTCCGACATGGCCCACTCCATTATTCCTGCGGAGGTCTCGCTGGCCCCACCGAGCATATCCTTTATTGCAAAAGGATTCCATAAATTAGATTCTCGAAACTGCGACTGTAAGGAAAGATTAGGGTTTCAAAAAAAGCATACCAGCATCATGGCTTTCATGTCCTCGTCTGCTAAGGGGAATGACAGGCTACCTTCAGCTTGAACTCTCAGCATGACATCGACCAAGGCCTCCTCCTCCTCCTCCTCCTCCGGTTGCTTTGCGGACTTCCTTTCTCTGCGCTCTTGAATGATGCTATTCAGGATCGCGTCCATGTCACGGTGTAACATCTGCATCTTGAAAGTCGCGCCACTGAGAAGTTTAATTATCGGCCATGACGGGAATAAGTCCGCCAAACTGAAGCCTCCGGCAGCTTCCAGCGTTTGCATCACTATCCGTATGAACTCTTTCTGGTACTTGCACTTGCTGCCGATGACGGACCGGGAGCCTATGTCATTAGCCAACAGCACCAATTTCTTACTGAGGTTCACGGTGGAACCAGCGTCGGACAACAGGACTATCGACCGCACAAGATTAAGCACCTCCTCTTCCCGGATAAAGCGAAAAGATTGGACTCGCTTGGCACTCAATAGCTCCACGATGCTCATCTTGCGCAGCTCCCTCCAGTGGAATCCATACGAGGTAAAGCCGACGCCCCTGTCACCGTATGTGGCGGACTGGAGATTCAGGTTAGTGGGCCGAGAGGCGAAGCTGACGTCGTGGGTTTTCATGATCTCAGCAGCCGCTTCGGTAGATGAGACAACGAGGGTGGGGACCTCACCGAGCTTCAGGAGTATCACGGGGCCAAATTTCTTAGATAAGGCAGTGAGGGAACGATGCGGCAGGCCACCCAAGAGATGGTGCAAGCTGCCTATGATAGGGAGCTTAGATGGACCGGGAGGCAGTGTGGCACGAGCTCCGCCACCAGACCTGTTCTTCTTGAGTAGCAGCAGCGAAACGAGGAGGACGAGAAAGGAGAAGAGGGAGGAGGTGCTGGTGAGATCCATGGTTTAATTAGTTTTCTGGTGATGAGGCACCACAGGCCCGTACACCCTTCTTATACACACGACAGTTACGAGTTTCGCATGCAGCTTCCCGGTTCAGTAGTGACGGACGTTCCCGTATCATCACGATAGTTCATCTGGGTCAAAGTCTGGATTGTACAACAAACATAAACATGGGATCCCAACGGTGGCGGTCAAATTCGTCAGCCAATTTAAAATGAGAACAGACTATAAAATCTGATAAATAATTGTTATATATATATATTATTTTTTCTACAATCTCTGGCCACACCAACTTTCCGTTCGTTACTTGTTTGTTTCGGTCGCAAGCAAGCCGCCATGGACGTGTCCTACTCCGAGGGTATTAGTTTCGTTCAGTATATTTTTGACCATGTTTTGGAACGCAATTGTTTCATTGGCCAAGGAAAATCTAACTTTGAAAGATGATCATGATATGGTTTGATTTGCAATTTTCATTCATAATCATCAATATTCTAAATCTGAAGTCCAAATAATAATAAAAACATTAGTTTAGTATCATTTCACGATGTTTTGGGACAGGTTCATTTGGGACAAAGCTTGTGCGGCATGCAAAATAAAAGTCCAAGGTGTAGTCTCTAACACTTAGAGATGCGTCCATGTTCAGAGGCCACCCGTTGTCTTATTTCTTTGAGCATGTCATAAGATGGATGTATGTGAAATTGACAGTGACACAATGATGAGTAAAGACATTAAGAAGATGGTGCAAGCCACCTTCGATAAAAGAGGTTAGATGGATCGGGTGTCAGTCTGGCACTAGCTCATTGACTAGAGCTTGTTATTCTTGTAAGTCGCAGAAGGAAGAGAAATAGGAGGGCGGAGAAAACGTAACCAAGTGTTGGTAAAATCCATGGTTGTATGGAACCGACGAGCAAGAGGCCACTCTTTTTTCTTTTTTTGATAGACATGACCGTGTTTTTTTTTTTTTTTACATAATTTCTAGGTTAATTGGTGATGAATGACGTTACCGTATTATAATACGATGGCAGCGTTGGTGGGACATTAGACCGATTTCCTGAGAGATTTGAACATGTGCACGTCGAATTTGACCGTTTTGCTTGTTGATGATTGACGTGACCGTTTGGCATCTCAATCAAATCTCCGGTCATTGGCACTGTTGGTGGGATTGAAACAAACAATTAGCAAACCGAAAGTTTGCATAGCAGGGATCTTAGAAAAACAATATATATAGTAATTATTCATTGTCGCTTATTCTCATTCTATGCAGCAGTAGAATTTGACCGACATTTCGTTTTCCCCATGATTTGATTTTATAGATTATACCTTCGACTTTCCATAATGAATCAGTCACGATTGGATAACTAAATTAATGATCACAGTGATCGCGATGTTAGTGATATAATTATTTTTTAAGTAAAATAAGAGTACTGATTAAAAAATACTCAAGATATGAATTTTTTTTTAAGGAAATCATCCTTAATAATATATTCATAAATAGAGATGAGAAACACAATAATAGTTGACGCAATACGAATTCCATCCAAACAAAAACTGCACTTATGGCCACATATATTGGCTCTCTCTTGGGCACATATGCGTGCCCCTAATCAAAATTCCTATACTGAATCAAACTCCTATACATCTATTCACATAACTTGCTTTCGGATGTCATGATGTTATAAGTCTTAATATTTCATGTGGTTGTGATAAATTGAATTTGAGTTATTAGGAGCGAGACTTCTCACGATCTCGACCACAATGCTTCCAAAGAATTATTATATAAACTATCAATCCATCTCATCAAAACATAAAGATTCAAATCCGTCACGACCTCTTTAAGCTGATCTACTATCCATCTATAGCTTCACGCAAGGATCTCCATTTTATTACTTCACCAAAGTTCTTGCTGGTGGTAGGTATCGCCTCCATTGGTGTTTTTAGATCCAACTAGAAGAACATGAATTTGAGGATCGATATGTTCCTACTTTGCCTATCTTATATGTCCGGAACATATTTTCCTTGCCTTAGTTACAAGTCAAAGAAAATTCCTTGCCTTACCTATCTTATGTGTCCGGAACATGTAGTTAGGCTAGACTTTTATTGAATGTGCCTATTGTATATATTTGCTTCAGAGAAATTATGGGTTGTGGTTATCATTATTGTTAGGTAATCATTTTATTTTGAATGATTTCGGGCACAACGATCCATTCTTTTATTTCTGATAAAGTTTTAGTTGAAGATAGAATTTCTTCTTGATTTTTGATAAATACAATGACGGACCATGCTCTAGCATAATAGAACATCTATTTGCGAGTCCATGATGTGACAGGAGGATAATTTAAAAGACTCATGATAATATATGTATTGCTATATATTGATAAGGATCTATATAATTAAGCATTTGTACAATCATCGGTTGGATATGTAACATGATCGAAAGGTTATCGATCCTCACATCTCCTTTTAGTCATGTGATGAAAGATTATATATCTTCTTTCATCTTTATTTTGTCCATAAATTGATCGCCCATAGTGCTCTTGTGAAAAATAGGAAGAGAGGAGAAAGTGAGTATGGTTCTCTTTACAAAACGGTATCACTAGAGCTTTTGAATTTAATGATGGTACGCTCAAAGATTAGATAAATATTTTTTAGCAGCATCAAAATATACATATCGTAAATTTAAATATATTATTATTTAATTTCAGATTTTGTTATTTAAGTTTTTTACATAATAGTACAAGGATTGTTTTTATACTTGCTAACTATAGTTGTGAAATCAAATATCTTAGATCTACTTGTTAGCACCTTTTGCTCATGAAAATATGTTGTTTTCATTTACGATGCATGAATGATTCATTGATATTGTCGATTTTCTTTTCTATCTAATCTATCTTATCGCCTGCTTTGGGGCGATATAAAATTTATCATGTTTGATCAATGGACCACTATTGATAGGTTGCTGTTGACAACAGTATCATTGAGGACGGTGGCCTCCAATGGTCGACCTACGAGGCACGAGCAGCACTATTGTGACAATATTTGCTAGCCAAAATTAACGTCAACTGAATGCTGGAGGTCGCATGCAAGCAACGACCATGCCTTATGCAATGATCGTACAAAGGGACATTTAGGGTTTTATTAAAAAGGAAGGTTTTACCCCTCATAAGATAATTCCAATCTATGTCATTATGTTTACATTTCAATTCTACCCTTTCATAAATTAAAATTTTCTTTTATATATCTTAGGTAAAAATTATAGTTTTCTCTTTCAAAAATTAAAAATTTTTAATTGATGTCCTCAATTATAAAATTGACTAGAAATACAGTTGGCAATAATATTTAATTATTCATAATATCTCTTAGTTGGGCTAGAGATACAGTTGACTAGAAAATAAGTCAAATCAGGATTTTGATGAAATTTTACGGTATTCAAGATATGCTTTTTCGTAACATTCATCCTTTGGCAATAATATTTAATTATTTCAAATATCAAAACGGTCATTTCATTATACTAAACAGCCCATAAGAGGACGTCACAAGAAAGAGCCTCCTACACTTTATCAACACTGTCTATATGAAGTGTAACAAATTTCTGTAACAATGCTGCTCCGATGAGGACGATAACGATGACGACGATACAAGTAAAGACTATTGGGTAGAAGTGCATACATGAAGAAACGACTACGGTTGCATGTATTTTTGGGTAAAGGTCAAGTCATGGAGAAAGGAATACGAGGGATGGCACGTAGGCAGAGGTCCGACTTCCTCCGGCACGTAATCGAGAAGGTCTCGCTCATGTCCAACTCCTGGGGCATCCCTTCATTTCCCGATGGGAGCTCCCAATCAAAGTTGTAGAGAAGGCTAGCCAGGGAAAGCTCTATGCTCTTCAAACCAAATGACATCCCTGGGCATATCCTCCTGCCTGCCCCGAAAGGTAAGAACTCAAAGTTGGTTCCCTTGAAGTCGACCATGGAATTCCTCCTCTCGAATCTCTCTGGCTCAAACTCAGTGGGACTGTCCCAGTATCGAGGATCCCTTCCCAAGGCCCAAACGTTCACGAATACTCTTGTCTTCTCTGGTATCTGGTAACCAAGAACCTCGCACGTCTCCCGGCACTCTCGGGGGAGCAGCAGAGGAACAGGAGGGTGCAGCCTCAGAGTCTCCTTGATGACCAGTTTCAAGTAGTTCATTCCGTTGATGTCCTTCTCCGTCACCTTTCCCTTTTCTCCGACAGTCTCCCTCACCTCCTCTTGCAACTTCCGCATCACTCTTGGATTCCTCATCAGCTCCGACATGGCCCACTCCATTATTCCTGCGGAGGTCTCGCTGGCCCCACCGAGCATATCCTTTATTGCAAAAGGATTCCATAAATTAGATTCTCGAAACTGCGACTGTAAGGAAAGATTAGGGTTTCAAAAAAAGCATACCAGCATCATGGCTTTCATGTCCTCGTCTGCTAAGGGGAATGACAGGCTACCTTCAGCTTGAACTCTCAGCATGACATCGACCAAGGCCTCCTCCTCCTCCTCCTCCTCCGGTTGCTTTGCGGACTTCCTTTCTCTGCGCTCTTGAATGATGCTATTCAGGATCGCGTCCATGTCACGGTGTAACATCTGCATCTTGAAAGTCGCGCCACTGAGAAGTTTAATTATCGGCCATGACGGGAATAAGTCCGCCAAACTGAAGCCTCCGGCAGCTTCCAGCGTTTGCATCACTATCCGTATGAACTCTTTCTGGTACTTGCACTTGCTGCCGATGACGGACCGGGAGCCTATGTCATTAGCCAACAGCACCAATTTCTTACTGAGGTTCACGGTGGAACCAGCGTCGGACAACAGGACTATCGACCGCACAAGATTAAGCACCTCCTCTTCCCGGATAAAGCGAAAAGATTGGACTCGCTTGGCACTCAATAGCTCCACGATGCTCATCTTGCGCAGCTCCCTCCAGTGGAATCCATACGAGGTAAAGCCGACGCCCCTGTCACCGTATGTGGCGGACTGGAGATTCAGGTTAGTGGGCCGAGAGGCGAAGCTGACGTCGTGGGTTTTCATGATCTCAGCAGCCGCTTCGGTAGATGAGACAACGAGGGTGGGGACCTCACCGAGCTTCAGGAGTATCACGGGGCCAAATTTCTTAGATAAGGCAGTGAGGGAACGATGCGGCAGGCCACCCAAGAGATGGTGCAAGCTGCCTATGATAGGGAGCTTAGATGGACCGGGAGGCAGTGTGGCACGAGCTCCGCCACCAGACCTGTTCTTCTTGAGTAGCAGCAGCGAAACGAGGAGGACGAGAAAGGAGAAGAGGGAGGAGGTGCTGGTGAGATCCATGGTTTAATTAGTTTTCTGGTGATGAGGCACCACAGGCCCGTACACCCTTCTTATACACACGACAGTTACGAGTTTCGCATGCAGCTTCCCGGTTCAGTAGTGACGGACGTTCCCGTATCATCACGATAGTTCATCTGGGTCAAAGTCTGGATTGTACAACAAACATAAACATGGGATCCCAACGGTGGCGGTCAAATTCGTCAGCCAATTTAAAATGAGAACAGACTATAAAATCTGATAAATAATTGTTATATATATATATTATTTTTTCTACAATCTCTGGCCACACCAACTTTCCGTTCGTTACTTGTTTGTTTCGGTCGCAAGCAAGCCGCCATGGACGTGTCCTACTCCGAGGGTATTAGTTTCGTTCAGTATATTTTTGACCATGTTTTGGAACGCAATTGTTTCATTGGCCAAGGAAAATCTAACTTTGAAAGATGATCATGATATGGTTTGATTTGCAATTTTCATTCATAATCATCAATATTCTAAATCTGAAGTCCAAATAATAATAAAAACATTAGTTTAGTATCATTTCACGATGTTTTGGGACAGGTTCATTTGGGACAAAGCTTGTGCGGCATGCAAAATAAAAGTCCAAGGTGTAGTCTCTAACACTTAGAGATGCGTCCATGTTCAGAGGCCACCCGTTGTCTTATTTCTTTGAGCATGTCATAAGATGGATGTATGTGAAATTGACAGTGACACAATGATGAGTAAAGACATTAAGAAGATGGTGCAAGCCACCTTCGATAAAAGAGGTTAGATGGATCGGGTGTCAGTCTGGCACTAGCTCATTGACTAGAGCTTGTTATTCTTGTAAGTCGCAGAAGGAAGAGAAATAGGAGGGCGGAGAAAACGTAACCAAGTGTTGGTAAAATCCATGGTTGTATGGAACCGACGAGCAAGAGGCCACTCTTTTTTCTTTTTTTGATAGACATGACCGTGTTTTTTTTTTTTTTTACATAATTTCTAGGTTAATTGGTGATGAATGACGTTACCGTATTATAATACGATGGCAGCGTTGGTGGGACATTAGACCGATTTCCTGAGAGATTTGAACATGTGCACGTCGAATTTGACCGTTTTGCTTGTTGATGATTGACGTGACCGTTTGGCATCTCAATCAAATCTCCGGTCATTGGCACTGTTGGTGGGATTGAAACAAACAATTAGCAAACCGAAAGTTTGCATAGCAGGGATCTTAGAAAAACAATATATATAGTAATTATTCATTGTCGCTTATTCTCATTCTATGCAGCAGTAGAATTTGACCGACATTTCGTTTTCCCCATGATTTGATTTTATAGATTATACCTTCGACTTTCCATAATGAATCAGTCACGATTGGATAACTAAATTAATGATCACAGTGATCGCGATGTTAGTGATATAATTATTTTTTAAGTAAAATAAGAGTACTGATTAAAAAATACTCAAGATATGAATTTTTTTTTAAGGAAATCATCCTTAATAATATATTCATAAATAGAGATGAGAAACACAATAATAGTTGACGCAATACGAATTCCATCCAAACAAAAACTGCACTTATGGCCACATATATTGGCTCTCTCTTGGGCACATATGCGTGCCCCTAATCAAAATTCCTATACTGAATCAAACTCCTATACATCTATTCACATAACTTGCTTTCGGATGTCATGATGTTATAAGTCTTAATATTTCATGTGGTTGTGATAAATTGAATTTGAGTTATTAGGAGCGAGACTTCTCACGATCTCGACCACAATGCTTCCAAAGAATTATTATATAAACTATCAATCCATCTCATCAAAACATAAAGATTCAAATCCGTCACGACCTCTTTAAGCTGATCTACTATCCATCTATAGCTTCACGCAAGGATCTCCATTTTATTACTTCACCAAAGTTCTTGCTGGTGGTAGGTATCGCCTCCATTGGTGTTTTTAGATCCAACTAGAAGAACATGAATTTGAGGATCGATATGTTCCTACTTTGCCTATCTTATATGTCCGGAACATATTTTCCTTGCCTTAGTTACAAGTCAAAGAAAATTCCTTGCCTTACCTATCTTATGTGTCCGGAACATGTAGTTAGGCTAGACTTTTATTGAATGTGCCTATTGTATATATTTGCTTCAGAGAAATTATGGGTTGTGGTTATCATTATTGTTAGGTAATCATTTTATTTTGAATGATTTCGGGCACAACGATCCATTCTTTTATTTCTGATAAAGTTTTAGTTGAAGATAGAATTTCTTCTTGATTTTTGATAAATACAATGACGGACCATGCTCTAGCATAATAGAACATCTATTTGCGAGTCCATGATGTGACAGGAGGATAATTTAAAAGACTCATGATAATATATGTATTGCTATATATTGATAAGGATCTATATAATTAAGCATTTGTACAATCATCGGTTGGATATGTAACATGATCGAAAGGTTATCGATCCTCACATCTCCTTTTAGTCATGTGATGAAAGATTATATATCTTCTTTCATCTTTATTTTGTCCATAAATTGATCGCCCATAGTGCTCTTGTGAAAAATAGGAAGAGAGGAGAAAGTGAGTATGGTTCTCTTTACAAAACGGTATCACTAGAGCTTTTGAATTTAATGATGGTACGCTCAAAGATTAGATAAATATTTTTTAGCAGCATCAAAATATACATATCGTAAATTTAAATATATTATTATTTAATTTCAGATTTTGTTATTTAAGTTTTTTACATAATAGTACAAGGATTGTTTTTATACTTGCTAACTATAGTTGTGAAATCAAATATCTTAGATCTACTTGTTAGCACCTTTTGCTCATGAAAATATGTTGTTTTCATTTACGATGCATGAATGATTCATTGATATTGTCGATTTTCTTTTCTATCTAATCTATCTTATCGCTTGCTTTGGGGCGATATAAAATTTATCATGTTTGATCAATGGACCACTATTGATAGGTTGCTGTTGACAACAGTATCATTGAGGACGGTGGCCTCCAATGGTCGACCTACGAGGCACGAGCAGCACTATTGTGACAATATTTGCTAGCCAAAATTAACGTCAACTGAATGCTGGAGGTCGCATGCAAGCAACGACCATGCCTTATGCAATGATCGTACAAAGGGACATTTAGGGTTTTATTAAAAAGGAAGGTTTTACCCCTCATAAGATAATTCCAATCTATGTCATTATGTTTACATTTCAATTCTACCCTTTCATAAATTAAAATTTTCTTTTATATATCTTAGGTAAAAATTATAGTTTTCTCTTTCAAAAATTAAAAATTTTTAATTGATGTCCTCAATTATAAAATTGACTAGAAATACAGTTGGCAATAATATTTAATTATTCATAATATCTCTTAGTTGGGCTAGAGATACAGTTGACTAGAAAATAAGTCAAATCAGGATTTTGATGAAATTTTACGGTATTCAAGATATGCTTTTTCGTAACATTCATCCTTTGGCAATAATATTTAATTATTTCAAATATCAAAACGGTCATTTCATTATACTAAACAGCCCATAAGAGGACGTCACAAGAAAGAGCCTCCTACACTTTATCAACACTGTCTATATGAAGTGTAACAAATTTCTGTAACAATGCTGCTCCGATGAGGACGATAACGATGACGACGATACAAGTAAAGACTATTGGGTAGAAGTGCATACATGAAGAAACGACTACGGTTGCATGTATTTTTGGGTAAAGGTCAAGTCATGGAGAAAGGAATACGAGGGATGGCACGTAGGCAGAGGTCCGACTTCCTCCGGCACGTAATCGAGAAGGTCTCGCTCATGTCCAACTCCTGGGGCATCCCTTCATTTCCCGATGGGAGCTCCCAATCAAAGTTGTAGAGAAGGCTAGCCAGGGAAAGCTCTATGCTCTTCAAACCAAATGACATCCCTGGGCATATCCTCCTGCCTGCCCCGAAAGGTAAGAACTCAAAGTTGGTTCCCTTGAAGTCGACCATGGAATTCCTCCTCTCGAATCTCTCTGGCTCAAACTCAGTGGGACTGTCCCAGTATCGAGGATCCCTTCCCAAGGCCCAAACGTTCACGAATACTCTTGTCTTCTCTGGTATCTGGTAACCAAGAACCTCGCACGTCTCCCGGCACTCTCGGGGGAGCAGCAGAGGAACAGGAGGGTGCAGCCTCAGAGTCTCCTTGATGACCAGTTTCAAGTAGTTCATTCCGTTGATGTCCTTCTCCGTCACCTTTCCCTTTTCTCCGACAGTCTCCCTCACCTCCTCTTGCAACTTCCGCATCACTCTTGGATTCCTCATCAGCTCCGACATGGCCCACTCCATTATTCCTGCGGAGGTCTCGCTGGCCCCACCGAGCATATCCTTTATTGCAAAAGGATTCCATAAATTAGATTCTCGAAACTGCGACTGTAAGGAAAGATTAGGGTTTCAAAAAAAGCATACCAGCATCATGGCTTTCATGTCCTCGTCTGCTAAGGGGAATGACAGGCTACCTTCAGCTTGAACTCTCAGCATGACATCGACCAAGGCCTCCTCCTCCTCCTCCTCCTCCGGTTGCTTTGCGGACTTCCTTTCTCTGCGCTCTTGAATGATGCTATTCAGGATCGCGTCCATGTCACGGTGTAACATCTGCATCTTGAAAGTCGCGCCACTGAGAAGTTTAATTATCGGCCATGACGGGAATAAGTCCGCCAAACTGAAGCCTCCGGCAGCTTCCAGCGTTTGCATCACTATCCGTATGAACTCTTTCTGGTACTTGCACTTGCTGCCGATGACGGACCGGGAGCCTATGTCATTAGCCAACAGCACCAATTTCTTACTGAGGTTCACGGTGGAACCAGCGTCGGACAACAGGACTATCGACCGCACAAGATTAAGCACCTCCTCTTCCCGGATAAAGCGAAAAGATTGGACTCGCTTGGCACTCAATAGCTCCACGATGCTCATCTTGCGCAGCTCCCTCCAGTGGAATCCATACGAGGTAAAGCCGACGCCCCTGTCACCGTATGTGGCGGACTGGAGATTCAGGTTAGTGGGCCGAGAGGCGAAGCTGACGTCGTGGGTTTTCATGATCTCAGCAGCCGCTTCGGTAGATGAGACAACGAGGGTGGGGACCTCACCGAGCTTCAGGAGTATCACGGGGCCAAATTTCTTAGATAAGGCAGTGAGGGAACGATGCGGCAGGCCACCCAAGAGATGGTGCAAGCTGCCTATGATAGGGAGCTTAGATGGACCGGGAGGCAGTGTGGCACGAGCTCCGCCACCAGACCTGTTCTTCTTGAGTAGCAGCAGCGAAACGAGGAGGACGAGAAAGGAGAAGAGGGAGGAGGTGCTGGTGAGATCCATGGTTTAATTAGTTTTCTGGTGATGAGGCACCACAGGCCCGTACACCCTTCTTATACACACGACAGTTACGAGTTTCGCATGCAGCTTCCCGGTTCAGTAGTGACGGACGTTCCCGTATCATCACGATAGTTCATCTGGGTCAAAGTCTGGATTGTACAACAAACATAAACATGGGATCCCAACGGTGGCGGTCAAATTCGTCAGCCAATTTAAAATGAGAACAGACTATAAAATCTGATAAATAATTGTTATATATATATATTATTTTTTCTACAATCTCTGGCCACACCAACTTTCCGTTCGTTACTTGTTTGTTTCGGTCGCAAGCAAGCCGCCATGGACGTGTCCTACTCCGAGGGTATTAGTTTCGTTCAGTATATTTTTGACCATGTTTCGGAACGCAATTGTTTCATTGGCCAAGGAAAATCTAACTTTGAAAGATGATCATGATATGGTTTGATTTGCAATTTTCATTCATAATCATCAATATTCTAAATCTGAAGTCCAAATAATAATAAAAACATTAGTTTAGTATCATTTCACGATGTTTTGAGACAGGTTCATTTGGGACAAAGCTTGTGCGGCATGCAAAATAAAAGTCCAAGGTGTAGTCTCTAACACTTAGAGATGCGTCCATGTTCAGAGGCCACCCGTTGTCTTATTTCTTTGAGCATGTCATAAGATGGATGTATGTGAAATTGACAGTGACACAATGATGAGTAAAGACATTAAGAAGATGGTGCAAGCCACCTTCGATAAAAGAGGTTAGATGGATCGGGTGTCAGTCTGGCACTAGCTCATTGACTAGAGCTTGTTATTCTTGTAAGTCGCAGAAGGAAGAGAAATAGGAGGGCGGAGAAAACGTAACCAAGTGTTGGTAAAATCCATGGTTGTATGGAACCGACGAGCAAGAGGCCACTCTTTTTTCTTTTTTTGATAGACATGACCGTGTTTTTTTTTTTTTTTACATAATTTCTAGGTTAATTGGTGATGAATGACGTTACCGTATTATAATACGATGGCAGCGTTGGTGGGACATTAGACCGATTTCCTGAGAGATTTGAACATGTGCACGTCGAATTTGACCGTTTTGCTTGTTGATGATTGACGTGACCGTTTGGCATCTCAATCAAATCTCCGGTCATTGGCACTGTTGGTGGGATTGAAACAAACAATTAGCAAACCGAAAGTTTGCATAGCAGGGATCTTAGAAAAACAATATATATAGTAATTATTCATTGTCGCTTATTCTCATTCTATGCAGCAGTAGAATTTGACCGACATTTCGTTTTCCCCATGATTTGATTTTATAGATTATACCTTCGACTTTCCATAATGAATCAGTCACGATTGGATAACTAAATTAATGATCACAGTGATCGCGATGTTAGTGATATAATTATTTTTTAAGTAAAATAAGAGTACTGATTAAAAAATACTCAAGATATGAATTTTTTTTTAAGGAAATCATCCTTAATAATATATTCATAAATAGAGATGAGAAACACAATAATAGTTGACGCAATACGAATTCCATCCAAACAAAAACTGCACTTATGGCCACATATATTGGCTCTCTCTTGGGCACATATGCGTGCCCCTAATCAAAATTCCTATACTGAATCAAACTCCTATACATCTATTCACATAACTTGCTTTCGGATGTCATGATGTTATAAGTCTTAATATTTCATGTGGTTGTGATAAATTGAATTTGAGTTATTAGGAGCGAGACTTCTCACGATCTCGACCACAATGCTTCCAAAGAATTATTATATAAACTATCAATCCATCTCATCAAAACATAAAGATTCAAATCCGTCACGACCTCTTTAAGCTGATCTACTATCCATCTATAGCTTCACGCAAGGATCTCCATTTTATTACTTCACCAAAGTTCTTGCTGGTGGTAGGTATCGCCTCCATTGGTGTTTTTAGATCCAACTAGAAGAACATGAATTTGAGGATCGATATGTTCCTACTTTGCCTATCTTATATGTCCGGAACATATTTTCCTTGCCTTAGTTACAAGTCAAAGAAAATTCCTTGCCTTACCTATCTTATGTGTCCGGAACATGTAGTTAGGCTAGACTTTTATTGAATGTGCCTATTGTATATATTTGCTTCAGAGAAATTATGGGTTGTGGTTATCATTATTGTTAGGTAATCATTTTATTTTGAATGATTTCGGGCACAACGATCCATTCTTTTATTTCTGATAAAGTTTTAGTTGAAGATAGAATTTCTTCTTGATTTTTGATAAATACAATGACGGACCATGCTCTAGCATAATAGAACATCTATTTGCGAGTCCATGATGTGACAGGAGGATAATTTAAAAGACTCATGATAATATATGTATTGCTATATATTGATAAGGATCTATATAATTAAGCATTTGTACAATCATCGGTTGGATATGTAACATGATCGAAAGGTTATCGATCCTCACATCTCCTTTTAGTCATGTGATGAAAGATTATATATCTTCTTTCATCTTTATTTTGTCCATAAATTGATCGCCCATAGTGCTCTTGTGAAAAATAGGAAGAGAGGAGAAAGTGAGTATGGTTCTCTTTACAAAACGGTATCACTAGAGCTTTTGAATTTAATGATGGTACGCTCAAAGATTAGATAAATATTTTTTAGCAGCATCAAAATATACATATCGTAAATTTAAATATATTATTATTTAATTTCAGATTTTGTTATTTAAGTTTTTTACATAATAGTACAAGGATTGTTTTTATACTTGCTAACTATAGTTGTGAAATCAAATATCTTAGATCTACTTGTTAGCACCTTTTGCTCATGAAAATATGTTGTTTTCATTTACGATGCATGAATGATTCATTGATATTGTCGATTTTCTTTTCTATCTAATCTATCTTATCGCCTGCTTTGGGGCGATATAAAATTTATCATGTTTGATCAATGGACCACTATTGATAGGTTGCTGTTGACAACAGTATCATTGAGGACGGTGGCCTCCAATGGTCGACCTACGAGGCACGAGCAGCACTATTGTGACAATATTTGCTAGCCAAAATTAACGTCAACTGAATGCTGGAGGTCGCATGCAAGCAACGACCATGCCTTATGCAATGATCGTACAAAGGGACATTTAGGGTTTTATTAAAAAGGAAGGTTTTACCCCTCATAAGATAATTCCAATCTATGTCATTATGTTTACATTTCAATTCTACCCTTTCATAAATTAAAATTTTCTTTTATATATCTTAGGTAAAAATTATAGTTTTCTCTTTCAAAAATTAAAAATTTTTAATTGATGTCCTCAATTATAAAATTGACTAGAAATACAGTTGGCAATAATATTTAATTATTCATAATATCTCTTAGTTGGGCTAGAGATACAGTTGACTAGAAAATAAGTCAAATCAGGATTTTGATGAAATTTTACGGTATTCAAGATATGCTTTTTCGTAACATTCATCCTTTGGCAATAATATTTAATTATTTCAAATATCAAAACGGTCATTTCATTATACTAAACAGCCCATAAGAGGACGTCACAAGAAAGAGCCTCCTACACTTTATCAACACTGTCTATATGAAGTGTAACAAATTTCTGTAACAATGCTGCTCCGATGAGGACGATAACGATGACGACGATACAAGTAAAGACTATTGGGTAGAAGTGCATACATGAAGAAACGACTACGGTTGCATGTATTTTTGGGTAAAGGTCAAGTCATGGAGAAAGGAATACGAGGGATGGCACGTAGGCAGAGGTCCGACTTCCTCCGGCACGTAATCGAGAAGGTCTCGCTCATGTCCAACTCCTGGGGCATCCCTTCATTTCCCGATGGGAGCTCCCAATCAAAGTTGTAGAGAAGGCTAGCCAGGGAAAGCTCTATGCTCTTCAAACCAAATGACATCCCTGGGCATATCCTCCTGCCTGCCCCGAAAGGTAAGAACTCAAAGTTGGTTCCCTTGAAGTCGACCATGGAATTCCTCCTCTCGAATCTCTCTGGCTCAAACTCAGTGGGACTGTCCCAGTATCGAGGATCCCTTCCCAAGGCCCAAACGTTCACGAATACTCTTGTCTTCTCTGGTATCTGGTAACCAAGAACCTCGCACGTCTCCCGGCACTCTCGGGGGAGCAGCAGAGGAACAGGAGGGTGCAGCCTCAGAGTCTCCTTGATGACCAGTTTCAAGTAGTTCATTCCGTTGATGTCCTTCTCCGTCACCTTTCCCTTTTCTCCGACAGTCTCCCTCACCTCCTCTTGCAACTTCCGCATCACTCTTGGATTCCTCATCAGCTCCGACATGGCCCACTCCATTATTCCTGCGGAGGTCTCGCTGGCCCCACCGAGCATATCCTTTATTGCAAAAGGATTCCATAAATTAGATTCTCGAAACTGCGACTGTAAGGAAAGATTAGGGTTTCAAAAAAAGCATACCAGCATCATGGCTTTCATGTCCTCGTCTGCTAAGGGGAATGACAGGCTACCTTCAGCTTGAACTCTCAGCATGACATCGACCAAGGCCTCCTCCTCCTCCTCCTCCTCCGGTTGCTTTGCGGACTTCCTTTCTCTGCGCTCTTGAATGATGCTATTCAGGATCGCGTCCATGTCACGGTGTAACATCTGCATCTTGAAAGTCGCGCCACTGAGAAGTTTAATTATCGGCCATGACGGGAATAAGTCCGCCAAACTGAAGCCTCCGGCAGCTTCCAGCGTTTGCATCACTATCCGTATGAACTCTTTCTGGTACTTGCACTTGCTGCCGATGACGGACCGGGAGCCTATGTCATTAGCCAACAGCACCAATTTCTTACTGAGGTTCACGGTGGAACCAGCGTCGGACAACAGGACTATCGACCGCACAAGATTAAGCACCTCCTCTTCCCGGATAAAGCGAAAAGATTGGACTCGCTTGGCACTCAATAGCTCCACGATGCTCATCTTGCGCAGCTCCCTCCAGTGGAATCCATACGAGGTAAAGCCGACGCCCCTGTCACCGTATGTGGCGGACTGGAGATTCAGGTTAGTGGGCCGAGAGGCGAAGCTGACGTCGTGGGTTTTCATGATCTCAGCAGCCGCTTCGGTAGATGAGACAACGAGGGTGGGGACCTCACCGAGCTTCAGGAGTATCACGGGGCCAAATTTCTTAGATAAGGCAGTGAGGGAACGATGCGGCAGGCCACCCAAGAGATGGTGCAAGCTGCCTATGATAGGGAGCTTAGATGGACCGGGAGGCAGTGTGGCACGAGCTCCGCCACCAGACCTGTTCTTCTTGAGTAGCAGCAGCGAAACGAGGAGGACGAGAAAGGAGAAGAGGGAGGAGGTGCTGGTGAGATCCATGGTTTAATTAGTTTTCTGGTGATGAGGCACCACAGGCCCGTACACCCTTCTTATACACACGACAGTTACGAGTTTCGCATGCAGCTTCCCGGTTCAGTAGTGACGGACGTTCCCGTATCATCACGATAGTTCATCTGGGTCAAAGTCTGGATTGTACAACAAACATAAACATGGGATCCCAACGGTGGCGGTCAAATTCGTCAGCCAATTTAAAATGAGAACAGACTATAAAATCTGATAAATAATTGTTATATATATATATTATTTTTTCTACAATCTCTGGCCACACCAACTTTCCGTTCGTTACTTGTTTGTTTCGGTCGCAAGCAAGCCGCCATGGACGTGTCCTACTCCGAGGGTATTAGTTTCGTTCAGTATATTTTTGACCATGTTTTGGAACGCAATTGTTTCATTGGCCAAGGAAAATCTAACTTTGAAAGATGATCATGATATGGTTTGATTTGCAATTTTCATTCATAATCATCAATATTCTAAATCTGAAGTCCAAATAATAATAAAAACATTAGTTTAGTATCATTTCACGATGTTTTGGGACAGGTTCATTTGGGACAAAGCTTGTGCGGCATGCAAAATAAAAGTCCAAGGTGTAGTCTCTAACACTTAGAGATGCGTCCATGTTCAGAGGCCACCCGTTGTCTTATTTCTTTGAGCATGTCATAAGATGGATGTATGTGAAATTGACAGTGACACAATGATGAGTAAAGACATTAAGAAGATGGTGCAAGCCACCTTCGATAAAAGAGGTTAGATGGATCGGGTGTCAGTCTGGCACTAGCTCATTGACTAGAGCTTGTTATTCTTGTAAGTCGCAGAAGGAAGAGAAATAGGAGGGCGGAGAAAACGTAACCAAGTGTTGGTAAAATCCATGGTTGTATGGAACCGACGAGCAAGAGGCCACTCTTTTTTCTTTTTTTGATAGACATGACCGTGTTTTTTTTTTTTTTTACATAATTTCTAGGTTAATTGGTGATGAATGACGTTACCGTATTATAATACGATGGCAGCGTTGGTGGGACATTAGACCGATTTCCTGAGAGATTTGAACATGTGCACGTCGAATTTGACCGTTTTGCTTGTTGATGATTGACGTGACCGTTTGGCATCTCAATCAAATCTCCGGTCATTGGCACTGTTGGTGGGATTGAAACAAACAATTAGCAAACCGAAAGTTTGCATAGCAGGGATCTTAGAAAAACAATATATATAGTAATTATTCATTGTCGCTTATTCTCATTCTATGCAGCAGTAGAATTTGACCGACATTTCGTTTTCCCCATGATTTGATTTTATAGATTATACCTTCGACTTTCCATAATGAATCAGTCACGATTGGATAACTAAATTAATGATCACAGTGATCGCGATGTTAGTGATATAATTATTTTTTAAGTAAAATAAGAGTACTGATTAAAAAATACTCAAGATATGAATTTTTTTTTAAGGAAATCATCCTTAATAATATATTCATAAATAGAGATGAGAAACACAATAATAGTTGACGCAATACGAATTCCATCCAAACAAAAACTGCACTTATGGCCACATATATTGGCTCTCTCTTGGGCACATATGCGTGCCCCTAATCAAAATTCCTATACTGAATCAAACTCCTATACATCTATTCACATAACTTGCTTTCGGATGTCATGATGTTATAAGTCTTAATATTTCATGTGGTTGTGATAAATTGAATTTGAGTTATTAGGAGCGAGACTTCTCACGATCTCGACCACAATGCTTCCAAAGAATTATTATATAAACTATCAATCCATCTCATCAAAACATAAAGATTCAAATCCGTCACGACCTCTTTAAGCTGATCTACTATCCATCTATAGCTTCACGCAAGGATCTCCATTTTATTACTTCACCAAAGTTCTTGCTGGTGGTAGGTATCGCCTCCATTGGTGTTTTTAGATCCAACTAGAAGAACATGAATTTGAGGATCGATATGTTCCTACTTTGCCTATCTTATATGTCCGGAACATATTTTCCTTGCCTTAGTTACAAGTCAAAGAAAATTCCTTGCCTTACCTATCTTATGTGTCCGGAACATGTAGTTAGGCTAGACTTTTATTGAATGTGCCTATTGTATATATTTGCTTCAGAGAAATTATGGGTTGTGGTTATCATTATTGTTAGGTAATCATTTTATTTTGAATGATTTCGGGCACAACGATCCATTCTTTTATTTCTGATAAAGTTTTAGTTGAAGATAGAATTTCTTCTTGATTTTTGATAAATACAATGACGGACCATGCTCTAGCATAATAGAACATCTATTTGCGAGTCCATGATGTGACAGGAGGATAATTTAAAAGACTCATGATAATATATGTATTGCTATATATTGATAAGGATCTATATAATTAAGCATTTGTACAATCATCGGTTGGATATGTAACATGATCGAAAGGTTATCGATCCTCACATCTCCTTTTAGTCATGTGATGAAAGATTATATATCTTCTTTCATCTTTATTTTGTCCATAAATTGATCGCCCATAGTGCTCTTGTGAAAAATAGGAAGAGAGGAGAAAGTGAGTATGGTTCTCTTTACAAAACGGTATCACTAGAGCTTTTGAATTTAATGATGGTACGCTCAAAGATTAGATAAATATTTTTTAGCAGCATCAAAATATACATATCGTAAATTTAAATATATTATTATTTAATTTCAGATTTTGTTATTTAAGTTTTTTACATAATAGTACAAGGATTGTTTTTATACTTGCTAACTATAGTTGTGAAATCAAATATCTTAGATCTACTTGTTAGCACCTTTTGCTCATGAAAATATGTTGTTTTCATTTACGATGCATGAATGATTCATTGATATTGTCGATTTTCTTTTCTATCTAATCTATCTTATCGCCTGCTTTGGGGCGATATAAAATTTATCATGTTTGATCAATGGACCACTATTGATAGGTTGCTGTTGACAACAGTATCATTGAGGACGGTGGCCTCCAATGGTCGACCTACGAGGCACGAGCAGCACTATTGTGACAATATTTGCTAGCCAAAATTAACGTCAACTGAATGCTGGAGGTCGCATGCAAGCAACGACCATGCCTTATGCAATGATCGTACAAAGGGACATTTAGGGTTTTATTAAAAAGGAAGGTTTTACCCCTCATAAGATAATTCCAATCTATGTCATTATGTTTACATTTCAATTCTACCCTTTCATAAATTAAAATTTTCTTTTATATATCTTAGGTAAAAATTATAGTTTTCTCTTTCAAAAATTAAAAATTTTTAATTGATGTCCTCAATTATAAAATTGACTAGAAATACAGTTGGCAATAATATTTAATTATTCATAATATCTCTTAGTTGGGCTAGAGATACGGTTGACTAGAAAATAAGTCAAATCAGGATTTTGATTAAATTTTACGGTATTCAAGATATGCTTTTTCGTAACATTCATCCTTTGGCAATAATATTTAATTATTTCAAATATCAAAACGGTCATTTCATTATACTAAACAGCCCATAAGAGGACGTCACAAGAAAGAGCCTCCTACACTTTATCAACACTGTCTATATGAAGTGTAACAAATTTCTGTAACAATGCTGCTCCGATGAGGACGATAACGATGACGACGATACAAGTAAAGACTATTGGGTAGAAGTGCATACATGAAGAAACGACTACGGTTGCATGCATTTTTGGGTAAAGGTCAAGTCATGGAGAAAGGAATACGAGGGATGGCACGTAGGCAGAGGTCCGACTTCCTCCGGCACGTAATCGAGAAGGTCTCGCTCATGTCCAACTCCTGGGGCATCCCTTCATTTCCCGATAGGAGCTCCCAATCAAAGTTGTAGAGAAGGCTAGCCAGGGAAAGCTCTATGCTCTTCAAACCAAATGACATCCCTGGGCATATCCTCCTGCCTGCCCCGAAAGGTAAGAACTCAAAGTTGGTTCCCTTGAAGTCGACCATGGAATTCCTCCTCTCGAATCTCTCTGGCTCAAACTCAGTGGGACTGTCCCAGTATCGAGGATCCCTTCCCAAGGCCCAAACGTTCACGAATACTCTTGTCTTCTCTGGTATCTGGTAACCAAGAACCTCGCACGTCTCCCGGCACTCTCGGGGGAGCAGCAGAGGAACAGGAGGGTGCAGCCTCAGAGTCTCCTTGATGACCAGTTTCAAGTAGTTCATTCCGTTGATGTCCTTCTCCGTCACCTTTCCCTTTTCTCCGACAGTCTCCCTCACCTCCTCTTGCAACTTCCGCATCACTCTTGGATTCCTCATCAGCTCCGACATGGCCCACTCCATTATTCCTGCGGAGGTCTCGCTGGCCCCACCGAGCATATCCTTTATTGCAAAAGGATTCCATAAATTAGATTCTTGAAACTGCGACTGTAAGGAAAGATTAGGGTTTCAAAAAAAGCATACCAGCATCATGGCTTTCATGTCCTCGTCTGCTAAGGGGAATGACAGGCTACCTTCAGCTTGAACTCTCAGCATGACATCGACCAAGGCCTCCTCCTCCTCCTCCTCCTCCGGTTGCTTTGCGGACTTCCTTTCTCTGCGCTCTTGAATGATGCTATTCAGGATCGCGTCCATGTCACGGTGTAACATCTGCATCTTGAAAGTCGCGCCACTGAGAAGTTTAATTATCGGCCATGACGGGAATAAGTCCGCCAAACTGAAGCCTCCGGCAGCTTCCAGCGTTTGCATCACTATCCGTATGAACTCTTTCTGGTACTTGCACTTGCTGCCGATGACGGACCGGGAGCCTATGTCATTAGCCAACAGCACCAATTTCTTACTGAGGTTCACGGTGGAACCAGCGTCGGACAACAGGACTATCGACCGCACAAGATTAAGCACCTCCTCTTCCCGGATAAAGCGAAAAGATTGGACTCGCTTGGCACTCAATAGCTCCACGATGCTCATCTTGCGCAGCTCCCTCCAGTGGAATCCATACGAGGTAAAGCCGACGCCCCTGTCACCGTATGTGGCGGACTGGAGATTCAGGTTAGTGGGCCGAGAGGCGAAGCTGACGTCGTGGGTTTTCATGATCTCAGCAGCCGCTTCGGTAGATGAGACAACGAGGGTGGGGACCTCACCGAGCTTCAGGAGTATCACGGGGCCAAATTTCTTAGATAAGGCAGTGAGGGAACGATGCGGCAGGCCACCCAAGAGATGGTGCAAGCTGCCTATGATAGGGAGCTTAGATGGACCGGGAGGCAGTGTGGCACGAGCTCCGCCACCAGACCTGTTCTTCTTGAGTAGCAGCAGCGAAACGAGGAGGACGAGAAAGGAGAAGAGGGAGGAGGTGCTGGTGAGATCCATGGTTTAATTAGTTTTCTGGTGATGAGGCACCACAGGCCCGTACACCCTTCTTATACACACGACAGTTACGAGTTTCGCATGCAGCTTCCCGGTTCAGTAGTGACGGACGTTCCCGTATCATCACGATAGTTCATCTGGGTCAAAGTCTGGATTGTACAACAAACATAAACATGGGATCCCAACGGTGGCGGTCAAATTCGTCAGCCAATTTAAAATGAGAACAGACTATAAAATCTGATAAATAATTGTTATATATATATATTATTTTTTCTACAATCTCTGGCCACACCAACTTTCCGTTCGTTACTTGTTTGTTTCGGTCGCAAGCAAGCCGCCATGGACGTGTCCTACTCCGAGGGTATTAGTTTCGTTCAGTATATTTTTGACCATGTTTTGGAACGCAATTGTTTCATTGGCCAAGGAAAATCTAACTTTGAAAGATGATCATGATATGGTTTGATTTGCAATTTTCATTCATAATCATCAATATTCTAAATCTGAAGTCCAAATAATAATAAAAACATTAGTTTAGTATCATTTCACGATGTTTTGGGACAGGTTCATTTGGGACAAAGCTTGTGCGGCATGCAAAATAAAAGTCCAAGGTGTAGTCTCTAACACTTAGAGATGCGTCCATGTTCAGAGGCCACCCGTTGTCTTATTTCTTTGAGCATGTCATAAGATGGATGTATGTGAAATTGACAGTGACACAATGATGAGTAAAGACATTAAGAAGATGGTGCAAGCCACCTTCGATAAAAGAGGTTAGATGGATCGGGTGTCAGTCTGGCACTAGCTCATTGACTAGAGCTTGTTATTCTTGTAAGTCGCAGAAGGAAGAGAAATAGGAGGGCGGAGAAAACGTAACCAAGTGTTGGTAAAATCCATGGTTGTATGGAACCGACGAGCAAGAGGCCACTCTTTTTTCTTTTTTTGATAGACATGACCGTGTTTTTTTTTTTTTTTACATAATTTCTAGGTTAATTGGTGATGAATGACGTTACCGTATTATAATACGATGGCAGCGTTGGTGGGACATTAGACCGATTTCCTGAGAGATTTGAACATGTGCACGTCGAATTTGACCGTTTTGCTTGTTGATGATTGACGTGACCGTTTGGCATCTCAATCAAATCTCCGGTCATTGGCACTGTTGGTGGGATTGAAACAAACAATTAGCAAACCGAAAGTTTGCATAGCAGGGATCTTAGAAAAACAATATATATAGTAATTATTCATTGTCGCTTATTCTCATTCTATGCAGCAGTAGAATTTGACCGACATTTCGTTTTCCCCATGATTTGATTTTATAGATTATACCTTCGACTTTCCATAATGAATCAGTCACGATTGGATAACTAAATTAATGATCACAGTGATCGCGATGTTAGTGATATAATTATTTTTTAAGTAAAATAAGAGTACTGATTAAAAAATACTCAAGATATGAATTTTTTTTTAAGGAAATCATCCTTAATAATATATTCATAAATAGAGATGAGAAACACAATAATAGTTGACGCAATACGAATTCCATCCAAACAAAAACTGCACTTATGGCCACATATATTGGCTCTCTCTTGGGCACATATGCGTGCCCCTAATCAAAATTCCTATACTGAATCAAACTCCTATACATCTATTCACATAACTTGCTTTCGGATGTCATGATGTTATAAGTCTTAATATTTCATGTGGTTGTGATAAATTGAATTTGAGTTATTAGGAGCGAGACTTCTCACGATCTCGACCACAATGCTTCCAAAGAATTATTATATAAACTATCAATCCATCTCATCAAAACATAAAGATTCAAATCCGTCACGACCTCTTTAAGCTGATCTACTATCCATCTATAGCTTCACGCAAGGATCTCCATTTTATTACTTCACCAAAGTTCTTGCTGGTGGTAGGTATCGCCTCCATTGGTGTTTTTAGATCCAACTAGAAGAACATGAATTTGAGGATCGATATGTTCCTACTTTGCCTATCTTATATGTCCGGAACATATTTTCCTTGCCTTAGTTACAAGTCAAAGAAAATTCCTTGCCTTACCTATCTTATGTGTCCGGAACATGTAGTTAGGCTAGACTTTTATTGAATGTGCCTATTGTATATATTTGCTTCAGAGAAATTATGGGTTGTGGTTATCATTATTGTTAGGTAATCATTTTATTTTGAATGATTTCGGGCACAACGATCCATTCTTTTATTTCTGATAAAGTTTTAGTTGAAGATAGAATTTCTTCTTGATTTTTGATAAATACAATGACGGACCATGCTCTAGCATAATAGAACATCTATTTGCGAGTCCATGATGTGACAGGAGGATAATTTAAAAGACTCATGATAATATATGTATTGCTATATATTGATAAGGATCTATATAATTAAGCATTTGTACAATCATCGGTTGGATATGTAACATGATCGAAAGGTTATCGATCCTCACATCTCCTTTTAGTCATGTGATGAAAGATTATATATCTTCTTTCATCTTTATTTTGTCCATAAATTGATCGCCCATAGTGCTCTTGTGAAAAATAGGAAGAGAGGAGAAAGTGAGTATGGTTCTCTTTACAAAACGGTATCACTAGAGCTTTTGAATTTAATGATGGTACGCTCAAAGATTAGATAAATATTTTTTAGCAGCATCAAAATATACATATCGTAAATTTAAATATATTATTATTTAATTTCAGATTTTGTTATTTAAGTTTTTTACATAATAGTACAAGGATTGTTTTTATACTTGCTAACTATAGTTGTGAAATCAAATATCTTAGATCTACTTGTTAGCACCTTTTGCTCATGAAAATATGTTGTTTTCATTTACGATGCATGAATGATTCATTGATATTGTCGATTTTCTTTTCTATCTAATCTATCTTATCGCCTGCTTTGGGGCGATATAAAATTTATCATGTTTGATCAATGGACCACTATTGATAGGTTGCTGTTGACAACAGTATCATTGAGGACGGTGGCCTCCAATGGTCGACCTACGAGGCACGAGCAGCACTATTGTGACAATATTTGCTAGCCAAAATTAACGTCAACTGAATGCTGGAGGTCGCATGCAAGCAACGACCATGCCTTATGCAATGATCGTACAAAGGGACATTTAGGGTTTTATTAAAAAGGAAGGTTTTACCCCTCATAAGATAATTCCAATCTATGTCATTATGTTTACATTTCAATTCTACCCTTTCATAAATTAAAATTTTCTTTTATATATCTTAGGTAAAAATTATAGTTTTCTCTTTCAAAAATTAAAAATTTTTAATTGATGTCCTCAATTATAAAATTGACTAGAAATACAGTTGGCAATAATATTTAATTATTCATAATATCTCTTAGTTGGGCTAGAGATACAGTTGACTAGAAAATAAGTCAAATCAGGATTTTGATGAAATTTTACGGTATTCAAGATATGCTTTTTCGTAACATTCATCCTTTGGCAATAATATTTAATTATTTCAAATATCAAAACGGTCATTTCATTATACTAAACAGCCCATAAGAGGACGTCACAAGAAAGAGCCTCCTACACTTTATCAACACTGTCTATATGAAGTGTAACAAATTTCTGTAACAATGCTGCTCCGATGAGGACGATAACGATGACGACGATACAAGTAAAGACTATTGGGTAGAAGTGCATACATGAAGAAACGACTACGGTTGCATGTATTTTTGGGTAAAGGTCAAGTCATGGAGAAAGGAATACGAGGGATGGCACGTAGGCAGAGGTCCGACTTCCTCCGGCACGTAATCGAGAAGGTCTCGCTCATGTCCAACTCCTGGGGCATCCCTTCATTTCCCGATGGGAGCTCCCAATCAAAGTTGTAGAGAAGGCTAGCCAGGGAAAGCTCTATGCTCTTCAAACCAAATGACATCCCTGGGCATATCCTCCTGCCTGCCCCGAAAGGTAAGAACTCAAAGTTGGTTCCCTTGAAGTCGACCATGGAATTCCTCCTCTCGAATCTCTCTGGCTCAAACTCAGTGGGACTGTCCCAGTATCGAGGATCCCTTCCCAAGGCCCAAACGTT
The DNA here is from genome assembly GCF_036884655.1 of Musa acuminata AAA Group. Classification (NCBI taxonomy): domain Eukaryota; kingdom Viridiplantae; phylum Streptophyta; class Magnoliopsida; order Zingiberales; family Musaceae; genus Musa; species Musa acuminata. The sequence goes on from NC_088354.1 coordinate 37,483,613, forward strand.
CACGAATACTCTTGTCTTCTCTGGTATCTGGTAACCAAGAACCTCGCACGTCTCCCGGCACTCTCGGGGGAGCAGCAGAGGAACAGGAGGGTGCAGCCTCAGAGTCTCCTTGATGACCAGTTTCAAGTAGTTCATTCCGTTGATGTCCTTCTCCGTCACCTTTCCCTTTTCTCCGACAGTCTCCCTCACCTCCTCTTGCAACTTCCGCATCACTCTTGGATTCCTCATCAGCTCCGACATGGCCCACTCCATTATTCCTGCGGAGGTCTCGCTGGCCCCACCGAGCATATCCTTTATTGCAAAAGGATTCCATAAATTAGATTCTCGAAACTGCGACTGTAAGGAAAGATTAGGGTTTCAAAAAAAGCATACCAGCATCATGGCTTTCATGTCCTCGTCTGCTAAGGGGAATGACAGGCTACCTTCAGCTTGAACTCTCAGCATGACATCGACCAAGGCCTCCTCCTCCTCCTCCTCCTCCGGTTGCTTTGCGGACTTCCTTTCTCTGCGCTCTTGAATGATGCTATTCAGGATCGCGTCCATGTCACGGTGTAACATCTGCATCTTGAAAGTCGCGCCACTGAGAAGTTTAATTATCGGCCATGACGGGAATAAGTCCGCCAAACTGAAGCCTCCGGCAGCTTCCAGCGTTTGCATCACTATCCGTATGAACTCTTTCTGGTACTTGCACTTGCTGCCGATGACGGACCGGGAGCCTATGTCATTAGCCAACAGCACCAATTTCTTACTGAGGTTCACGGTGGAACCAGCGTCGGACAACAGGACTATCGACCGCACAAGATTAAGCACCTCCTCTTCCCGGATAAAGCGAAAAGATTGGACTCGCTTGGCACTCAATAGCTCCACGATGCTCATCTTGCGCAGCTCCCTCCAGTGGAATCCATACGAGGTAAAGCCGACGCCCCTGTCACCGTATGTGGCGGACTGGAGATTCAGGTTAGTGGGCCGAGAGGCGAAGCTGACGTCGTGGGTTTTCATGATCTCAGCAGCCGCTTCGGTAGATGAGACAACGAGGGTGGGGACCTCACCGAGCTTCAGGAGTATCACGGGGCCAAATTTCTTAGATAAGGCAGTGAGGGAACGATGCGGCAGGCCACCCAAGAGATGGTGCAAGCTGCCTATGATAGGGAGCTTAGATGGACCGGGAGGCAGTGTGGCACGAGCTCCGCCACCAGACCTGTTCTTCTTGAGTAGCAGCAGCGAAACGAGGAGGACGAGAAAGGAGAAGAGGGAGGAGGTGCTGGTGAGATCCATGGTTTAATTAGTTTTCTGGTGATGAGGCACCACAGGCCCGTACACCCTTCTTATACACACGACAGTTACGAGTTTCGCATGCAGCTTCCCGGTTCAGTAGTGACGGACGTTCCCGTATCATCACGATAGTTCATCTGGGTCAAAGTCTGGATTGTACAACAAACATAAACATGGGATCCCAACGGTGGCGGTCAAATTCGTCAGCCAATTTAAAATGAGAACAGACTATAAAATCTGATAAATAATTGTTATATATATATATTATTTTTTCTACAATCTCTGGCCACACCAACTTTCCGTTCGTTACTTGTTTGTTTCGGTCGCAAGCAAGCCGCCATGGACGTGTCCTACTCCGAGGGTATTAGTTTCGTTCAGTATATTTTTGACCATGTTTTGGAACGCAATTGTTTCATTGGCCAAGGAAAATCTAACTTTGAAAGATGATCATGATATGGTTTGATTTGCAATTTTCATTCATAATCATCAATATTCTAAATCTGAAGTCCAAATAATAATAAAAACATTAGTTTAGTATCATTTCACGATGTTTTGGGACAGGTTCATTTGGGACAAAGCTTGTGCGGCATGCAAAATAAAAGTCCAAGGTGTAGTCTCTAACACTTAGAGATGCGTCCATGTTCAGAGGCCACCCGTTGTCTTATTTCTTTGAGCATGTCATAAGATGGATGTATGTGAAATTGACAGTGACACAATGATGAGTAAAGACATTAAGAAGATGGTGCAAGCCACCTTCGATAAAAGAGGTTAGATGGATCGGGTGTCAGTCTGGCACTAGCTCATTGACTAGAGCTTGTTATTCTTGTAAGTCGCAGAAGGAAGAGAAATAGGAGGGCGGAGAAAACGTAACCAAGTGTTGGTAAAATCCATGGTTGTATGGAACCGACGAGCAAGAGGCCACTCTTTTTTCTTTTTTTGATAGACATGACCGTGTTTTTTTTTTTTTTTACATAATTTCTAGGTTAATTGGTGATGAATGACGTTACCGTATTATAATACGATGGCAGCGTTGGTGGGACATTAGACCGATTTCCTGAGAGATTTGAACATGTGCACGTCGAATTTGACCGTTTTGCTTGTTGATGATTGACGTGACCGTTTGGCATCTCAATCAAATCTCCGGTCATTGGCACTGTTGGTGGGATTGAAACAAACAATTAGCAAACCGAAAGTTTGCATAGCAGGGATCTTAGAAAAACAATATATATAGTAATTATTCATTGTCGCTTATTCTCATTCTATGCAGCAGTAGAATTTGACCGACATTTCGTTTTCCCCATGATTTGATTTTATAGATTATACCTTCGACTTTCCATAATGAATCAGTCACGATTGGATAACTAAATTAATGATCACAGTGATCGCGATGTTAGTGATATAATTATTTTTTAAGTAAAATAAGAGTACTGATTAAAAAATACTCAAGATATGAATTTTTTTTTAAGGAAATCATCCTTAATAATATATTCATAAATAGAGATGAGAAACACAATAATAGTTGACGCAATACGAATTCCATCCAAACAAAAACTGCACTTATGGCCACATATATTGGCTCTCTCTTGGGCACATATGCGTGCCCCTAATCAAAATTCCTATACTGAATCAAACTCCTATACATCTATTCACATAACTTGCTTTCGGATGTCATGATGTTATAAGTCTTAATATTTCATGTGGTTGTGATAAATTGAATTTGAGTTATTAGGAGCGAGACTTCTCACGATCTCGACCACAATGCTTCCAAAGAATTATTATATAAACTATCAATCCATCTCATCAAAACATAAAGATTCAAATCCGTCACGACCTCTTTAAGCTGATCTACTATCCATCTATAGCTTCACGCAAGGATCTCCATTTTATTACTTCACCAAAGTTCTTGCTGGTGGTAGGTATCGCCTCCATTGGTGTTTTTAGATCCAACTAGAAGAACATGAATTTGAGGATCGATATGTTCCTACTTTGCCTATCTTATATGTCCGGAACATATTTTCCTTGCCTTAGTTACAAGTCAAAGAAAATTCCTTGCCTTACCTATCTTATGTGTCCGGAACATGTAGTTAGGCTAGACTTTTATTGAATGTGCCTATTGTATATATTTGCTTCAGAGAAATTATGGGTTGTGGTTATCATTATTGTTAGGTAATCATTTTATTTTGAATGATTTCGGGCACAACGATCCATTCTTTTATTTCTGATAAAGTTTTAGTTGAAGATAGAATTTCTTCTTGATTTTTGATAAATACAATGACGGACCATGCTCTAGCATAATAGAACATCTATTTGCGAGTCCATGATGTGACAGGAGGATAATTTAAAAGACTCATGATAATATATGTATTGCTATATATTGATAAGGATCTATATAATTAAGCATTTGTACAATCATCGGTTGGATATGTAACATGATCGAAAGGTTATCGATCCTCACATCTCCTTTTAGTCATGTGATGAAAGATTATATATCTTCTTTCATCTTTATTTTGTCCATAAATTGATCGCCCATAGTGCTCTTGTGAAAAATAGGAAGAGAGGAGAAAGTGAGTATGGTTCTCTTTACAAAACGGTATCACTAGAGCTTTTGAATTTAATGATGGTACGCTCAAAGATTAGATAAATATTTTTTAGCAGCATCAAAATATACATATCGTAAATTTAAATATATTATTATTTAATTTCAGATTTTGTTATTTAAGTTTTTTACATAATAGTACAAGGATTGTTTTTATACTTGCTAACTATAGTTGTGAAATCAAATATCTTAGATCTACTTGTTAGCACCTTTTGCTCATGAAAATATGTTGTTTTCATTTACGATGCATGAATGATTCATTGATATTGTCGATTTTCTTTTCTATCTAATCTATCTTATCGCCTGCTTTGGGGCGATATAAAATTTATCATGTTTGATCAATGGACCACTATTGATAGGTTGCTGTTGACAACAGTATCATTGAGGACGGTGGCCTCCAATGGTCGACCTACGAGGCACGAGCAGCACTATTGTGACAATATTTGCTAGCCAAAATTAACGTCAACTGAATGCTGGAGGTCGCATGCAAGCAACGACCATGCCTTATGCAATGATCGTACAAAGGGACATTTAGGGTTTTATTAAAAAGGAAGGTTTTACCCCTCATAAGATAATTCCAATCTATGTCATTATGTTTACATTTCAATTCTACCCTTTCATAAATTAAAATTTTCTTTTATATATCTTAGGTAAAAATTATAGTTTTCTCTTTCAAAAATTAAAAATTTTTAATTGATGTCCTCAATTATAAAATTGACTAGAAATACAGTTGGCAATAATATTTAATTATTCATAATATCTCTTAGTTGGGCTAGAGATACGGTTGACTAGAAAATAAGTCAAATCAGGATTTTGATTAAATTTTACGGTATTCGAGATATGCTTTTTCGTAACATTCATCCTTTGGCAATAATATTTAATTATTTCAAATATCAAAACGGTCATTTCATTATACTAAACAGCCCATAAGAGGACGTCACAAGAAAGAGCCTCCTACACTTTATCAACACTGTCTATATGAAGTGTAACAAATTTCTGTAACAATGCTGCTCCGATGAGGACGATAACGATGACGACGATACAAGTAAAGACTATTGGGTAGAAGTGCATACATGAAGAAACGACTACGGTTGCATGTATTTTTGGGTAAAGGTCAAGTCATGGAGAAAGGAATACGAGGGATGGCACGTAGGCAGAGGTCCGACTTCCTCCGGCACGTAATCGAGAAGGTCTCGCTCATGTCCAACTCCTGGGGCATCCCTTCATTTCCCGATGGGAGCTCCCAATCAAAGTTGTAGAGAAGGCTAGCCAGGGAAAGCTCTATGCTCTTCAAACCAAATGACATCCCTGGGCATATCCTCCTGCCTGCCCCGAAAGGTAAGAACTCAAAGTTGGTTCCCTTGAAGTCGACCATGGAATTCCTCCTCTCGAATCTCTCTGGCTCAAACTCAGTGGGACTGTCCCAGTATCGAGGATCCCTTCCCAAGGCCCAAACGTTCACGAATACTCTTGTCTTCTCTGGTATCTGGTAACCAAGAACCTCGCACGTCTCCCGGCACTCTCGGGGGAGCAGCAGAGGAACAGGAGGGTGCAGCCTCAGAGTCTCCTTGATGACCAGTTTCAAGTAGTTCATTCCGTTGATGTCCTTCTCCGTCACCTTTCCCTTTTCTCCGACAGTCTCCCTCACCTCCTCTTGCAACTTCCGCATCACTCTTGGATTCCTCATCAGCTCCGACATGGCCCACTCCATTATTCCTGCGGAGGTCTCGCTGGCCCCACCGAGCATATCCTTTATTGCAAAAGGAATCCAGAAATTAGATTCTCGAAACTGCGACTGTAAGGAAAGATTAGGGTTTCAAAAATAAGCATACCAGCATCATGGCTTTCATGTCCTCGTCTGCTAAGGGGAATGACAGGCTACCTTCAGCTTGAACTCTCAGCATGACATCGACCAAGGCCTCCTCCTCCTCCTCCTCCTCCGGTTGCTCTGCGGACTTCCTTTCTCTGCGCTCTTGAATGATGCTATTCAGGATCGCGTCCATGTCACGGTGTAACATCTGCATCTTGAAAGTCGCGCCACTGAGAAGTTTAATTATCGGCCATGACGGGAATAAGTCCGCCAAACTGAAGCCTCCGGCAGCTTCCAGCGTTTGCATCACTATCCGTATGAACTCTTTCTGGTACTTGCACTTGCTGCCGATGACGGACCGGGAGCCTATGTCATTAGCCAACAGCACCAATTTCTTACTGAGGTTCACGGTGGAACCAGCGTTGGACAACAGGACTATCGACCGCACAAGATTAAGCACCTCCTCTTCCCGGATAAAGCGAAAAGATTGGACTCGCTTGGCACTCAATAGCTCCACGATGCTCATCTTGCGCAGCTCCCTCCAGTGGAATCCATACGAGGTAAAGCCGACGCCCCTGTCACCGTATGTGGCGGACTGGAGATTCAGGTTAGTGGGCCGAGAGGCGAAGCTGACGTCGTGGGTTTTCATGATCTCAGCAGCCGCTTCGGTAGATGAGACAACGAGGGTGGGGACCTCACCGAGCTTCAGGAGTATCACGGGGCCAAATTTCTTAGATAAGGCAGTGAGGGAACGATGCGGCAGGCCACCCAAGAGATGGTGCAAGCTGCCTATGATAGGGAGCTTAGATGGACCGGGAGGCAGTGTGGCACGAGCTCAGCCACCAGACCTGTTCTTCTTGAGTAGCAGCAGCGAAACGAGGAGGACGAGAAAGGAGAAGAGGAAGGAGGTGCTGGTGAGATCCATGGTTTAATTAGTTTTCTGGTGATGAGGCACCACAGGCCCGTACACCCTTCTTATACACACGACAGTTGCGAGTTTCGCATGCAGCTTCCCGGTTCAGTAGTGACGGACGTTCCCGTATCATCACGATAGTTCATCTGGGTCAAAGTCTGGATTGTACAACAAACATAAACATGGGATCCCAACGGTGGCGGTCAAATTCGTCAGCCAATTTAAAATGAGAACGGACTATAAAATCTGATAAATAATTGTTATATATATATTATTTTTTCTACAATCTCTGGCCACACCAACTTTCCGTTCGTTACTTGTTTGTTTCGGTCGCAAGCAAGCCGCCATGGACGTGTCCTACTCCGAGGGTATTAGTTTCATTCAGTATATTTTTGACCATGTTTCGGAACGCAATTGTTTCATTGGCCAAGGAAAATCTAACTTTGAAAGATGATCATGATATGGTTTGATTTGTAATTTTCATTCATAATCATCAATATTCTAAATCTGAAGTCCAAATAATAATAAAAACATTAGTTTAGTATCATTTCACGATGTTTTGGGACAGGTTCATTTGGGACAAAGCTTGTGCGGCATGCAAAATAAAAGTCCAAGGTGTAGTCTCTAACACTTAGAGATGCGTCCATGTTCAGAGGCCACCTGTTGTCTTATTTCTTTGAGCATGTCATAAGATGGATGTATGTGAAATTGACAGTGACACAATGATGAGTAAAGACATTAAGAAGATGGTGCAAGCCACCTTCGATAAAAGAGGTTAGATGGATCGGGTGTCAGTCGCAGAAGGAAGAGAAATAGGAGGGCGGAGAAAACGTAACCAAGTGTTGGTGAAATCCATGGTTGTATGGAACCGACGAGCAAGAGGCCACTCTTTTTTCTTTTTTTGATAGACATGACAGTGTTTTTTTTTTTTACATAATTTCTAGGTTAATTGGTGATGAATGACGTTACCGTATTATAATACAATGGCAGCTCAATCAAATCAACTGGTCATGGCAGTGTTGGTGGGACATTAGACCGATTTCCTGAGAGATTTGAACATGTGCACGTCGAATTTGACCGTTTGGCATCTCAATCAAATCTCCGGTCATTGGCACTGTTGGTGGGATTGAAACAAACAATTAGCAAACCGAAAGTTTGCATAGCATGGATCTTAGAAAAACAATATATATAGTAATTATTCATTGTCGCTTATTCACATTCTATGCAGCAGTAGAATTTGACCGACATTTCGTTTTCCCCATGATTTGATTTTATAGATTATACCTTCGGACTTTCCATAATGAATCAGTCACGATTGGATAACTAAATTAATGATCAAAGTGATCGCGATGTTAGTGATATAATTATTTTTTAAGTAAAATAAGAGTACTGATTAAAAAATACTCAAGATATGAATTTTTTTTTTAAGGAAATCATCCTTAATAATATATTCATAAATAGAGATGAGAAACACAATAATAGTTGACGCAATACGAATTCCATCCAAACAAAAACTGCACTTATGGCCACATATATTGGCTCTCTCTTGGGCACATATGCGTGCCCCTAATCAAAATTCCTATACTGAATCAAACTCCTATACATCTATTCACATAACTTGCTTTCGGATGTCATGATGTTATAAGTCTTAATATTTCATGTGGTTGTGATAAATTGAATTTGAGTTATTAGGAGCGAGACTTCTCACGATCTCGACCACAATGCTTCCAAAGAATTATTATATAAGCTATCAATCCATCTCATCAAAACATAAAGATTCAAATCCGTCACGACCTCTTTAAGCTGATCTACTATCCATCTATAGCTTCACGCAAGGATCTCCATTTTATTACTTCACCAAAGTTCTTGCTGGTGGTAGGTATCGCCTCCATTGGTGTTTTTAGATCCAACTAGAAGAACATGAATTTGAGGATCGATATGTTCCTACTTTGCCTATCTTATATGTCCGGAACATATTTTCCTTGCCTTAGTTACAAGTCAAAGAAAATTCCTTGCCTTACCTATCTTATGTGTCCGGAACATGTAGTTAGGCTAGACTTCTATTGAATGTGCCTATTGTATATATTTGCATCAGAGTAATTATGGGTTGTGGTTATCATTATTGTTAGGTAATTGAACATCTATTTGCGAGTCCATGATGTGACAGGAGGATAATTTAAAAGACTCATGATAATATATGTATTGCTATATATTGATAAGGATCTATATAATTAAGCATCGGGGAAAATTTTGGATGGCATTTGTACGATCATCGGTTGGATATGTAACATGATCGAAAGGTTATCGATCCTCACATCTCCTTTTAGTCATGTGATGAAAGATTATATATCTTCTTTCATCTTTATTTTGTCCATAAATTGATCGCCCGTAGTGCTCTTGTGAAAAATAGGAAGAGAGGAGAAAGTGAGTATGGTTCTCTTTACAAAACGGTATCACTAGAGCTTTTGAATTTAATGATGGTATGCTCATAGATTAGATAAATGTTTTTTAGCAGCATCAAAATATACATATCGTAAATTTAAATATATTATTATTTAATTTCAGATTTTGTTATTTAAGTTTTTTACATAATAGTACAAGGATGGCGTTTATACTTGCTAACTATAGTTGTGAAATCAAATATCTTAGATCTACTTGTTAGCACCTTTTGCTCATGAAAATATGTTAATCAGTTTTCATTTACGATGCATGAATGATTCATTGATATTGTCGATTTTCTTTTCTATCTAATCTATCTTATCGCCTGCTTTTGGGCGATATAAAATTTTATCATGTTTGATCAATGGACCACTATTAATAGGTTGTTGTTGACAACAGTATCATTGAGGACGGTGGCCTCCAATGGTCGACCTACGAGGCACGAGCAGCACTATTGTGACAATATTTGCTAGCCAAAATTAACGTCAACTGAATGCTGGAGGTCGCATGCAAGCAACGACCATGCCTTATGCAATGATCGTACAAAGGGACATTTAGGGTTTTATTAAAAAGGATGGTTTTACCCCTCATAAGATAATTTCAATCTATGTCATTATGTTTACATTTCAATTCTACCCTTTCATAAATTAAAATTTTCTTTTATATATCTTAGGTAAAAATTATATTTTTCTCTTTCAAAAATTTAAAAATTTTAATTGATGTCCTCAATTATAAAATTGACTAGAAATACAGTTGGCAATAATATTTAATTATTCATAATATCTCTTAGTTGGGCTAGAGATACAGTGGACTAGAAAATAAGCCAAATCAGGATTTTGATTAAATTTTACGGTATTCAAGATATGCTTTTTCGTAACATTCATCCTTTGACAATAATATTTATTTATTTCAAATATCAAAACAGTAATTTCATTATACTAAACAGCCCATAAGAGGACGTCACAAGAAAGAGCCTCCTACACTTTATCAACACTGTCTATATGAAGTGTAACAAATTTCTGTAACAATGCTGCTCCGATGAGGACGATAACGATGACGACGATACAAGTAAAGACTATTGGGTAGAAGTGCATACATGAAGAAACGACTACGGTTGCATGTATTTTTGGGTAAAGGTCAAGTCATGGAGAAAGGAATACGAGGGATGGCACGTAGGCAGAGGTCCGACTTCCTCCGGCACGTAATCGAGAAGGTCTCGCTCATGTCCAACTCCTGGGGCATCCCTTCATTTCCCGATGGGAGCTCCCAATCAAAGTTGTAGAGAAGGCTAGCCAGGGAAAGCTCTATGCTCTTCAAACCAAATGACATCCCTGGGCATATCCTCCTGCCTGCCCCGAAAGGTAAGAACTCAAAGTTGGTTCCCTTGAAGTCGACCATGGAATTCCTCCTCTCGAATCTCTCTGGCTCAAACTCAGTGGGACTGTCCCAGTATCGAGGATCCCTTCCCAAGGCCCAAACGTTCACGAATACTCTTGTCTTCTCTGGTATCTGGTAACCAAGAACCTCGCACGTCTCCCGGCACTCTCGGGGGAGCAGCAGAGGAACAGGAGGGTGCAGCCTCAGAGTCTCCTTGATGACCAGTTTCAAGTAGTTCATTCCGTTGATGTCCTTCTCCGTCACCTTTCCCTTTTCTCCGACAGTCTCCCTCACCTCCTCTTGCAACTTCCGCATCACTCTTGGATTCCTCATCAGCTCCGACATGGCCCACTCCATTATTCCTGCGGAGGTCTCGCTGGCCCCACCGAGCATATCCTTTATTGCAAAAGGAATCCAGAAATTAGATTCTCGAAACTGCGACTGTAAGGAAAGATTAGGGTTTCAAAAATAAGCATACCAGCATCATGGCTTTCATGTCCTCGTCTGCTAAGGGGAATGACAGGCTACCTTCAGCTTGAACTCTCAGCATGACATCGACCAAGGCCTCCTCCTCCTCCTCCTCCTCCGGTTGCTCTGCGGACTTCCTTTCTCTGCGCTCTTGAATGATGCTATTCAGGATCGCGTCCATGTCACGGTGTAACATCTGCATCTTGAAAGTCGCGCCACTGAGAAGTTTAATTATCGGCCATGACGGGAATAAGTCCGCCAAACTGAAGCCTCCGGCAGCTTCCAGCGTTTGCATCACTATCCGTATGAACTCTTTCTGGTACTTGCACTTGCTGCCGATGACGGACCGGGAGCCTATGTCATTAGCCAACAGCACCAATTTCTTACTGAGGTTCACGGTGGAACCAGCGTTGGACAACAGGACTATCGACCGCACAAGATTAAGCACCTCCTCTTCCCGGATAAAGCGAAAAGATTGGACTCGCTTGGCACTCAATAGCTCCACGATGCTCATCTTGCGCAGCTCCCTCCAGTGGAATCCATACGAGGTAAAGCCGACGCCCCTGTCACCGTATGTGGCGGACTGGAGATTCAGGTTAGTGGGCCGAGAGGCGAAGCTGACGTCGTGGGTTTTCATGATCTCAGCAGCCGCTTCGGTAGATGAGACAACGAGGGTGGGGACCTCACCGAGCTTCAGGAGTATCACGGGGCCAAATTTCTTAGATAAGGCAGTGAGGGAACGATGCGGCAGGCCACCCAAGAGATGGTGCAAGCTGCCTATGATAGGGAGCTTAGATGGACCGGGAGGCAGTGTGGCACGAGCTCCGCCACCAGACCTGTTCTTCTTGAGTAGCAGCAGCGAAACGAGGAGGACGAGAAAGGAGAAGAGGAAGGAGGTGCTGGTGAGATCCATGGTTTAATTAGTTTTCTGGTGATGAGGCACCACAGGCCCGTACACCCTTCTTATACACACGACAGTTGCGAGTTTCGCATGCAGCTTCCCGGTTCAGTAGTGACGGACGTTCCCGTATCATCACGATAGTTCATCTGGGTCAAAGTCTGGATTGTACAACAAACATAAACATGGGATCCCAACGGTGGCGGTCAAATTCGTCAGCCAATTTAAAATGAGAACGGACTATAAAATCTGATAAATAATTGTTATATATATATTATTTTTTCTACAATCTCTGGCCACACCAACTTTCCGTTCGTTACTTGTTTGTTTCGGTCGCAAGCAAGCCGCCATGGACGTGTCCTACTCCGAGGGTATTAGTTTCATTCAGTATATTTTTGACCATGTTTCGGAACGCAATTGTTTCATTGGCCAAGGAAAATCTAACTTTGAAAGATGATCATGATATGGTTTGATTTGCAATTTTCATTCATAATCATCAATATTCTAAATCTGAAGTCCAAATAATAATAAAAACATTAGTTTAGTATCATTTCACGATGTTTTGGGACAGGTTCATTTGGGACAAAGCTTGTGCGGCATGCAAAATAAAAGTCCAAGGTGTAGTCTCTAACACTTAGAGATGCGTCCATGTTCAGAGGCCACCTGTTGTCTTATTTCTTTGAGCATGTCATAAGATGGATGTATGTGAAATTGACAGTGACACAATGATGAGTAAAGACATTAAGAAGATGGTGCAAGCCACCTTCGATAAAAGAGGTTAGATGGATCGGGTGTCAGTCGCAGAAGGAAGAGAAATAGGAGGGCGGAGAAAACGTAACCAAGTGTTGGTGAAATCCATGGTTGTATGGAACCGACGAGCAAGAGGCCACTCTTTTTTCTTTTTTTGATAGACATGACAGTGTTTTTTTTTTTTACATAATTTCTAGGTTAATTGGTGATGAATGACGTTACCGTATTATAATACAATGGCAGCTCAATCAAATCAACTGGTCATGGCAGTGTTGGTGGGACATTAGACCGATTTCCTGAGAGATTTGAACATGTGCACGTCGAATTTGACCGTTTGGCATCTCAATCAAATCTCCGGTCATTGGCACTGTTGGTGGGATTGAAACAAACAATTAGCAAACCGAAAGTTTGCATAGCATGGATCTTAGAAAAACAATATATATAGTAATTATTCATTGTCGCTTATTCACATTCTATGCAGCAGTAGAATTTGACCGACATTTCGTTTTCCCCATGATTTGATTTTATAGATTATACCTTCGGACTTTCCATAATGAATCAGTCACGATTGGATAACTAAATTAATGATCAAAGTGATCGCGATGTTAGTGATATAATTATTTTTTAAGTAAAATAAGAGTACTGATTAAAAAATACTCAAGATATGAATTTTTTTTTTAAGGAAATCATCCTTAATAATATATTCATAAATAGAGATGAGAAACACAATAATAGTTGACGCAATACGAATTCCATCCAAACAAAAACTGCACTTATGGCCACATATATTGGCTCTCTCTTGGGCACATATGCGTGCCCCTAATCAAAATTCCTATACTGAATCAAACTCCTATACATCTATTCACATAACTTGCTTTCGGATGTCATGATGTTATAAGTCTTAATATTTCATGTGGTTGTGATAAATTGAATTTGAGTTATTAGGAGCGAGACTTCTCACGATCTCGACCACAATGCTTCCAAAGAATTATTATATAAGCTATCAATCCATCTCATCAAAACATAAAGATTCAAATCCGTCACGACCTCTTTAAGCTGATCTACTATCCATCTATAGCTTCACGCAAGGATCTCCATTTTATTACTTCACCAAAGTTCTTGCTGGTGGTAGGTATCGCCTCCATTGGTGTTTTTAGATCCAACTAGAAGAACATGAATTTGAGGATCGATATGTTCCTACTTTGCCTATCTTATATGTCCGGAACATATTTTCCTTGCCTTAGTTACAAGTCAAAGAAAATTCCTTGCCTTACCTATCTTATGTGTCCGGAACATGTAGTTAGGCTAGACTTCTATTGAATGTGCCTATTGTATATATTTGCATCAGAGTAATTATGGGTTGTGGTTATCATTATTGTTAGGTAATTGAACATCTATTTGCGAGTCCATGATGTGACAGGAGGATAATTTAAAAGACTCATGATAATATATGTATTGCTATATATTGATAAGGATCTATATAATTAAGCATCGGGGAAAATTTTGGATGGCATTTGTACGATCATCGGTTGGATATGTAACATGATCGAAAGGTTATCGATCCTCACATCTCCTTTTAGTCATGTGATGAAAGATTATATATCTTCTTTCATCTTTATTTTGTCCATAAATTGATCGCCCGTAGTGCTCTTGTGAAAAATAGGAAGAGAGGAGAAAGTGAGTATGGTTCTCTTTACAAAACGGTATCACTAGAGCTTTTGAATTTAATGATGGTATGCTCATAGATTAGATAAATGTTTTTTAGCAGCATCAAAATATACATATCGTAAATTTAAATATATTATTATTTAATTTCAGATTTTGTTATTTAAGTTTTTTACATAATAGTACAAGGATGGCGTTTATACTTGCTAACTATAGTTGTGAAATCAAATATCTTAGATCTACTTGTTAGCACCTTTTGCTCATGAAAATATGTTAATCAGTTTTCATTTACGATGCATGAATGATTCATTGATATTGTCGATTTTCTTTTCTATCTAATCTATCTTATCGCCTGCTTTTGGGCGATATAAAATTTTATCATGTTTGATCAATGGACCACTATTAATAGGTTGTTGTTGACAACAGTATCATTGAGGACGGTGGCCTCCAATGGTCGACCTACGAGGCACGAGCAGCACTATTGTGACAATATTTGCTAGCCAAAATTAACGTCAACTGAATGCTGGAGGTCGCATGCAAGCAACGACCATGCCTTATGCAATGATCGTACAAAGGGACATTTAGGGTTTTATTAAAAAGGATGGTTTTACCCCTCATAAGATAATTTCAATCTATGTCATTATGTTTACATTTCAATTCTACCCTTTCATAAATTAAAATTTTCTTTTATATATCTTAGGTAAAAATTATATTTTTCTCTTTCAAAAATTTAAAAATTTTAATTGATGTCCTCAATTATAAAATTGACTAGAAATACAGTTGGCAATAATATTTAATTATTCATAATATCTCTTAGTTGGGCTAGAGATACAGTGGACTAGAAAATAAGCCAAATCAGGATTTTGATTAAATTTTACGGTATTCAAGATATGCTTTTTCGTAACATTCATCCTTTGACAATAATATTTATTTATTTCAAATATCAAAACAGTAATTTCATTATACTAAACAGCCCATAAGAGGACGTCACAAGAAAGAGCCTCCTACACTTTATCAACACTGTCTATATGAAGTGTAACAAATTTCTGTAACAATGCTGCTCCGATGAGGACGATAACGATGACGACGATACAAGTAAAGACTATTGGGTAGAAGTGCATACATGAAGAAACGACTACGGTTGCATGTATTTTTGGGTAAAGGTCAAGTCATGGAGAAAGGAATACGAGGGATGGCACGTAGGCAGAGGTCCGACTTCCTCCGGCACGTAATCGAGAAGGTCTCGCTCATGTCCAACTCCTGGGGCATCCCTTCATTTCCCGATGGGAGCTCCCAATCAAAGTTGTAGAGAAGGCTAGCCAGGGAAAGCTCTATGCTCTTCAAACCAAATGACATCCCTGGGCATATCCTCCTGCCTGCCCCGAAAGGTAAGAACTCAAAGTTGGTTCCCTTGAAGTCGACCATGGAATTCCTCCTCTCGAATCTCTCTGGCTCAAACTCAGTGGGACTGTCCCAGTATCGAGGATCCCTTCCCAAGGCCCAAACGTTCACGAATACTCTTGTCTTCTCTGGTATCTGGTAACCAAGAACCTCGCACGTCTCCCGGCACTCTCGGGGGAGCAGCAGAGGAACAGGAGGGTGCAGCCTCAGAGTCTCCTTGATGACCAGTTTCAAGTAGTTCATTCCGTTGATGTCCTTCTCCGTCACCTTTCCCTTTTCTCCGACAGTCTCCCTCACCTCCTCTTGCAACTTCCGCATCACTCTTGGATTCCTCATCAGCTCCGACATGGCCCACTCCATTATTCCTGCGGAGGTCTCGCTGGCCCCACCGAGCATATCCTTTATTGCAAAAGGAATCCAGAAATTAGATTCTCGAAACTGCGACTGTAAGGAAAGATTAGGGTTTCAAAAATAAGCATACCAGCATCATGGCTTTCATGTCCTCGTCTGCTAAGGGGAATGACAGGCTACCTTCAGCTTGAACTCTCAGCATGACATCGACCAAGGCCTCCTCCTCCTCCTCCTCCTCCGGTTGCTCTGCGGACTTCCTTTCTCTGCGCTCTTGAATGATGCTATTCAGGATCGCGTCCATGTCACGGTGTAACATCTGCATCTTGAAAGTCGCGCCACTGAGAAGTTTAATTATCGGCCATGACGGGAATAAGTCCGCCAAACTGAAGCCTCCGGCAGCTTCCAGCGTTTGCATCACTATCCGTATGAACTCTTTCTGGTACTTGCACTTGCTGCCGATGACGGACCGGGAGCCTATGTCATTAGCCAACAGCACCAATTTCTTACTGAGGTTCACGGTGGAACCAGCGTTGGACAACAGGACTATCGACCGCACAAGATTAAGCACCTCCTCTTCCCGGATAAAGCGAAAAGATTGGACTCGCTTGGCACTCAATAGCTCCACGATGCTCATCTTGCGCAGCTCCCTCCAGTGGAATCCATACGAGGTAAAGCCGACGCCCCTGTCACCGTATGTGGCGGACTGGAGATTCAGGTTAGTGGGCCGAGAGGCGAAGCTGACGTCGTGGGTTTTCATGATCTCAGCAGCCGCTTCGGTAGATGAGACAACGAGGGTGGGGACCTCACCGAGCTTCAGGAGTATCACGGGGCCAAATTTCTTAGATAAGGCAGTGAGGGAACGATGCGGCAGGCCACCCAAGAGATGGTGCAAGCTGCCTATGATAGGGAGCTTAGATGGACCGGGAGGCAGTGTGGCACGAGCTCCGCCACCAGACCTGTTCTTCTTGAGTAGCAGCAGCGAAACGAGGAGGACGAGAAAGGAGAAGAGGAAGGAGGTGCTGGTGAGATCCATGGTTTAATTAGTTTTCTGGTGATGAGGCACCACAGGCCCGTACACCCTTCTTATACACACGACAGTTGCGAGTTTCGCATGCAGCTTCCCGGTTCAGTAGTGACGGACGTTCCCGTATCATCACGATAGTTCATCTGGGTCAAAGTCTGGATTGTACAACAAACATAAACATGGGATCCCAACGGTGGCGGTCAAATTCGTCAGCCAATTTAAAATGAGAACGGACTATAAAATCTGATAAATAATTGTTATATATATATTATTTTTTCTACAATCTCTGGCCACACCAACTTTCCGTTCGTTACTTGTTTGTTTCGGTCGCAAGCAAGCCGCCATGGACGTGTCCTACTCCGAGGGTATTAGTTTCATTCAGTATATTTTTGACCATGTTTCGGAACGCAATTGTTTCATTGGCCAAGGAAAATCTAACTTTGAAAGATGATCATGATATGGTTTGATTTGCAATTTTCATTCATAATCATCAATATTCTAAATCTGAAGTCCAAATAATAATAAAAACATTAGTTTAGTATCATTTCACGATGTTTTGGGACAGGTTCATTTGGGACAAAGCTTGTGCGGCATGCAAAATAAAAGTCCAAGGTGTAGTCTCTAACACTTAGAGATGCGTCCATGTTCAGAGGCCACCTGTTGTCTTATTTCTTTGAGCATGTCATAAGATGGATGTATGTGAAATTGACAGTGACACAATGATGAGTAAAGACATTAAGAAGATGGTGCAAGCCACCTTCGATAAAAGAGGTTAGATGGATCGGGTGTCAGTCGCAGAAGGAAGAGAAATAGGAGGGCGGAGAAAACGTAACCAAGTGTTGGTGAAATCCATGGTTGTATGGAACCGACGAGCAAGAGGCCACTCTTTTTTCTTTTTTTGATAGACATGACAGTGTTTTTTTTTTTTACATAATTTCTAGGTTAATTGGTGATGAATGACGTTACCGTATTATAATACAATGGCAGCTCAATCAAATCAACTGGTCATGGCAGTGTTGGTGGGACATTAGACCGATTTCCTGAGAGATTTGAACATGTGCACGTCGAATTTGACCGTTTGGCATCTCAATCAAATCTCCGGTCATTGGCACTGTTGGTGGGATTGAAACAAACAATTAGCAAACCGAAAGTTTGCATAGCATGGATCTTAGAAAAACAATATATATAGTAATTATTCATTGTCGCTTATTCACATTCTATGCAGCAGTAGAATTTGACCGACATTTCGTTTTCCCCATGATTTGATTTTATAGATTATACCTTCGGACTTTCCATAATGAATCAGTCACGATTGGATAACTAAATTAATGATCAAAGTGATCGCGATGTTAGTGATATAATTATTTTTTAAGTAAAATAAGAGTACTGATTAAAAAATACTCAAGATATGAATTTTTTTTTTAAGGAAATCATCCTTAATAATATATTCATAAATAGAGATGAGAAACACAATAATAGTTGACGCAATACGAATTCCATCCAAACAAAAACTGCACTTATGGCCACATATATTGGCTCTCTCTTGGGCACATATGCGTGCCCCTAATCAAAATTCCTATACTGAATCAAACTCCTATACATCTATTCACATAACTTGCTTTCGGATGTCATGATGTTATAAGTCTTAATATTTCATGTGGTTGTGATAAATTGAATTTGAGTTATTAGGAGCGAGACTTCTCACGATCTCGACCACAATGCTTCCAAAGAATTATTATATAAGCTATCAATCCATCTCATCAAAACATAAAGATTCAAATCCGTCACGACCTCTTTAAGCTGATCTACTATCCATCTATAGCTTCACGCAAGGATCTCCATTTTATTACTTCACCAAAGTTCTTGCTGGTGGTAGGTATCGCCTCCATTGGTGTTTTTAGATCCAACTAGAAGAACATGAATTTGAGGATCGATATGTTCCTACTTTGCCTATCTTATATGTCCGGAACATATTTTCCTTGCCTTAGTTACAAGTCAAAGAAAATTCCTTGCCTTACCTATCTTATGTGTCCGGAACATGTAGTTAGGCTAGACTTCTATTGAATGTGCCTATTGTATATATTTGCATCAGAGTAATTATGGGTTGTGGTTATCATTATTGTTAGGTAATTGAACATCTATTTGCGAGTCCATGATGTGACAGGAGGATAATTTAAAAGACTCATGATAATATATGTATTGCTATATATTGATAAGGATCTATATAATTAAGCATCGGGGAAAATTTTGGATGGCATTTGTACGATCATCGGTTGGATATGTAACATGATCGAAAGGTTATCGATCCTCACATCTCCTTTTAGTCATGTGATGAAAGATTATATATCTTCTTTCATCTTTATTTTGTCCATAAATTGATCGCCCGTAGTGCTCTTGTGAAAAATAGGAAGAGAGGAGAAAGTGAGTATGGTTCTCTTTACAAAACGGTATCACTAGAGCTTTTGAATTTAATGATGGTATGCTCATAGATTAGATAAATGTTTTTTAGCAGCATCAAAATATACATATCGTAAATTTAAATATATTATTATTTAATTTCAGATTTTGTTATTTAAGTTTTTTACATAATAGTACAAGGATGGCGTTTATACTTGCTAACTATAGTTGTGAAATCAAATATCTTAGATCTACTTGTTAGCACCTTTTGCTCATGAAAATATGTTAATCAGTTTTCATTTACGATGCATGAATGATTCATTGATATTGTCGATTTTCTTTTCTATCTAATCTATCTTATCGCCTGCTTTTGGGCGATATAAAATTTTATCATGTTTGATCAATGGACCACTATTAATAGGTTGTTGTTGACAACAGTATCATTGAGGACGGTGGCCTCCAATGGTCGACCTACGAGGCACGAGCAGCACTATTGTGACAATATTTGCTAGCCAAAATTAACGTCAACTGAATGCTGGAGGTCGCATGCAAGCAACGACCATGCCTTATGCAATGATCGTACAAAGGGACATTTAGGGTTTTATTAAAAAGGATGGTTTTACCCCTCATAAGATAATTTCAATCTATGTCATTATGTTTACATTTCAATTCTACCCTTTCATAAATTAAAATTTTCTTTTATATATCTTAGGTAAAAATTATATTTTTCTCTTTCAAAAATTTAAAAATTTTAATTGATGTCCTCAATTATAAAATTGACTAGAAATACAGTTGGCAATAATATTTAATTATTCATAATATCTCTTAGTTGGGCTAGAGATACAGTGGACTAGAAAATAAGCCAAATCAGGATTTTGATTAAATTTTACGGTATTCAAGATATGCTTTTTCGTAACATTCATCCTTTGACAATAATATTTATTTATTTCAAATATCAAAACAGTAATTTCATTATACTAAACAGCCCATAAGAGGACGTCACAAGAAAGAGCCTCCTACACTTTATCAACACTGTCTATATGAAGTGTAACAAATTTCTGTAACAATGCTGCTCCGATGAGGACGATAACGATGACGACGATACAAGTAAAGACTATTGGGTAGAAGTGCATACATGAAGAAACGACTACGGTTGCATGTATTTTTGGGTAAAGGTCAAGTCATGGAGAAAGGAATACGAGGGATGGCACGTAGGCAGAGGTCCGACTTCCTCCGGCACGTAATCGAGAAGGTCTCGCTCATGTCCAACTCCTGGGGCATCCCTTCATTTCCCGATGGGAGCTCCCAATCAAAGTTGTAGAGAAGGCTAGCCAGGGAAAGCTCTATGCTCTTCAAACCAAATGACATCCCTGGGCATATCCTCCTGCCTGCCCCGAAAGGTAAGAACTCAAAGTTGGTTCCCTTGAAGTCGACCATGGAATTCCTCCTCTCGAATCTCTCTGGCTCAAACTCAGTGGGACTGTCCCAGTATCGAGGATCCCTTCCCAAGGCCCAAACGTTCACGAATACTCTTGTCTTCTCTGGTATCTGGTAACCAAGAACCTCGCACGTCTCCCGGCACTCTCGGGGGAGCAGCAGAGGAACAGGAGGGTGCAGCCTCAGAGTCTCCTTGATGACCAGTTTCAAGTAGTTCATTCCGTTGATGTCCTTCTCCGTCACCTTTCCCTTTTCTCCGACAGTCTCCCTCACCTCCTCTTGCAACTTCCGCATCACTCTTGGATTCCTCATCAGCTCCGACATGGCCCACTCCATTATTCCTGCGGAGGTCTCGCTGGCCCCACCGAGCATATCCTTTATTGCAAAAGGAATCCAGAAATTAGATTCTCGAAACTGCGACTGTAAGGAAAGATTAGGGTTTCAAAAATAAGCATACCAGCATCATGGCTTTCATGTCCTCGTCTGCTAAGGGGAATGACAGGCTACCTTCAGCTTGAACTCTCAGCATGACATCGACCAAGGCCTCCTCCTCCTCCTCCTCCTCCGGTTGCTCTGCGGACTTCCTTTCTCTGCGCTCTTGAATGATGCTATTCAGGATCGCGTCCATGTCACGGTGTAACATCTGCATCTTGAAAGTCGCGCCACTGAGAAGTTTAATTATCGGCCATGACGGGAATAAGTCCGCCAAACTGAAGCCTCCGGCAGCTTCCAGCGTTTGCATCACTATCCGTATGAACTCTTTCTGGTACTTGCACTTGCTGCCGATGACGGACCGGGAGCCTATGTCATTAGCCAACAGCACCAATTTCTTACTGAGGTTCACGGTGGAACCAGCGTTGGACAACAGGACTATCGACCGCACAAGATTAAGCACCTCCTCTTCCCGGATAAAGCGAAAAGATTGGACTCGCTTGGCACTCAATAGCTCCACGATGCTCATCTTGCGCAGCTCCCTCCAGTGGAATCCATACGAGGTAAAGCCGACGCCCCTGTCACCGTATGTGGCGGACTGGAGATTCAGGTTAGTGGGCCGAGAGGCGAAGCTGACGTCGTGGGTTTTCATGATCTCAGCAGCCGCTTCGGTAGATGAGACAACGAGGGTGGGGACCTCACCGAGCTTCAGGAGTATCACGGGGCCAAATTTCTTAGATAAGGCAGTGAGGGAACGATGCGGCAGGCCACCCAAGAGATGGTGCAAGCTGCCTATGATAGGGAGCTTAGATGGACCGGGAGGCAGTGTGGCACGAGCTCCGCCACCAGACCTGTTCTTCTTGAGTAGCAGCAGCGAAACGAGGAGGACGAGAAAGGAGAAGAGGAAGGAGGTGCTGGTGAGATCCATGGTTTAATTAGTTTTCTGGTGATGAGGCACCACAGGCCCGTACACCCTTCTTATACACACGACAGTTGCGAGTTTCGCATGCAGCTTCCCGGTTCAGTAGTGACGGACGTTCCCGTATCATCACGATAGTTCATCTGGGTCAAAGTCTGGATTGTACAACAAACATAAACATGGGATCCCAACGGTGGCGGTCAAATTCGTCAGCCAATTTAAAATGAGAACGGACTATAAAATCTGATAAATAATTGTTATATATATATTATTTTTTCTACAATCTCTGGCCACACCAACTTTCCGTTCGTTACTTGTTTGTTTCGGTCGCAAGCAAGCCGCCATGGACGTGTCCTACTCCGAGGGTATTAGTTTCATTCAGTATATTTTTGACCATGTTTCGGAACGCAATTGTTTCATTGGCCAAGGAAAATCTAACTTTGAAAGATGATCATGATATGGTTTGATTTGCAATTTTCATTCATAATCATCAATATTCTAAATCTGAAGTCCAAATAATAATAAAAACATTAGTTTAGTATCATTTCACGATGTTTTGGGACAGGTTCATTTGGGACAAAGCTTGTGCGGCATGCAAAATAAAAGTCCAAGGTGTAGTCTCTAACACTTAGAGATGCGTCCATGTTCAGAGGCCACCTGTTGTCTTATTTCTTTGAGCATGTCATAAGATGGATGTATGTGAAATTGACAGTGACACAATGATGAGTAAAGACATTAAGAAGATGGTGCAAGCCACCTTCGATAAAAGAGGTTAGATGGATCGGGTGTCAGTCGCAGAAGGAAGAGAAATAGGAGGGCGGAGAAAACGTAACCAAGTGTTGGTGAAATCCATGGTTGTATGGAACCGACGAGCAAGAGGCCACTCTTTTTTCTTTTTTTGATAGACATGACAGTGTTTTTTTTTTTTACATAATTTCTAGGTTAATTGGTGATGAATGACGTTACCGTATTATAATACAATGGCAGCTCAATCAAATCAACTGGTCATGGCAGTGTTGGTGGGACATTAGACCGATTTCCTGAGAGATTTGAACATGTGCACGTCGAATTTGACCGTTTGGCATCTCAATCAAATCTCCGGTCATTGGCACTGTTGGTGGGATTGAAACAAACAATTAGCAAACCGAAAGTTTGCATAGCATGGATCTTAGAAAAACAATATATATAGTAATTATTCATTGTCGCTTATTCACATTCTATGCAGCAGTAGAATTTGACCGACATTTCGTTTTCCCCATGATTTGATTTTATAGATTATACCTTCGGACTTTCCATAATGAATCAGTCACGATTGGATAACTAAATTAATGATCAAAGTGATCGCGATGTTAGTGATATAATTATTTTTTAAGTAAAATAAGAGTACTGATTAAAAAATACTCAAGATATGAATTTTTTTTTTAAGGAAATCATCCTTAATAATATATTCATAAATAGAGATGAGAAACACAATAATAGTTGACGCAATACGAATTCCATCCAAACAAAAACTGCACTTATGGCCACATATATTGGCTCTCTCTTGGGCACATATGCGTGCCCCTAATCAAAATTCCTATACTGAATCAAACTCCTATACATCTATTCACATAACTTGCTTTCGGATGTCATGATGTTATAAGTCTTAATATTTCATGTGGTTGTGATAAATTGAATTTGAGTTATTAGGAGCGAGACTTCTCACGATCTCGACCACAATGCTTCCAAAGAATTATTATATAAGCTATCAATCCATCTCATCAAAACATAAAGATTCAAATCCGTCACGACCTCTTTAAGCTGATCTACTATCCATCTATAGCTTCACGCAAGGATCTCCATTTTATTACTTCACCAAAGTTCTTGCTGGTGGTAGGTATCGCCTCCATTGGTGTTTTTAGATCCAACTAGAAGAACATGAATTTGAGGATCGATATGTTCCTACTTTGCCTATCTTATATGTCCGGAACATATTTTCCTTGCCTTAGTTACAAGTCAAAGAAAATTCCTTGCCTTACCTATCTTATGTGTCCGGAACATGTAGTTAGGCTAGACTTCTATTGAATGTGCCTATTGTATATATTTGCATCAGAGTAATTATGGGTTGTGGTTATCATTATTGTTAGGTAATTGAACATCTATTTGCGAGTCCATGATGTGACAGGAGGATAATTTAAAAGACTCATGATAATATATGTATTGCTATATATTGATAAGGATCTATATAATTAAGCATCGGGGAAAATTTTGGATGGCATTTGTACGATCATCGGTTGGATATGTAACATGATCGAAAGGTTATCGATCCTCACATCTCCTTTTAGTCATGTGATGAAAGATTATATATCTTCTTTCATCTTTATTTTGTCCATAAATTGATCGCCCGTAGTGCTCTTGTGAAAAATAGGAAGAGAGGAGAAAGTGAGTATGGTTCTCTTTACAAAACGGTATCACTAGAGCTTTTGAATTTAATGATGGTATGCTCATAGATTAGATAAATGTTTTTTAGCAGCATCAAAATATACATATCGTAAATTTAAATATATTATTATTTAATTTCAGATTTTGTTATTTAAGTTTTTTACATAATAGTACAAGGATGGCGTTTATACTTGCTAACTATAGTTGTGAAATCAAATATCTTAGATCTACTTGTTAGCACCTTTTGCTCATGAAAATATGTTAATCAGTTTTCATTTACGATGCATGAATGATTCATTGATATTGTCGATTTTCTTTTCTATCTAATCTATCTTATCGCCTGCTTTTGGGCGATATAAAATTTTATCATGTTTGATCAATGGACCACTATTAATAGGTTGTTGTTGACAACAGTATCATTGAGGACGGTGGCCTCCAATGGTCGACCTACGAGGCACGAGCAGCACTATTGTGACAATATTTGCTAGCCAAAATTAACGTCAACTGAATGCTGGAGGTCGCATGCAAGCAACGACCATGCCTTATGCAATGATCGTACAAAGGGACATTTAGGGTTTTATTAAAAAGGATGGTTTTACCCCTCATAAGATAATTTCAATCTATGTCATTATGTTTACATTTCAATTCTACCCTTTCATAAATTAAAATTTTCTTTTATATATCTTAGGTAAAAATTATATTTTTCTCTTTCAAAAATTTAAAAATTTTAATTGATGTACTCAATTATAAAATTGACTAGAAATACAGTTGGCAATAATATTTAATTATTCATAATATCTCTTAGTTGGGCTAGAGATACAGTGGACTAGAAAATAAGCCAAATCAGGATTTTGATTAAATTTTACGGTATTCAAGATATGCTTTTTCGTAACATTCATCCTTTGACAATAATATTTATTTATTTCAAATATCAAAACAGTAATTTCATTATACTAAACAGCCCATAAGAGGACGTCACAAGAAAGAGCCTCCTACACTTTATCAACACTGTCTATATGAAGTGTAACAAATTTCTGTAACAATGCTGCTCCGATGAGGACGATAACGATGACGACGATACAAGTAAAGACTATTGGGTAGAAGTGCATACATGAAGAAACGACTACGGTTGCATGTATTTTTGGGTAAAGGTCAAGTCATGGAGAAAGGAATACGAGGGATGGCACGTAGGCAGAGGTCCGACTTCCTCCGGCACGTAATCGAGAAGGTCTCGCTCATGTCCAACTCCTGGGGCATCCCTTCATTTCCCGATGGGAGCTCCCAATCAAAGTTGTAGAGAAGGCTAGCCAGGGAAAGCTCTATGCTCTTCAAACCAAATGACATCCCTGGGCATATCCTCCTGCCTGCCCCGAAAGGTAAGAACTCAAAGTTGGTTCCCTTGAAGTCGACCATGGAATTCCTCCTCTCGAATCTCTCTGGCTCAAACTCAGTGGGACTGTCCCAGTATCGAGGATCCCTTCCCAAGGCCCAAACGTTCACGAATACTCTTGTCTTCTCTGGTATCTGGTAACCAAGAACCTCGCACGTCTCCCGGCACTCTCGGGGGAGCAGCAGAGGAACAGGAGGGTGCAGCCTCAGAGTCTCCTTGATGACCAGTTTCAAGTAGTTCATTCCGTTGATGTCCTTCTCCGTCACCTTTCCCTTTTCTCCGACAGTCTCCCTCACCTCCTCTTGCAACTTCCGCATCACTCTTGGATTCCTC
Source organism: Musa acuminata AAA Group (assembly GCF_036884655.1). Lineage (NCBI taxonomy): Eukaryota > Viridiplantae > Streptophyta > Magnoliopsida > Zingiberales > Musaceae > Musa > Musa acuminata. Next base: position 37,509,906 of record NC_088354.1, read on the forward strand.
ATCAGCTCCGACATGGCCCACTCCATTATTCCTGCGGAGGTCTCGCTGGCCCCACCGAGCATATCCTTTATTGCAAAAGGAATCCAGAAATTAGATTCTCGAAACTGCGACTGTAAGGAAAGATTAGGGTTTCAAAAATAAGCATACCAGCATCATGGCTTTCATGTCCTCGTCTGCTAAGGGGAATGACAGGCTACCTTCAGCTTGAACTCTCAGCATGACATCGACCAAGGCCTCCTCCTCCTCCTCCTCCTCCGGTTGCTCTGCGGACTTCCTTTCTCTGCGCTCTTGAATGATGCTATTCAGGATCGCGTCCATGTCACGGTGTAACATCTGCATCTTGAAAGTCGCGCCACTGAGAAGTTTAATTATCGGCCATGACGGGAATAAGTCCGCCAAACTGAAGCCTCCGGCAGCTTCCAGCGTTTGCATCACTATCCGTATGAACTCTTTCTGGTACTTGCACTTGCTGCCGATGACGGACCGGGAGCCTATGTCATTAGCCAACAGCACCAATTTCTTACTGAGGTTCACGGTGGAACCAGCGTTGGACAACAGGACTATCGACCGCACAAGATTAAGCACCTCCTCTTCCCGGATAAAGCGAAAAGATTGGACTCGCTTGGCACTCAATAGCTCCACGATGCTCATCTTGCGCAGCTCCCTCCAGTGGAATCCATACGAGGTAAAGCCGACGCCCCTGTCACCGTATGTGGCGGACTGGAGATTCAGGTTAGTGGGCCGAGAGGCGAAGCTGACGTCGTGGGTTTTCATGATCTCAGCAGCCGCTTCGGTAGATGAGACAACGAGGGTGGGGACCTCACCGAGCTTCAGGAGTATCACGGGGCCAAATTTCTTAGATAAGGCAGTGAGGGAACGATGCGGCAGGCCACCCAAGAGATGGTGCAAGCTGCCTATGATAGGGAGCTTAGATGGACCGGGAGGCAGTGTGGCACGAGCTCCGCCACCAGACCTGTTCTTCTTGAGTAGCAGCAGCGAAACGAGGAGGACGAGAAAGGAGAAGAGGGAGGAGGTGCTGGTGAGATCCATGGTTTAATTAGTTTTCTGGTGATGAGGCACCACAGGCCCGTACACCCTTCTTATACACACGACAGTTACGAGTTTCGCATGCAGCTTCCCGGTTCAGTAGTGACGGACGTTCCCGTATCATCACGATAGTTCATCTGGGTCAAAGTCTGGATTGTACAACAAACATAAACATGGGATCCCAACGGTGGCGGTCAAATTCGTCAGCCAATTTAAAATGAGAACAGACTATAAAATCTGATAAATAATTGTTATATATATATATATATATATATATATTATTTTTTCTACAATCTCTGGCCACACCAACTTTCCGTTCGTTACTTGTTTGTTTCGGTCGCAAGCAAGCCGCCATGGACGTGTCCTACTCCGAGGGTATTAGTTTCGTTCAGTATATTTTTGACCATGTTTCGGAACGCAATTGTTTCATTGGCCAAGGAAAATCTAACTTTGAAAGATGATCATGATATGGTTTGATTTGCAATTTTCATTCATAATCATCAATATTCTAAATCTGAAGTCCAAATAATAATAAAAACATTAGTTTAGTATCATTTCACGATGTTTTGAGACAGGTTCATTTGGGACAAAGCTTGTGCGGCATGCAAAATAAAAGTCCAAGGTGTAGTCTCTAACACTTAGAGATGCGTCCATGTTCAGAGGCCACCCGTTGTCTTATTTCTTTGAGCATGTCATAAGATGGATGTATGTGAAATTGACAGTGACACAATGATGAGTAAAGACATTAAGAAGATGGTGCAAGCCACCTTCGATAAAAGAGGTTAGATGGATCGGGTGTCAGTCGCAGAAGGAAGAGAAATAGGAGGGCGGAGAAAACGTAACCAAGTGTTGGTGAAATCCATGGTTGTATGGAACCGACGAGCAAGAGGCCACTCTTTTTTCTTTTTTTGATAGACATGACAGTGTTTTTTTTTTTTACATAATTTCTAGGTTAATTGGTGATGAATGACGTTACCGTATTATAATACAATGGCAGCTCAATCAAATCAACTGGTCATGGCAGTGTTGGTGGGACATTAGACCGATTTCCTGAGAGATTTGAACATGTGCACGTCGAATTTGACCGTTTGGCATCTCAATCAAATCTCCGGTCATTGGCACTGTTGGTGGGATTGAAACAAACAATTAGCAAACCGAAAGTTTGCATAGCATGGATCTTAGAAAAACAATATATATAGTAATTATTCATTGTCGCTTATTCACATTCTATGCAGCAGTAGAATTTGACCGACATTTCGTTTTCCCCATGATTTGATTTTATAGATTATACCTTCGGACTTTCCATAATGAATCAGTCACGATTGGATAACTAAATTAATGATCAAAGTGATCGCGATGTTAGTGATATAATTATTTTTTAAGTAAAATAAGAGTACTGATTAAAAAATACTCAAGATATGAATTTTTTTTTTAAGGAAATCATCCTTAATAATATATTCATAAATAGAGATGAGAAACACAATAATAGTTGACGCAATACGAATTCCATCCAAACAAAAACTGCACTTATGGCCACATATATTGGCTCTCTCTTGGGCACATATGCGTGCCCCTAATCAAAATTCCTATACTGAATCAAACTCCTATACATCTATTCACATAACTTGCTTTCGGATGTCATGATGTTATAAGTCTTAATATTTCATGTGGTTGTGATAAATTGAATTTGAGTTATTAGGAGCGAGACTTCTCACGATCTCGACCACAATGCTTCCAAAGAATTATTATATAAGCTATCAATCCATCTCATCAAAACATAAAGATTCAAATCCGTCACGACCTCTTTAAGCTGATCTACTATCCATCTATAGCTTCACGCAAGGATCTCCATTTTATTACTTCACCAAAGTTCTTGCTGGTGGTAGGTATCGCCTCCATTGGTGTTTTTAGATCCAACTAGAAGAACATGAATTTGAGGATCGATATGTTCCTACTTTGCCTATCTTATATGTCCGGAACATATTTTCCTTGCCTTAGTTACAAGTCAAAGAAAATTCCTTGCCTTACCTATCTTATGTGTCCGGAACATGTAGTTAGGCTAGACTTCTATTGAATGTGCCTATTGTATATATTTGCATCAGAGTAATTATGGGTTGTGGTTATCATTATTGTTAGGTAATTGAACATCTATTTGCGAGTCCATGATGTGACAGGAGGATAATTTAAAAGACTCATGATAATATATGTATTGCTATATATTGATAAGGATCTATATAATTAAGCATCGGGGAAAATTTTGGATGGCATTTGTACGATCATCGGTTGGATATGTAACATGATCGAAAGGTTATCGATCCTCACATCTCCTTTTAGTCATGTGATGAAAGATTATATATCTTCTTTCATCTTTATTTTGTCCATAAATTGATCGCCCGTAGTGCTCTTGTGAAAAATAGGAAGAGAGGAGAAAGTGAGTATGGTTCTCTTTACAAAACGGTATCACTAGAGCTTTTGAATTTAATGATGGTATGCTCATAGATTAGATAAATGTTTTTTAGCAGCATCAAAATATACATATCGTAAATTTAAATATATTATTATTTAATTTCAGATTTTGTTATTTAAGTTTTTTACATAATAGTACAAGGATGGCGTTTATACTTGCTAACTATAGTTGTGAAATCAAATATCTTAGATCTACTTGTTAGCACCTTTTGCTCATGAAAATATGTTAATCAGTTTTCATTTACGATGCATGAATGATTCATTGATATTGTCGATTTTCTTTTCTATCTAATCTATCTTATCGCCTGCTTTTGGGCGATATAAAATTTTATCATGTTTGATCAATGGACCACTATTAATAGGTTGTTGTTGACAACAGTATCATTGAGGACGGTGGCCTCCAATGGTCGACCTACGAGGCACGAGCAGCACTATTGTGACAATATTTGCTAGCCAAAATTAACGTCAACTGAATGCTGGAGGTCGCATGCAAGCAACGACCATGCCTTATGCAATGATCGTACAAAGGGACATTTAGGGTTTTATTAAAAAGGATGGTTTTACCCCTCATAAGATAATTTCAATCTATGTCATTATGTTTACATTTCAATTCTACCCTTTCATAAATTAAAATTTTCTTTTATATATCTTAGGTAAAAATTATATTTTTCTCTTTCAAAAATTTAAAAATTTTAATTGATGTCCTCAATTATAAAATTGACTAGAAATACAGTTGGCAATAATATTTAATTATTCATAATATCTCTTAGTTGGGCTAGAGATACAGTGGACTAGAAAATAAGCCAAATCAGGATTTTGATTAAATTTTACGGTATTCAAGATATGCTTTTTCGTAACATTCATCCTTTGACAATAATATTTATTTATTTCAAATATCAAAACAGTAATTTCATTATACTAAACAGCCCATAAGAGGACGTCACAAGAAAGAGCCTCCTACACTTTATCAACACTGTCTATATGAAGTGTAACAAATTTCTGTAACAATGCTGCTCCGATGAGGACGATAACGATGACGACGATACAAGTAAAGACTATTGGGTAGAAGTGCATACATGAAGAAACGACTACGGTTGCATGTATTTTTGGGTAAAGGTCAAGTCATGGAGAAAGGAATACGAGGGATGGCACGTAGGCAGAGGTCCGACTTCCTCCGGCACGTAATCGAGAAGGTCTCGCTCATGTCCAACTCCTGGGGCATCCCTTCATTTCCCGATGGGAGCTCCCAATCAAAGTTGTAGAGAAGGCTAGCCAGGGAAAGCTCTATGCTCTTCAAACCAAATGACATCCCTGGGCATATCCTCCTGCCTGCCCCGAAAGGTAAGAACTCAAAGTTGGTTCCCTTGAAGTCGACCATGGAATTCCTGCTCTCGAATCTCTCTGGCTCAAACTCAGTGGGACTGTCCCAGTATCGAGGATCCCTTCCCAAGGCCCAAACGTTCACGAATACTCTTGTCTTCTCTGGTATCTGGTAACCAAGAACCTCGCACGTCTCCCGGCACTCTCGGGGGAGCAGCAGAGGAACAGGAGGGTGCAGCCTCAGAGTCTCCTTGATGACCAGTTTCAAGTAGTTCATTCCGTTGATGTCCTTCTCCGTCACCTTTCCCTTTTCTCCGACAGTCTCCCTCACCTCCTCTTGCAACTTCCGCATCACTCTTGGATTCCTCATCAGCTCCGACATGGCCCACTCCATTATTCCTGCGGAGGTCTCGCTGGCCCCACCGAGCATATCCTTTATTGCAAAAGGAATCCAGAAATTAGATTCTCGAAACTGCGACTGTAAGGAAAGATTAGGGTTTCAAAAATAAGCATACCAGCATCATGGCTTTCATGTCCTCGTCTGCTAAGGGGAATGACAGGCTACCTTCAGCTTGAACTCTCAGCATGACATCGACCAAGGCCTCCTCCTCCTCCTCCTCCTCCGGTTGCTCTGCGGACTTCCTTTCTCTGCGCTCTTGAATGATGCTATTCAGGATCGCGTCCATGTCACGGTGTAACATCTGCATCTTGAAAGTCGCGCCACTGAGAAGTTTAATTATCGGCCATGACGGGAATAAGTCCGCCAAACTGAAGCCTCCGGCAGCTTCCAGCGTTTGCATCACTATCCGTATGAACTCTTTCTGGTACTTGCACTTGCTGCCGATGACGGACCGGGAGCCTATGTCATTAGCCAACAGCACCAATTTCTTACTGAGGTTCACGGTGGAACCAGCGTTGGACAACAGGACTATCGACCGCACAAGATTAAGCACCTCCTCTTCCCGGATAAAGCGAAAAGATTGGACTCGCTTGGCACTCAATAGCTCCACGATGCTCATCTTGCGCAGCTCCCTCCAGTGGAATCCATACGAGGTAAAGCCGACGCCCCTGTCACCGTATGTGGCGGACTGGAGATTCAGGTTAGTGGGCCGAGAGGCGAAGCTGACGTCGTGGGTTTTCATGATCTCAGCAGCCGCTTCGGTAGATGAGACAACGAGGGTGGGGACCTCACCGAGCTTCAGGAGTATCACGGGGCCAAATTTCTTAGATAAGGCAGTGAGGGAACGATGCGGCAGGCCACCCAAGAGATGGTGCAAGCTGCCTATGATAGGGAGCTTAGATGGACCGGGAGGCAGTGTGGCACGAGCTCCGCCACCAGACCTGTTCTTCTTGAGTAGCAGCAGCGAAACGAGGAGGACGAGAAAGGAGAAGAGGAAGGAGGTGCTGGTGAGATCCATGGTTTAATTAGTTTTCTGGTGATGAGGCACCACAGGCCCGTACACCCTTCTTATACACACGACAGTTGCGAGTTTCGCATGCAGCTTCCCGGTTCAGTAGTGACGGACGTTCCCGTATCATCACGATAGTTCATCTGGGTCAAAGTCTGGATTGTACAACAAACATAAACATGGGATCCCAACGGTGGCGGTCAAATTCGTCAGCCAATTTAAAATGAGAACGGACTATAAAATCTGATAAATAATTGTTATATATATATTATTTTTTCTACAATCTCTGGCCACACCAACTTTCCGTTCGTTACTTGTTTGTTTCGGTCGCAAGCAAGCCGCCATGGACGTGTCCTACTCCGAGGGTATTAGTTTCATTCAGTATATTTTTGACCATGTTTCGGAACGCAATTGTTTCATTGGCCAAGGAAAATCTAACTTTGAAAGATGATCATGATATGGTTTGATTTGCAATTTTCATTCATAATCATCAATATTCTAAATCTGAAGTCCAAATAATAATAAAAACATTAGTTTAGTATCATTTCACGATGTTTTGGGACAGGTTCATTTGGGACAAAGCTTGTGCGGCATGCAAAATAAAAGTCCAAGGTGTAGTCTCTAACACTTAGAGATGCGTCCATGTTCAGAGGCCACCTGTTGTCTTATTTCTTTGAGCATGTCATAAGATGGATGTATGTGAAATTGACAGTGACACAATGATGAGTAAAGACATTAAGAAGATGGTGCAAGCCACCTTCGATAAAAGAGGTTAGATGGATCGGGTGTCAGTCGCAGAAGGAAGAGAAATAGGAGGGCGGAGAAAACGTAACCAAGTGTTGGTGAAATCCATGGTTGTATGGAACCGACGAGCAAGAGGCCACTCTTTTTTCTTTTTTTGATAGACATGACAGTGTTTTTTTTTTTTACATAATTTCTAGGTTAATTGGTGATGAATGACGTTACCGTATTATAATACAATGGCAGCTCAATCAAATCAACTGGTCATGGCAGTGTTGGTGGGACATTAGACCGATTTCCTGAGAGATTTGAACATGTGCACGTCGAATTTGACCGTTTGGCATCTCAATCAAATCTCCGGTCATTGGCACTGTTGGTGGGATTGAAACAAACAATTAGCAAACCGAAAGTTTGCATAGCATGGATCTTAGAAAAACAATATATATAGTAATTATTCATTGTCGCTTATTCACATTCTATGCAGCAGTAGAATTTGACCGACATTTCGTTTTCCCCATGATTTGATTTTATAGATTATACCTTCGGACTTTCCATAATGAATCAGTCACGATTGGATAACTAAATTAATGATCAAAGTGATCGCGATGTTAGTGATATAATTATTTTTTAAGTAAAATAAGAGTACTGATTAAAAAATACTCAAGATATGAATTTTTTTTTTAAGGAAATCATCCTTAATAATATATTCATAAATAGAGATGAGAAACACAATAATAGTTGACGCAATACGAATTCCATCCAAACAAAAACTGCACTTATGGCCACATATATTGGCTCTCTCTTGGGCACATATGCGTGCCCCTAATCAAAATTCCTATACTGAATCAAACTCCTATACATCTATTCACATAACTTGCTTTCGGATGTCATGATGTTATAAGTCTTAATATTTCATGTGGTTGTGATAAATTGAATTTGAGTTATTAGGAGCGAGACTTCTCACGATCTCGACCACAATGCTTCCAAAGAATTATTATATAAGCTATCAATCCATCTCATCAAAACATAAAGATTCAAATCCGTCACGACCTCTTTAAGCTGATCTACTATCCATCTATAGCTTCACGCAAGGATCTCCATTTTATTACTTCACCAAAGTTCTTGCTGGTGGTAGGTATCGCCTCCATTGGTGTTTTTAGATCCAACTAGAAGAACATGAATTTGAGGATCGATATGTTCCTACTTTGCCTATCTTATATGTCCGGAACATATTTTCCTTGCCTTAGTTACAAGTCAAAGAAAATTCCTTGCCTTACCTATCTTATGTGTCCGGAACATGTAGTTAGGCTAGACTTCTATTGAATGTGCCTATTGTATATATTTGCATCAGAGTAATTATGGGTTGTGGTTATCATTATTGTTAGGTAATTGAACATCTATTTGCGAGTCCATGATGTGACAGGAGGATAATTTAAAAGACTCATGATAATATATGTATTGCTATATATTGATAAGGATCTATATAATTAAGCATCGGGGAAAATTTTGGATGGCATTTGTACGATCATCGGTTGGATATGTAACATGATCGAAAGGTTATCGATCCTCACATCTCCTTTTAGTCATGTGATGAAAGATTATATATCTTCTTTCATCTTTATTTTGTCCATAAATTGATCGCCCGTAGTGCTCTTGTGAAAAATAGGAAGAGAGGAGAAAGTGAGTATGGTTCTCTTTACAAAACGGTATCACTAGAGCTTTTGAATTTAATGATGGTATGCTCATAGATTAGATAAATGTTTTTTAGCAGCATCAAAATATACATATCGTAAATTTAAATATATTATTATTTAATTTCAGATTTTGTTATTTAAGTTTTTTACATAATAGTACAAGGATGGCGTTTATACTTGCTAACTATAGTTGTGAAATCAAATATCTTAGATCTACTTGTTAGCACCTTTTGCTCATGAAAATATGTTAATCAGTTTTCATTTACGATGCATGAATGATTCATTGATATTGTCGATTTTCTTTTCTATCTAATCTATCTTATCGCCTGCTTTTGGGCGATATAAAATTTTATCATGTTTGATCAATGGACCACTATTAATAGGTTGTTGTTGACAACAGTATCATTGAGGACGGTGGCCTCCAATGGTCGACCTACGAGGCACGAGCAGCACTATTGTGACAATATTTGCTAGCCAAAATTAACGTCAACTGAATGCTGGAGGTCGCATGCAAGCAACGACCATGCCTTATGCAATGATCGTACAAAGGGACATTTAGGGTTTTATTAAAAAGGATGGTTTTACCCCTCATAAGATAATTTCAATCTATGTCATTATGTTTACATTTCAATTCTACCCTTTCATAAATTAAAATTTTCTTTTATATATCTTAGGTAAAAATTATATTTTTCTCTTTCAAAAATTTAAAAATTTTAATTGATGTCCTCAATTATAAAATTGACTAGAAATACAGTTGGCAATAATATTTAATTATTCATAATATCTCTTAGTTGGGCTAGAGATACAGTGGACTAGAAAATAAGCCAAATCAGGATTTTGATTAAATTTTACGGTATTCAAGATATGCTTTTTCGTAACATTCATCCTTTGACAATAATATTTATTTATTTCAAATATCAAAACAGTAATTTCATTATACTAAACAGCCCATAAGAGGACGTCACAAGAAAGAGCCTCCTACACTTTATCAACACTGTCTATATGAAGTGTAACAAATTTCTGTAACAATGCTGCTCCGATGAGGACGATAACGATGACGACGATACAAGTAAAGACTATTGGGTAGAAGTGCATACATGAAGAAACGACTACGGTTGCATGTATTTTTGGGTAAAGGTCAAGTCATGGAGAAAGGAATACGAGGGATGGCACGTAGGCAGAGGTCCGACTTCCTCCGGCACGTAATCGAGAAGGTCTCGCTCATGTCCAACTCCTGGGGCATCCCTTCATTTCCCGATGGGAGCTCCCAATCAAAGTTGTAGAGAAGGCTAGCCAGGGAAAGCTCTATGCTCTTCAAACCAAATGACATCCCTGGGCATATCCTCCTGCCTGCCCCGAAAGGTAAGAACTCAAAGTTGGTTCCCTTGAAGTCGACCATGGAATTCCTCCTCTCGAATCTCTCTGGCTCAAACTCAGTGGGACTGTCCCAGTATCGAGGATCCCTTCCCAAGGCCCAAACGTTCACGAATACTCTTGTCTTCTCTGGTATCTGGTAACCAAGAACCTCGCACGTCTCCCGGCACTCTCGGGGGAGCAGCAGAGGAACAGGAGGGTGCAGCCTCAGAGTCTCCTTGATGACCAGTTTCAAGTAGTTCATTCCGTTGATGTCCTTCTCCGTCACCTTTCCCTTTTCTCCGACAGTCTCCCTCACCTCCTCTTGCAACTTCCGCATCACTCTTGGATTCCTCATCAGCTCCGACATGGCCCACTCCATTATTCCTGCGGAGGTCTCGCTGGCCCCACCGAGCATATCCTTTATTGCAAAAGGAATCCAGAAATTAGATTCTCGAAACTGCGACTGTAAGGAAAGATTAGGGTTTCAAAAATAAGCATACCAGCATCATGGCTTTCATGTCCTCGTCTGCTAAGGGGAATGACAGGCTACCTTCAGCTTGAACTCTCAGCATGACATCGACCAAGGCCTCCTCCTCCTCCTCCTCCTCCGGTTGCTCTGCGGACTTCCTTTCTCTGCGCTCTTGAATGATGCTATTCAGGATCGCGTCCATGTCACGGTGTAACATCTGCATCTTGAAAGTCGCGCCACTGAGAAGTTTAATTATCGGCCATGACGGGAATAAGTCCGCCAAACTGAAGCCTCCGGCAGCTTCCAGCGTTTGCATCACTATCCGTATGAACACTTTCTGGTACTTGCACTTGCTGCCGATGACGGACCGGGAGCCTATGTCATTAGCCAACAGCACCAATTTCTTACTGAGGTTCACGGTGGAACCAGCGTTGGACAACAGGACTATCGACCGCACAAGATTAAGCACCTCCTCTTCCCGGATAAAGCGAAAAGATTGGACTCGCTTGGCACTCAATAGCTCCACGATGCTCATCTTGCGCAGCTCCCTCCAGTGGAATCCATACGAGGTAAAGCCGACGCCCCTGTCACCGTATGTGGCGGACTGGAGATTCAGGTTAGTGGGCCGAGAGGCGAAGCTGACGTCGTGGGTTTTCATGATCTCAGCAGCCGCTTCGGTAGATGAGACAACGAGGGTGGGGACCTCACCGAGCTTCAGGAGTATCACGGGGCCAAATTTCTTAGATAAGGCAGTGAGGGAACGATGCGGCAGGCCACCCAAGAGATGGTGCAAGCTGCCTATGATAGGGAGCTTAGATGGACCGGGAGGCAGTGTGGCACGAGCTCCGCCACCAGACCTGTTCTTCTTGAGTAGCAGCAGCGAAACGAGGAGGACGAGAAAGGAGAAGAGGGAGGAGGTGCTGGTGAGATCCATGGTTTAATTAGTTTTCTGGTGATGAGGCACCACAGGCCCGTACACCCTTCTTATACACACGACAGTTACGAGTTTCGCATGCAGCTTCCCGGTTCAGTAGTGACGGACGTTCCCGTATCATCACGATAGTTCATCTGGGTCAAAGTCTGGATTGTACAACAAACATAAACATGGGATCCCAACGGTGGCGGTCAAATTCGTCAGCCAATTTAAAATGAGAACAGACTATAAAATCTGATAAATAATTGTTATATATATATATATATATATATATATATTATTTTTTCTACAATCTCTGGCCACACCAACTTTCCGTTCGTTACTTGTTTGTTTCGGTCGCAAGCAAGCCGCCATGGACGTGTCCTACTCCGAGGGTATTAGTTTCGTTCAGTATATTTTTGACCATGTTTCGGAACGCAATTGTTTCATTGGCCAAGGAAAATCTAACTTTGAAAGATGATCATGATATGGTTTGATTTGCAATTTTCATTCATAATCATCAATATTCTAAATCTGAAGTCCAAATAATAATAAAAACATTAGTTTAGTATCATTTCACGATGTTTTGAGACAGGTTCATTTGGGACAAAGCTTGTGCGGCATGCAAAATAAAAGTCCAAGGTGTAGTCTCTAACACTTAGAGATGCGTCCATGTTCAGAGGCCACCCGTTGTCTTATTTCTTTGAGCATGTCATAAGATGGATGTATGTGAAATTGACAGTGACACAATGATGAGTAAAGACATTAAGAAGATGGTGCAAGCCACCTTCGATAAAAGAGGTTAGATGGATCGGGTGTCAGTCTGGCACTAGCTCATTGACTAGAGCTTGTTATTCTTGTAAGTCGCAGAAGGAAGAGAAATAGGAGGGCGGAGAAAACGTAACCAAGTGTTGGTAAAATCCATGGTTGTATGGAACCGACGAGCAAGAGGCCACTCTTTTTTCTTTTTTTGATAGACATGACCGTGTTTTTTTTTTTTTTTACATAATTTCTAGGTTAATTGGTGATGAATGACGTTACCGTATTATAATACGATGGCAGCGTTGGTGGGACATTAGACCGATTTCCTGAGAGATTTGAACATGTGCACGTCGAATTTGACCGTTTTGCTTGTTGATGATTGACGTGACCGTTTGGCATCTCAATCAAATCTCCGGTCATTGGCACTGTTGGTGGGATTGAAACAAACAATTAGCAAACCGAAAGTTTGCATAGCAGGGATCTTAGAAAAACAATATATATAGTAATTATTCATTGTCGCTTATTCTCATTCTATGCAGCAGTAGAATTTGACCGACATTTCGTTTTCCCCATGATTTGATTTTATAGATTATACCTTCGACTTTCCATAATGAATCAGTCACGATTGGATAACTAAATTAATGATCAAAGTGATCGCGATGTTAGTGATATAATGATCAAAGTGGTCTTGAAAGGGTTCATGGGCACGTTGATAGCAATAATCAGTTCCCTACAATGATTTAATGCTGCTTACAACTGCACCAATGTGCATGAGCAGAGAGTGGTTTCAAAGTCCTAGCAAATTTACAAACAAGGAATACCTTTGAGGTGGAGTTGGTAAATGTGCTCCTTTCAAGATTTAATACCCAGTAGCGGAGAGGTCATATATGGTGTTCCGACAAGTCTGATATCGGACGAAAAGTTTGACACGAATAATTAAATTATTATATGTCGACTGGAAATTTTAAGTGTCTTACAACTTGCTTAAACGAAATATAAATTTAATAGCTTTTGGACAGGACATAGTTTGATGGAGATACGTTAAAACTTCACGATTTATAACCTCATCTGACATGACATGCTCAAGACTAAAGTATGTATGTGATTGAAACAAACAATTAGCAAACGGAAAGTCTGCATGGTATGTGATTGAAACAAACAATTAGCAAACCCGTTGATTCTCATTCATTCTTGTGTCGCAGCAGAATTTGACCGGCATTTTGTTGTCCTCATGATTTGATTTTAGAGATTGTACCTTCGACTTTGCATAATGAATCAGTCAAGATTGGATAACTAAATTAATGGTCAAAGTGATCGAGATATTAGTGATATGATATTTTATTTCAAAAAAATAAACTTGCTTAACTAAATCAACGGGTTACAAAAGACATTCCGATATGGGAATGTAATAAAAAGCTAAATCGAAAATGCCACTCCTCTCTTTAAAAAAAATAAATGATTGAAAAATCTGATCAATCAGTTGGTCATCTTTTTTTTTTTTAATAAATAAAAATATTATATATATCAAAATATATAAAACAATATTTCTTATAGACGACGGATAACATAAGTATGCATCAAAATCAAAATGTTCATCAACATCATTTTGTCAAATTCCACGTGCACAAGTTCAAATCTCTCAGTTCAACGGTCTAAACTGCCACCAACACTTGCATGGTCACGAGCTGCCATAGCATGACACGGTCACGTCAACGTCATTAAATGAGACGGTCAAATTCGACTTGCACAGATTCAGATCTCTCATTAAGACCGTCAAAAAAATCCGACCAACAGTGCCATGACCAGTTGATTTGATCAAGCTGCCGTAGCATGATATGGTCACGTCAACATCATTAAATAAAACGGTCAATTTCGACGTGCACAGATTCAAATCTCTCAGTGAGAAGGTCATAAAAGTCCCACCATAATTGCCATGAACAGTTGATTTGATTGAGCTCTGCCATTGTATGATACGGTCACGTCAATAATCATAACTTAGAAACTATGTACAAAAATCGCAACCACTGTTTGTCTATCAGAAAGAAAAGGTGGGGCCTCTTGCTCCTTAGATCGCATACAACCATGGATTTCACCAACACGCGTTACTGTCCGCCCTCCGCTTTCTCTTTCTCCAGCTGCTATTTCACCCGATCCATCTAACCTCCTATTGTAGGCCGTTTTCACATCTCCATGGTGTCTTACTTTGTTATTGTTTCACTTATTTATAAAATTGGATTCGTCATATTTCACAAGACCATTATAAACAATGAATTATGAATAAAAAGATTATAAAAAAATTTATAATCTTTCACTAATATCATATATTTATATCTCCTCTTAGTATATGTGTATCCAAGTATTTTTCTATCCTTGGGTGGTCTTATCTTTTTATGAGCGAGAGTATAGGGTCTGTGATAAGTAATTAGGAGAGTTCATTCCATCATTATCATATTTTAAAGAATCATATCATAATTAGACTTTTTTGATCGATTATCATAATCAAAATCCAATCATATTCATAATATATCTTATCAAATTATATAAGATAACATAATATAATATTTTCCCATTTAACCAATTAATTGATAAGATATAAAAATATAAAATTAAAATAAATAAAAATAAAAATTTATTAAAAAAATATTTAATTAGATTATAATAAATTTTAAAAAATAATTTATACATGCATATGAATTTTTATAGAATAAATCAATAAGTTCAATAAATATAATACTATATTCAGTTTGACTATATGTATGACTCATAACGATTGTATTTCATATTTTTATAATCAATTAATTAACTAAATGATTGCATGGAATCAATCAATATATACAACATCATCATCCAACAAAATCAAGAATTTTTGGTTCAGCTCTAACCTTAAAAATCGTGGGATCAGGATAGAGCCCTTAAATAAGATGACATGAATAATAGTAGGAAACACTTTGCAGGTGCCGACATAATCAATAATATGACATGAACTGTTTATTTGCGCGCTAGAGAGAGCGGTAAAGGTAACTATCAATCAACTCTTACATTATTAACCGTTCACTCGTCACTGTCTTACGAATTTATGGGATACACCGATGTGTTTTCTGCATCGATTGAGAGTGGCCTTTCGTTATTGCTTGTCTTGGATACATGCAGATGCTCACATTATTGCTTCTTTTGGGTTGCACCCAGAATTCGTCAGTGCCTAGAATAAAATCGCTATTCAACGAGTTCAACAATCCAAACTTGGATTTATAATAATTTGGACCAAAGTAGGATTCTTGATTTGACTTCATCTTGTCAATTTCACATACATCCATCTTATGACATGCTCAAAGAAATAATATAAGAGTCTTATTTTGCATGCCGCACAAGCTTTGTCCCAAATGAACCTGTCCCAAAACAACCTGAAATTATACTAAACTAATATTTTATTATTATTTGAACTTACAGATTTAGAATATTGATGATTATGAATGAAAATTGCAAATCAAACCATATCACGATCATCTTTCAAAGTTAGATTTTCCTTGACCAACGAAACAATTACGTTCCGAAACATGGTCAAAGATATACAGAATGAAACTAATACCCTCGGAGTAGGACATGGCCATGGCGGCTTGCTTGCGACCGAAACAATCAAGTAACGAACGGAAAGTTGGCGTTGCAGAGATTGTAGAAAAAATAATATATATAAATATATATATAACAATTATTTATCAGATTTTATAGTTTGTTCTCATTTTAAAGTGGCTGACGAATTTGACCGCCACCATTGTGATCACAAGTTTTTGTTTGTTGTACCATCGAGACTTTGACCCAGATGAACTATCGTGATGATACGGTAACGTCTCTCACTACTCAACCGGGAAGCTGCATGCGAAACTCGTAACTGTCATGTGTATAAGAAGGGTGGACGGGCCTGTCGTGCCTCATCACCAGAAAACTGATTAAACCATGGATCTCACCAGCACCTCCTTCCTCTTCTCCTTTCTTGTCCTCCTCGTTTCGCTGCTGCTACTCAAGAAGAACAGGTCCGGTCGCGGAGCTCGTGCCACACTGCCTCCCGGTCCATCTAAGCTCCCTATCATAGGCAGCTTGCACCATCTCTTGGGTGGCCTGCCGCATCGTTCCCTCACTGCCTTATCTAAGAAATTTGGCCCCGTGATACTCCTGAAGCTCGGTGAGGTCCCCACCCTCGTTGTCTCATCTACCGAAGCGGCTGCTGAGATCATGAAAACCCACGACGTCAGCTTCGCCTCTCGGCCCACTAACCTGAATCTCCAGACCGCCACATACGGTGACAGGGGCGTCGGCTTTACCTCGTATGGATTCCACTGGAGGGAGCTGCGCAAGATGAGCATCGTGGAGCTATTGAGTGCCAAGCGAGTCCAATCTTTTCGGTTTATCCGGGAAGAGGAGGTGCTTAATCTTGTGCGGTCGATAGTCCTGTTGTCCAACACTGGTTCCACCGTGAACCTCAGTAAGAAATTGGTGCTGTTGGCTAATGACATAGGCTCCCGGTCCGTCATCGGCAGCAAGTGCAAGTACCAGAAAGAGTTCATACGGATAGTGATGCAAACGCTGGAAGCTGCCGGAGGCTTCAGTTTGGCGGACTTATTCCCGTCATGGCCGATAATTAAACTTCTCAGTGGTGCGACTTTCAAGATGAAGATGTTACACCGTGACATGGACGCGATCCTGAATAGCATCATTCAAGAGCGCAGAGAAAGGAAGTCCGCAGAGCAACCGGAGGAGGAGGAGGAGGAGGCCTTGGTCGATGTCATGCTGAGAGTTCAAGCTGAAGGTAGCCTGTCATTCCCCTTAGCAGACGAGGACATGAAAGCCATGATGCTGGTATGTTCCTTTTGAAACCCTAATCTTTCCTTACAGTCGCAGTTTCGAGAATCTAATTTCTGGATTCCTTTTGCAATAAAGGATATGCTCGGTGGGGCCAGCGAGACCTCCGCAGGAATAATGGAGTGGGCCATGTCGGAGCTGATGAGGAATCCAAGAGTGATGCGAAGGTTGCAAGAGGAGGTGAGGGAGACTGTCGGAGAAAAGGGAAAGGTGACGGAGAAGGACATCAACGGAATGAACTACTTGAAACTGGTCATCAAGGAGACTCTGAGGCTGCACCCTCCTGTTCCTCTGCTGCTCCCCCGAGAGTGCCGGGAGACGTGCGAGGTTCTTGGTTACCAGATACCAGAGAAGACAAGAGTATTCGTGAACGTTTGGGCCTTGGGAAGGGATCCTCGGTACTGGGACAATCCCACTGAGTTTGAGCCAGAGAGATTCGAGAGGAGGAATTCCATGGTCGACTTCAAGGGAACGAACTTTGAGTTCTTACCTTTCGGAGCAGGCAGGAGGATATGCCCAGGGATGTCATTTGGTTTGAAGAGCATAGAGCTTTCCCTGGCTAGCCTTCTCTACAACTTTGATTGGGAGCTCCCATCGGGAGATGAAGGGATGCCCCAGGAGTTGGACATGAGCGAAACCTTCTCGATTACGTGCCGGAGGAAGTCGGACCTCTGCCTGCGTGCCATCCCTCGTATTCCTTTCTCCATGACCTGAGCTTTACCCAAAAATACACGCACCCGTATTCATTTTTTCATGCATGCACGTCTACTCAGTAGTCTTTACCTGTGTCATCATCGTTGTTATCATCCTCATCCTCGTACTCATCCTCATCGGAGCAACATTGTTATAGAAATTTGTTACACTTCATATAGACAGTGTTGATAAAGTGTAGGAGACTCTTTGGTGTAAAGCCTTCTTATGGGCATTTTAGTATAATGAAATAACTGTTTTGATATTTGAAACAATTAAATATTATTGAAATGTTACGAAAAAGCATAGCTTTAATATCGTAAAATTTCATCAAAATCCTGATTTGGCTTATTTTCTAGTCAACTGTATCTCTAGCCCAACTAAGGGACATTATGAATAAAGATTGATATAAGTATCCAACTAAACCAAACTCTTAATAATAGTTAAGGGTCTGAGATTTCTAGCTTTACAGCTTGTTTGATCATTAATGATTCTGTAAAGCTTCTCTTAATCACATAAGCAAACGCTTGAAGGCATAAAAGATCCAATTTGTGCTTATCATTCATATTCAAAATGATATATCCATTTTTGCAGGTGTAAAGCAATGACATCTCTATTCCCTTCCACAAAATTATAAGTGTTTATAGGTAATTTTGTGGAAGGGAATAGAGATGCCTTTACGCTTGAAACCATCTAAAAGTCGACAAATCTATTCACTTCCAATCAAAGTGGAGTGTAAATTTACAACACTAAAATTTTAAGACTTATAGGTAGCAAAAAACTCAATCCGTAGTTTAGCATGGTAAAAAACTCCTATGTCAATCACCCACTCAAGAGAAAATATCATTAAAAAGAGATAAAATTAAATAGCCACCACCCTACACCATAGATGTCGTATTATCTTTTGACTCTATAGGCTCTACTTCAATTCTCTTTTTCTTGTTGTTGTTAGGTTTCTTACATTGATTCTTGTAATGCCCTTTATCATCACAATATTTTTTCTTAATCTCGACTTGCTTTTACTAATGCGTGAATTGCTTCTATCCTTGAACTTTTACCTTTCTCTATTCTCTAATCAATTTGAGTTGTTGCTGAAATCTTTCTCCTCAATTCCTCATTCAACAAACTGCTTGTTACTTGGCTCATAGTGATAACACCGTCTAGTACAGAATTGCTAAGGGAAACCATTAGTGTCTTCCAACTTTCTAATAATTAACTAAAAAATAACAATGCATGCAACTCATCATTAAGAGATATTTTCATAAAGAAAAACTAGTTAATGATACTATATTTTATTCGAATGCTTAGCAATAGAAGCCTCCTATTTATATTTGATTAGTATTTATATATAAAAATCAATGGGAGCAAATTTATTATATGTCTTATATATATATAATATTTTGCTTGCCAATAATGATATTGGTTTATTATACCAAACTAAGAAATTTCTCATCAAGAATTATAAGATTGTTAATATGAATGAGACATTTTATGTTATTAGCATTGAGATATTTAGTGATAGATTTCAAGGATTACTATGACTCAAAAATGATATATTGATCGAGTTTTGGAGAGATTTAGTATATAATTTTGTTTAAGCTATAATAAAAGTAAAAGTTTTAACCAAAATAAGTATTTTTAAAAATAAAAAATAATCAGATAAAAAAATTCTTTATGTATGTGCAGTTGAAAGTTTATTATATACTCAAGCATATGCATGATTAGATATAAGTTTTATAGTTGAAATACTGGGTAGATACTAGAGTTACCTAATAATTAAAATACTAAAAGACTATAAATAATCTATTAAGATATCCAGAAGGAAAAAAGGATTATATGCTCATATATATGAAATTAGTTTAACTTAAAATGATGGTATTTTCAAGTGCTAATTTTGTAATATATCTTGATAATAGGAATCCCACTTTACATTTATATCTATATCAGTTGGAGAGGTAATTTATAGGGAAAAACATAAAGTCATATTATTACATTCTTAAAAATAGAAGTTAATTTTGTGGCATGCTTTGAGATCATCAATAAAGATTTATGATTGTAAAATTTTATCTTAGGACTTGATGTAGTTAGACTCAATTACCAAATCGCTGAAGATATATTTTGACATATCATAGTAACTTTGTTCTCTAAAAATGATATGTACTGTTATAACTTTATGCATGATATATAGTACTTGATGGTTAGAGAAGAGAGTTCAGAAATAACTAATGTCAATTAATAACTTGAGTTCCACTACATTGATTATTGATCCATTCACTTGGACTTACAACCTAAAATGTTTGAAAGAATATATTCTTATGATTGAGTATACGAGCAACCCATAAAAAATATGATGATGCATATTTTAGTTGACATAATAATTGATATTCTTGCTTATGTATTTAAAGTTATTATTTTTATTATTTTGTTCAAAATTATTTAATATGATAATAGGATTATCTTGACAAAATAAATTATAGAAGCCATTTTAGACTATATTAGGAAGGGCTAACAGAATTGTGGTACGTAGCAGAAAGCATAACATTGATGACATACAATCTCTCTAACTCATATTTCTACTTAGATTTAATATAGTATTATTATATTTATTAGACTTATTAGCCTTTTTTTTAATTTGTGTGCATATAAACTTTTAAAACTTTATAATCTAATTGGGTAAACTTATTTTAAAATATTTTTTTTATTTTTTTTATTTTAAACCTCTTTGTATCTTACCGATTAATGGGTCAAGTGGGAGAATGTTAGATTCTGTGACCCTATCTAATTAGGTAAGATATATTATAGATATGATTGAATTTTGATTATGATTATCGACCAAAGTCCAATTATGGTAGGATTCTTTAGAGGATGATCTCGATGGAAGGGAGTCTCATAATTACTTATCATAGACTCTTTATCTTACATATAAATAGACAGAATCTTCTAGGGACTATACACTAATAATTGGATACACATAATACATGGATATATGGATGTATGGATACGTGACATGATTGAGAAATTATAGATCTTCTCTCATCTCTTTTAGTCACGTGATTTAGTCAATGAAAGATTGCATATCTTTTTTTCATCTTCCTTTCATCTCTAAATCCATCACACAGTGATCCTATGAAAGATAATGAAAGAAGAAAAGGCAACTTTAGTTCTCATTACACATCGATATTACTATAGCTTTTGGATCTTATGATGATGCATCCATAAATTAGATAAAGAATTTTTATCCAGCATCTTAAATTTAGATATATTATTATTTGATTTTAAATTTTAATATTAATATTTTTTTGTATAATAGCATAAGGATGAACTGTTTCAATCGACAACGAACTTGTTAGCGTAGACGACTAAGGTTGCCAAAGAGTTCAAGGCATCAACTCACTAACCACATAAGGCTGCTGTCACGAGCAGAGCCTAAACTAATCAAGTTCATATGAGATGAGTATTACGTCGCATAAAAACGGATTACATAATGCTAACGCAGCTTATGTTTATGTACATAGACGTGACTTGAAGAATGATATGAGTTTTCCTATGAGTCTGATATCGGAGGAAAAGTTTGACACGAATAATTAAATTATTATATGTCGACTGGAAATTCATAAGCATGCATTTTGAAGTGTCTTACAACTTGCTTAAACGAAATATAAATTTAATAGCTTTTGGACAGGACATAGTTTGATGGTGATACGTTAAAAGTTCACGATTCATAACCTTATCTGACATGACATGCTTAAGACTAAAGTATGCATGTGATTGAAACAAACAATTAGCAAACGGAAAGTCTGCAAAGCAGGGATCTTAGAAAAACAATATATAGTAACTATTCGGTATCGCTTATTCTCATTCATTCTTGTGTAGCAGTAGAATTTGACCGGCATTTTGTTGTCCTCATGATTTGATTTTAGAGATTATACCTTTGACTTTGCATAATGAATCAGTCACGATTGGATAACTAAATTAATGGTCAAAATGATCGAGATATTAGTGATATGATTTTTTATTTCAAAAAAATAAATTTTCTTAACTAAATCAACGGGTTACAAATGGCATTCCGATATGGGAATGTAATAAAAAGCTAAATCGAAAATTCCACTCGTCTCTTTAAAAAAATAAATGATTGAAAAATCTGATCAATCAGTTGGTCATCTTATTTTTTTAATAAATAAAAATATTATATATATCAAAATATGTAAAACAATATTTCTTACAGACGACGGATAACATAACTATGCATCAAAATCAAAATGTTCATCAACATCATTGTGTCAAATTCCACGTGCACGAGTTCAAATCTCAGTTCAACGGTCTAAACTCCCACCAACACTGCCATGATCACGAGCTGCCATAGCATGATACGGTCACGTCAACGTCATTAAATAAGACGGTCAAATTCGACGTGCACAGATTCAAATCTCTCAGTGAGAAGGTCATAAAAGTCCCACCAAAATTGCCATGAACAGTTGATTTGATTGAGCTCTGCCATTGTATGAGACGGTCACGTCAACATCATTAAATAAAACGGTCAATTTCGACGTGCACAGATTCAAATCTCTCAGTGAGAAGGTCATAAAAGTCCCACCAAAATTGCCATGAACAGTTGATTTGATTGAGCTACCATAGTATGATACGGTCACGTCAATAATCACCAATTAACCTATCAACTATGTACAAAAATCGTAAGCACTGTCATGTCTATCAAAAAGAAAAGTGGGGCCTCTTGCTCCTTCGTTCCCATGCAACTATGGATTTCACCGACACGCGTTACTGTTCGCCCTCCACTTTCTCTTCCTCCTACTACTGCTACTTCACTCGGTCCATCTAACCTCATATCGTATCGTAGGCGGCTTTGACATCTATATAGTGTCTTACCTCGTTACGAATCATGTTTCATAAGGTTATTATGAACGATGAATTATGGATAAAAGAATGATCAGAAAACATCTAAAATCTCTCAACAATATCATATATTTATATCTCCTCTTATTTACGTATCTGTATATTCAAGTATTTTTTTTAACTTAGAAAATCTTATTTTTCTATGAGCGAGAGCATAGAATCTGTGATAAGTAATTAAAAGAATTCATCCCATCATTGTCATATTCTAAGGAATCATATCATAATTAAATTTTCTTGATCGATTATCATAATCAGAATCCAATTATATTCATAATATATCTTATCAAATTAGATAAGATAACATAATCTTTTTTTTTTCACTTAGCCCATTAATTGATAAGATAAAAAATATAAAATATAAATATAAATTTATTT
Source organism: Musa acuminata AAA Group (assembly GCF_036884655.1). Taxonomy (NCBI): domain Eukaryota; kingdom Viridiplantae; phylum Streptophyta; class Magnoliopsida; order Zingiberales; family Musaceae; genus Musa; species Musa acuminata. Next base: position 37,532,913 of record NC_088354.1, read on the forward strand.
TAAAAAATTATATTTAATTAGATTATATTTTTTTTTTAAAAAAAAATAATTTACAAATGCACATAAATTTTTATAAAACAAATCAATAAGTTCAATAAATATAATACCATATTAAATTTGACTATCAATATTAATTATAACGATCGTATATCATATTTCTATAATCAATTAATTAACTAAATGAGTGTAATCAATATATACAACATCATCATCCAACAAAGTCAAGAATTTTTCGTTCAGCTCTGACCTTAAAAATCGTGGGATCAGGATAGGGCCCTTAAAACCTTTAGATGCACTATCGTTTGTTATGATACAAAGACAAGTAGGAAACACTTTGCAGGTGCGGACATAATCAATAATATGACATGAACAGTTGATTTGTGCGCCAGAGAGAGCGGTAAAGGTAACTATCAATCAACTCTTACATTATCAACCGTTCACACGTCACTGTCTTACGAATTTATGGGATACGCCGATGTGTTTTTTGCATCGATTGAGAGTGGCCTTTCATTGCTGCGTGTACTGGATACATGCAGATTCCCAAATTGTTGCTTCCTTTGGGTTGCACCCAAAATTCGTTAGTGCCCAGAATAAAATAGCTATTTAATGTGTTCAACAGTCCAAACTTGGATATATTAATTTGGATCAAAGTAGGACTATTGATTTGACTTCAACTTGTGTATTTCATATACATCCGTCTTATGACATGTTCAAAGAAATAATACAACGGATGGCCTCTGAGTATGAACGCATCTCTAAGTGTTAGAGACTACACCTTGGACTTTTCTTTTGAATGCAGTCGCACAAGCTTTGTCCCAAATGAACCTGTCCCAAAACATCGTGAAATGATACTAAACTAATGTTTTTATTATTATTTGGACTTACAGATTTAGAATACCGATGATTATGAAAGAAAATTACAAATCAAACCATATCACTATCATCTTTCAAAGTCAGGTTTTCCTCGACCAACGAAACAATTACGTTCCGAAACATGGTCAAAAATATACTGAATGAAAATAATCCACTCAGAGTAGGACGACACGTCCATGGCGGCTTGCTTGCTACCGAAACAATCAAGTAATGAACGGAAAGTTGGCGTAGGAAGAGATTGTAGAAAAAATAATACATATAAATATATATATATAACGATTATTTATCAGATTTTGTAGTTTGTTCTCATTTTAAAGTGGCTGACGAATTTGACCGCCACCATTGTGATCCCATTATTTTGTTTGTTGTACCATCGAGACTTTGACCCAGATGAACTATCGTGATGATACGGTAACGTCTCTCACTGCTCAACCGGGAAGCTGCACGCGAAACTCGTAACTGTCATGTGTATAAGAAGGGTGTACGGGCCTGTGGTGCCTCATCACCAGAAAACTAATTCAACCATGGATCTCACCAGCACCTCCTTCCTCTTCACCTTTCTCGTCCTCCTCGTTTCGCTGCTGCTACTCAAGAAGAACAGGTCCGGTCGCGGAGCTAGTGCCACACTGCCTCCCGGTCCATCTAAGCTCCCTATCATAGGCAGCTTGCACCATCTCTTGGGTGGCCTGCCGCATCGTTCCCTCACTGCCTTATCTAAGAAATTTGGCCCCGTGATACTCCTGAAGCTCGGTGAGGTCCCCACCCTCGTTGTCTCATCTACCGAAGCGGCTGCTGAGATCATGAAAACCCACGACGTCAGCTTCGCCTCTCGGCCCACTAACCTGAATCTCCAGTCCGCCACATACGGTGACAGGGGCGTCGGCTTTACCTCGTATGGATTCCACTGGAGGGAGCTGCGCAAGATGAGCATCGTGGAGCTATTGAGTGCCAAGCGAGTCCAATCTTTTCGCTTTATCCGGGAAGAGGAGGTGCTTAATCTTGTGCGGTCGATAGTCCTGTTGTCCGACGCTGGTTCCACCGTGAACCTCAGTAAGAAATTGGTGCTGTTGGCTAATGACATAGGCTCCCGGTCCGTCATCGGCAGCAAGTGCAAGTACCAGAAAGAGTTCATACGGATAGTGATGCAAACGCTGGAAGCTGCCGGAGGCTTCAGTTTGGCGGACTTATTCCCGTCATGGCCGATAATTAAACTTCTCAGTGGCGCGACTTTCAAGATGCAGATGTTACACCGTGACATGGACGCGATCCTGAATAGCATCATTCAAGAGCGCAGAGAAAGGAAGTCCTCAAAGCAACCGGAGGAGGAGGAGGAGGAGGAGGCCTTGGTCGATGTCATGCTGAGAGTTCAAGCTGAAGGTAGCCTGTCATTCCCCTTAGCAGACGAGGACATGAAAGCCATGATGCTGGTATGCTTTTTTTGAAACCCTAATCTTTCCTTACAGTCGCAGTTTCGAGAATCTAATTTATGGAATCCTTTTGCAATAAAGGATATGCTCGGTGGGGCCAGCGAGACCTCCGCAGGAATAATGGAGTGGGCCATGTCGGAGCTGATGAGGAATCCAAGAGTGATGCGGAAGTTGCAAGAGGAGGTGAGGGAGACTGTCGGAGAAAAGGGAAAGGTGACGGAGAAGGACATCAACGGAATGAACTACTTGAAACTGGTCATCAAGGAGACTCTGAGGCTGCACCCTCCTGTTCCTCTGCTGCTCCCCCGAGAGTGCCGGGAGACGTGCGAGGTTCTTGGTTACCAGATACCAGAGAAGACAAGAGTATTCGTGAACGTTTGGGCCTTGGGAAGGGATCCTCGATACTGGGACAGTCCCACTGAGTTTGAGCCAGAGAGATTCGAGAGGAGGAATGCCATGGTCGACTTCAAGGGAACCAACTTTGAGTTCTTACCTTTCGGGGCAGGCAGGAGGATATGCCCAGGGATGTCATTTGGTTTGAAGAGCATAGAGCTTTCCCTGGCTAGCCTTCTCTACAACTTTGATTGGGAGCTCCCATCGGGAAATGAAGGGATGCCCCGGGAGTTGGACATGAGCGAGACCTTCTCGATTACGTGCCGGAGGAAGTCGGACCTCTGCCTACTTGCCATCCCTCGTATTCCTTTCTCCATGACTCGAACTTTACCCAAAAATACATGCAACCGTAGTCAGTTTCTTCAAGTATGCACTTCTACCCAATAGTCTTTACTTGTATCGTCGTCATCGTTATCGTCCTCATCGGAGCAGCATTGTTACAGAAATTTGTTACACTTCATATAGACAGTGTTGATAAAGTGTAGGAGGCTCTTTCTTGTGACGTCCTCTTATGGGCTGTTTAGTATAATGAAATGACCGTTTTCTTTAGAGTGCTTCTATATTATCATTTTCACTAACTAATGACCTTCTGACTGCGAGAATCGACTTGGCAGTTGGGAGTATCGGATTCCTCAGGTGCAGACATCGAGGAATTAGTATCCTTGTTGTATAACCGATCATCAGGTATTTCATCGCTTCATTTATTCCTCGGACAATCAAGTGTTTCATGCATTTATTTCAGACAAGGGTGCCCTTCTCGTGATGACTCCCAGGCATCTAATGTTGCCCAAGTTATCTGACCATTCTTATTTTCACAAGCAGTAGATTCCATATGCTTGACCATAGATCTCCATTAGCTCCTGTTACACTGTCCGGTACTTGCGTTCGGAATTAACTATTCTTGACTGCAGTTGTGGATGCTGTGCGAAGGTCATGTACCAAGGAGGATGCGTTGAAACTTCTTGTCGGAGCAAATTCAGAGGACAGCCAGCATGCTATAATCAACCAACCGAAAGATGATCAAGGGCCATCAGCCGCTTTAGCTAATGAAGATAAAATGGATCTGGGAGGAGAACACAAATATGAGAGAGACGAAGCCGTGGAAGACGAGCTTGCGAAAGAACTGACCGGTGATCCATTGGCAGACTACGACGCGGAAGTAATGAAAGAAGGAGAGGCCAAAGCAAAGTATTTGGCCCTTCTGGATTCAAAAGCCAATGCAACATAGGAAATAAGATACACAGGTTCTTCCAGAATCCAGTAAATAAGTAAGATTGTGTAGTTTCATTTTTTATCCTCCAGCATTAATATAGTATTATAAAAGATACGAGTGCGATTTCTTCTTTAATTAGCCTTAAGGTTTCTTTTTTCTCCTTTTGTAATCATCATTTCCAAATGGGTTTTTATGTATCTCTGGCAATGTGCACCCAGTCGCCAAGAGGTCATATATGGTGTTTTATATTTAAAATATCTTGCTTGAAGGGAAAAAGCTTGAACTAGTTACGCTAAATTTACACTGCCCCTTGGTTGGAAGTGAATAGATATGTCAACTTTCATATGGTTTCAAGCGTAAAGGCATCTCTATTCCCTTCCACAAAATTATCTATAAACACTTGATAATTTTGTGGAAGGGAATAGAGATGCCATTGGTTGATGCCTCCAAAAATGAATATCCCATTTTGAATATGAATGATAGGCACAAAATCGATCTTTTATGCCTTTGGCTTATGTGATTAAAAGAAGCTTTACTGAATCACTAATAATCGAACAAGTTGTAAAGCCCGAAACCCCAAGCCCCAAACTATTATTAAGAGTTTGGTTTATTTGGATATTTTTATCTATCTTTTATTCATAATGGCTCTTAGTCAGGCTAGAGATACAGTTGTCTAGAAAACAAGCCAAATCAGGGTTTGGATGAAATTTTACGGTATCCAAGCTATGCATTATCATAACACTCATCCTTGACAATAATATTTAATTATTTTAAATATCAAAAAAGAGATTTTTTATTTAATTAATATTATTTTATTATGTTAAACAGCCCATAAGAGGGCTTTGCATGAAAGAGCCTCATACACTTTATCAACACTGTCTATATGAAGTGTAACAAATTTCTATAACAATGCTGCTCCGATGAGGACGAGGACGAGGACGAGGACGATAACGATGACGACGACATAGGTAAAGACTACCGGGTACACATGCATGCATGAAGAAACGACTATGGGTGCATGTATTTTTGGGTAAAGGTCAGGTCATGGAGAAAGGAATACGAGGGATGGCACGCAGGCAGAGGTCCGACTTCCTCCGGCACGTAATCGAGAAGGTTTCGCTCATGTCCAACTCCTGGGGCATCCCTTCATCTCCCGATGGGAGCTCCCAATCAAAGTTGTAGAGAAGGCTAGCCAGGGAAAGCTCTATGCTCTTCAAACCAAACGACATCCCTGGGCATATCCTCCTGCCTGCCCCGAAAGGTAAGAACTCAAAGTTGGTTCCCTTGAAGTCGACCATGGAATTCCTCCTCTCGAATCTCTCTGGCTCAAACTCAGTGGGATTGTCCCAGTATCGAGGATCCCTTCCCAATGCCCAAACGTTCACGAATACTCTTGTCTTCTCTGGTATCTGGTAACCAAGAACCTCGCACGTCTCCCGGCACTCTCGGGGGAGCAGCAGAGGAACAGGAGGGTGGAGCCTCAGAGTCTCCTTGATGACCAGTTTCAAGTAGTTCATTCCGTTGATGTCCTTCTCCGTCACCTTTCCCTTTTCTCCGACAGTCTCCCTCACCTCCTCTTGCAACTTCCGCATCACTCTTGGATTCCTCATCAGCTCCGACATGGCCCACTCCATTATTCCTGCGGAGGTCTCGCTGGCCCCACCGAGCATATCCTTTATTGCAAAAGGAATCCAGAAATTAGATTCTCGAAACTGCGACTGTAAGGAAAGATTAGGGTTTAAAAAAACAAGCATACCAGCATCATGGCTTTCATGTCCTCGTCTGCTAAGGGGAATGACAGGCTACCTTCAGCTTGAACTCTCAGCATGACATCGACCAAGGCCTCCTCCTCCTCCTCCTCCGGTTGCTCTGCGGACTTCCTTTCTCTGCGCTCTTGAATGATGCTATTCAGGATCGCGTCCATGTCACGGTGTAACATCTGCATCTTGAAAGTCGCGCCACTGAGAAGTTTAATTATCGGCCATGACGGGAATAAGTCCGCCAAACTGAAGCCGCCGGCAGCTTCCAGCGTTTGCATCACTATCCGTATGAACTCTTTCTGGTACTTGCACTTGCTGCCGATGACGGACCGGGAGCCTATGTCATTAGCCAACAGCACCAATTTCTTACTGAGGTTCACGGTGGAACCAGTGTTGGACAACAGGACTATCGACCGCACAAGATTAAGCACCTCCTCTTCCCGGATAAACCGAAAAGATTGGACTCGCTTGGCACTCAATAGCTCCACGATGCTCATCTTGCGCAGCTCCCTCCAGTGGAATCCATACGAGGTAAAGCCGACGCCCCTGTCACCGTATGTGGCGGACTGGAGATTCAGGTTAGTGGGCCGAGAGGCGAAGCTGACGTCGTGGGTTTTCATGATCTCAGCAGCCGCTTCGGTAGATGAGACAACGAGGGTGGGGACCTCACCGAGCTTCAGGAGTATCACGGGGCCAAATTTCTTAGATAAGGCAGTGAGGGAACGATGCGGCAGGCCACCCAAGAGATGGTGCAAGCTGCCTATGATAGGGAGCTTAGATGGACCGGGAGGCAGTGTGCCACGAGATCCATTACCGGACCTGTTCTTCTTGAGTAGCAGCAGCGATACGAGGAGGACGAGAATGGAGAAGAGGAAGGAGGTGCTGGTGAGATCCATGGTTTAATCAGTTTTCTGGTGATGAGGCACGACAGGCCCGTCCACCCTTCTTATACACATGACAGTTACGAGTTTCGCATGCAGCTTCCCGGTTGTTGAGTACTGACAGACGATACCATATCATCTGGGTCAAAGTCTCGATAGTACAACAAACAAAATAATGGGATCACAATGGTGGCGGTCAAATTCGTCAGCCACTTTAAAATGAGAATAAACTATAAAATCTGATAAATAATCGTTATATATATATTTATATATATTATTTTTTCTACAATCTCTGCAACCCCAACTTTTCGTTCGTTACTTATTGTTTCGGTCGCAAGCAAGCCGCCATGGACGTGTCCTACTCCGAGGGTATTACTTTCATTCTGTATATCTTTGACCATGTTTCGGAACGAAATTGTTTCGTTGGTCAAGGAAAATCTAACTTTGAAAGATGATAGTGATATGGTTTGATTTGTAATTATTTTTTTCTATAATCTGATAAATAATCGTTATATATATTATTTTTTCTATAATCTCTGCCTACGCCAACTTTCCGTTCGTTACTTGATTGTTTCGGTCGCAAGCAAGCTGCCATGGACGTGTCCTACTCCGAGTGGACAAAGCTTGTGCGGCATGCAAAAGAAAAGTCCAAGGTGTAGTCTCTTTAACACTTGAGATGCGTCCATGTTCAGTGGTCACCCGTTGTATTATTTCTTTGAGCATGTTTGACCGTTGTATTATTTCTTTGAGCATGTCATAAGATGGATGTATATGAAATTGACAAGATGAAGTCAAATCAAGAATCCTACTTTGGTCCAAATTATTATAAATCCAAGTTTGGATTGTTGAACTCGTTGAATAGCTATTTTATTCTTGCCACTGACGAATTCTGGGTGCAACCCAAAGGAAGCAACAATTTGGGAATCTGCATGTATCTAGGACACGCAGCAATGAAAGGCCACTCTCAATCGACGCAAAAAACACATCGGTGTATCCCATGAATTCGTAAGACAGTGACGAGTGAACGGTTGATAATGTACATGTTGATTGATAGTTACCTTTACCGCTCTCTCTGGCGCACAAATCAACAGTTCATGTCATATTATTGATTATGTCCGACATGTTAATAAAGATATTATTAAAAGAAAAACAGAAGATATGTCGACAATTGATCGATATGATTTCATATTGAGGATTTTTATACATAGTTGATAGGTTATTGACTTCATATTTAACATACAGTGCTTACGATTTTTGTACATAGTTGATAGTTTAATTGGTGATTATTGACGTGACCGTCTCATACAATGGCAGAGCTCAATCAAATCAACTGTTCATGGCAATTTTGGTGGGACTTTTATGACCTTCTCACTGAGAGATTTGAATCTGTGCATGCCGAAATTGACCGTTTTATTTAATGATGTTGACGTGACCGTATCATGCTATGGCATGGCAGTGTTGGTGGGAGTTCAGACCGTTGAACTGAGAGATTTATGACACAATGATGTTGATGAACATTTTGATTTTGATGCATAGTTATGTTATCCGTCGTCTATAAGAAATATTGTTTTACATATTTTGATATATATAATATTTTTTATTTATTAAAAAAATAAGATGACCAACTGATTGATCAGATTTTTCAATCATTTATTTTTTTTTAAAGAGAGGAGTGGCATTTTCGATTTAGCTTTTTATTACATTCCCATATCGGAATGCCTTTTGTAACCCGTTGATTTAGTTAAGAAATTTTATTTTTTTGAAATAAAAAATCATATCACTAATATCTCGATCATTTTGACCATTAATTTAGTTATCCAATCGTGACTGATTCATTATGGAAAGTCAAAGGTATAATCTCTAAAATCAAATCATGAGGACAACAAAATGCCGGTCAAATTCTACTGCTACACAAGAATGAATGAGAATAAGCGATAGCGAATAATTACTATATATTGTTTTTCTAAGATCCCTGCTTTGCAGACTTTCCGTTTGCTAATTGTTTGTTTCAATCACATGCATACTTTAGTCTTGAGCATGTCATGTCAGATAAGGTTATGAATCGTGAACTTTTAACGTATCACCAGCAAACTATGTCCTGTCCAAAAGCTATTAAATTTATATTTCGTTTAAGCAAGTTGTAAGACACTTCAAAATGCATGCGACATACAATAATTTAATTATTCGTGTCGTCCGATATCAGACTCGTAGGAAAACTCGTATCATTCTTCAAGTCACTCTATGTACGTAAACATAAGATGCGTTGGAATTATGTAATCTGTTTTTATGTGACGTAATACTCATCTCAAATGAACTTGATTAGTTTAGGCTCTGCTCGTGACAGCAGCCTTATGCGGTTGGTGAGTCGATGCCTTTAACTCTTTAGCAACCTTAGCCATCTAAGCTAATAGGTTCGTTGTTGATTGAAACATGGTTATGCTATTATACAAAAAATATTAATATTAAATTTTAAAATCAAATAATAATCGATCTAAATTTATTATGCTAGATAGAAAATCAAATAATAAACATCATCGTCCGATCCAAAAGCTATAATGATGTCGATATGGAATGAGAACTAAAGTCGTCTTTTTTTCTTTCCTTATCTTTCATAAGATCACTAAGTGATAGATTTAGGGATGAAAGGAAGATGAAAAAAAGATCTGTAATCTTTCATTGACTAGATCACGTGACTAAAGAGAGACAAGAGAAGATCTATAATTTTTCAATCATGTCACGTATCCATACATCCACATATCCACTTATTATGTATATCCAATTATTGGTGTATAGTCCCTAGAAGATTCTATCTATTTATATCCAAAGAGTCTATTATAAGTAATTAGGAGAGTCCATTCCATCAAGATCATCTCCTAAGTAATCCTCGTCCGATCCAAAAGCTATAATGATGTCGATATGAGAACTAAAGACGTCTTTTCTCTTTTCTTATCTTTCAAAGGGTCACTGAGTGATGAATTTAGGGATGAAAGGAAGACGAAAAAAAGATCTGTGATCTTTTATTGACTAGATCACGTGACTAAAGAGCGATGAAAGAAGATCTATAATTTCTCAATCATGTCATGTATCCAAACATCCACATATCCATGTATTATGTGTATCCAATTATTGGTGTATAGTCCCTAAAAGATTCTATTTATTTATAGGTAAGAGCAAAGAATCTATGATAAGTAATCAAGAGAGTCCCTTATATCGAGATCATCCCCTAAAGAATTCTACCATAATTGGACTTTAGTCGATAATCATAATCAAAATCTAATCATATCTATAATATATCTTACCTAATTAGATAGGGCCACATAATCTAACATTTTTTCACTTGACCCATTAATTGGTAAGATACAAAGGGGTTCAAAATAAAAAATAAAAAATAAAAAATTTATTTTAAAATAATTTTACCCAATTAGATTGTAAAGTTTTAATAGTTTTTATACACACAAATAAAAAAAAAGACTAATAAATCTAATAAATATAATAATATTACATTAAATCTGAGTAGAAATATGAGTTAGAGAGGTTGTATGTCATCAATGTTATGCTTTCTTCTATATACCACCGTACTGTTAGTCCTTCCTAATATAGTCTAAAATAACTTTTATAATTTATTTTGTTAAAACGATCATGTTATCATATTAAATAAATATGAATAGAATAACAAAAATAATAACTTTAGATACATAAGTAAGAATATTAATTATTATATCAACTAAAATATGCATTATCATATCTTTTATGGGTTGCTCATAAACCCAACCATAAGAATATATGTTGTCAAACATTTTAGACCGTAAGTCCAAGTGAATGGATCAATAATCAATATAGTGGAACTCAAGTTATTAATTGATATTAGGTATTTCTGAACTCTCTTCTCTTCTCTGACCATCAAGTAGTATATATCATAATGCATAAAATTATAACCGTACTTATCATTTTTAGAGAACAAAGTTACTATGATATGTCAAAATATATCTTCAACGACTTGGTAATTGAGTCTAACTACACAAGTCCTAAGATAAAATTTTACAATCATAAAACTTCATTGATGATCTCAAAGAATGCCACAAAATCAACTTCTATTGTTAATAATGTAATAATATGACTTTATGTTTTTCCCTATAAATTACCTCTCCAATTGATATAGATATAATTGTAAAGTGGAATTCCTATTATCAAGATATATTACAAAATTAGCACTTGAAAATACCATCATTTTAAGTTGAACTAATTTCATATATATGAGTATATAATCCTTTATCCCTTCTAAATATCTTAATAATTTATTTGTAATCTTTTAGTATTTTAATTATTGGGTAACTCTAGTATTTATCCAGTATTTCAACTACAAAACTAATATCTAATCTTGTATAGGCTTGAGTATATAATAAACTTCTAACTGTACATACATAAAGAATATTTTTCTTTATATAATTATTTTTTATTTTTAAAAATACTTATTTTGGTTGAAACTTTTACTTTTATCATTGTTTAAACAAAAATATATACTAAATCTCCTCAAAACTTAATCAATATATCATTTTTTAAATAATCATATTAATACTTGAAATCTATCACTAAATATCTCAATGCTAATAACATAAAATATCTCATTCATATCAACAATCTTATAATTCTTGATGAGAAATTTCTTAGTTCGGTATAATAAACCAAGATCATTACTGTTAAACAAAATATTATCTATATATAAGACATATAATAAATTTGCTCCTATTTATATTCAGATATAAATAATAATCGAATATAAATAGGGGGCTTCTATTGTTGAGCATTCGAATGAAATATAGAGTATCACTAACTAGTTTTCCTCTACGAAAATATCTCTTGATGATGAGTTACATGCATTGGTACTTCATAGCTCATTGTTAGAAAGTTGGGAGACACTAGTGGTTTCCCTTAGTAATTTTGTGGCAGACGATGTTATTACTATGAGCCTCGTAACAAGTAGTTTATTGAATGAGGAGTTAAGGAGAAAGAATTCAGTAACATATAGAAAAGTCAAAGTTCAACGATAGAAGCTGTTCACGCATGGGTAGAAGCAAGTCAAGATAAAGAAAAAATATTGTGATGAGAAAGAGCATTACAAGAATCAATACAAGCAACCCAACAACAACAAGAGAAAGAGAAAAGAAGTAGAGCCTACAGAGTCAAAAGAGAATATCACAGCTATGGTGCATGGTAGTGGCTATTTGATTTTGTCTCTTTCTGATGATATTTTCTCTTATGTGTTAGGATCTTTAGTAGGTAATTGACATAGGTGCTTCTTAACATGCTACACTACAGATAGAGTTTTTTTGCTACCTACAAGTCTAAAAATTTTCCTGTTATAAAGATATGCAACTATGGCATGACAGACATCATCTATCCACATAAAAACCAACCTCAACTACATGTTGGTATTTAAGGATATGAGACATATAGTTGACTTGAGATTGAATTTAATTTCAATTGGAAGATTAGATAATGAAGACTTTGATAGCATACTTCCAAAAGGGCAATAAAAGCTTGTGTTGAGCAGATGAATGCTAGAAAGAAATACTTCGGCATTGAGTTCCGGCATAAACAACTGGGATATATAAGCGAGAAAGGGCAGCAAGTTTTTTTAAAGATAGAAGTCTTGTCAGACTTTAGAGGTATACATCTAAACTCTTGTATTGATTATTTAGCTGACAAACAACATAGAGTTTTCTTTATTAGTTCTTTAAAGATAACTCTCGGTAGATCTATTAATATTTTTAGTATCAGTGGTGTACTTTATTTTGTCACTTTTATAGGCGACTTTTCCAGAAAAGTTTGAGCCTATGCCATAAAGACCAAATATCATTTTATTAATATTTTTAAATAGTTTCATACCAAAGTTGAAAGGGAGAAAGAAAGAAAATTGAAATGTATAAGATCATATAATGATTGTTAGTACACAAGATTGTTTGATAATTATTGTAGGTCACATGACATCTAACATGAGGTGACAGTTCCTGATATATCTTAGCATAATATAATTATATAGAGGATAGATCATACCATTATAGAAAACATCATATGCATGATTTTATAGGCCAAGCTACTCAAAAAGTTTTCGGATGAGACTTTGAGGACTGTAGTTATTGTCATTAACTTGTCATCCTATGCAACTTTAGATGGTGATATTATAAAGTATATATGGTCAAAAAATGATATCTCCTGTAAGCACTTGAGAGTATTTTGTTGTCATGCATTTACACACATTTCAGATATTGAGAAGTCGAAGCTAGATGATATGATAAAAGAATATATTTTTCTTTGCTATTCTCATGATCAGTTTGGTTATAGGCATTTGGATCTAGAAAAAACAGAAGGTATTTAGAAACAGAGATATAATTTTTTTTTATAACAACAAATTCTTTTTTAATTAGTCTTAAATTTTTTTCTCTTTTTGTAATCATCATTTCCAAATGGTTTTTTATGTATCTATGACAATGTGCACCGGTCGCAGAGAGGTCATATATGTTGTTTTACATTTATAATATATTGATCGAAGGGAAAAAGCCGGAACTAGTTGTTACGCTAAATTTACACTCTACTTTGGTTGGAAGTAAATAGATTTGTCGACTTTAAGATAGTTTCAAGCATAAAGGCATCTCTATCCCTTCCACAAAATTATCTATAAACACTTGATAATTTTGTGGAAGAGAAAAGAGATGCCATTTCTTTATGCCTCCAAAAATGGATATATCATTTTGAATATGAATGATAGGCACAAATTGGATTTTTTATGCCTTCAAGCGTTTGCTTATGTGATTAAGAGAAGCTTTACAGAATCATTAATGATCAAACAAGCTGTAAAGCCAGAAATCTCAAACCCTTAACTATTATTAAGAGTTTGGTTTAGTTGGATACTTATATCTATCTTTATTCATAATATCTCTTAGTTGGGCTAGAGATACAGTTGACTAGAAAATAAGCCAAATCAGGATTTTGATGAAATTTTACGGTATTCAAGATATGCTTTTTCGTAACATTCATCCTTTGGCAATAATATTTAATTATTTCAAATATCAAAACGGTCATTTCATTATACTAAACAGCCCATAAGAGTCACAAGAAAGAGCCTCCTACACTTTATCAACACTGTCTATATGAAGTGTAACAAATTTCTGTAACAATGCTGCTCCGATGAGGACGATAACGATGACGACGATACAAGTAAAGACTATTGGGTAGAAGTGCATACATGAAGAAACGACTACGGTTGCATGTATTTTTGGGTAAAGGTCAAGTCATGGAGAAAGGAATACGAGGGATGGCACGTAGGCAGAGGTCCGACTTCCTCCGGCACGTAATCGAGAAGGTCTCGCTCATGTCCAACTCCTGGGGCATCCCTTCATTTCCCGATGGGAGCTCCCAATCAAAGTTGTAGAGAAGGCTAGCCAGGGAAAGCTCTATGCTCTTCAAACCAAATGACATCCCTGGGCATATCCTCCTGCCTGCCCCGAAAGGTAAGAACTCAAAGTTGGTTCCCTTGAAGTCGACCATGGAATTCCTCCTCTCGAATCTCTCTGGCTCAAACTCAGTGGGACTGTCCCAGTATCGAGGATCCCTTCCCAAGGCCCAAACGTTCACGAATACTCTTGTCTTCTCTGGTATCTGGTAACCAAGAACCTCGCACGTCTCCCGGCACTCTCGGGGGAGCAGCAGAGGAACAGGAGGGTGCAGCCTCAGAGTCTCCTTGATGACCAGTTTCAAGTAGTTCATTCCGTTGATGTCCTTCTCCGTCACCTTTCCCTTTTCTCCGACAGTCTCCCTCACCTCCTCTTGCAACTTCCGCATCACTCTTGGATTCCTCATCAGCTCCGACATGGCCCACTCCATTATTCCTGCGGAGGTCTCGCTGGCCCCACCGAGCATATCCTTTATTGCAAAAGGAATCCAGAAATTAGATTCTCGAAACTGCGACTGTAAGGAAAGATTAGGGTTTTAAAAAAAGCATACCAGCATCATGGCTTTCATGTCCTCGTCTGCTAAGGGGAATGACAGGCTACCTTCAGCTTGAACTCTCAGCATGACATCGACCAAGGCCTCCTCCTCCTCCTCCTCCGGTTGCTCTGCGGACTTCCTTTCTCTGCGCTCTTGAATGATGCTATTCAGGATCGCGTCCATGTCACGGTGTAACATCTGCATCTTGAAAGTCGCGCCACTGAGAAGTTTAATTATCGGCCATGACGGGAATAAGTCCGCCAAACTGAAGCCTCCGGCAGCTTCCAGCGTTTGCATCACTATCCGTATGAACTCTTTCTGGTACTTGCACTTGCTGCCGATGACGGACCGGGAGCCTATGTCATTAGCCAACAGCACCAATTTCTTACTGAGGTTCACGGTGGAACCAGCGTTGGACAACAGGACTATCGACCGCACAAGATTAAGCACCTCCTCTTCCCGGATAAAGCGAAAAGATTGGACTCGCTTGGCACTCAATAGCTCCACGATGCTCATCTTGCGCAGCTCCCTCCAGTGGAATCCATACGAGGTAAAGCCGACGCCCCTGTCACCGTATGTGGCGGTCTGGAGATTCAGGTTAGTGGGCCGAGAGGCGAAGCTGATGTCGTGAGTTTTCATGATCTCAGCAGCCGCCTCGGTAGATGAGACAACGAGGGTGGGGACCTCACCGAGCTTCAGGAGTATCACGGGGCCAAATTTCTTAGATAAGGCAGTGAGGGAACGATGCGGCAGGCCACCCAAGAGATGGTGCAAGCTGCCTATGATAGGGAGCTTAGATGGACCGGGAGGCAGTGTGGCACGAGCTCCGCCACCAGACCTGTTCTTCTTGAGTAGCAGCAGCGAAACGAGGAGGACGAGAACGGAGAAGAGGAAGGAGGTGCTGGTGAGATCCATGGTTGAATAAGTTTTCTGGTGATGAGGCACCACAGGCCCGTACACCCTTCTTATACACACGACAGTTACGAGTTTCGCATGCAGCTTCCCGGTTCAGTAGTGACGGACGTTCCCGTATCATCACGATAGTTCATCTGGGTCAAAGTCTCGATTGTACAACAAACATAAAAATGGGATCACAACGGTGGCAGTCAAATTCGTCAGCTACTTTAAAATGAGAACAAACTATAAAATCTGATAAATAATTGTTATAAATATATTATTTTTTCTACAATCTCTGGCCACACCAACTTTCCGTTCGTTACTTGTTTGTTTCGGTCGCAAGCAAGCCGCCATGGACATGTCCTACTCCGAGGGTATTAGTTTCATTCAGTATATTTTTGACCATGTTTCGGAACGCAATTGTTTCGTTGGTCAAGGAAAATCGAACTTTGAAAGATGATCATGATATGGTTTGATTTACAATTTTCATTCATAATCATCAATATTCTAAATCTGAAGTCCAAATAATAATAAAATTATTAGTTTAAGATCATTTTACGATCTTTTGGGACAGGTTCATTTGGGACGAAGTTTGTACAACATGTAAAATAAAACTCGAAGGTGTAGTCTTTAACATTTAGAGATGCGTCCATGTTCATAGGCCTCCAAGTTATATTATTTCTTTAAGAATATCGTAAGACGAATGTATATGAAATTGATAATGACTCATTGACGAATAAAGACATCAAGAAGATGGTGCAAGACACCTTCGATAAGGAGGTTAGATGGATCGGGTATCAGTCTGAAACTAGCTCATTAGTTAGAGCTTATTATTCTTGTAAGTCGCAGAAGGAAATGAAATAGGAGAGCATAGAAAACGTAACCAAGTGTCAGTGAAATCCATGGTTGTATGGAACCGATGAGCAAGAGGCCACTCCTTTTTTTTTTTTTTTGGATAGACATGACAGTGTTTTTGTTTTTTTACCTAATTTCTAGGTTAATTGGTGATGAATGACGTTACCGTATTATAATACAATGGCAGCTCAATCAAATCAACTGGTCATGGCAGTGTTGGTGGGACATTAGACCGATTTCCTGAGAGATTTGAACATGTGCACGTCGAATTTGACCGTTTTGCTTGTTGATGATTGACGTGACCGTTTGGCATCTCAATCAAATCTCCGGTCATTGGCACTGTTGGTGGGATTGAAACAAACAATTAGCAAACCGAAAGTTTGCATAGCAGGGATCTTAGAAAACCAATATATATAGTAATTATTCATTGTCGCTTATTCTCATTCTATGCAGCAGTAGAATTTGACCGACATTTCGTTTTCCCCATGATTTGATTTTATAGATTATACCTTCGACTTTCCATAATGAATCAGTCACGATTGGATAACTAAATTAATGATCAAAGTGATCGCGATGTTAGTGATATAATGATCAAAGTGGTCTTGAAAGGGTTCATGGGCACGTTGATAGCAATAATCAGTTCCCTACAATGATTTAATGCTGCTTACAACTGCACCAATGTGCATGAGCAGAGAGTGGTTTCAAAGTCCTAGCAAATTTACAAACAAGGAATACCTTTGAGGTGGAGTTGGTAAATGTGCTCCTTTCAAGATTTAATACCCAGTAGCGGAGAGGTCATATATGGTGTTCCGACAAGTCTGATATCGGACGAAAAGTTTGACACGAATAATTAAATTATTATATGTCGACTGGAAATTTTAAGTGTCTTACAACTTGCTTAAACGAAATATAAATTTAATAGCTTTTGGACAGGACATAGTTTGATGGAGATACGTTAAAACTTCACGATTTATAACCTCATCTGACATGACATGCTCAAGACTAAAGTATGTATGTGATTGAAACAAACAATTAGCAAACCCGTTGATTCTCATTCATTCTTGTGTAGCAGCAGAATTTGACCGGCATTTTGTTGTCCTCATGATTTGATTTTAGAGATTATACCTTTGACTTTGCATAATGAATCAGTCAAGATTGGATAACTAAATTAATGGTCAAAGTGATCGAGATATTAGTGATATGATTTTTTATTTCAAAAAAATAAACTTGCTTAACTAAATCAACGGGTTACAAAAGACATTCCGATATGGGAATGTAATAAAAAGCTAAATCGAAAATGCCACTCCTCTCTTTTAAAAAATAAATGATTGAAAAATCTGATCAATCAGTTGGTCATCTTATTTTTTTAATAAATAAAAAATATTATATATATCAAAATATGTAAAACAATATTTCTTATAGACGACGGATAACATAGCTATGCATCAAAATCAAAATGTTCATCGACATCATTGAGTCAAATTCCACGTGCACGAGTTCAAATCTCTCAGTTCAACGGTCTAAGCTCCCACCAACACTGCCATGGTCACGAGCTGCCATAGCATGATACGGTCACGTCAACGTCATTAAATGAGACGGTCAAATTCGACGTGCACAGATTCATATCTCTCATTAAGACCGTCAAAAAAATCCGACCAACGGTGCCATATCCAGTTGATTTGATCGAGCTGCCGTAGCATGATATGGTCACGTCAACATCATTAAATAAAACGGTCAATTTCGACGTGCACAGATTCAAATCTCTCAGTGAGAAGGTCATAAAAGTCCCACCATAATTGCCATGAACAGTTGATTTCATTGAGCTCTGCCATTGTATGATACGGTCACGTCAATAATCATAACCTAGAAACTATGTACAAAAATCGCAACCACTGTATGTCTATCAGAAAGAAAAGGTGGGGCCTCTTGCTCCTTAGATCGCATACAACCATGGATTTCACCAACACGCGTTACCGTCCGCCCTCCGCTTTCTCTTGCTTCTGCTGCTGTTTCACCCAATCCATCTAACCTCCTATTGTAGGCCGTTTTCACATCTCCATGGTGTCTTACTTTGTTATTGTTTCACTTATTTATAAAATTGGATTCGTCGTATTTCACCATTATAAACAATGAATTATGGATAAAAGGATTATAAAAAAAATTATAATCTTTCAATAATATCATATATTTATATCTCCTCTTAGTATATGTGTATCCAAGTATTTTTTTTATCCTTAGATGGTCCTATCTTTTTATGAGCGAGAATATAGGGTCTGTGATAAATAATTAAGAGAGTTCATCCCATCATTATCATATTTTAAAGAATTATATCATAATTAGACTTTTTTGATCGATTATCATAATCAAAATCCAATCATATTCATAATATATCTTATCAAATTATATAAGATAACATAATATAATATTTTCGTATGACTCATAACGATCGTATTTCATATTTCTATAATCAATTAATTAACTAAATGATTGCATGGAATCGATCAATATATACAACATCATCATCCAACAAAATCAAGAATTTTTGGTTCAGCTCTAACCTTAAAAATCGTGGGATCAGGATAGAGCCCTTAAATAATATGACATGAATAATAGTAGGAAACACTTTGCAGGTGCGGACATAATCAATAATATGACATGAACTGTTTATTTGCGCGCTAAGAAGAGTGGTAAAGGTAACTATCAATCAACTCTTACATTATTAACCGTTCACTCGTCACTGTCTTACGAATTTATGGGATACACCGATGTGTTTTCTGCATCGATTGAGAGTGGCCTTTCGTTATTGCTTGTCTTGGATACATGCAGATGCTCACATTATTGCTTCTTTTGGGTTGCACCCAGAATTCGTCAGTGCCTAGAATAAAATCGCTATTCAACGAGTTCAACAATCCAAACTTGGATTTATAATAATTTGGACCAAAGTAGGATTCTTGATTTGACTTCATCTTGTCAAATTCACATACATCCATCTTATGACATGCTCACAAGAGTTTTATTTTGCATGCCGCACAAGCTTTGTCCCAAATGAACCTGTCCCAAAACAACGTGAAATGATACTAAACTAATATTTTTATTATTATTTGGACTTACAGATTTAGAATATTGATGATAATGAATGAAAATTACAAATCAAACCATATCACGATCATCTTTCAAAGTTAGATTTTCCTTGACCAACGAAACAATTGTGTTCCGAAACATGGTCAAAGATATACAGAATGAAACTAATACCCTCGGAGTAGGACACGTCCATGGCGGCTTGCTTGCGACCGAAACAATCAAGTAACGAACGGAAAGTTAACGTTGCAGAGATTGTAGAAAAAATAATATATATAAATATATATATAACAATTATTTATCAGATTTTATAGTTTGTTCTCATTTTAAAGTGGCTGACGAATTTGACCGCCACCATTGTGATCACAAGTTTTTGTTTGTTGTACTATCGAGACTTTGACCCAGATGAACAATCGTGATGATACGGTAACGTCTCTCACTACTCAACAGGGAAGCTGCATGCGAAACTCGTAACTGTCATGTGTATAAGAAGGGTGGACGGGCCTGTCGTACCTCATCACCAGAAAACTGATTAAACCATGGATCTCACCAGCACCTCCTTCCTCTTCTCCTTTCTCGTCCTCCTCGTATCGCTGCTGCTACTCAAGAAGAACAGGTCTGGTGGCGGAGCTCGTGCCACACTGCCTCCCGGTCCATCTAAGCTCCCTATCATAGGCAGCTTGCACCATCTCTTGGGTGGCCTGCCGCATCGTTCCCTCACTGCCTTATCTAAGAAATTTGGCCCCGTGATACTCCTGAAGCTCGGTGAGGTCCCCACCCTCGTTGTCTCATCTACCGAAGCGGCTGCTGAGATCATGAAAACCCACGACGTCAGCTTCGCCTCTCGGCCCACTAACCTGAATCTCCAGTCCGCCACATACGGTGACAGGGGCGTCGGCTTTACCTCGTATGGATTCCACTGGAGGGAGCTGCGCAAGATGAGCATCGTGGAGCTATTGAGTGCCAAGCGAGTCCAATCTTTTCGCTTTATCCGGGAAGAGGAGGTGCTTAATCTTGTGCGGTCGATAGTCCTGTTGTCCAACGCTGGTTCCACCGTGAACCTCAGTAAGAAATTGGTGCTGTTGGCTAATGACATAGGCTCCCGGTCCGTCATCGGCAGCAAGTGCAAGTACCAGAAAGAGTTCATACGGATAGTGATGCAAACGCTGGAAGCTGCCGGAGGCTTCAGTTTGGCGGACTTATTCCCGTCATGGCCGATAATTAAACTTCTCAGTGGCGCGACTTTCAAGATGAAGATGTTACACCGTGACATGGACGCGATCCTCAATAGCATCATTCAAGAGCGCAGAGAAAGGAAGTCCGCAGAGCAACCGGAGGAGGAGGAGGAGGAGGCCTTGGTCGATGTCATGCTGAGAGTTCAAGCTGAAGGTAGCCTGTCATTCCCCTTAGCGGACGAGGACATGAAAGCCATGATGCTGGTATGTTCCTTTTGAAACCCTAATCTTTCCTTACAGTCGCAGTTTCGAGAATCTAATTTCTGGATTCCTTTTGCAATAAAGGATATGCTCGGTGGGGCCAGCGAGACCTCCGCAGGAATAATGGAGTGGGCCATGTCGGAGCTGATGAAGAATCCAAGAGTGATGCGAAGGTTGCAAGAGGAGGTGAGGGAGACTGTCGGAGAAAAGGGAAAGGTGACGGAGAAGGACATCAACGGAATGAACTACTTGAAACTGGTCATCAAGGAGACTCTGAGGCTGCACCCTCCTGTTCCTCTGCTGCTCCCCCGAGAGTGCCGGGAGACGTGCGAGGTTCTTGGTTACCAGATACCAGAGAAGACAAGAGTATTCGTGAACGTTTGGGCCTTGGGAAGGGATCCTCGGTACTGGGACAATCCCACTGAGTTTGAGCCAGAGAGATTCGAGAGGAGGAATTCCATGGTCGACTTCAAGGGAACCAACTTTGAGTTCTTACCTTTCGGGGCAGGCAGGAGGATATGCCCAGGGATGTCATTTGGTTTGAAGAGCATAGAGCTTTCCCTGGCTAGCCTTCTCTACAACTTTGATTGGGAGCTCCCATCGGGAAATGAAGGGATGCCCCAGGAGTTGGACATGAGCGAAACCTTCTCGATTACGTGCCGGAGGAAGTCGGACCTCTGCCTACGTGCCATCCCTCGTATTCCTTTTTCCATGACCTGACCTTTACCCAAAAATACACGCACCCGTATTCATTTCTTCATGCATGCACGTCTACTCAGTAGTCTTTACCTGTGTAATCATCGTTGTTATCATCCTCATCGGAGCAACATTGTTATAGAAATTTGTTACACTTCATATAGATAAAGTGTAGGAGACTCTTTGGTGTAAAGCCCTCTTATGGGCATTTAGTATAATGAAATAACTGTTTTGATATTTGAAATAATTAAATATTATTGAAATGTTACGAAAAAGCATAGCTTGAATACCGTAAAATTTCATCAAAATCCTGATTTGGCTTATTTTCTAGTCAACTGTATCTCTAGCCCAACTAAGAGACATTATGAATAAAGATAGATATAAGTATCCAACTAAACCAAACTCTTAATAATAGTTAAGGGTCTGAGATTTTTAGATTTACAGCTTGTTTGATCATTAATGATTCTGTAAAGCTTCTATTAATCACATAAGCCAACGCTTGAAGACATAAAAGGTCCAATTTGTGCTTATCATTCATATTCAAAATGATATATCCATTTTTGGAGGTGTAAAGCAATGACATCTCTATTCCCTTCCACAAAATTATAAGTGTTTATAGATAATTTTGTGGAAGGGAATAGAGATGCCTTTACGCTTGAAACCATCTAAAAGTCCAACAAATCTATTCACTTCCAATCAAAGTGGAGTGTAAATCCATGGTTTAGCATGGTAAGAAGCACCTATGTCAATCACCCACTCAAGAGAAAATATCATTAAAAAGAGACAAAATTAAATAGCCACCACCCTACACCATAGATGTGGTATTATCTTTTGACTCTATAGGCTCTACTTCAATTCTCTTTTTCTTGTTGTTGTTAGGTTTCTTACATTGATTCTTGTAATACCCTTTCTCATCATAATATTTTTTCTTAATCTTGACTTGTTTCTACCATTGCGTGAACTACTTCTATCCTTGAACTTTTACCTTTCTCTATTCTCTAATCAATTTGAGATGTTGCTGAAATATTTCTCCTCAACTCCTCATTCAACAAACTGCTTGTTACTTGGCTCATAGTGATAACACCGTCTAGCACAGAATTGCTAAGGGAAACCATTAGTGTCTTCCAACTTTCTAACAATTAACTAAGATATAACCATTCATGCAACTCATCATTAAAAGATATTTTCATAAAGAAAAACTAGTTAGTGATACTTTATATTTTATTTGAATGCTTAGCAATAGAAGCCTCCTATTTATATTTGATTAGTATTTATATATGAAAATCAATGGGAGCAAATTTATTATATGTCTTATATATATATAATATTTTGCTTGCCAGTAATGATATTGGTTTATTATACCAAACTAAGAAATTTCTCATCAAGAATTATAAGATTATTAATATGAATAAGACATTTTATGTTATTAGCATTGAGATATTTAGTGATAGATTTCAAGGATTACTATGACTGTCTGAAAAATGATATATTTATCGAGTTTTGGAGAGATTTAGTATATAATTTTGTTTAAACTATAATAAAAGTAAAAGTTTTAATCAAAATAAAATAAAAAATAATCAGATAAAATTTTTTTTATGTATGTGCAGTTGAAAGTTTATTATATGCTCAAGCATATGCATGATTAGATATAAGTTTTATAGTTGAAATACTGGGTAGATACTAGAGTTACCTAATAATTAAAATACTAAAAGACTATAAATAATCTATTAAGATATTCAAAAGGGATAAAGGATTATATGCTCATATATATGAAATTAGTTCAACTTAAAATGATGATATTTTCAAGTGCTAATTTTATAATATATCTTGATAATAGGAATCCCACTTTATATTTATATCTATATCAGTTGGAGAGGTAATTTATAGGGAAAAACATAAAGTCATATTATTACATTCTTAAAAATAGAAGTTAATTTTGTGGCATGCTTTGAGATCATCAATAAAGCTTTATGATTATAAAATTTTATCTTAGGACTTGATGTAATTAGACTCAATTACCAAATCGCTGAAGATATATTTTGACATATCATAGTAACTTTGTTCTCTAAAAATGATATGTACTGTTATAACTTTATGCATTACGATATATAGTACTTGATGGTTAGAGAAGAGAGTTCAGAAATAATTAATGTCAATTAATAACTTGAGTTCCACTATATTGATTATTGATCCATTTACTTGGACTTATAGCCTAAAATGTTTGAAAGAATATATTCTTATGATTGGGTATACGAGCAACCCATAAAAGATATGATGATGCATATTTTAGTTGACATAATAATTGATATTCTTGCTTATGTATTTAAAGTTATTATTTTTATTATTCTGTTCAAATTTATTTAATATGATAACAGGATTGTCTTGACAAAATAAATTATAGAAGCCATTTTAGACTATATTAGGAAGGGCTAACAGTGTTGTGGTACATAGCAGAAAGCATAGCATTGATGACATACAATCTCTCTAACTCATATTTCTAGTAGTATTATTATATTTATTAGACTTATTAGCCTTTTTTTAAATTTGTGTGCATATAAACTTTTAAAACTTTACAATCTAATTGGGTAAAATTATTTTAAAATAAATTTTTTAATTTTTATTTTGAACCTCTTTGTATCTTACCGATTAATGGGAAGTGGGAGAATGTTAGATTATGTGACCCTATCTAAGTAGGTAAGATATATTATAGATATGATTGAATTTTGATTATGATTATCGACCAAAGTTTAATTATGGTAGGATTCTTTAGAGGATGATCTCAATGGAAGGGAGTCTCATAATTACTTATCATAGACTCTTTACTCTTGCATATAAATAGACAGAATCTTCTAGGGACTATACACTAATAATTGGATACACATAATACATGGATATATGGATGTATGGATACGTGACATGATTGAGAAATTATAGATCTTCTCTCATCTCTCTTTAGTCACGTGATTTAGTCAATGAAAGATTGCATATCTTTTTTTCATCTTCCTTTCATCTCTAAATCCATCACGTAGTGATCCTATGAAAGATAATGAAAGATGAAAAGGCGACTTTAGTTCTCATTACACATCGATATTACTATA
Organism: Musa acuminata AAA Group; assembly: GCF_036884655.1. Taxonomy (NCBI): domain Eukaryota; kingdom Viridiplantae; phylum Streptophyta; class Magnoliopsida; order Zingiberales; family Musaceae; genus Musa; species Musa acuminata. Next base: position 37,557,506 of record NC_088354.1, read on the forward strand.
GCTTTTGGATCTTATGATGATGCATCCATAGATTAGATAAAGTTTTTTTATCCAGCATCATAAATTTAGATATATTATTATTTGATTTTAAATTTTAATATTAATATTTTTTTGTATAATAGCATAAGGATGAACTGTTTCAATCGACAACGAACTTGTTAGCGTAGACGACTAAGGTTGCCAAAGAGTTCAAGGCATCAACTCACTAACCACATAAGGCTGCTGTCACGAGCAGAGCCTAAACTAATCAAGTTCATATGAGATGAGTATTACGTCGCATAAAAACGGATTACATAATGCTAACGCAGCTTATGTTTATGTACATAGACGTGACTTGAAGAATGATATGAGTTTTCCTATGTGTCTGATATCGGAGGAAAAGTTTGACACGAATAATTAAATTATTATATGTCGACTGGAAATTCATAAGCAATGCATGTTTAAGTGTCTTACAACTTGCTTAAACGAAATATAAATTTAATAGCTTTTGGACAGGACATAGTTTGATGGTGATACGTTAAAAGTTCACGATTCATAACCTTATCTGACATGACATTCTCAAGACTAAATTATGCATGTGATTGAAACAAACAATTAGCAAACGGAAAGTCTGCAAAGCAGGGATCTTAGAAAAACAATATATAGTAATTATTCGCTATCGCTTATTCTCATTCATTCTTGTGTAGCAGTAGAATTTGACCGGCATTTTGTTTTCCTCGTGATTTGATTTTAGAGATTATACCTTTGACTTTGCATAATGAATCAGTCACGATTGGATAACTAAATTAATGGTCAAAATGATCGAGATATTAGTGATATGACTTTTTATTTCAAAAAAAATAAATTTTCTTAACTAAATCAACGGGTTACAAAAGGCATTCCGATATGGGAATGTAATAAAAAGCTAAATCGAAAATTCCACTCGTCTCTTTAAAAAAATAAATGATTGAAAAATCTGATCAATCAGTTGGTCAGCTTATTTTTTTTAATAAATAAAAATATTATATATATCAAAATATGTAAAAAAATATTTCTTATAGACGACGGATAACATAGCTATGCATCAAAATCAAAATGTTCATCAACATCATTGTGTCAAATTCCACGTGCACAAGTTCAAATCTCTCAGTTCAACGGTCAAAACTCCCACCAACACTGCCATGATCACGAGCTGCCATAGCATGATACGGTCACGTCAACGTCATTAAATGAGACGGTCAAATTCGACGTGCACAGATTCAGATCTCTCATTAAACCGTCAAAAAAATCCGACCAACCGTGCCATGACCAGTTGATTTGATCGAGCTGCCATAGCATGATATGGTCACGTCAAAATCATTAAATAAAACGGTCAATTTCGACGTGCACAGATTCAAATCTCTCGGTGAGAAGGTCATATATCTACTAACCACACTGACTGCTTGTGAAATATCTGGACGAGTATAAATCATTGCATACATAATACTACCGATGACATTAGAATATAAAATTTTCACCATATATTCTTCCTCTTCAACTGACTGTGGTGACTGAGTAGCACATAGTCGAAAATGGCTAGCAAGAGGAGTACTCACTAGCTTAGCATTTTTCATGTCAAATCTCTCCAAGACTTTCTTGAGGTAATTTTGCTGAGTCGGAAATAATTTTTCAACTCCTCGATCTCTTTTGATCTCCATGCCAAGAATTTTCTTAGCTGCTCCCAAATCTTTCATTTCAAATTCATTACTCAGTTGCATTTTCAAAGTGTGAATTTCTGACAAATTCTTAGCTACAATAAGCATGTCATCAACATAAAGCAACAAATATACAAAAGAGCCATCAGTTAACTTCCGGAAGTAAACACAACTATCATACATGCTCCTCGTGTAACCATGACCCAATATAAAAGAATCAAACCTCTTATACCACTGTCTTAGAGACTGCTTCAATCCATACAAGGATTTCTTTAACAAATAAACATGGTCTTCCTTACCATCAACTTCAAATCCATGAGGTTGCTCCATATAAATTTGTTCTTCAAGTTCACCATGTAAGAAAGTTGTCTTGACATCAAGTTGCTCCAATATCAAATCATACATGGTAACTAAAGCAAGCAAAACACGAATAGAGCTATGTTTAACAACTGGTGAAAATACATCATTAAAATCAACACCATGTACCTGATTATAACCCTTTGCAACCAATCGTGCTTTGTACCTTGCATCTTCAACCCCTGGAATACCTTCCTTCCTTTTGAAGACCCATTTGCATCCAACAATTTTCTTACCCGAATGCGGCTTCACAAGATCCCAAGTTCTATTCCGATGGAGAGATTCAATTTCTTCATTCATCGCAATCAACCACTTAGCGGAATTATCACAAGAAACTACATCTGAGTAGGAAGTAGGCTCACCAACTTCACTTGTCTCTTCTACAACAGACAAAGCATATGCAACAAAATTTGCATATCTTTGTGGTGGTCGAATATCTCTCTGTGGTCTATCCTTGGCTATGGAATATTGCTCTTCCTCTGGATCATCTGCGTCAGTAGACTCGGGACCACCTATTGACATTCTTTGAGTAGAAGAGTTCGACTTAAAAGAATCTGAACTACCAATCTCAAGCTCCACCTGCTTCTGCGCACTATCATTTGTACAACTAGTAGAATCCTCTTTAAAAGATAACATAGATAATTCATCAAAAGTAACATCTCTACTGATTATAAATTTTGGAGATTTGGGATCAGAACACCATAATCTGTATCCTTTCACCCCAGAAGCATACCCAAGGAAAATGCACTTTTTAGCCCGAGACTCTAATTTTCCTTCATTTACATGCATGTATGCTGGACACCCAAAAATTTTTAAATCAGAGTAATCAGCAGGAGTACCTGACCAAACTTCCTCTGGAGTTTTAAAGTTAAGTGCTGCAGAAGGAGCGCGGTTGACAATGTAACAGGCCATATTAATCGCCTCTGACCAAAAGTCCTTTGTCAACCCTGCATTTGAGATCATACACCTTGCTCTCTTTAAGAGTGTTCTGTTCATACGTTCGGCCACACCATTTTGCTGAGGCGTTATCCTAACAGTGCGATGCCGAACGATTCCTTCATTTTTGCAGAATTCTTCAAAGTCACCTTCACAAAATTCCATGCCATTATCTGTTCGAAGCCGCTTAATCTGTTTACCTGTTTGCTTCTCAATCAAAGCCTTCCATTGTTTAAAGGTTAGAAAAACATCATTTTTATGCTTCAAAAAATAAATCCAAACTTTCCTGGAATAATCGTCAATGAAAGTCAATATATACCTAGCACCACCCTTAGACTGAACATGAGCTGGACCCCAAAGGTCTGAATGAATATAGTCAAAAGTACCTTTCGTTTTGTGAACTGCTGGAGAAGTGAAGCTGACTCTTTTCTGCTTTCCAAAAATGCAGTGTTCACAAAAATCAAGTGGCCAAATACTCTGTCCGCAAAGTAGACCCCTTTTGCTCAATATACTCAAACCTTTTTCGCTCATATGACCCAAACGCATATGCCATAATTTGGTGATATCAGAATCAGATAATGATGATGACGAAACTGCAACCGAACCTATGACAGTAGTTCCCTGCAGAATATACAAGCTACCAGACCTACAAGCTTTCATAACAACAAGAGCACTTCTAGAAACTTTAATAACTCCACTTTCAGCTGTGTATTTACACCCAAGGGCCTCTAGGGTGCCTAAAGAGATGAGATTCTTGTTTAAATCAGGAACATGTCTAACATTAGTGAGCATCCTCACAATACCATCATGCGTTTTAATTCGGATTGTGCCTCTACCAACAACATCACATGCGACATTATTGCCCATCAAAACAATTCCACCATTACAAGATTCATATGTGGAAAACAAATCCCTATTGGGACACATGTGATACGAACAACCCGAATCTAAAATCCATTCATTTTTAGACATCGTCTTGTCATCAGTAGCAAAGAAAATATTTTCAACATTCTCATCAGATACTACACTAGCTTCAGCGGACTCAGTAGTTTTCTCAACAAGTTTTTCCTTTTGCTTTAATTTATTTTTCAATTTAAAGCAATCAGTCTTAATGTGCCCCATTTTATGACAATATCTGCATTCCAAATTTCTATGTCTGGATTTAGATATAGATTTAGGTCTACTACTGTCAAATTCTCTTTTATCCATTCTACCCCTGACAACCAGACTATCAGCCTGATTCCCTCTACTTTCCCCAGTGATATTCCTGTCTATCTGCTCCTTAGATTTCAGTGCAGATTTAATTTCTTGATACGAACTGTTTCTTTTCCATAAATCAAAGTATCAGGAAAAATACTTAAAAGATTGGGGAAGAGAACACAAGAGTAACAGGGCCTTATCCTCGTCATCAATTTTTGCATCTATATTCTCCAAATCCATAATCAAAGAATCAAATTTATCAAGATGCGAGAGTATAGATGTACCTTCAATCATCCGAAGCATATACAGACTCTGCTTCAAGTAGAGACGATTCTCCACTATCCTCTTCATGTACAAGGCTTTAAGCTTGTCTCACATGCTCTTAGCCGTAGTCTCCATAGCTACCTCCCGTAAAACCTCGTCAGAGAGATTTAGAATGATGCTGGATCGGGCCTTCTTATCCATACCCGCAAGATCTTTCTTTGACGTACCATTTGGAATGTTCTCAGCACCTTGAAATGCCAAATCAACTCCGTCTTGAACCAGAATGGCCTCCATCTTGAGTTGCCATATGCCGAAGTTGACATTTCTATCAAATTTCTTGACAACGATCTTTGTTATTATCATCGTTGCCAAAAGATCCTAAAACCAGGCTCTAATACCAGTTTGTTAGAGCTAGCCCCAGGAAATTTACCATAAGGTAATTTTGGCAACACAACAAAGACAATAAAGCAAAAAGATAAAAGCGAGAAGAACACCAGATTTACGTGATTCGGTCAATTAACTTTAACCTACATCCACGGACAAAAGAGGAGTAAATCACTACTATAAAAAGGGACAATTACAAATGCCTTAGGAAGATGTTCCTATGCCATAAAACATCCAAAAATACTAAATAAGAAAAACCCAAACTATAAGTCCAAACTATTTAACTGAGTATGGACTTAAACCAAAGTAAATATTTGGGTTTTCTTGTGGTGCATCTGACTTCAAAGCCCAGGCCCTTATTTATAGTTTCAATAGGAGATAACAAGCCTGATTTTCCCGATGTGGGACTCGCCAAACTAACACATATCGATCCTCAAATTCATGTTCTTCTAGTTGGATCTAAAAACACCAATGGAGGCGATACCTACCACCAGCAAGAACTTTGGTGAAGTAATAAAATGGAGATCCTTGCGTGAAGCTATAGATGGATAGTAGATCAGCTTAAAGAAGTCGTGACGGATTTGAATCTTTATGTTTTGATGAGATGGATTGATAGTTTATATAATAATTCTTTGGAAGCATTGTGGTCGAGATCGTGAGAAGTCTCGCTCCTAATAACTCAAATTCAATTTATCACAACCACATGAAATATTAAGACTTATAACATCATGACATCCGAAATCAAGTTATGTGAATATATGTATAGGAGTTTGATTCAGTATAGGAATTTTGATTAGGGGCACGCATATGTGCCCAAGAGAGAGCCAATATATGTGGCCATAAGTGCAGTTTTTGTTTGGATGGAATTCGTATTGCGTCAACTATTATTGTGTTTCTCATCTCTATTTATGAATATATTATTAAGGATGATTTCCTAAAAAAAAAATTCATATCTTGAGTATTTTTTAATCAGTACTCTTATTTTACTTAAAAAATAATTATATCACTAACATCGCGATCACTTTGATCATTAATTTAGTTATCCAATCGTGACTGATTCATTATGGAAAGTCGAAGGTATAATCTATAAAATCAAATCATGGGGAAAACGAAATGTCGGTCAAATTCTACTGCTGCATAGAATGAGAATAAGCGACAATGAATAATTACTATATATATTGGTTTTCTAAGATCCCTGCTATGCAAACTTTCGGTTTGCTAATTGTTTGTTTCAATCCCACCAACAGTGCCAATGACCGGAGATTTGATTGAGATGCCAAACGGTCACGTCAATCATCAACAAGCAAAACGGTCAAATTCGACGTGCACATGTTCAAATCTCTCAGGAAATCGGTCTAATGTCCCACCAACACTGCCATGACCAGTTGATTTGATTGAGCTGCCATTGTATTATAATACGGTAACGTCATTCATCACCAATTAACCTAGAAATTATGTAAAAAAAAAAAACACTGTCATGTCTATCAAAAAAAGAAAAAAGAGTGGCCTCTTGCTCGTCGGTTCCATACAACCATGGATTTCACCAACACTTGGTTACGTTTTCTCCGCCCTCCTATTTCTCTTCCTTCTGCGACTGACACCCGATCCATCTAACCTCTTTTATCGAAGGTGGCTTGCACCATCTTCTTAATGTCTTTACTCATCATTGTGTCACTGTCAATTTCACATACATCCATCTTATGACATGCTCAAAGAAATAAGACAACGGGTGGCCTCTGAACATGGACGCATCTCTAAGTGTTAGAGACTACACCTTTGGACTTTTATTTTGCATGCCGCACAAGCTTTGTCCCAAATGAACCTGTCCCAAAACATCGTGAAATGATACTAAACTAATGTTTTTATTATTATTTGGACTTCAGATTTAGAATATTGATGATTATGAATGAAAATTGCAAATCAAACCATATCATGATCATCTTTCAAAGTTAGATTTCCCTTGGCCAATGAAACAATTGCGTTCCGAAACATGGTCAAAAATATACTGAATGAAACTAATACCCTCGGAGTATGACACGTCCATGGCGGCTTGCTTGCGACCGAAACAAACAAGTAACGAACGGAAAGTTGGTGTGGCCAGAGATTGTAGAAAAAATAATATATATATAACAATTATTTATCAGATTTTATAGTCTGTTCTCATTTTAAATTGGCTGACGAATTTGACCGCTACCGTTGTGATCCCATGTTTATGTTTGTTGTACAATCCAGACTTAGACCCAGATGAACTATCGTGATGATACGGGAACGTCCGTCACTACTGAACCGGGAAGCTGCATGCGAAACTCGTAACTGTCGTGTGTATAAGAAGGCTGTACGGGCCTGTGGTGCCTCATCACCAGAAAACTAATTAAACCATGGATCTCACCAGCACCTCCTTCCTCTTCTCCTTTCTCGTCCTCCTCGTTTCGCTGCTGCTACTCAAGAAGAACAGGTCTGGTGGCGGAGCTCGTGCCACACTGCCTCCCGGTCCATCTAAGCTCCCTATCATAGGCAGCTTGCACCATCTCTTGGGTGGCCTGCCGCATCGTTCCCTCACTGCCTTATCTAAGAAATTTGGCCCCGTGATACTCCTGAAGCTCGGTGAGGTCCCCACCCTCGTTGTCTCATCTACCGAAGCGGCTGCTGAGATCATGAAAACTCACGACATCAGCTTCGCCTCTCGGCCCACTAACCTGAATCTCCAGACCGCCACATACGGTGACAGGGGCGTCGGCTTTACCTCGTATGGATTCCACTGGAGGGAGCTGCGCAAGATGAGCATCGTGGAGCTATTGAGTGCCAAGCGAGTCCAATCTTTTCGCTTTATCCGGGAAGAGGAGGTGCTTAATCTTGTGCGGTCGATAGCCCTGTTGTCCAACGCTGGTTCCACCGTGAACCTCAGTAAGAAATTGGTGCTGTTGGCTAATGACATAGGCTCCCGGTCCGTCATCGGCAGCAAGTGCAAGTACCAGAAAGAGTTCATACGGATAGTGATGCAAACGCTGGAAGCTGCCGGAGGCTTCAGTTTGGCGGACTTATTCCCGTCATGGCCGATAATTAAACTTCTCAGTGGCGCGACTTTCAAGATGCAGATGTTACACCGTGACATGGACGCGATCCTGAATAGCATCATTCAAGACCGCAGAGAAAGGAAGTCCGCAGAGCAACCGGAGGAGGAGGAGGAGGAGGCCTTGGTCGATGTCATGCTGAGAGTTCAAGCTGAAGGTAGCCTGTCATTCCCCTTAGCAGACGAGGACATGAAAGCCATGATGCTGGTATGCTTTTTTTAAAACCCTAATCTTTCCTTACAGTCGCAGTTTCGAGAATCTAATTTCTGGATTCCTTTTGCAATAAAGGATATGCTCGGTGGGGCCAGCGAGACCTCCGCAGGAATAATGGAGTGGGCCATGTCGGAGCTGATGAGGAATCCAAGAGTGATGCGGAAGTTGCAAGAGGAGGTGAGGGAGACTGTCGGAGAAAAGGGAAAGGTGACGGAGAAGGACATCAACGGAATGAACTACTTGAAACTGGTCATCAAGGAGACTCTGAGGCTGCACCCTCCTGTTCCTCTGCTGCTCCCCCGAGAGTGCCGGGAGACGTGCGAGGTTCTTGGTTACCAGATACCAGAGAAGACAAGAGTATTCGTGAACGTTTGGGCCTTGGGAAGGGATCCTCGATACTGGGACAGTCCCACTGAGTTTGAGCCAGAGAGATTCGAGAGCAGGAATTCCATGGTCGACTTCAAGGGAACCAACTTTGAGTTCTTACCTTTCGGGGCAGGCAGGAGGATATGCCCAGGGATGTCATTTGGTTTGAAGAGCATAGAGCTTTCCCTGGCTAGCCTTCTCTACAACTTTGATTGGGAGCTCCCATCGGGAAATGAAGGGATGCCCCAGGAGTTGGACATGAGCGAGACCTTCTCGATTACGTGCCGGAGGAAGTCGGACCTCTGCCTACGTGCCATCCCTCGTATTCCTTTCTCCATGACTTGACCTTTATCCAAAAATACATGCAACCGTAGTCGTTTCTTCGTGTATGCACTTCTACCCAATAGTCTTTACTTGTATCGTCGTCATCGTTATCGTCCTCATCGGAGCAGCATTGTTACAGAAATTTGTTACACTTCATATAGACAGTGTTGACAAAGTGTAGGAGGCTCTTTCTTGTGACGTCCTCTTATGGGCTGTTTAGTATAATGAAATGACTGTTTTGATATTTGAAATAATTAAATATTATTGCCAAAGGATGAATGTTACGAAAAAGCATATCTTGAATACCGTAAAATTTCATCAAAATCCTGATTTGGCTTATTTTCTAGTCAACTGTATCTCTAGCCCAACTAAGACATATTATGAATAATTAAATATTATTGCCAACTGTATTTCTAGTCAATTTTATAATTGAGGACATCAATTAAAATTTTTTAATTTTTGAAAGAGAAAACTATAATTTTTACCTAAGATATATAAAAGAAAATTTTAATTTATGAAAGGGTAGAATTGAAATGTAAACATAATGACATAGATTGGAATTATCTTATGAGGGGTAAAACCATCCTTTTTAATAAAACCCTAAATGTCCCTTTGTACGATCATTGCATAAGGCATGGTCGTTGCTTGCATGCGACCTCCAGCATTCAGTTGACGTTAATTTTAGCTAGCAAATATTGTCACAATAGTGCTGCTCGTGCCTCGTAGGTCGACCATTGGAGGCCACCGTCCTCAATGATACTGTTGTCAACAGCAACCTATTAATAGTGGTCCATTGATCAAACATGATAAAATTTTATATCGCCCAAAAGCAGGCGATAAGATAGATTAGATAGAAAAGAAAATCGACAATATCAATGAATCATTCATGCATCGTAAATGAAAACTGATTAACATATTTTCATGAGCAAAAGGTGCTAACAAGTAGATCTAAGATATTTGATTTCACAACTATAGTTAGCAAGTATAAAAGCCATCCTTGTACTATTATGTAAAAAACTTAAATAACAAAATCTGAAATTAAATAATAATATATTTAAATTTACGATATGTATATTTTGATGCTGCTAAAAAACATTTATCTAATCTATGAGCATACCATCATTAAATTCAAAAGCTCTAGTGATACCGTTTTGTAAAGAGAACCATACTCACTTTCTCCTCTCTTCCTATTTTTCACAAGAGCACTATGGGCGATCAATTTATGGACAAAATATAGATGAAAGAAGATATATAATCTTTCATCACATGACTAAAAGGAGATGTGAGGATCGATAACCTTTCGATCATGTTACATATCCAACCGATGATTGTACAAATGCCATCCAAAATTTTCCCCGATGCTTAATTATATAGATCCTTATCAATATATAGCAATACATATATTATCATGAGTCTTTTAAATTATCCTCCTGTCACATCATGGACTCGCAAATAGATGTTTTATTATGCTAGAGCATGGTCTGTCATTGTATTTATCAAAAATCAAGAAGAAATTCTATCTTCAACTGAAACTTTATCAGAAATAAAAGAATGGATCGTTGTGCCCGAAATCATTCAAAATAAAATGATTACCTAACAATAATGATAACCACAACCCATAATTACTCTGATGCAAATATATACAATAGGCACATTCAATAAAAGTCTAGCCTAACTACTTCATTTAAGGAGGGAAATAAGATAATCAATGCTTCCAATTGGATACATCTTGGTGTCTTAGATAATGAATACTTATTATAAAATTCATCACTTAATTTTATCATCAAAATTTAACATTTAATAAGTGGATAATATTGTACGTTAATTGGAAGATAGTGATGAGTATGTTGTTCCATGACAAAACACCCGCTGTCCTTGATGTTTCTTATTTTCCTCGAGCTGTCTTAGTTTCTTAAGTTTTCTGTTAGAACTCCATGCTACTTTCCGATCCTTGTTAGTGGCTATAACCTGCTCGACCAAGTTGACACCATCCAAACGGTTCAGAGCAAGACATGCCAGAAAGGACCTCTGCCAATCTATGTGGAAAGAAATGGAAAATGCTTGTTCAAAGGAAATGGACCATCGACACAGATTAAGCACTCACTCAGTGCAACTCATTAGTGAATAATCTATCACTCCAGGTAACTCTTTTAACACCAAGGCATCTACCTCTGAAACATGGACACAAGATAGCTAATGAGAAAACCGCCAATCCAACAGAAATATGTTCTAATGTTGTACACACGTTAGGTCTACGGTTCCAAATAAGGCTAACGAATCAATTGATGCTGAAACAGGACACATGATAGCCTTCTTATTCATGCTGGTTGAGGAACTCAAACAAACTTCTTCTTACCAATCCTGTAGGAATAACACAAAATCATTGTATTATTCTTACTTGTTGGGGTATTCCAAATCACCGTTTATCCCCGAAGGCCATATTCCGATTTCCGAGTAACCATCCTCAGTCGCACATGCTCTGAACATTCCTGTTGTATTAAAAGGCATAGTCACCTCTCCATTTGCAGACACCGCAACAAGGCCAACATTACCTTTTGGCGTTCTCTCAATAACATAGGCTGCTGCTTCCTTCAGAGAAAGCCCCTTGTATTCCATCAGGGCAGCAACATCCCGAGCAACAGTAGCTTGGATAATGGATTCACCTTTGCCAGTAGCAGAGACTGCACAGTATGAATTGGCATAAGTTCCTGCACCTATGATTGGAGTGTCTCCTATCCTCCCGGCCATCTTGTTCACCAACCCTCCAGTAGATGTCGCTGAAGCCAAGATTCCATGGCCATCAACTGCGACACATCCAACAGTCCCTATTTGGCTGTCACCTATGCTACTTGGTATGGCTCCTTTAATGGGCTCGGTATAATCAATCTGCAAAGTGAATTTATATGAATATTAATGGTGACAATGCAAACGCACATTGCTACTTGCCAGAGAATAGTCTCTCAAATCCATTAGCATCTTGACAAATGGATACAACGGTTACAAATGCATGGGAGGTGGAGGTTTCACAATATTTCTTATGCATTTAAGTTTCAAATAAGTGACAAACCCAGGTCTATGCTCTTAATGAAAGAAATTAATCAACTGAAATTTAACAGATAATAATGCATCACTAATTAAGTTCTGCAAGAACAAAAGCCTTCCAGAATCCTAGTAATTCAAATTTAAAATACAAGGTGAACTGCATGGTGAGATAATGTTCAAAAGCACACCTGTACTCTTTTTGCTTCTTTTGCATTTTTCAGCCTCTCAACATTTTCTGGAGTGATGAAATGGCTTGAATGTGCAGTTTCTACACCCTAAAGATTCAACATAACCCATCAGAAAGATACTCAGATAAATATCTTACAACTTAATACAAGCAATTTGCACACCATGGTCGTCAACAAAAATTATAAAATATGAAGACGTACTTTAGTGCTCATCAAAGTAAATATTGACATGCAACTCTAGGAACCACATTTAATGCTTGCAGCATTGTGAGTGTCACAAGCAATTTTTTAATGCCCAAGAATACAGAATTGAGGATACAACAAATTTTGCCACAAAAGAAAATAGAGAACTTGAATTAATTACTCTAGTTTATCAATATCAGTGATTTAAAAAGCGCTAGGCGCCAAAAGGCGCCAAAGTCCAAAAACGCCCGAGGCGCTAGGCGCTCGCCCGAGCGAAGCGAGGCGCTAAAATATAAAAATATAAAATATAATTAATAAATATAATTATCTAAAATTTTAAATAAAAATATAAAAATATATAATATAATTAATAAATATAATCACATTAACAGTATAAACCTGCTGACGGAGAAACGAGGAAGCAGCGGCGAGCGGCGGCAGCAACGACGGCGAGCGGCGGCAGCAGTGGCGGCAGCAGCAGCGGTGGCAGCGGCGAGCGACGGCAGCGGCAGCCGGAAAGGGAAAGGGAGCGGAAGGCGCGAGCAGCGGGAAGGCTCGCGGGAGGGCTCGTAGGAGGCGAGAGGGCTTGCGGGAGGCGCGAGCAGCGGGAGGGCTCGCGGGAGGCGTGAGCAGCGGGAGGGCTCGAGGGAGGCACGAGCAGCGAGAAGGCTCGCGGGAGGGCTCGCAGGAGACGCGAGCAGCGAGAGGGCTCGCGGGAGGCGCTAGCAACAGGAGGGCTCGCAGGAGGCGCGAGCAGCGAGAGGGCTCGCGGGAGGCGCGAGCAGCGGGAGGGCTCGCGGGAGGCGCGAGCAGCGACAGCGGGAGCAGCGGCAGCGAGCGACGAGATCGCGATCGGGATCGGGATCGGCAGCAGGTTAGTGTTTGGTTAGGGTTGGGGTTATATCGGTTTAGTTGGTTCGATTGAACCAACTAACAATCGAACCAGGACCGAACCAGACCTAAAATTCTGGTTCGGTTTACCCAGGCGCTCGCCCGAAGCGCCCAGCGCCTGGGCTCGGGCGAGCGCCCAGGCGGCGCCTGATTGAAGCGCGCCGCCTGGGACATTAGCGAGGCGCTCGGGCCTCGCCTCGCCTCGCCCGAGCGCCTAGGCGAGCGCCCGAGCGCCTTTTGCAATCACTGATCAATATATATATATATATGTATATGTATATATATATATGTATATATGTATATATGTATATATACATATGTATACACATATATATATACATATATATATACATATATATATATACATGTATATATACATATGTGTATATATCACACACACACACACACACACACACACACACACATATATATATATATATATATATACACACACACATATACATACATATATACATACACACATACACATATACACACACACACACACACACACATATATATACATATATACATATATATATATATATACAGAGAAGATTCTTTATGGGAGCTAGAGACTTAATTCTCATGTATGATTCCATAAGAATGCAACTGCATTCCATGTGAATGCATATAATTAAAGTGTGCTGTAATAGCATCCGAATGTCTGCTCTTCATTGAGATAATTGTTCTGTACACACACACACATGGTGGGAAAGCAGATTGGTTGTTGATTTGGACGTTCTTTTTAGTTACACCTAGACAAACAATTACTTCTCCGGTTTCTGAATAAGTTAGTTTCCATGAAAAGCATTTGTTTCACTTTCATCATCTTCTTGTTTCCCAAAATACAGGAAGCTGATGAATCTACAAGGTCACAATTTGAAGAAAATATTATAAACCTAACTTCCAAATCTGAAATTTATGTCAAGTTGATTTATGATTTCTTTAAGAACTCGATGAAGTGAGACTTACAGAGTCAGAAACTGTCTAAGCAAAAAGTACAGATAAAAGGGGCCAGAAGTGGCAAGACCCCTTTGATGCCCAAGATAGAAAATACAGGTAAAGGAGGAGAAAACTCCAAGCCAAAGCAACAGATGGGAATCGCATACCACTGCATTAAAGGTGTTGAATCTTTATACAGGCTTCACTAGACTAACCCCATGTTAGAAAAAAAGCATTAAGATCTAGGGACCTTGCATGACTCAACTTTCCTTGTTGCCAAATCTTGAGCTATCATTATATGTGATTATAGCCTATCAGAAAAGAACATATCCCAGAGAACTAGGAGATCTGCTTGAACCATGCTTATTAAAACTTGGAATCCTACTTTGAATACATTTGGCTAGCTAGATAGAAACCAGTCAGACTAGCCCAAATCCAGTTAGGAATTCCTATCCTGGCTGGACCTCGACTGAGTGCTGTAGTGATCTAGCCAAAAATTACCCTGTGATTAGGTAATGAAGCTACTCATCACACTTACTATCTACTCACAAGCCTAACCTTGTTAGGCTTTAGCAGAAGCAGTAGATTTGAGTAGAAGGAATATGCCTCAGCATATGTAGAGACGCTAAGCTAAAGAGCTCACAGCTAAGCATGAATTGCCTTTGCTCCAAAAAGAAATTATAGAACAGGAGATCTAATTAGGAAGACTAATCTGAACTGAAATTAGACTACACGAGAATAAAACAGGATGAGATCAACTGGATTCTAAAATGAGTATGCCTCAGTAACAACTGAAGAGAGAATATGTTACCCTTCATTAATGACAGAAGGCCATAAGTATATCATGATTTGCAGGCATCAGATGCAATCACTCCTGGAGCACTAGGTTGAGCACTCAAATATTACAACTAAATGATGTGTCACAATGAAGTGGATGAAAAGATTTTTTGTTTTCATTTGTGAAATTGCATCTCCCATTGGCAGGAAATTGACCATCCAAAGTGGATAGAGAGGATGAGTTCAAATGTTAAACAGTTAAAGAGGAGAATAAGATTAGGGACTTAGTCATTTCCTTTAACATTATTAAGTATTCAACCTCCATCAACTTCAAGAAACTACCACCAAGTTCTAACTCTATAAGGCAATCACCAGCAATGTCCTTTTCTTATTGAGAGGGCACCTAAGATCTTTCTATGAAGACAACAAAAGAGACAAAAAAGAGGCCCAAGCCCAACTCACAAAAGCTTTTATCAGTTCAGAAGTCAGTTGTCAAACCTGGACTGTGAGAATAGCCCGACTACGTTTGGAGCCTGAATCTTGATGCAATGCGAGAACCATCTCCTGCACCAATCTTCAAGAGTAGATAAGAAAGGAGAGGAAAGGTCAAGGACAAGGATCCTCGATGTAGAGCTGGACCTTTTCACCTCGTTCTACAATAGAAGACCCTTGTCAGGGATGTCCCTGACATGATCCCTCCAAGGGGTTATGGGATAGTCAAAAGAGAGACCTATGTGGAGAGTATCTTCCATTTCAATTTGTACTAACATGGTAGATATGGTCATGTTTTATTGTCTTTTTTACTCTGCTAATGTCCACATGCCAACCCGATTGGGGGTGAACATTGTCCCTATCAGTTTTCATAAAGGGTGAGTTTGGTATTAACTGGATTTATTTCTATAAGAGGTTTTGTTGAAACAGGTGGTACCCTAAAAGGTGAGTTCCTTGAAGCCCTATTGTCCCTTCTTTCATCTTTGTCAGGAGAGCAAACAATTTCCTTGGCTATCTTGAGGGTATGTTATTGGAGAACTGAGACAAACTAAGCTATGATTCCTAATGAGTTCTCACTCCTCTATAGTGAAAACAAACCATGAAATGTAGGGGAAGGATCAATTGATCGATAAACTAAGCTATGACTCCTATTGAGTTCTCACTCTGCTACAGTGACAACAAACCATGAAATGTAGGGGAACGATCAATTGATGGATTTAAAGAGGTTGAAAAGGAGATTATCAAGGAGAGAGAATATACATGAAATTCAGCAATCGAAAGCAAAACAGGTGGAAATCGATGTCAATGGAGGGAAGAAGAGTTTTGCAGGGCTTACACAAGCCTTAGTGGTGCTCTCAATTGGAAAAGAACCTCAATGATGGTCAACTAAAGGTATTTAGCTTGGTGTTACTTTGCCAGAGAAGATGAAAAGGATAAAAGACAAAATAGTCTCAAAATGAAGGAGATGGGAATTAGCTATTCTTCTCCTATCATATAGTTCAATCAATGGCCCAAATCATCTTTACCTTTCGTCATGGATTCTCCTCTAAGTGTCCTTCTCAAGCCTCTAGTCTTCACATAAATATTTAGGTAGACTA
Organism: Musa acuminata AAA Group; assembly: GCF_036884655.1. Taxonomy (NCBI): domain Eukaryota; kingdom Viridiplantae; phylum Streptophyta; class Magnoliopsida; order Zingiberales; family Musaceae; genus Musa; species Musa acuminata. The sequence continues at coordinate 37,573,909 of NC_088354.1, forward strand.
GAGAGTGGCGGATGAGTAATATAAGTATCACCAACAAGTCTTATCTAGGTCCTAACTGACAATGTTATAATTGGACTTGTATAAGTTCCACCTATTGTTGATCAATCTAGCTAGCCTTGGATTTATCTTTGGATAAGACTCTAATTTCCAAACAAGCATGATCAAGTCAAAATCTTCTAAATCCTAGGATTTTCTTTCGTAATATAACTCTAACCATAACTCATAATTAAACAACTAGAAAGTTTAAATGTGCTAGCGCTCATCAAACAATCTATCCTTCCAAACCCAATATAAATACCCAACTTGTTTTCCACAAGACATGATACTTTCCATGTTCTGAAATGTACTGTTGTCATCATATAACAATCCACAAAATTATCACAATGCTCATCTCCAATTGTGCAAATAGCACTACATAATATAACTGCATTATTGGCTAAGGTATAAGGAATAAGACTGTCTCACAACCCAAAAATTCTTATAAAAGGCTCACCCATGTGTACCCAGATTTTCTCATTGTTAATTAGCAATTTCCAACTGTACATAAGCAATACGATGATCTTGCAAACATGCTTACAAGTGGCCTACATAAGCTTTATTGGACTGTTTATGGAAATTAGGTAGAAGACAAAGTTTTGATTTTCCAATTTTCTGTCAGATCGAAGAGATTAACAACTCGAATTGGTCGAAAACTAGTATCTTGTACAAAATAAACATAAACAGCTAGCATAAGAGACACCTTAATCAACAACCTCTGTTAAATTTAAAGGCATTGCATTTAAACCTCTAACTTTAACAGGAAATTTAAGAAAAAATATGGTGGTGTTTGATGACTTAACTTGCTCCCTTGCGAATGCCTCAGCACCATCAAATGCCAAATAAATATGTGGAGTTCTCTCCATGACAAGTCGTGCAAGAGATATAGCATTAACAACAGTAGAAAGACCTGAGACAGCTCCGCATTTCTTAGTGTTACCATCCATGATACATGCTTCCATCTCCACTGTACCATTCGTGGTCAAAACAGAACCTTTGCCAGCATTGAAGCATGGGCTGTTTTCTAGCTCACGAACCTGTATAACATTTTCCGATTAGTCCAAAAGAAGTAGATATTGGAAATTAGAACACCATAATTAAATAATAATAATTTTAATAACAGGATATCATTATCTTTTAACCCAGTATGTAGAGTAATTGAGTAAACTGAACATCATTCAAAAATAAATTGAGGTCCTGCTGCTTGTATCAAAAAAATTGCAATGTGAATCTAAATAGGGGTAGTAAGACACCCATTGCATAAAATGAGGCAAAGAATCAGAACACTTCATATGCAAAGAACAGGGCAATGACGAGACAAGAAATAAATATTATATGCACCAATCCATGACAAACGAACAGTATGTTAGCACTTTTTATCACACAACAATAAAAAGAAAAAAAAAAGGTTGGAAATACATATTATAGAACCTGTAATCTTTAATAGGATAGTGAAGTACTGCAATCTACATGTTACCAATTGCATAATGTCTAGGAAGATCAGGTAGCACTCAATTTTTATATTGCCTTTCTTAAATGTCACCAAAGAGTGGAGGGATCTTGAGGTACAAGACTGTCAAGTTTGACATCCAACAACAATATGATTATAAAACAGAATGATGGAAGCTTAATATAAGATGTAAAGGACGACAGTATTTAGCATTGTTGTACTATCGCAAGCACTATTCTATTCAAATGGATATATGCTATAATAAAGAGATACAATCTGGTTTCTCTAACTACAGTGAACGTTTTGGTGATGAGAGACTCTCATATGTGCCTAGTGAGTAAAAGGTCAGAAACAGCAAATTATCCAACTTGGCAAATTCGCAAAACTTTCTAACTTGAGGCAGTAAGGCAGCAGGAAATGGACGCCCTCTGAAGCATTGAACTTCAGAAGAACAATTAAACTGTTCAAATGTTAGATCCTGGCCATGAAGCCCTAATTTTGCATATGCACTTTGCGTCTCAATCTTTTAGATCTCCAGTGATTTCCAATCATAACTATGACCGACTAATGGCAGCTATTCTGCCCATCCAGTCATATCAACTGCATGTAACCCAGAGTAATTAGAAAAAATATATATACAACAGGCATCTCCAAAATCCAAATGTCACCGCGCTAAAGCATCGACACGAACGAGCAAATATTGATGAATACGATCCAAATGCATGTACGTTATCAATACAACGGAATGAGCAGTATAAATTGTAAGAACATTCAAGAAAACAGAAAGGCAAAAGTGAGAGTGGTGCACGAGATGGTATCAAACCAGGGGAGGGAGAGTGGTACCACGAGTTCGACGACGTCGAGTGGCGGTCGGTTGGCTTTGAGAGCGGCGACGCCGAGTTCGAGGCAGTGGCGGAGGGCGGCCTCCCTCGGCGCTCGCCCCTCCGCCGGGAGGGAAAGCGGGATGTCGCCGGCGCCGCCGTGGAGCGCTATCGCCCAGCCCATCCGTCTGTCCCCTCACTGCTGACTTAGACTGGTGAGAATACGACCGCGATGTCATTTATAGATCAAATTTCGTTGGATTCCTAATTATTAATATTATCGCATAGCTGTCACATGAATGTGATTTGATTATTTTTTTATCATTTACATCGCATGGAGACAACTCCTTTGGACGCGAGCAGTTCGATCACGAGGACAGAGCTCCCAAAGTTGGATCGGATCCCGGCTTTTCCCTATGCGACGTATCTGATGAAAGCAGACTTGCAACTCTATGCTTAAAATGTTCCTTCGGACGGCTACTATAATACCGAGCTCGGAGGAATGTAAGTTAATGCCGACGCACAAGATGACATGCGACACATGGCTCTCCTTCGGAAGTCCAGCTAAAACTTACATGTACACCACCATTTACCATTCGAAGGATTCGAAGTGCGTGAATTGATTCGGAGGAACATGAATTGTTTAATGAACGCTACACATTTGTGGAAATCACATCAAAGACGTCATGAAGTGTTGATGGTAATTACCATGAAAAAAGATTGATTGGTGACTCTGGTCTGAGAACAGCACCTCCAGGGGTATGCATCATCGCCCGAGGTGCTTTATTCATGACTTATCAAATCCATTCTTGATCTCTAATTCCTTATCTACAAGAGTGAATCTTAGGGAATTAAAAGAGGAGACGAGGTGTGACATCCACATCCAAGGCACACCCTCTCTTGTCGAGAACGTCGCACCACCTCCACCGGAGCCAACTTCTCTAGCTCATCGAATGATTGACCCCAAATCGTAATCTCAATCGGAGCCTAAGCAGTTATCTATCCAATATATAATTTGAGTGTAAGAACAATCAAATGTTGTTATCTATCCAATATATAATTGAAAGATAAGTTATAGTTACAATCAGCTTAACTTTTTAGCTAACTTAAGTTTAACAATCCACATAATATCTAAAAGACATATCAATTGGCATTAAAAATCGATATGTAAATCTTAGTTCCCTAAATATTTTTTTTTTCTTTTTCATTTGATTTGACTGGTATGACTTACCGTCAAGTGCACAAAAAAAAAAATTAAACTGACTGGAATTAACACATCAGTTTTCCATTAAAAATCAATTCTGACAAAAGAAAATCCAAGGATTTGATTGCTCTCTATAATCATATTTAGAGAATCAGTTTGATTTAGAAAAATCATGACCAACTTGAACACAACATAAGTAATTTAGCTTTTCAATTTCGATATGATTCCGCAAACCTAGGAGGTATAGTGCTCCTTGCCCAAGCCTTTTATTCCCTTAATTACACCTCCAAAAATGATGGAATTACTGGCCTTTAGTTCAAATTTACCACAGTGTGGACATGAAGATTTTTTTTTTTCCATTGCTGGATGATAACTTGTTGACTCAAGCTGAGCTTGTTTTTGTTTCTTTTTTTTTGCTCCTTTGAAGACAACAGATGCTGTTACAACTCAAACTTCCAACTGCTTTAGTCTGGACCAAGCATAGCCTAAATTAAAATCATCACTAATGAAATAAACTTCATCATAACATTTTCCCAAAAGGAACCAAAAAAGCATTGAGAACCATCCAAGTGGAGAAGTACAGACTTCCAAAAATAAATGTCTTTAGTATCAACTCAGGTTTAAAAAGGATCCGAATCATGGAACTGCAAAGATATCCAAGCTTCACATGAAAGCCCAAAATTTAGGAAAAGTATAAATAGGAGTTACATCTAGAAAGCATAAATCGAAAACACTACTGAGACAGCAATTGATATGATTATGTTGGCTACTCTTATCACCCCTTGGCTGATGGGTTGAGCTCATCCCAAGCCTCAATCCATGTAACCATAGCATCTGCAAGCTTGTTGAAATAAGGGTCAATCTTCCCCAGCTTTTCTCTCACCTGCTTGGACATTTCAACATAGCATTTTTGCACAGTGCTGCAATCCTTTGAGAGTACAACCGATTGGAAGAAGGGGATCAACTCTTCTTGCCAGAAGATGCCGTTGTACTCCTTTTTCAAATTCACAAATGGGTTGCTAGCTTTGCTGTGCCAGATATAGGGTAAGCCAGTCTTGACTCCAAGTCCCAAATGATCACAGATCACCTAAATCAACATCAACTAGATATTGATCAGATTGATTGAACAACCAAAGTTCCTGGGCGTAATTCTAAATTTTTCACTTAAGCAGAATCAACACATACTAAATTTAAGATATTATGGCAACCTTTATCTGAGAGTCTAATATAGAATCGGTCCATACAACAGAACAGCAAGAACTAGAGGTGAAACACTGACCTTGGTACACCATCCAGCCCACATATCATCGTAACGCCCGATAGGCTGGCCATCACCCATAAGTCCAAAGTACATTGCAGGACCAATGAGCTCACGGTCGAAAGCCAGATTCATTCCACACATAGGAAACAAGGTTCCCTTGGGTATCGTGAGAATTGCATCAACATACCTGATAAACACAAGACATACTAGTCAAGAATAAGCTTTTGCAGTAGAGAAACAAGACGCCAATGGTATAAGGTCATATATTCCAATGTTAAGTACCTAGTGTTCCTCTCACGAGGCTTGACAAGCTGCGTCGGAGCATCGTAATCAGGAATGTTCAGCCACAGGCCATGAGAAACAGCTGTTTGAGCACCTTCACGTAGGCTGAAGGGATATCCACGAACAAAGTCTGCGCCTTCTCGGTAAGGATCATACAAAGTGTTGAAGAAGTAGGGAGTTGATGGGGTCAGGAGATTCTTAATGTGCTGTTCAAGTGCATTAATCTCCTTGCCTGAGGGATCTTTAGCAACCTATTTAGAATGACAGAACACAGGAGATGATGATATAGAACCACACGAGCTGCAATGCAGGAATTTAAAAAACTAAAGATACGTTTATATGACACCACTAATCTTCCAGAACTCCAAACTTTTTATGCATATAAGATTTGCTAATTGTATTCATGTGACACTCAAATATCAGATGAAAACATACTCAAATGGCCAACCTGAGACCACAAACCACACGAGACATAAATGCAAGAGTCTTTTCTCTTATTATCTTATATTCAGAAACAAAGGTTGTGATTTTAGTTAAATATTTCATATATAACAAGATCACAACCTGAGGCTTGAAAGGTCTGATCCAAACCAGTAGCCTATGAATGAAGATCTCGCTACCTATTTAAGGTGACAGAAGATACTAGATTATGATATAGGATCATATAAGCTGTGATAACAGTAGGAATCTCATCAACTAACATGAGCTTACATGACAGATCAGGAAAAATGTTCCACATTAAGCAACCAATCTTCCAAAAGCAATAAAAACTTTTCATGCATATAACATTTGCTAATTGTATCCACATGGCACTCAAATATCTGGTTAAATTATAATGGACTCACAAACCTGGGATCAGAAACCACAGAGAAACTGTTTCTTATTATCTTTAGATCAAGAAATCAAGGCTTGTGATTATAGTTATATATATTGCATATATTATAAGATCACATCCAGAGGCTTACAAAAAATGTAATTCAAACCTGCAGCCTAAGAGTGACAATGGTGGCATCATTTGATTGAAGAATTTTGCAAAGTTAATAATTACAAGAAACAAAAGAGAACCAAGCTACAAACGTTCATGGATAATCATAACAAAGAAGTGAATCAGGCGAGTCTAAATCTAATAGAAGCATAAGAAATTGCTGGAATAAAAGTTAAAAGGACCAACAATCTAGTGACGATGTACATGAAACTAAAATATAGCAAGAGAGACTGCAAAAGAACCAACAACTGGATTATTAAATAACTTTGATGACTTAGAACATGTAGATCTAGCATGCTGTATGGGCAACTACTATACGAATACCTAGATCTACTTTGTGCACTTGAGAATTAAAACCAAGAAACCGTCGTTGACATGTCTTTTCGACAGAAATTTAGAGAAATCGAACTCTAAAAGGAAATCAGATCTGTCCAAAAAGTAAACACCTAATTCAGTCTGCAGGTGTTTTAAGAAAAAAGAGATAATTTTCGGAGAAAGAAAAAGGGAAAGACGAAACTGAGTAAAAGATTGCGTCTTTTTCTCACTCGGACACCCAACCCTCCCAAAGAATTCCAGATCTAGAAGCGAGAACAAAGAAAGCGGGGGATCGAAGCGGAAGCACTTACGAAGCAGTCGTCGTCGATGGTGTAGATGTACTTCTTCTTAGAGACCATGTAGCCGAAGCATCGGCAGGCGGAGTCCTTGAAGGAGATACAGGAGGCCTTGGGACCGAGGATGCGGTTGATGTCGTTGCGGTTGTAGAGCTCGTAGTCGAACCCTTCCGGCACCTTGATCGTCTTGCTCGGATCCCCGTCCTGCACGATGATCAGGTGGTAGGCCTGGAAGAAGGGCCGCCACATCTCCAGGAAGTCCAGGTTCCGAATCGTCGGGATCACGATGTCCAGCTCGTCCTTCAGCAACGGCGTGTTGGGGATCGACGAAGATGAAGATTCCTTGCCCGCCATTTCTCTTCTCCTCGATCGATCCAGGAACAACAATCACCAGATCGAACAGGGAGGAGGAGGAGGAAGAAAGAAAAGGCGGCGTTTCCTATTTCCCACCACTCCTTGGGAAGAGATCTCGCTCGCCGTCGGTTATATAGCAGGCCGAGGCAGTGTCGGCACCGGTCTGGATCAATAAAATCGTTGGGCCGCGCGGCGGTGAGAGAAAGAGGGAGGTGTGGAGACATACATGGACGGATCGATGGAGTTCGTATCGAAGAATGGACAGCGGATATGACGCGCAGGTGGACCTCATCAATGCGGTCAGTATACGACCTAGGAGACGGGTACGGGTTCGCGTTCCAGGATTCTTACCGGAACCGACGACGCGGTCACAAGCGTGCCGGACAAGGTGGGTCAAGCGTCGCTTAGGATCACGGCAGGTGACCGCATCTGCTGCTATTGTAGATGTGAGTAGCATTAATATGTATCATTTATATCAGCTGTGTTAAGAATAATAGAATCCGGCAACCACCGACCAATGGGCGCGGTCTCATCGTGTCCGTGTGAAGAATGCATCAACGTGGACCAAACTAGACGGCTTTTCCATTGTCTTTTCTACCTAACGTTCGACTTAATAGAAACCAAATGAAAGGTGGATCAAGTCAACTACGGCTGCAGCTGTTAGGTCACCATGATGTGGGGAATGAGCTGCCAAAGCCACATGATATTGGCCAAATCATTCATGTTGCCCAACTCGAACGAGTCATCAAAGACGGATGTTACATGAAGTCAACGATAGATCGGATGGATCTGAAGGAATCAAAAAAAATTTTGACTCAGCCCCTCAGACCATTTGGTTCACTAATTAGACCGTTTGATGACTTAAAAAGACCAAAATATTATTATCTTTTAATTTATTTTTTTGTTATAGAAATAAAGGAGAAAAAACATTATTATTTTTATCGAACTCTAATCCCTCAACATTCTACTCTCTTATAATTGCCACTAATAATCCTTTTTATGATATTTAATTCTTTATGTTGTACAAGCATATTTTATTTTATTTTATTTTTAGAAAAATATTAACTTTATAATATGATTGATTAATCTATAGGTTCAATTAGCGATATGTTGATCCTTAGCTCGATGAGATCGATACGACAATAATAGTTGTAGTAGTTATAAATAAGGTAATTTATAGAAAAAAAAGTTTTAACTAGATGACATCTCTTTATTTATTTTTATTTAGGATTTTTTTTAATTTGGATGTAAATATCCTCAATTTTTATAAAATTGTAAACTCTTAACGAATGAGAATTAGAAGGTGGATGGCGAGATAACAAAGGAAAGTGAGAAAGAGACAAAGATTTAATTGAATTGATCCAAAATTAATCTAGCTTTAAATAATAAATAGTATATTTAATTAATTAATAATATCATTGAACAAGGAGTTCAATGATGATCACCATATCTATCTTCATCATCATCTTCTCTTTTATAGTATACTTTCCTTACTTGAAATTAAAAAAAATCTGGAAAAACTAATATTTAAATTAGTTTTCTTTTATTACATTAATTTATGTAGAAAATATATCAATTGGTACATAAAGAAGCTACCTACCACCAACCATTGCTTGTACTGACAAGAGTAAGCAGTAGTAGCCGTAGAGAAAGATGGGTGGCATGTTGAGGGTACCACATCACATGGAACAGCTGGAGATTGGTTCTTATGAGCAAGAGAGGATGAAGTCAAAATGTGGGTTGGCTACACCAACGCCTCTCGGTTCTCCATTCTTAAGTTGGAAGCTCGTTCGACATGGAACATGAAGAAAGCATAGAATAAGAACATGCTCTATTTATAATACGATGTAGATATAATGCCAGCCAAAAAATACCAGCAATTAGAGGTAAATAAATACTAAACTGAATATTAAAATTCAAAGATTACTATTTATAATTCTTTTTATTTATAATCCTATATTAAAAAATTTTAATCTTTCTCAGTTATCAGTTTGTAAATAGATATATATGTCATCAATTTATAACTTAATTCTAATAAAATCTTTTTACTCCATCCATACCTATAATCTCTTATTTCTTTATATTTCTTTCTTCTCCTTTATCTTCTTTGATTAATCATTGGAGGTGACATAAAATGATGAAAAAAATAGATGATGTAATGGAATAAATTGAAGATATAAAAAAGGAGAAGATGAAAAATAAATTTTGATATTTGTTATAATAATATAATGATTTAATGTACATTTTGTAATAATCCAGAAGATATTATCTTTTGGGTCAATTACATCAACATAAAAGATATTATGTTTCAGGTCTTTGCAAACTGTCTAGTAGAGTGCACAGACAATCGAGAGAACCAGTAATAGTAGTGTGTATAAATGAAGGCTATGAGGAAGAAAAAAAGAAAACAAAGAAGGTAAATACATAGTTAAAAGGGTTGTAAATTATAAAGCATTATTTTATTAATTTTTAAGATATTATGAATAGTAAGAAGGGGACTTTAAATAGTGAACTCTTAAAATTAACATAGTTCGAATAAATATTAAAATGAGCTCAGTCCTTAGTCTCAAAACCAATTCTTTTCCGGAAGTCAAATTATCAGGACCTATTCTAATAAAAATATTAACATATTAATCAAACCTTAGGTTGTTATCTCATATTGTTGGAGTTATAACTCTTTTATACATTATATATATATATAACAATGACAAATAGAATATAATTGATGTATCATTTTCATGTCTCTATAATCAAAATTTTAAAAGTAAGGTACACTAAAAAACTCGTACTGAGAAATCATCTCAAATGGAATAAAATATTCGAGTTCATAATCATAATATTTATGAAATGGAGCATTTTGGACTAAGTTCTTTTGTGGACATGAAACGCTACAACTGATATCCCAACAACAAGTGCATGATTTGCAATGTGTAGTCAATCACCAGATAATAAACCTAGCAGCTGAACACTTTTCTTGAGACGTCGATCTCAAATCACCATCTTTGAGTTGATTTAAGTGGCAACATGAGATGGTGGTCTTAGTAGTCATCTCAATGACTGCTGAAATATCATTGTTCTACACTTGAAGATATCCCCAGTGAGTTAAACTTCACATTTATACTTACAAGCCATCACTTTGTGGAAAACAAGAACATTTGTCCCAGCTGAAACATGAAGAGTAGGGTTTAGAATAATAGATAAGCCTACAAGTTGCAGACCATCTACCAATTGCTCATAAAGAATACTTACTTAATATATCATAGACCTCTGCTATGGACCATAAAAATTATGAATGAAAAACTTGAAGAAAATTTTGAGAAAGAGAGGGGGAGAAGGCAACTTGTGAGTTTCAAGACAAATATTTTAAGGTTTCTTTGGCAGTAAGAGTGTGTACATTACCTAAATTAACTTTCTCCTTTTGAATTATGGAATGAATAGTCTCCTATAGAAATTGAACATAACATAGAAAAGGATGTTGCTGATATTTCCATTTTGGAAGAGAGAGTAGGAACAGTAACTTTCTGGAGAGGACATTCTTAATATCCAGACACTGCAATAACATATATGTAGACCTTAATAGACAGTTAAAATGGTGGTCTAAGACCTTAATAGATTGCTATGTTTACCAAAGAAGAAAAGCTGAAACCTCAACAAGCCTATTGGAAAATATTGCTACAGGAGAACTGTCCTTCCATGGCTTCGCTTCCATGGTTCATGCCGATAAGGCACATAGGGTTTCCCACAGTTAACATGATTTAGTATGATTGACGAACTATTATCATCAAAGCCAGCTCAACAAACTCGAGAAGAATAGGTTTAATCTTTTTAATCTAGCAGTTCGATGATGATCATAGATAACTCTCATCCATTTACATTATATTCCAAGGGAAACAAATGCATGCATGAAATCCATCACCTTTCTTATGTGTAATCGAAACTTCTTTTTGACCTTTACTTTACCGAGTGCATTCTTTTGTTTCCAACAAAAAGCATGTCTCAATCAAGATTCAGTCTCATGATAAGCATGGCTTAGGCCTGAACCTGAGGCCAGTAAAATCTGGGAGGATCAAAGGAAGGAATGTGGAGCAGAAAGATTGTCACCTCTCTTTTCTCGATCCTATGCTCCCTTGACTGAACTCCATGGCTTTCAAACCCAGTGAATGGGCCAAGATCTTATATTGTTCTTTCATTTGTACCCACATAGGCAAGAACCTAGTAGGAGTTGGGGTGGAGGGTGGGGAGAGCACAAGAATAAGAGATAAGGGCGGCTGAAGTGAAGGAAAATGACCCATAGTTTGCTTTTAATTTCTATACCTGAAGAACAGTCAGGATATTCAAATCCGGTGAAGATATTTTTGTTGGAGAAATAAAGCAAGCTTTAGAGGACCTGCAAAATATTCCTTGGGGATATGACAGCATAAGGAAAGTACATGCGTGGTGTCTTGAAATTATATAAGTGGATTCTTATTCCTCAATCATTTGGTAGAGCTGTACAGCAAAGCAAAGAGCAAATCAGAGCATCCATGGAAAGAGAATGGGAAGAGTTATATAGATTAGTAGAGCTGTACTGCAACTGCAAGAGTGCAAACACTGAAGAGTTGCTTGCAAAAGTCCAATCTTTGTGACTCGAACATGTCTTTTCCGAATCTTATGTTTGCCGAGACTAAGTGGATGATACTCATCATCCATAACGTAGGTATGGAATTCGTTTTGGATTACTGTGTTAACACCAAAGAATTTAGAACACTGGCAATTATTAGAGAGACCTGCAATGTATGTGTTGGAGACAAACATTCATTAAGCAGCACAGGTTAAGAATCTCAAAATTGCTGAACTTACATTGGGAGATACTCAACACTGCTTATACCACATATGTTTAAACTGATGACCAGAATATTTCAAGTTCAACAAGAAAATCCAATAAGGCAAGGCGTTGACAAGCATACAGTGTGTGATACATAAATTATTTCTAAAAGAAATTTCTTTGATTGGAAAAAGAAAAGGCAGAGTTCATTGATGAATATATCTATCTACATTATATCAAAAGGCTGAAAAATTACAAAAGTTTTTAGAGTTCTAAGTGCAGATCAAGTTGACAATACTTGATTTTTTTTTATGACAGATACTCACTAATTGGAGTAGCAACATTTACCCTAATATAGAACACATTTAAAAAGAAAAGGGAAAAGAAATGGCAGACTCAAGATCTAAATTTAAGATTTGCCTGCAGAGCTGAAATAGAATTGAGACAGAAACTCCATTTCCACATATACGAAGCTGAGTACATCACAAACTACGTAAAGGATAGCATGCAAAACCTAAACCTCCACCACTATGCACATCACACAGAAGCTGGGACTACCTAAATGGACAAAACCACATACACTATCTACAAAGCAGCAAAGTCTGGAGACTAACTCCAAACATCGTGCTTCCAAGCTCCAAACCCACTGTATATTATTACTCTCAGAAAGCACTCAAGAGCAAGCCACCAGATCCAAACTTCAGTTTCTTGGGAAGGCCCTACAAACCAAAGGCTTCTTCATTTCAAGAGACATCTTCAAGCACTCGGACATGTCCACTGCACTCCCCTCGGAGACCCAAGTAAAGCTCTGAAGCAGCTGAGCCAACCACAAGTGAACGGTAGCCAATGCGAAGGCTTTCCCAGGACACACCCTCCTTCCAGCCCCAAAGGGCGCCAGCCTTAGGTCGCAACCCAGAATGCTTACGTTCTCCTCGGCAAATCGCTCGGGCTTGAAGTCATCGGGGTCTTCCCAGATGCGCTCGTCGTGGGTTATTGCCCACATGTTCACCATCGCCGTGGTCCCTGCAGGGATGAAGTGGTCACCGACGTAAGCGTCATGGACGGCGAGGCGAGCCCAGGAGAGAAGGGGGCCAGGTGGGTGCAGCCGTAGAGATTCTTTCACGATGAACTGGAGGTAAGGCAGGTTGGGGATGTCGGCGTCGGAGACGAGGCGCAAGGTTCCGACGACAGCATCGATTTCTGACTGCACCTTCGATTGTATGTCTTGGTGCAGCACCATTCTGGCCATGATCCATTCCAGAAGTATAGCAACAGTGTCAGTTCCTCTAAAGATCATTTCCTGTGGAAAAGAAAGCACCAACCAAGGTTTGATTTTAGGACTAAATAAGCAGTACTTAACTCCTCCCATGATTCTTCACTTTGTAAGCCAATATATATATATATATATATATATATATATATATATATATATATGTATATATATATATATATGTATATATATATATATGTATATATATATATATGTATATATATATATATATGTATATATATATATATATGTATATATATATATATATGTATATATATATATATATGTATATATATATATATATGTATATATATATATATATGTATATATATATATATATATATGTATATATATATATATATATGTATATATATATATATATGTATATATATATATATATGTATATATATATATATATATGTATATATATATATATATATATATATATATATATATTTGTGTGTGTGTCTGTGTGTATATGTACGTACGTACGTATGTATGTATGTATAGTGGAACAGAGAAGAATGAAGCGTGACAATAGTTTTGGGGAAATTAATGATAAGAAGTGCAAGTAAGCTCACCCACAGAACGGCAACCATATCAGAATCAGAAAGCCTGTCTTCCTTCTCCAAATCTAACAACACATCAACAAAGTCACCAACCCCATTGACCGCTTCTGCAGCAACTCGTCTTCGTCTGTGGTCTTCTATGATGCTGCCCACAAACACATTGACCTTTGCCACCAGTCTCCTGCACCTCTTCCTGATACCTTGAGGATCCATCCACCTCAACATTGGGAAGTGGTCGCTCCAGTTGAACTTACCAAGTAGATCATACCCTTCTGTGACCAGCTCTTCCAACTCCACACCCTCGTGTTTCCCAAAATCGAATCTTTTGCCAAAAACGCTCATCATCACGTTGTTCAGGGATCCAAAGTGCACAACTTTCTTCATCGCCACCACCCCATTCGTCTCCATGCTCGCCATTACGTCATGGATCATTTGCTGTCCTATGGCCCTACGGTGCTCACCAAAAGCGGCGATTCTTGCGGGACTGAACAAATAGGTGGCGGAGATCCTCCTGAGGGTGCGCCAGTAGTCGCCGAAAGGCGCGAAGCCCATTGCCCGGTGGAAGAGCAGCTCGTAGGCAGATTCCTTAACGGGTCGATCGGCGAAGGCCGAGCTGTTAAGGATCTCCCGGGCGGTGTCGGGGCGACTAGACACGACGAAGCAGGTGAGGCCGAAGGAGAAGGCCATCAAGTCAGCGGCTTTGAGAGACGCAGCAAGCCTGGCGAGGACCCGGTGGGCGGCGGAGCCAGATAGGCCGAGTACCATGCCAGGCGGACCGGGGATGGAGCGGCCACCCCTGGAGAGCGCCCACGAGAGCCCGCCCGGGTAGAGGCAGATGACAGCGAGGGTTAAGATGACAACAACGGTGATCGACGGTAGCGCCGTAGCGTTTGAGACGAAGAGGAGGTAGAAAGCTGCGTCGACGACGGGGAAGAAACCCATCGAAGGCGGTGGGACAGAGAGGAAGGTGAGACGTTTGTGCGTTTGGAGAGGTGGGGAGGGCAAGGAGCGCGAATAAAAGGAGTGGTTTCGGGGATCCAAACGAGCGCGTAATGAAGAGGAGAGATGCGAGGGGGGCGAGGGAAGAAGAGCGTCAGAGAGCGCGCTTATATAGCTGTTAGAACGCCAACTCCCCGGTTTAAAATTTAACCCCGGTTTTTTCTCTTTCGTTCATGCATTAACCGCAGTTAAACGTGCTCTTGGGTACGGAATTAATCCATGATTTGAGAGACTTGTTTGATGAACGTATGGTGAGTCAGCGGCGGGACGGGTTACGCGCGAAGACTTTACGATCTTTGCGTAGTGTCGAGATAGGATCGCCGTACGCTAAAGATGCCGTCAGAAGAAGGTAAACGGACGGCTGGTTTCGCAGGCAGAGGGCAGAAAACGTGGCGAAACCTAACGACGGGCAGCTCAGCCCGGCCACTCCTCCAACCGGAAAGCCATCAGCCGGTTAAGCAAGTCACATGACAAGTTACCCGACTTGTTATTTGATTAAAAATGTGGGACCCCTCACGCGTAGGGAGTATCATTGGGCGTTAAGGAGACATTATTGTGGGCTTCAGCTATTTTACGCAAATATTTTCCCGCGTCTTAAACGTTCCTCATCCGACGATCTACCCACACCGGACCTGCGCGTGAGACCCACTTGTGGGACCACAATCTCAACAAACCACAGTCTAGAATGTTCAGTGGCAGTCGACAATCGCGTACGAGAAGATATTTTGTCGCCTTTTCCTCTCCTAATCGTTCCTTCCTCTCGAGACGTAACGGTAAGGATGTGGACGTGAGGCCGCAGGCGTGCGGATTGGGTCCCGCGGCGGCGGCGGCAGCTGGCACGCAAACGGAGCCGTCCCCCACCAATCTTTTTCTCGCGATTCTTCCCGCGCCGTCGCCGTACGGCACGCGGGCGGCGGCCACGCGATCTTCGCTTCCGTTACCGCCGCCGCCGCCCCCCGGCCCCAATATATCTGAGCACGCCGTACTTATTGATGATGCCGATTACTACTTCTCCTACGCATTTATCAGTCACCCGGCACGGACCTTAAGTGGGTCCCATGGGGCCCGCATCGAAAGGCTCGGACTCGAAGCGGTGCCTCTCGAAACGCGAGATTTGTGATCGGCGAAGAGGACGGATAGAAGAGTGGTGGCGACGGGTGGAGGGATGCGGGCGGGTGGTAGAGGAACTTTGGGGGTGATGGCGGTGTGTGTGGGGAGATTGTGTTAGACGGCGCAAAGCCCCCACTGATGAGGCGGAGCCCCATACGTCGTGTTTCTCTTGATGTGACCGTGGCTTGGGCCACGCCGGAGCATCATCACCTTTTTGCCTTTGGGAAGAAAAAGCATGCTTTTTTGTGCTCTCCGATCGGCTCATCTCCATCTTTAATATCCCATTTTCTTTTAAATATTGAATTAGTGGAATCGAAACGCTCTGTAATCGGTTAGATCGAATCTTGGCACGAGTTCGACATGTGCTCAAGACTTAATGACCAAATTTTCTATCATCCCCATGAATTCATGCTCTATGAAAATGTCAAATGGTTATTAAAATGGATTTTGATTGCTCATTTGTACCCAATGAAGTATGTCCACCACCAATGTAATTCAAGAACTCGATCACTCGGATCTCATGTCGGATGGTATTTTTGTACCCAATGAAGTATGTTCACCACCAATGTAATTCAAGAACTCGATCACTCGGATCTCATATCGAATGATATTTTTGTACCCAATGAAGTATGTCCACCACCAATGTAATTCAAGAACTCAGATCACTGATATCTCATGTCGGATGACATTTAAAATGGTGTTCACGTATCGACCTACGTATTCGATATAAAAAACATATTAAATTACTCATAAATTCTTTAATACTCAAGTTGTTTGCAAGTGAATGATATAATAAGAATCAAGAAGCATAAATTTTCAGGTATAGGAGGGCAAGAAGGATTGCGCATCTCAAGGTTTTTTTATTTTTTATTTTATAAAAAGAATCTAATTAATTGGCATCTAGACAAGTAATTTAACCATATGATTCTAGAAATGTAGGCTATTGTGGTGATTGTCAACGCGAAAGCAAATTAGGCTCTGATCGAGGATTCTCACGATGAGACATATTAGGATGTTGACATGGAAGCTTATATATGGGCTTTGTGCCTAACATAGATGCTGACATGCTGGGTAATATGTGCCAACTGATAAGGACTTGGCTAAAAGATGCTCGGATAGTATTGAAACTAATGTGATTATTTTGATTTTTTTTTTCTCAAATGGTATCCTTTGTTTCCAATAATATTCAAAATATTTCTCATCAATTCAAATAGCATTTTTTTCCTCCTGTTATAGTAGTTTTGCCTATTATAGTGTTTTGGTCATCATAACAAAAACAATATAAAGTTTAATTGAAAAACACTATAAATAGATCTATAACTTCAACCAAACTAACTTTAAGCCTAAAATTTAATTTCATAGTGGTCTATGAGCAATGAGAATAAAAAAGGAATAATATAATATTATTTATAATAATTTTCAATAGTTTACAGTATTTTCAACACTTCAACAAAAATACTTTAATACTATCAAAAAATATTATAAATAAGTCATATAAAATTAAAACAGACTATAAATCATTTAATAAATCATATTAGAATTTAAATATATATTTATAATATTTTAAAAATAATATCATCTAAATAAAAATAAAAAATAGTCTACTATAGTGTTTTGATCATCATAATAAAAACACTGTAAACATTAAAATATTGTAAATGACCCAAATAGGTTCCTAACCTTAACCAAACTTATATACATACATACATACATACACACACACACACACACACACACACACACATATATATATATATATATATATATATATATAATTTGAGCAAAATGTGTCAATCATATTTTTTTGTGATAATTTTTTATCTTTCAAGTTATCCAAGAATCGGATCGATTGTATTAGAAACAAGTATGTTCATGTGAGATATCTGAGGTATAAAGTAAGGAATGAAATAATCAAATTATAGATATTTTCATAAAACTATTTAAGACTAGCATTCATATACCTACGAAGCTTGCTTAGGAACTCAAACAAATATTAAATGAAAAGAGGATGCCAAAGAATAGTTTGATTTTGATTTGATGTCATCTCATTTGGAAAAAAAATATCATATTTGCCTATTGATACCTTTCCAATTATGTAAAATTTGATTCGATCATAGATTATGTATCAAGAATTTCCTTTTGTTTTGAGGTGCATGCGTGCAACACAAAACACAAGTGAAAGGTTCTATGGAGAGAACCTTTGTCTTTTGTTCTTTTGGAAGTTATTCCATCCGTATTTTCTTATTCAATCATTATGGCTTCATTAATATATAATTGTTTAGATCACTAAGGGTCGCAAAAGATCGATCGCCTACTTATTTTTTTTTAGAGAGGACTCCTCAAGAAACTTGTATCATATGCACTTCACATAATTTTATTTTCCTTTTTTATGTTACTCTTTAAAATTAAAAATTTCTTTTTCCTCCATGTTTGTGTTGGTGGGATGGAATCTCCTCATAATCTTAAAGCAAATTTTTTTTTTATGACAAAGTCTAATGTGCTTCCAAATGAATTCCCTAATTATTCTTAACAATTTTTAAAAATAATGTTAATTATCTTAATTAAAATCGGATTCAGTTTAAAATAACGTGCCTCACCTCAAGAAAGTCATTTTGTTTTGTTTTTTTGTTTTTGGTTTTCCATAGGGTGGGGTTAGAAGAAGGGTAAAAATAGCGACTTCAAAATGATGGTATGGAATGGGATTAATTGAACATGACATTAGACATAAAGTGCATGAGCTGTGTTTGGTTCAATTCAATTCTTTGTCTTGCTTGAATCACCAGCCAAGTTGGAAATGATGCATCTAGCAATTTTTGGTTGTTTGCAATCGAAAATATATGGCAAAAATAAGAAAAACACAGCATCAAATACCACATAGATGCAGTTGTAGCTGCTTTGTATGGCATTCCTTCTTGTAAATGTAACCATGGAGACAGAAGGAGACAGTCACGGTCTAGAAAAGGGCGACGTGGGAGATGCTCGCAAATACGACATGCAAAATTCTAGATTGTCATTTAGATTTCTCATTAGAGATTATTATCTTTTATTTTTTAATTTATGACTTTTGTTAAGAATTTTAAATATTTCTAAGTTATCCTTTTGTAAATAGACATATATATATTCTCAATTTATAACTTAATTCTAAAAAAATCTCTTCACTTCTTATTTATAATATTTTTTCTTTTTTCTTATTTTTTTTCCCTCCTACTCCTCTTAATCAATGGAGGTGATGTAAAATGATAAAAAAAAAGATAAATGATAATATAGGACAAATTGAAGATCGAAAAGGAGAATGTAAAAAATAGTTTTTAATGTTTGTTATAATGATTTAATATCTTTAAGGTTATATACATTATTATGTAATAGTTCATAAGATATAATCTTATAGGCTAATTAGATTAACTTAGAAGATGTTATGTTCCAAGCTTTTGCAAGTTAGTAGGATACACATGCGGCGGGGAGAGTCGGGCTGTATGAAAGGAATAAAAGAAAAAAAAGCAAGATTGAAATAGAATTAGAGGAGTATGAATAGTATAATATTATTTTATTAATTTTTTAAGAGATTATGAATAGTAAGATGGAAGCTCCTCATTTGGTGTTTTTTTTTCTATAATATCATAAATATCCATCGTTGCTATTTTTTTCTCGTCGTAAGGCATCATCATTATCTAACGATGCAGATTGAAGAGGAGGGGAGGTGGAGGATAGGGTGGCTATTGATGGTGAGGGATGGGACGAGGTAAGAGCCTTCAAAGTGAGTGGAAACAAGGGGTGAGGTTGTGAAAATTACGGGATGACAATGAAGAGATGAGAGCAATAGATAGAGAGGATGATAGTGTCGACAAGAGTAATCGATGCCTAGGATAAGGCTTCACAGGTGCGAGGTTAGGATTTACAGGGCCTCATGACTTGATGATGATAACCATGATGGAGTGGAGGTGACGAGGTAGAGACAACAACACGGAGGTGACAAGATAATGTTATTTTATTAATTTTTTAATAAATAACCATGATAGAATGACTTGACGATGATAACCATGATGGAGTGGAACGAGGTAGAGACAAGAACACGAAGGTGACAAGGTAGAGGTGAGAGACGACGATGTACACATTTAGGGTGTTAAGAGAAAAAAAAAAAAAACACAAAATGGGAAAACTTAAAGCTGAGGTACCTATCAAGAAAAATCTAAAACTAAAATTTTTCTCAAGAAATATATATATATATATATATATATATATATATATATATATATATATATATATATATATATATATATATATATAAGCAATGTTGTTTACATGTTTGGATGTTGGCACTCCGGCTGATTAAATGTTTTTTTTAATTTATGAAAGGAGACTATATTAGCTAAAAATGATCATACAAAACGTGGTGAATCACCTCTCCACAAAACGGAGAAGCCGTGACGACCAAAATTTGACAGATTAAATGTTCTCTGATTGATTACAAACATTGAAGTGCAAGTACTTCCATGTACATGGGATTCACGATGGTGTTAGCTGGTAAAATCCTTATTTGTCCATAAAAGTCCCATCTTTGTCATTTATCATTTATAAGAAAACAAAAACACTTCTATATCACTTCCTTTTAAAATATTGTTTATTTGACATGATTATAAACAAAAAAAGGTACATATGGTGAAAATGTGAATCTCCAACCCCACAAAATAATACTACAAGTATGCGTTCCATACGTTTGTATCTCACTCGTAGAGAATTATAGTGTATTGCAATACCATTTAGTAAAATATGCGACCACCTTGTGCGAGTCTTCAAGGCTTTTTTTGTTCCAAAAATGGACACACATGAACAATCTATACTCCAAGCAGGGGAGATTTGTCCAGATAATATTTAGCAATTTATAAAGCATATCTAATACTGAGAAAAAAAGAGACAGATAGTGATAGAGAAGAAATCAGAAAGTTGATCAACCAAGATTTTTAGGACAATTATTGATCTTTTGGTTCTTCTCATGAAAGTAATTAATTTTTACAGCAAACTCGACTACATAAACTCATCAAAATAGTCATGTAATTATGTCAATATGTTGCATATTCTTTATAATTTTAGAGTTCTATTCCCTTCAGTAGCTTTTTTATGCTCTTGGAACCAAAAATGATGCCTACATCAAAAGTATCTTCTTTCAAATTCTTTGCATATACGACCATTTCAAAAGGTTTTTGTGTTGTTCATGCGTTCAAACTACAACTATTTACCACTATTTTACGTTTCTGGAATAGGATCCTGATCCCTAATTTTTCTTTGGCAAGGAAAATATTGACTCACTTTGATAACTGAATAAAAAAAATGGTCAAATATTTCAGGAGCCTCTGTTTTTACCCCATCAAAAAACTAATAACATGACTCAAAATCCAGACCTTTTTACCGTGTAAATAACATCTTAAACGCTATTATACCTAATCAGACACTAAACAGCTTTTTTTAAGTTTTCTATGCTACATAACTCATATGATGGTTAAGCATGGTTAAAAGTACTATCCATTGAATTGGCATGGTTTAAGTGGGGGTTGAATAGGAAATAGAAATAATTTACATAGCATAAAGAACAAGAAATGTGAACAAAATTTGTGAAGGCAGATTCCACAAGGATCACTCATGCAAACTTCAGACAAGTGTTTACTTCCATTCTACACAGAAATACTCAATATGAATCCAACTTTCATGGACATGAGCACACCATTTCCTTTAAATTTAATTTTTAAACCATCAACCTAAACTTCAAAGTAGTTTTAAATTGCCATTTTGAAGCAATTGGGTCACTCTTTTTTTCTAGGAGCATGACTTCAAGAAAAAAAATGGAAGTTAACTTACAATTGCCGAAATACCAACTTAGAACACACCCTCCTGATTTAAACTAAAAGTTAACGAATAGAACACATGATTTAGGATAAATAAGTTTCTACATTGAAAAATACCACATGTTTTGATGGAAGCTGTTTTTTTCATGCTCATGTATTCATAAAAAGAGGAAATTAGCTTACAATTACCAAGTTGCGATACATCCTTGGATGTAACCTACAAATTATCAGAAATAATTTTCCTGCTCTTCTAGATTGCCCGCACTACAAGGAAGACTGCAAGAATTTGAAAAAAAAAGTTAGCTAATGCTATGATTTCTATTCTTGTCAACTATGGGTTGCTGGCACTAAAAGGTTTAAGACAGAAACCACATCTGCAGCAAATATAAGACTATTACAAGATTTACAGTATGTGCAATCCTAAAGTTATAATTCTCAATTCAATATAAATCATGGGACTCCAGAAGAGACGAATTTAATTTCCAACTTCAGAAAAATGCAGATAAAGAATGATAACATGTGCTGCATTCTTCTGGTCCCACAAACAAACTAAATATAGCCAATTCTAAGTATTACCACAACTACTAGTAAACCCTAAGATAAATGAAACACAACTTTGGGAAATAGCATTGCAATTAAAGAGATTACTTTTAAAATTTCCTACCTCAAAACACAAGATAGCAGTCTTCATAAAAGTCTTAAAGCATAATAAGCATGCTACTTTTCCAACAAGAATAGCAACTCTATTTCACTCCTGGCTCAATTGCAACCAGAACTTTTAAGGTCACAATCTAATAATCAAAAGTTGTCTCAAGAATTTTAGTTACAGCTACAAATAGTAAATATTTCTTAAGTATGTGTGACGACCAAATTTACATGTTAAAGAACTTTTGGTCTTCAACAGTTCAAGCCATGTCATCAATTGATGTTCCTCATTAAACTTATTATGTTTCCTAGTAAGTTTATTATATCTGGAATCATGATTTGAGTTTTCCTACATTCAAATTTTTCTAAGTAACAAAAAATATTGAATTTCAAAAAACAAATCCTTGAGAATTCTATTGTATTATTGATCTACACGATGACTTCATTGATAAGTATAATCACACAGTAATACTTTCTGTGGGAAAGTGACAGAGATGGCCCTGGTCACTCTACCAGTCATTATTTTAATTTTTTGACAATAAAATATGTATCTGTTCATAGCTAAGTCAAGAATGATTTCCACTTTTGACAATTACTATGGATGATAGTTTTTTCAAACTTTCCTAATTATAAACCCTTGACATGGTACCAAAATTTAACCCAACAATCATGAAATTCAAAGATGAAGCACATAAATCAAGAATTGCTTCAACTAGGAATATACTAGCTGAAAGAGAAACATGATGCTCTTCTGGTGCCAAAGATATAGAAAGAAAAAAAAAAAGAAAGAATGATGTCATGCCATCTAGTTTAAAATTTTGAAGTATTTGCTCTTCCAATAGTTGGGGAAGGGGCACTAATGCATTATAAACCCAGCTCACAGACCAATAGATAAAACAAGAGAAATTATTTGACAAAAAACAACTTGCTTTGCAACCAAAACCATGTCGACCATTCAACGAGAACATTGTTGTCACTTGCCCTTCATAGTTTATACCATTCTGTGTCAACAGTTTATAATTAAGCACTACATCGAAACTATAATAAAGTCCTGGAAAGCCTTCTGTTTCAGCTTAGTCTAGGGAAAACTCCGATTCTATCTACCACGCATAGAATTTCTTAATATGTGAAGTTGAGTTGATCATTAACTAGCTCCACTTGAGCAAGTAAGATATTCCTATGATTCATCTTTTTTCGAGAGTTTATTTGAACAAAAACAACTTGCTACAGAACGAAAAACCACTTGAACCATTCAACAAAAACATTGTTGTGAAGTTTGTAATTTACTATTCAAAGTTTATACCATTCCATGTCCACAATTCATAATTAAGCACTACACTAAACCTATAATAAAGGACCTAGAAAGCCTTCAGTTACACTTTAGATAATCTAGGTAAATCTCCAATTTTATAATTGAGATAAACATCACTATCTACTGAGCATAGAGTTTCTTAATAAGTGAAGTTGAGTTTTTTGAGGAATAATACCATAAACACAAGAAGCAGAATCCAAGGAAAAAATTTGGGACATTAGAATAGAATTTATGAAAGATAACTTTTTGAAATAAGGAATACAATTTTTCAATATATTTCAGTTTTACATAATGATTCCAAATCCAGAGAACACACTGAACAGTGTAGGCCTACCTTGCCCTGCCATTGCTCATCCACATCTTAATTCTAAACAACCTAAATATTTCATGTTGACTAATAAGTTCAATGTTTAAACTCCAGGCCTATGAAACCCATGGATATGGTAGACACATTAACAATTTTGGAGAGAACTTAAGGATACTATTGCATATTTTAAAAAAATCTACCCACAATGACAAAGGCACCCCCAAAAACTAGGACTACAAAAAACATTCAGTGACCTGATCCATTTCAACCAAAAAATAAATTAGATAAAGTCTAAACATGCTAGCAAAAAGCCCATAATATGATTGGCATTTAAAAAATTAATCACAGCCAAGATATCAGATCTTTGCTTCTTGGTTGACCACAGACTAATTTTTTGAAAGGAAGCCAGAAGTGGCAAAATATTTTTCCTCTCAAGGACTTTGATCTGAATCAATTATTAAAATGCAAGGATAACTCACCTAGGAACAAAATAACGAAAATTGCAGACACAAATATTTGGGTCAGCCGACCATATTGGATATGGTATTGAGACCTTTGGAGCTGTCTATTAAAAGCACCCAACCATCCATAAAACTGCTTATTGTAATCCTCAGCACCAGAACAATTGAGCCAGCTCTTGCTTTTTTCATAGCAAACATTGGTGTCCTAAAATTGCAATAAAAATATCATGATAACAGACAGTGGTTAAGTAATCATGGGATGATGATGAAATTTTCAAAATATGTTATCAAAAGCCTGAGAAACTAAAGATGAAAATTTATTTCTCACCTGAGAGTTATTCCTTAATGGAATCAACTCTTCTGGTTGATGATGATCGTGGCCCTTCCATTTCCTAAAACCATTTTTTGACAACTTAACATTTGATGTGGATTCTATAGCCTTCATCAGACAGGACAAGCTGGGTACTTTGTGAGGGGGTAAAACAATACTCTCTTCAGAAGATCTACAAGGACCATCCTCAGGAGAAAGTGAAATTTTCCATGATCCAATATCACCACTAGCACTCACAATCCTCCTATGTCCTTGCACCTTCTCATTTCCTCCCATTCGGCTGATTTCATCTAAATTGTGAATACATTTTCTGTGTTCACCCTCAACATTCATGTTTGACTGGCTCTCTGCAGGAGCTGCCACCAAATTCTCTTGCTTTGGTAAGGAAGGAAGCGAGAGGAAAAGGGCCAGCTCATCCCGTTCTCCTTCATCCAATTGAACCCACGTCAATTTGGTCTCCCTATCGTTCCGATTGCATTGCAACAGCGAAATCTCCACCTCAGATATTTTGTTCTCAATTGCTGAGACAAACTGGTCATGCCGAGCTCTTGTACCATCTCCAGCTGAACACGCCTTGTCATTCGACCTTACTGCCTTGGCGAATTCCTCAAGCTGCAAAATTTCCGGCAATGGCATCGCAATCTCAAAAGTGGTCGCACAACTTTCACAGACAACCCATACAAGATCCGAACATTATACCATAAAAGGATAAAACTCGGACCTTACCTGCCATTTTGCGGTGCCAAGTGCAGTCCGGAGCTCACTGAGGAGCTCCATAGATGAATCTTCGGCACCGCCGGATCGGTTCAAAACCGGGGCGTCCTTGCTTTCGTGGATCCATCTTCTATAGACAGATTCCAACCTAAAAAGAGGACAATTAGTAGAGGGGAAATCAGAAGGGGGATAAAATGAATAGCCAACCAGAGTTGAAATACCTATCGGCCGATTCCTGAACTTCCTCGGCGGAAGAGAAGAAGGGATCTTTCTCCCAGCGATCGAAGCACGTCGTCATCGGATTTCCTCAAAGGCAACAGAAGAGAAGGGGCAAATCGAGACACTGATCCTCTATGGAACCCCGGAATTGAGGAGCGAAGCGAAGGGAAGAGATGCGTTTTATCGATTGATCTTCGAGATGGAGTCGGCGACGGGTTGGCGTAGTTTGTTGCGATTACCGCAGCGTCGCTGTCGTTGTCAACCTCATGCTGTTATTGCTGTTGGTGTCGTCGACGGGCGAAGACAGGAAACGCGATGGGAAGCTAGGCTGCAGTTGGTGGGTCCAAACTAGCAGTGGGCCCACCCCGAAATAGGACCATTCTGGGCCGACATTCGCGGACTGGTAATTTGACTTGGGTTTTTTCCGGCTTATTTTATTTATTTCTAAAGTAAAAAATTCGAAGTTATTTATAGGACTCCGGTTTCTGTTTACTTGCTTATCTCGGGCATTGCTTTTGCTTGCAATTAAAAAATATTCATAAATAATAAAAAAATGTCACATGCAGTAATTGTCTATATTTATTTGAATGCTTGTATGTACAATAAATACGATAGAAGGGGCAACAGTCCACACTCGAACGAATAAGAAAAAAAAAAGACTAGCCAAATGTTATTTTAAAAATCTAATCACAAATACATATATTATAATTGATTTACATATACGTAGTCAAATACTTTGGAAGACCTATTGACTGATAGTTCACTAATCCGAAGTCCGTCGGTGCTAATAAAAAAGAGATTTTTTTCAATTGACACGAGTACCTTGCGTGCTTTAAGATTGACATTATAGATGTGACATCCGAGAAACAACTAATCCGTTGATTAAAAAAAAACCTACATGGCATCTCCAATGTAGCGCCTGGAGGATGACTTGTCATGTCGATGCGTCATATGATTCACCTACATGGCATCCTAAGCTAATTTGTTACACTTGAATCCAATTAAAATCTCAATCTGACGACAAATCCGAACCTCCGACCTGTCTCAGGGGTCAATTTTTCTACCCTAATCCAATTTAAGAAAAGGTACCCAACTCAGTTTAAGTGGATTTGATAGATCTGAATACCGGAAAAAAAATCCTAATCCACTACTAGTTTGAAAATGACACGGGTAATAACATATTACCCTAACTTTGATTCTTTTACTATCATTATTTTAAAAATCTATATTTAAATCTTCATAATTATAAAAATAAAATAATTTATCTTATTTTATCTAGTATTATCAATTGTATTAGCGAAAGACATAGAATACTATAATATTATGTTAACTCTCATTTAAGTATTTTGGTTAGCTTATATAAATTTGATTAGTGTATTGATAAGGGTAATAATTACGATAAGACTCACGTGACATCAGTTGCCCCAAGTGACGCGTCACGTCTTTATTAACCTGATGAGGCATTTGGTCAACATGGACCGAAACACCTATTATTGATAATTCATCATCGCTATTGCTTGAGCTATGCCACTCGATGTCTAGGTAAAAATCATAGCACGATGATAATGACTCTTGGGCACATAGAAAGGGAGTTGTTCAGGTCAAAGCTGACTGGTTGTCGGGGTTGAGGAGCTCATCCAGGGATTGGTTGAGAGCGTTGTACATTTGTGATTATTTGTTCTTTTTTTTTCTGTTTAATTCCTCGATTAGTCTCTTTAAGTTGATATGAAATAGTACATTAACAAAGCTTTTGACTTGTTCTTTGTTCAATTTTTCATTAATTTGTATTCATGTTCCTCATTCCTTACAGGTATATCAGTAATTCATCAATGAATTTTACCTTCAAAACTAACTCTCCTTCTTTAACGATCCGATTGTTTGATCTGGTTTGGATAGCTCTCTTTATATGGGTCCGCTATCGTCGATGAATGTAATTTCTACCGAGACATTGGATGTTACAACTTGAGGGGCAACAGTGATAAACTATTATTTATTTATCGAATGGGATGGGTGTCGATGGAAATCACCATCATCGGAGTTAATCTAACTAAAATGACTCCACCAACAATGACGGAATGGACCTCCGCTCTACTCTTTCTTCTATCATGCTCAAATGATCACTTTATAATTCACACAATGATTGTATCTTCCGTAAAATGTATTATATAAAATAAATAAATTATTTTACTTTTATAAGAATCTTAATATTGTTTTTTAAAATATAAAAATCATGATAGTCTAGATAATTTGTAATTAGTTTCATATAAGATATATACATAATTAATACTATTTGAGCTCGACCCAATTGCAATTGAGAAAAAGTTATCTAATTTTTATCTAAAATCAAATTGAAACTTGATCAAACGAGTCTGTTGCCCATTCATCTTTTGCGATGAGTCTCAAAGCTCTGGTGCCACGTAGTCGCTTATCACTACCAGCGGTTCAATTGCTGCCTTCAAATAACAGCGTACAAAAGACAAAATCCATCTCTCTCACACCTCTTCTCTTTCTTTACCTCGAGAGTTCCACTTGGGGATCCATGGCGTTCCGAGCGAGATATCTTCGCCGGCTTCGCCCTATCCATCCTGAAGCGATTGCCTCCATCACGGGCGGCGGCTGCGTCGGCCAAATGAGGCTCCAGTGCACCGCTCACCTGGGAGGCTCCGGCAAGTTCTCCGGTGGCAAAAGCGCGTACGAGGTGCTTGGGGTCTCGGAGTCCAGCTCCTTCCCGGAGATCAAGGCCTCGTTCCGCAAGCTTGCCAAGGAGACCCACCCTGACGTCGTTTCGTCGGCCTCGGCAGACGACGCCACCGCATCCCAGCGCTTCCTCCAGATCCTCGCCGCTTATGAAGTAATTCCCTTTTGTCGTGTCCTTGATCTTCACTTCTACTATCTTGTTGTCATTTAATTCGATGAGTTCGGCGTTGTTTGTTCGGATAATCTAGCATTAATGAGATGAAGGAATTTTAGGTCATATGATCTTTCGTATTATAGTAATAAGGAGAAAGTAATGAGGATATCAAGCACTTCGAGATGATTTGATGTTGAATTGCCCCTTAAGGGTATCCCTATGTATATATATATTCACTACCCGAAGTCCACTAGAGTGACGCGTAATTGAGTTTTGATGATACATCTGAACACGAAGGACAGATTGACACAATGATTTGTTGCCATCAATCATATCTAAAATCTATTTAATCATCCGTATGCGCTTAAACCTTACAATCTAAAGAATTTGATCGCAACTATACAACTAATTGATACTTGTTTGCAAGAAGGTTTCTGAACTTGTTTGCTGGAATTTGTAAGATGTGACTCCTATCCATTCACATGTTGTTGCAGATTCTTTCTGATTCTAATAAAAGAGCCCATTACGATAGCTATTTGCTTTCTCAGAGGGCAATATTGCGGAAGCAGTGTGGACTTGGTACAACTATCTACACTCACAACTCATCTCTAATCATGTCAAAGCAAAGTGATGTAGTTGAATGGCTAAAATGGTATAGACTTTCTGTCAATGATATCGTTATGGAGAGGAGAGTTGCGATGGGCTCTGGTTATTTTGACAAACTTGAGAATGAGCTTTACTCAGCAATCCGCATGGCATATTATGGGCCAGTCGTTGAGTCTATGGATCTTCTTCCCGACTCTTTTGAAGCTGAAGAGAGGTCTGCATATGAAACTTCAGAGGTATTGCACCTAGTTTCAGGACGTGATCTGTTTGGGATTGTTAATTTGGTGGACAGGACTCCTGAGCTATCTCATATGTGCCCTGAAAAGTTAACTACTTTTGATTTCAACGTTCATGGAGTTCCTGAACATGTTTGGCAGCCTATGGTTAAAGGGAACTGTGTTCATCCAAGGATTGTAGATGTTTGTGAGAAGGAAATGGGACAAGACACTAATTTTGAATCAGATTCTTACAAAGATCTTGAACTCCGTATTCTTGGGAGAGTAGTTGCAATGGCAACCAGGAGTCCTAGGTGCAAATGTCTTGGCTTGCCAATGGATGATTTGGAAGACCATATACATGTTTTTCTTACCACAGATGGAGCCCAAAATTCAGTTACACCTGGTTCAAGAAATCCACTGGGAACCATAACAGGACTAGGGACAAGTGCTGAAGAAAGATCTTGCTTTGTTTATGACAGAGCTGGTGTTAAAACCCATGTGATTATGAAGCATAGAACATTGCTGGTTTGTATGTTTGTTTTCCTATTACATGTATTAGCTAATTCTTCTTGGTCTCTTTTTTTCAAGGTTTTTCATTTCTTATTGGATTAATTTATGGCCTTCACTTTTTTATTAGTATCTTATACAAATCTGATTTACCTTGACTTTCTTAATGTAGCATCATCTTCCTTAATTTATATTCTGTAAACATGGATGCAAACATGATAGGATAGAGACATGTCTACATGACAACCCTTATGGATCTAAGATACAACGTGACATGGACATTGCAATTAATATGTAGATATTTATCATATATTACCTTTTTTTATAAATTCCACTGGGTGAAAACAGATTGGATATAGATTAAATAGTGGAAAAATAACATATGCATTTTTCTATAATTCACTAATACAACCTTGATCTAGATACAAAATTTTGTACTTATGTTTGTATAAGATGGATATGACTACAAGCCCAATATATGATGACTATATGCTTAAGTCAAATTTTATGAGCATATAAATATAAATATTATTCAATGCAAGATCGGCTAGGGACAATACGACCAGGATTGGCAAATTAGTCAAATCAGATCAATAGGATCAGATATGTTTGGAATAATGAATAAAAATAAAATTTTAAAGAATATTAAGATAGCAAACTGTTAAAAATAACTTATAAAGATTGTATGTAAGAATATTACTTATACCCTTATCTCTTATGAAGTATCTTTCTAAAAAAGGCATGAAATTTAAATATAAAAAGTATAAAATAAGCAACAAAAACAATTATGATTCATGAAAATAGTTTATATATATTTATTCGAGAATAGTTATTAATCATTTATAGTAATTAAGCAGTGTACATATGTCATATACAATATGCACTCTTCGATATATGTCTTTAAAGATGGCAGTGGATCTCAATGCACCTTTAATGCTTCTCCAATCATCATGTGGTTGACAAATTATGCAATGCAAGGACATAAATGAATATTTTATTCAAAAAGAGTGCTTGTGACATTTGGAATTAATTACAGATCCCATGTCATTTCTCTTCAGGCGGTACATATCGATCCACTAGCAGACCGTTACGCGGACCGCCTGCTACCGGGTGGTATCATCGATTGGAGTTGTTTCTGCCTCGTTACCACCCGAAATCGATCAGTGACAGTCGATTTCGACCATCGCCACCTGCTATCGGGTAGTATTAGCCGAGGGAAAAGAAAGAAAGAAAAAAAGAGGGACAAGAAAAGGGAGAACCTGGAGATCCGACGCTGCTCTCCCTCGACGATCCCAATCCGTCGCCGCCCTCTCTCGCTAGACGCCGCAGATGAGATGTCGTCTCCTCCTCGTCTGAGGCTACAAGGCCTCAACGTTGTTGGCGATTTCTCATCCGCGCAAGGAGAAGAAGCCTCGGCGATGTCGTGGGGAGAAGAAATCGAGCATCGTCGAGGCGACGTTTCTTCTACCCGCGTAGGCGACGTCACCTCATCACTCTTTTTTGCGTGGGGAGAAGGAAATTGAGCGTCGTCGAGGTGACGTTTCTTCTCCCTACGCGGGCAGAAGAAACGAGGTGACGTCGCCTCGTCGCCCTTTTTTGCATGGGGAGAAGGAAACCTCGATTTCTTCTCCCCACGTCGCCTTTTTTTTCACTTATATATATGTACTGAGCAGTACACCAGAATGTACCACTCGGTATACTCGTACCGTATCGTACTGAGCTGAGCTCGATACTCTGGTACGGTACGAAATTATGAACCTTGTATAAAAGTATTTAGAACACACTTAGATACACACACATACATGAGGCTGACTCTTGTTACAACAGTGTGGTTGCTCATCTACAATCAGGGTGACTAGGGTTCGAATTCTGAAAATAATTTCCCTACTTGTTGGGGTAAGATTGCTTACATTGTCGCCCTCAAAACATGTATTAGTGGCAGTCTAGTGCAATCTGTTCACTGTATATGTATATACAATGCTAACAAGTAAAAGTGAAGCCTTATGTTGATGATTTTAGTGTCTAACTTATATACTATATATTAATATAAATAAATTTAGATGATTCGTGGGCCCTGATATGTTTGAAGTACAAGACACATAGCATTCCTGTCTAACATGGACATGACATGGATATTGCAAGCATTTTAAGTGTTTATGCTTTATAGATTATAACTACTGTACTTCTGTTGATTTGTACAGTGCCTATTTTCATTTTTTTGGATTTAACTATGCTTGATTTAAAATTGGTTTCCGTTTTGTTTCATTTTTTTGGGGGTCTGTAATCGGATGTTCAACCATTTTTTCCAGAAAAAATATTGTTTTTGTGCATTTATTCTGCATTCACCCTAAACTTCCTACTATATCCTGCTAAACAGATATCATTCATTTTCTTGATTTTGTAGGTGAAGCCTGCCTTCTCATTACTTTGTTATTCCACACCTATTGAAGTCATATAGGAAGATAGACTTTGAAAATACATATAAGAAATAAAATTAAAGCACAAACACACAGTAGAATAAATTGTGTTTCACCTGGTAAGATAAAGGAGCTAAATTCACAATCTGGATTTTCTATAGTTTCCAGGAACAAATTAGTTCTTGTTCATGTTATGTCTTCATTTATCCAATTGTTTTACTTTGTACTTCCATACATTGAAGTTGCATTTTCACTGCTAGGTTAAACACATGCACTGGTACCAAGTACATGATGAAGCTTCAGCTTGTGAGTGCCGATGTAGTAGAGCTCGCTTACCACCTAGCAAGTAAGTTTTATCCCTTTCATTTTGTCCTCTTCTTACCCAAAATTCATGAGATATTGTACCAAGTGCATCAATTGTTTTCAAATATTATGACACAACATTCTCATTACTTTGAGGAACTTTCAAACATAGTTTGTACCAAGGTAGGCAATACCGAATGATATCGTCCGGTACGGGTGGTACATATCGGTCCGACGGCATACCGGTACGCGGACCGCCCGCTACCTGGCGGAACGAAAAATAATAATAATATAATGTATATATTTATTTATATTTATATATAAATATTTTAGAAAAGGGTGACGTTCGGCGACATCGCCGAGGCAATGTGACATCGCCTTTTTCGGATTATATATATATATATATATATATATATATATATATATATATAAACGAGGCGACGTCGCCCCGCGTGGGGAAGGAAAAGGTGATGTCGCCGAGGCGATGCAACGTCGCCTTTTAATTATATATATATATATATATATATATATATACCGAACGGTATATCGCTCGGTATACAGTTTCGTACCGTACCGAGCGAACGTCGAAACTCTGGTACAGTACGAAATTGCAGACCTTGGTTTGTACATCACTGTGGTAAAAGGATACAAAGATGTGCAAAAATAAAACCTAACAATTAATAGTACGTGCTTAAGGATTAAACTTGTTTGTTGAATATCTTTTTCTCAAGGAGTCATTTGATGACCTTTTGGTGAAACCCTTGGACTGCAGCACGAAAATGGTGTTTTTTCTTGTTTGGACATTGGTTACTAAGTTCTACGTAAACTAAACTGGAGTCTTGCTGATAGCCTGCATGCTGGTTTTCTGGATATTGAAGTTATATAATTATCATGCTCAAATTGTTCAGATTGAACAGAAGCATAGACTAGGAATGTTTTCTTTATACCGGGTGTCACATGATTTATCAAGGTTTTGTTGATAGCCTTTATGCATTGTTTAACTTATGGGAAACAACTCTTATGGCTAATCTCATTTTAGTTTCTTTCTTTATAGTTCTGTAGTATGTATTGTTGGCATAGTTATTTAACTGGCTGACCTGTGCTCTGCTGGTCAAGATGGATAATGGATAGAAAGCTTTATTCTGTGGAATATTCCTCTAAAGGTAGCTTCATGAGTGAGTCTGTTGCTGCCCCTACATTTCCTGCCTGGATATCCATTAACATACCTGTCATGACTTTATTGAATTGTTCCTAATTTTAAAAGAGGATTGTTGGAGTACTTATTTGAAAGTTTCAGATAAACACGAAAAGGATAACCTCAATTATATCATACAGCTGAAGATAATCTTTAAGATATAATACGCCTTTCTTGTTGGTAAAATTTACTGTA
Organism: Musa acuminata AAA Group; assembly: GCF_036884655.1. Taxonomy (NCBI): domain Eukaryota; kingdom Viridiplantae; phylum Streptophyta; class Magnoliopsida; order Zingiberales; family Musaceae; genus Musa; species Musa acuminata. The sequence continues at coordinate 37,607,783 of NC_088354.1, forward strand.
CTTATTGCTAGCTTCTCTTTCTCATTAGGTTCATGAAAGTTCCAAGAGTTGAAAATCTCAGTCTTGTGTTTATATTGGTTGGTGGCTGGACCAGTATGGTACTGTGTGGGCCATAGTACCAATACTCGACGTGTGGGTACCGCCGGACCAAAGAGAGGGGGAGGAGTTGTAGGAGAAGAGGATGATTGACAGTGGTGGACGAGGAAAGGAAGACTGGCAGAGGAAGAGGAGGTATGAGAAGGGGAAGAAGATGAGACATACTGGCAGGAGGAAACAATGGCCTAGATTGCAGGGAGGAGATGGCAATGATGTGGAGGTGCACGGGGAGCAATGTCAGCAACACAACATGGAAAATGAGGCAGCAACAGTGAAGAGGAGAGGGAGAGAACAGGACAGGTAAGAGAGTGCATGAGAACAAAAGAGAGAGGTGAGGACTAGGGAATTAAAAAATGCAGCTGTTAATAATAACTTAAAAATACTTCTAAGAAACATAAATGGTATTTTATTTTCTTTATGTTTTTAATTTTCAGAAATTTCATTTGGTGATCATCTCTTAAAACTTGTAGAAGAAATATAAAAAAATGTTTTGTATCCTCAAAACTTCCTATGTATCAATTGATTTTATGAAATAAATTATTGATCAAAGATTGTTCAGTTAGAAAAAAATTTGAACAATTTTGCTGCTCCTTCAGTATGGTTGGTGTATATCCACTCTAAATAATTTTTGTTACTATATCCAATAGAGCAGGCATTTAAGAAACCAACAAAGCATATTAATCTTAGGGATCAGTGTGTTCTTAATATTAAGGTGGCAGTTGCATCTCAAGTTTAGAAATTTAGATGTAGGAGCATATTACTCAATATATTTGGAAGTCTGCAACTGTTTTTCAAAAATAGGGAACAAAATTATTTTCCAATTATGTTTATTCATGTATTTCTTAGTTGTAGAAAAAAAAATATTAGTGATGCCAAATGCAAACTTTACTATTACTTTTTTCCTAATATATAGGAATTTGTAAATGTTGTGATGACCTCTACTCACTCATTAACCAGACATTGCATTAGAGGATGTCTTCTATTCTGAAAAACCTGGGCAGTCTGAACTACTTGACAATAAACATTTATCCAGTTTTTTTATTCATTATCAGCATAAAGAACTTATAGTTGACTTAATTATTCCATTCTAGTTGTTAGCTTGCCTGGTGAATGGCTATATTGCTTAAAATGAAAACCTTTCTGGCTCCCAAGTATTTTTTTTGGTGCCTTATTCAGTCTTCTTTCAATACCTCTTTGATGCAGTCGAAGTTTGAGTTAAAGTCTAGTTCAAGTCAAATTAGTATTTATTTAAGTCTTTTAAAAATCAAGTGTAGGCTTCTATTATTTGTTTATCCTGAGTATTATTGTCCTTTATTTTATAAGTTTCTTTAGGGCCAACTTTAACTAAGCGCAGCTTTGTATTGATCATGTTATTTTTGTTAGGGGTTGGGTCCTTTTTGTATATGTTTTGGAATGCATTTGGGCCATGTTTGAGTTAGATATGAATTGGCAATTGGTCTAGGTCCGGTCAGGCTTGCTTTTATTGGGTTTTTGAATCCTATTGAAATAGCTTACTTTGATGATATCATTCAAGCACATCAGTGTGTTGTAATTACATTATAGATTTTGGTTTTTATCTGTTATATTGAGTCTTGTTTTTCAGATGGAATAAGTAGTGATTCTTTTTAAAAAATGGGCAGATATTATGGCTTTAAAACATTAACGGGTGTTTGGATCTTATAACTAGAACTACCTGCAGGTTGTGTAACTGTGTTGGAGGCAAAAACAAATGTTGCAAGTAGCAGTCGTAGGTGCAGATCTTTCTTAGCTTATATGTATAATTATTAATTGAAGCTGCAACTGAAGTAGGAATATGACTGTTCTAGGAGGGTCCAAGAAAAGAAGCGGGTGCTTTGTGGGCTAAGGTAGAGGAAGAGAGGGAGACAGGTTGTCAAGAGGCAACACATGAGAGGGCAGAAGGGTATTCAAACCTAATTTTGATTTACAATACATCCTGCAAATGCAACATGCAATATTTCAAATTGTGAGTTCATTTCAGCACTTAGGGTTCATTTCATGGACAATCAAGCATCCCATATTTGTTTTCTAATTTGTGTCATATTTGGACTGTAGCAGAAGTTCCAATCTGGATTGTATCAGACAGTATGGACCTATATTTAATTGGTCTTATCAAGTACCAATATTGAAACATATAGCTTGATACTAGTACAAGAAGATTCATTTTTATTATTTTATTTAATGATATCAAATGGCATAGATTGGCATGTCTTCCATAAATAGGTACCATACCGATTGGCAGGTTAAAAAAACTGGTGTCGGTCTAAGTTTTAAATCCTTGGTTTTTAGTACAACATATTACATGGGTATCGCATCGGTAGGTTATTGAAACTATTATGAACCAAAATTAAAGTATTTGTACTGTAGTATTGATTGAATAACATTGGATTTAAAAGAAAGTTATAGTATCTATTGAATAATTAGATTGGGTTAAACAAGGAAAGATGTGTTTCTTCTCTGTTAGGAAAAAAGTTATGTAATATTTTTTCATCTTATTGAGTCTTATAAAGGAAAGATCTTGTAGTCTTCATTTGTTGAATTAGTGGTTATGTTGAGATGGAGAGTTATAATTATAATTTTATAAATGAAAATATTGTGTATTGCCATTGGCTGGTTAGCTTTTGAGTTATTCTTTTTTTTTCTTGAGTGTTTCTTTTAGCTTTGAATCCCCATATTCCACTTCATGCTCTTTAACTCCCTGTGACTTTCTTTCCATAGAAGAATATCAGCATTATGAGCCCCCAAATTGACTCGTTTATGAAGATGGCCCCTTAGCTATATCTCTGTGAGATATGGGTTCCAGAGTCCAGTGATGATTACAAACTTCTGGTAGATCCACAAAAATATAAAGAAACCCCCAAACGATTAATCTACTATGATTAACTATCCCTAAATACATAGTTACTATTAGAGTTCGGTAGAAAACAATGTGGGTATATTTTTCTATTGATGTTTGTTATATAGTGTGCTTATGGACGTTAAAATTCTTGAGGTATAAATTTTGACTGTAACAAAACTAGTTGATTAGTTCTGTGTGTAGACTGAGTTATGTGCTAGGTTGAGTCGAATCCAATTTGGAACTTGAACCTAGTAAAATCATGTGAGAAGGACAACCTGAAGGCTTCAGTATTTGTGAAGAGAGTTGGTGAAAATTAAAAAATTAAGGACAAATTAGAGGGGGACAATTTGATGAAACATGCTCGTTTTGCCGAAATTTCAATTCAAACAATGAAAGAACAAGAAGTACAAATTCAAACACAGCAGTTTGAGGGAGAAAGACATATCGTAGTGCTTGACCAACTTGACTTGGTTTGAGGTTGATTTGCTAATCTCAATGTTATGAAGCTCCAACAATTTTAAGTTCTCAAATAATTAGGGTTTGATAGATTGTGTATGGTCAATGGGAAGTTTTGGACAATAGAGAGTTTACATGTAAGGGATTTGCAATGTGGAATTTAGGTACTAGAATATTGGAAAAGAGAGAAGAAGAAGATAAGAAATAGATAATTTCTTGGACTCCTCTAGTCCTTTGAACTCACTTCGAGGATAGAGCTGTGGCTTCACACTACCCACAATGTTATATTGTGAGATAAAACCTCATATTCATTAATTGATATCTTAATTTCAATCCCTTGCCTCTTGTTTTGGACCCCCAAGTACAAGAGAAGAGAAAAAAAAGGAGAAATAAAGAAAAATACAATCATATTAATTCGGGCAAATTATATATTATCCCTTGTAATTAGCTATCTTTTTACATCTTGGTTCCTATATTTTCAAAAGTTACATTGAGATATCTATTCTTACAAAAGTGAAACATTTAACCTCGTGCTTCAACAAAACCCCTCTCTCTTTCTTAATTTTTAATCATGTGAAATTATCTTTTTAACCTTGTATGGAAATCTCAATGTTTCACTTTGTATGAGGATCCCAATATAACTTTTTAAAAGTATAGGGATCGAGATACTAAAAGTAGCTAATTACAAGGGGTAATATGTAATTAGTCCCATTAATTCAAATTAATACTCTTTCATTTAGGGAGATAAATTTTAAATTTTGTCTCAGCTAATTTTTTCCCTTTTTTCAAAAAGATACCTGATCGATAGATTTCACATTTCTATTATGTAGAAACTTCCTTGTAGAGGTGAAATGTTCAATCAAGATTTATATTTTTCAACCAAACAAAATTTTGATTTCTTCCATCTTTTTTCTTAATTGTATACATTTTCTTTTCCTTGGGCAATCTAGAAATCTAAAGTTAAAACATGGGAGATGTTGCATGTATATCAAAATTATTCTATCTAAAATATTAAAGCTATTCTAATCTAAAGGAGTAAAATGGCTCGAAATGAAAAGAAAAAACTTGTTTGTCTAAATTGAATATATGCCAATGTAACCTGAATCCCAATTTATTACCAATCCTAAGTGTATTATTACTTTTTCTATCACCATGCTACTGTATTATTACTTTTAATGATTGTATCATATAGATTTTTTGTACTCCTGTGTCCATGATCTCCTAGTTTCAGATTTTACACATGTTTGCATTTCAGATATTGGCTGTTTGAACCTCGTTGCTGTCTGCATGACGTTGGTGGCTGGTATATTGAAACATTTGGGCGGGACAAGAAAGGAAAGACTGTCCCATCTCAAAGACAGTGGGATGGTATGATTGAACAGTCTGAAAAGTAAGATTATGAGCTGCAATTACATGCTTCTATCTTATATCTATATCTACTCATTTTTGTCCTAAATTGTGGAGCAGCAACTTAAATGCTTAATATCATCTTTTTGTTCATCTTGTACAACATGATACAAAAGGTGTGCTTCATGCTGCTTTTGTCATATCAAGAACTCATCTTATGTCATTTCTTACACATATCAAATGCACTTTATTACATTTTGGCATCTGCAATTTTGCTAATGGAAGAGAAATGATTACTGGCTGTAGTGTTCAAGCTGACACATTTGATGGAAGCAGACAATTCTTCGTTGTTTGTTTCCTAGTTTAACACTTAATGTAACATGTATTCTTATCGATGTGACCTCAGTATAATATAAAAAGTATCAAACTTCAGTATAATAATTGGAAACGGCCAACACTCTCAACTATTGGGTGAACTGTACTGTGGGCAACCACCACCTAATTTCTTGCAAAGTCATTGTTGCCGAAGTTTATAGTAACACATCAGCTTTCCTTGTTTTCCAATTCCAATTACATTAGTCATCTTTCAATGGGTATCACCATATATATTTTTTGTTAACTTAGGCCTCTTCAAGTTTTTGAGTGCCTTGATTTTAATATTTAGAGGAACTTATTGTGTTTGTGTTAGTTCTTAGGAAAAGCATAAATTATGTGGCTTTATGTTATCTCTTGTTGCTTCCATTTACAAATTCTTTAATGGAACTTCTAATTGTAAGATTCTCACCTTCTACTAAATATATGTGAATAATTTAGGAACTAAGGCATGGATTATGAAACGCCCTACCATGATGCTTGTTGTTTTACCCATGGACTGACTTATTGCCCCATTCGGTATGAAGCAGGCAGTACATACTGGTCCAAAAGCTAGCCAAGAGGTTTACCAGCCCATTTCAATTGGTACACAAGAAACATGAGGTGTACTGGTCATGTATCGCTTGATATTATCGAAATTCAGTGGTAGTTACCAATCGGCATCAATTGGTGATGTTAGTGTTTTCAACATCACCAATCGCCAACAAGAAATTTAGATCATGTTAGTGTTTTCAACTCTATTGCTTGTCTTCAAGTGGTTGTCATTTTTCATCGTTTGAAATATCTTGCTCAACAAAAACTCCTCCCTTCCCCTTTGCTCCTCGTATTCTCCTTGCTGCATTCTCTCTCAATGCATATGTACATGTGTTTGAATGTGTGATCTGCAAATGTATGCCATACATGAACGTAATGCATATATATTAATTCATATGCATCTGACACAAGCAGATGAAAAAGAAAAAACTTGTTATTCCATTACGATCTTTTGATTACGAATAGGACTAATAGTTCTTTTGTTTATTGCACACAAAAGAGTTTTTTTAATTATAGATATAATTAAGGCCTTCTGGTTGAATTCCCTCTGAAATCTTTTTGAATGCCATATATTTTTGATAAATGAAGGTTATCTAGAACCTTATCACAAACTATGGTCTTATTCTTCTTGAAATATATCATCTGCAGGAGACTACATCCTGCTGTATATTTTCTGGCTCTGGCATATAGAACATTAGACCTTGAACATGCAAAAAGGAGCAGGTGGAGCATTACGAATTTTGTGGTACCTTATATTTTTAGCATTACTCGCTGGTGGCAGAAACTCATGTAGTAGGATTCACTTTGGACCTTCAGAAAGAAGCTACTTTATTTATCAGCAGAATTATGCCAGGGGGTACATCAAAGACATGAATTACTATGAAAAAGAGAGATCAATCACTTATTGAGAATTTGAGATACTTATATCATGGTTGGTTTACATTTTGGAAGGACAAATCTTCATCTCATTGTCAACTTTATCATAATCTGATATCTATGATCCACTACTTATCGCGATGAAGCTAGCAACAATTGCAAAAGGGCATCTGATATTGGACAGATTCAGCTCCAGTATATTTTTGTCATCCATTGATAGTGGCTTTTAGGTATCCTGAAAGATCAGAGAAATATAAATTTTCTGAAGAAATCTTGATATTCTTGCCTGCTTTTATTCCATAAAAAAAAATCTATGTTCCAATTATTTTTACAGCTATCATCTTATTTTTCTAAATGGTAGAGGGAAGTAAGACCCATCATATGTGCTGAGAATTTTTCCTACAGATTTGTTTTGTGCAGCGTCAGAAGGTTTGAGCATGCCTTTAGAACTCTCGGATTACTAATAGACTAGGAATCAGGAAAGAATTGCTTAGTTATGATGATAATGTGGTTTTTTTGCTTCACATGTGCAGGGACTCTTAAAAGGCTGCCTGTTTTTTCTGTGCAAACTGTTCCATGTTCTAGAGGAATCTTTGTAGAACAAATGCAGGGTCACTTTAGGTTAAGATGCTTAACAAGGTGCCAAGTACCACAATGGCAGGTACGTATTTTTAGTTTTAAAAATCCAATTAAAGTTCTTTTTATTATGGTCTTTGTCTTGATTACTGATTTGTTCATCCAGCAAAAAAATTTTCACCAATTATTTTATCTTTTGTGGGAGTCTGATGATTATTAATTTTCCACATCTGATTTAATTACAAACTGCATAAATATTATTAATGTTTCTTTCAAATGAAATTTAGGAGAAGATTTTTAGCTGCCATTAGATTGGCATCACTGTCTTCATGTTGGTGAGATCCTTTCAAGCTTTCTATCTAGCAGCTCCTTTTTACATTGGTCTTTTTAGACACATCATAAATAGCAATAGGTTGGTATATTTATCTAGGTTGCTTTATGGTGATGATATGCATAACAATTTGCCAATTGATATTCATGCTTTCAGTGAGGAATTAGGAAAATCTGGGTTGAAAATTTCCTTTATCTTGCACTGGACTATGTGATAAAGTATTTTCACTACTCAAACACAAGTTGCATGCCTTTTTGTGGAACTTCATTGAGGTAATACTCAGAAAAACTGTATTATAATCCAAGATTAAAGTAAGTTACACTAGCTTAAATATTTTCCACTCATTTTACAACTGCTCATTGTCTTGGTCATGAGATCGTATCTGAATTCAAAGTGGCTGTTTTCTGACACCTAACTGTTCAACATAATTTACAACTCATTCATCCGACTGCTAGTTAGTAGCTGCAACTCACCACAGAATTTCATGAGATCATGGAGAATTCCAAAGTATAATCCCCGAGGTTGAGCAAAAATGTGTTTTGAACCTAATTATTTCAACTTTGTTAATACAAAGTGAATGTCGAGATATTCTGAATTAGATGTATATGCTTCTAAATTCAATAATCTTTCCTCACCAGTGTTGTCAAGGGGGCGATGAGGAGCTTGCTTGGGTCCTGAAGTGAGGTGAAGCCTGAGCATCTTAAGGGGTCTCAGGCGAGGCACTTCAATTCTGCATTGGACCTCCTAGGCGGAGGGACAAGTGAGCGTCTCAATTGAGGGGTGCTGGGCAGCAGCCCAGCCTCTGCCTAGGCTGTCGGCTCGAATGCCACCTGGTAACTGACTCAATTATTTAGGTATCTAACATTCTCTTGCCTTCCACAACCAGTTGCCTTTTCTATCCTCTTCTGTCGTTGCTACGCCCACGATATATCCTTGCTGCTGCCTTGTCTTCTCTCTCTTTACCCCCCTCTTTGTCTCCTCTCGGAGACTCTATGTCGGCTATCACGAAAGATAATTCAGGAGATGAATGCTATTGTGTCAAATTGCAGAAGATGATGGTCTTTCATAATAGTTTTGGCATGGGGTGATGTTGATGATGTGTGGTGGACCTGTGTGATTATTGAAGCCACTGGATTGTTATCAGCTTTATTTCTTTTGTTTTATTATTTATTTATGAATTATTTTGATTATTACTTTGTTGATTGAGCGCTCTATTGATGGCTAGACAGATTTTTTTTAATGTTTGCGTATCATTACATTCGAAACTCATGTTCGATTGAGCGCTCTATCATTACAGGCGGAGGGTTGTCTTGTCTCATGCATGCTGCTTTCTCTTCTTTAGCAACTGTGATTCAACCCTGGGATCAAGTGCCAAGCTAGTATTTATCCTGCGACTTTGATGACACACAGCTGACCTAAATCTCCGAGAGGAGATGAGCCAAGGTTTGGCGCGGACGGCACGTCGCTTCAAGAGCGACAGCTTTGGGCAGTGTGAGGCCCGAACCTTCGGCCATGTCCACCTCCTTGTCACCGACTCTGCCCCACTCGAAGCACTGGATCAACGTTCCCAGCGCCAGCCCCATCATTCTCGCCGCCAGCCCTTCCCCGGGGCACTTCCTCCTTCCCATGCCGAACGGCGCCATCCACTTCCCTTCTCCCTTCCCACCCTCGAACCTCTCCGGCATGAACCTCGCCGGTTCGTCCCACGTCTTGGGGTCCCGGTGCATCGCATACGCGTTCACCAACAGGATCGTGCCCCGCGGGACGTGGAAGCCGCCGACGACGCACTCGTCGGACGACTCGTGCGGCACCAGGAGAGGGCCTGCGGGGTACATCCGGAGCGTCTCGGCGACGACGCAGTGGAGATAGGGAAGGTTAGGCAGGTCGGACTCGTCGAGCAAGCGCCCGTTGCCAACGCGTGCGTCAATCTCGGCTCGCGTTTTGTCCATCGCACTTGGATGGTTGAGCAGAAGCGACAACGCCCATTCGATTGTACTGGCCGTCGAATCCGTTCCGGCTGATAATAAGATCTTCGGAGAACATTGAAACGGGAAGAATCAGCATCACACCATCATCAAATAGACAAAGCAGCAGCTCAGATTTAGAAGAAGAACTCACTGAAATAAGTGATTTGATGATCTGATCTGAATAGTTCTCAGGATCTGTCTTCTGCAACGAGAGGAGATCACTTATCGTCGTCTTCTCCTCTTTAGCCTCAGTGGTTTGACTCTCGTCGCCGCCCTTGGTCCTCAGCTCATCGATTAGTTGCTGCAGGAACTCGTCCCTCACCCTGTGCAGCCTCATCAACTTTCGCCTTACTCCACCGTAATCGACCCACCTCAGCAGCGGAATGAAGTCAACGACGTTGGACGCGCCGCTCAACGCGAATATTTCCTCCACCGTGACCATAAACCTCTTCGACTCTTCCGACACCACTCCCTCCTCCCCGGAGTACCTCTTCCCCGCGATCGTCCGCATCAGGACGTTCATCGCAAGCTGGAACAACCTCGTCTTGAGCTCCACCTTGGCCAACCCATCGGCTGCGGCGTCGCACGCCCGAAGCAGTTCCCGGGCCATGGAGCGCACCTCGTGGGCGCCAGCGTCGGACGAGGACCGGAGGCGGTGGGAGGAGAGGACCTCGACGGTGGCGACGCGGCGGAAGTGACGCCAGTAGGGGCCATAGTTGGCGAAGTCGAGGGTGGTGTTGTTTTTGTACAAAAGGTATTTCCTAGAGGGGAGGATGGGGCGGTTGGCGAAGGTGATGTCGTGGGTCGTGAAGCACTCGTCGGCGGCGGCTGGGGAGGCGACGACGAGGACGGGACGGCCGCCGAAGCGGAGGAGCAGGACAGGGCCGTGCAGGGCGGTGAGGCGGGCAAGGCAGCGGTGCAGGGGCTTCCTGCAGAGATGCAGGTGGCCTATGAAGGGGAGGGAAGGAGGGCTTGGCGGTAAATTCTTCTTCGTGTTGTTCTTCTTGGCGGAGAAAAGGAGATAGAGCAAGAGGATTAGCACAAGGAAGAGGGTGAAGGAGAAGGATGCTTCCATGGTAAGCAGCAGGATGTGTGTGTGTGTGTGTGTGTGCGGATAGAGGGAAGGGATATAGGTGCCGTTAACACGGCTGGCAACCACAGGGCTAATTAGATGTTAGATCATCATAGCATTTCAGTCTTTGGATTCAAAAAAATTTATATTTATCTTTTTATTATTATGAAAGTGAGGCACCATCAACTTTACTTATAGGAGATTATAATATTATTAATTTTAATAATTTTAAAATAATTATTTTAGAGAATATCGATTTTATCAATGATAGTATCACCTCTAGTTATTCTATTTCCATCATCTTAAAAAGTTTATTGATCTCGCAAATCACAATGGTGTTCAATATGATCGCTCGGTGATGGGACGATACTAAAGAAGGAAAGCTGATGAAGACGGGTATTAACTTATCTATATAATTGATGAAAATAAGATAATATGCATGTACCAACAAAGGAGGTAGATGAAGATATTATCGGAGGAAAGCGATGTAATAAAATCAATATCTGATTCATAAAATAGATAATTCTATACCTGTTGCCTGATTTGATAAGAATAAATAAAATTAAATATTTTATTTTGATAATTATAACAATATTAGTATAAATTTTTAAATCTAAAAAACAAAACACTAAGAGGATAACTACGAGGGGACAATATAACATGAGCTAAGAAACAAATTTTCTTCAATCAACTTCGCATCTCGTCGGACGGGGAGAGTTTTTTTATTTGTCGGAGGGAGGTTCCCATGATTCGTGAGGCGAAGGATAAAGTAGGAGGGACATCAAGAGAGAGAATACTTTATGACACGATTGGTGTCGCTTCTCCCAATACTTTATTCCTTCTCTCTCTCTTTTCTTATATGCCCATATTGCCCCCAATCTAACAAAGCTCCAACACTTAAATGATGGTACATATAAACTGTTTCCACTTGAATTTGCTATCATCAAGATTAAAAATGGAGATTCTTATGAGCTATTTCAGTTTGAACTTAGAAGATATATTAGAGCATTTGAATCTTTGGCTCTTATTAATGATCACAATCCTAGTATTCTTTCGATTATAAAAGATATTTTATTTGAAGCACATCATGGATATTTCATGATATATCTTTAAAAAGATACATGGTTACTAAAGTGCATAATAGAAAAGCAACATAGTTGTTTTGGTTTATTAATTAAACAAAAGAATAAGAGATCATAAGTTAACATTGGTTATGTCGATCGATAAGTTATTTTGGGTTGCTATTTTAGACCATCATATTAGAAGTTTTCACTAATTTTACTATAATTGTCTTGAAGTAATTCGTTATATACGGTTGAGGGAAAAATCAACAGTTTTGACCCTTCTTCTTTGTCTTGCCAAGTTAATCATCGACAATGATTGCTGGTGAGGATAGTAATTATGATAAGACTGGGCTGACGTCAGATGACGCCTCACCTGATCAATGCAGACCGGAACGTCGACCGATGCGCATTAACATCCTGCCAAAGCTCAATTCCTCACGCCACGCCAACACAAAGTGAGATGCTACCAGCCTGCCCCCTGCAAGCGGGCAGCTCAGGAAGCAGTATGCTTCCCTATAAATACCCTCTCGTTCATTAGAGGGAGGAAGACACACAAAAACCCTTCTTCATCTCAAACCCCCTCCACATATGCTAACTTGATCGTCGGAGGGGTCGAGTCGAGCGCCTCGGCCCGACCTTTGCGCAGGGGCGAAGCTGAAGGTCCCCTCCGGACGGCACATGCGAGGAGTTCCTGCTCGAAAGAGACGCCTATGCAGCTCCGATCGGACGCCGCCCTCGACCACCTCAGCGGGCTCGAGGAGCGCCCAAGGGAAATCCCCGCCCATTCGGACCCGAACCGAGCCGCGTCGGCCCCGAGGCCATGGCTCAAATCTGTTTACACTAACAGTTGCTAAGGTATATTTTAATTCATCAACTATCTAATGATGAATGTAGAACCATAAATGATACTTATTCTTGTCGTTTCAATAATAAGCAACCAACGAACCTCCCTTAATAATAAATTCATATTTAATAATTTTTTCTTCTTATCATTTCAATTATATAAGTAATAAATCATGAACCTCATTTAACAATAAATATATACTTTTTTTTATCCATTTTTCATGAGCATGGTGTATCAACACAACCAAGAAAAAATTATGATTGTTATTTTCTCTTTCTCAAGTTCAAATATCCAAAGTTTATCTATGGTTTTTTCCTCAACTTTTATATGCATTTTACTTATCATAGCTCTAGAGCAGCTTAAAAAGCTTTTCGGCATCTCGATATATATATATATATATATATATATATATATATATATATATATATATATATATATATATATATATATATATATATTCAGGCAATAAATATGTAAAAGCACCAATATTATTTGTCGAGCAATTTTGTATTGGTGGTAAAAGATATAACTGTTACATAGCAACTCACAGCCACAGAGCTAGCTAGCTAGCCTGTGTCATGCATGCTGCTTTCTGCGTTGTCTTCTTTATCATCTGTGGTTCAACCCTGGGATCAAGAGCCAAGCTAGTACTTATCCTGCGACTTAGATGACACAAAACTGACCTAAAGCTCCGATAGGAGATGAGCCAAGCTTGGGCGTGGATGACACGTCGCTTCAAGAGCGACCGCTTTGGGCAGTGAGAGGCCCGACCCTTCGGCCATGTCCACCTCCTTGTCGCCGACTCTGCCCCACTCGAAGCACTGGATCAACGTTCCCAGCGCCAGCGCCATCATTCTCGCCGCCAGCCCTTCCCCGGGGCACTTCCTCCTCCCCATGCCGAACGGCGCCATCCACTTCCCTTCTCCCTTCCCACCCTCGAACCTCTCCGGCATGAACCTCGCCGGTTCGTCCCACGTCTTGGGGTCCCGGTGCATCGCATACGCGTTCACCAACAGGATCGTGCCCCGCGGGACGTGGAAGCCGCCGACGACGCACTCGTCGGACGACTCGTGCGGCACCAGGAGAGGGCCTGCCGGGTACATCCGGAGCGTCTCGGCGACGACGCAGTGGAGGTAGGGAAGGCTTGGCAGGTCGGACTCCTCGAGCAAGCGCCCGTTGCCAACGCGTGCGTCAATCTCGGCTCGCGTTTTGTCCATCGCGTTGGGATGGTTTAGCAGAAGCGACATCGCCCATTCGATTGTATTGGTCGTCGCATCCGTTCCAGCTGATAATAAGCTCTTCGGAGAACATTGAAACGGGAAGAATCAGCATCACACCATCATCAAATAGACAAAGCAGGAGCTCAGATTTAGAAGAACTCACTGAAATAAGTGATTTGATGATCTGATCCGAATAGTTCTCAGGATCTGTCTTCTGCAACGAGAGGAGATCACTTATCGTCGTCTTCTCCTCTTTAGCCTCAGTGGTTTGACTCTCCTCGCCGCCCTTGGTCCTCAGCTCATCGATTAGTTGCTGCATGAACTCGTCCCTGACCCTGTGCAGCCTCATCAACTTTCGCCTTACTCCACCGTAATCGACCCACCTCAGCAGCGGAACGAAGTCACTGAGGTTGGACGCGCCGCTCAACGCGAATATTTCCTCCACCGTGACCATAAACCTCTTCGACTCTTCCGACACCACTCCCTCCTCACCGTAGTACCTCTTCCCCGCGATCGTCCGCATCAGGACGTTCATCGCAAGCTGGAACAACCTTGACTTGAGCTCCACCTTGGCGAACTCGTCGGCCGCGGCGTTGCACGCCCGGAGCAGTTCCCGGGCCATGGCGCGTACCTCTTTGGCGCGAGCGTCGGATGAGGACTGGAGGCGGTGGGAGGACAGGACCTCGACGGTGGCGATGCGGCGGAGGTTACGCCAGTAGGGGCCATAGCTGGTGGAGCCGACGGTGGTGTTGTTTTTGTACAAAAGGTACTTCCTTGAGGGGAGGCTGGGGCGGTTGGCGAAGGTGATGTCGTGGATGGTGAAGCACTCGTCGGCGGTGGCTGGCGAGGCGACGACAAGGACCGGACGGGCGCCGAAGCGGAGGAGAAGGACAGGGCCGTGCAGGGCGGTGAGGCGGGCAAGACAGCGGTGCAGGGGCTTCCTGCGGAGATGCAGATGGCCTATGAAGGGGAGGGAAGGAGGGCTTGGCGGTAAATTCCTCTCGTTCTTCTTCTTCTTCGTGGAGAAAAGGAAATGGAGCAAGAGGATTAGCACAAGGAAGAGGGTGAAGGAGAAAGGTACTTCCATTGTAGGCAGCAGGATGTTTGTGTGCGTGTGTGGAGAGAACGAGGATGTAAGGTATTGTTAACGTGGCTGGAGAGCACAAGGCTAATTATATATTAGTTAGAGTCCTTATATTTAAGAAATTTATTTTTATATCTAAATAGTTATAAAAAATAAGATATTTAATCTCGTTTATTATGACATTATCAGTTTTATTGACGAGAGATACATCGTGTTTGGAATTATCGATTTTGCTAATGATAGCACCATCTCGAGTCGCCCTGCTTTCACTATCTAAGAAAGTTCGTCGATCTCATCCAACCTATTAACACCCTCATCCAATTCGAGCCCAACTCTCCCCAACAGTAAGATCTTTTTAATTTTTCATCACTTGCTCTTCGAGCTGGCCATTAATGTCTGGACCTTGATGTCGTTGATCCGCGGGCGCTTTCATAGTTTCTCGCTCTCTTATGAGTTGGCCATAGTCAGAAGAGAGCTAGTGGTGATCAACAAATTGGACAATCAGTCATGGGCCTTTGCCAATGACGTCTATGTCTATGACATGGTGTCCTAAGTCTTCTCCTTTGTCGGATGGTGTTCATGATTGATGGGCACAATGAGAGAAAAAACTCACTATAGTCTTGTAGCCTACGATGCGGTGGTGATTGACATGTGGGTCTACTTGCCCGGACATGGCGTGGGAGTACAACAAATATTGCGGGTTCGTGCGTAGCGCATTCGGCATCCTCGATAGCTTTCACATGACGATGTAGGCATAGTTCTTATGGATCGTAAAGACTTTCGATGTGGTTGCTTGGAGGTGAGACAACGCAGAGGAGGGAAAGTTAGTGAAGGTGGGGTACTAACACATGTGCATGATCAACGAGGACGAGAGAATGTGCATATGTCCGTTAGTAAAAAGAGTAGATGGAGATGCTACATACGAGAAAATCAATGTCTGAAATGACTATTTTATCATTAGCAAAATCGAAAATTCTAAATGTGTTGTCTCGTGTTATATCTTCGGTTAGTAAACCATGATATTAGAATAAATAAAATTAAACATCTTATTTTTATAATTATAAAAAATATTAATATAAATATTTAAATTTTAAAACGAAAATACTAAGAGGATAACTACAAGGGCACAAGAACATTTTCTTCAAACAACTTCCCAACACCTACTATGACTAGAGTTGCGTCAGTACGCAATCAGTCTTTGTCGGAGGGAGAAATCTTGCTGGGAGCTTCTCATGATTGGTGAGGCGCAAAAGTATGAGGGACACAAGAGAGAGAAAGACGCTATGACACGAATTGTGTCGCATCTCCCAAAAAACACCAGAGTTTCTCAAATTTTAATGTTTTTTATTCCTGCTCTCTTTTTTCTTATATGTCCATATTGCCCCCAAGTATGCAGTGCTTAAATTTCATTTGTGCCCACTCATTATTGCAATCATGTCCATATCATTTCAAATTCATAGTTTCATTTATCTACGGTTTCTATGTCATAAAAAAAATAAGTATTCAATTATATTATCTTTTACTGTAACTTCTTTTCAATTCAAATCCCTTTTGGCTTTTTATGTGACCCTTACAATTGTATGCATGGTTATTTATGTTAAAATATTTGGATTTGTTTGTTTATGAGTGAATGAGCATCATTAACTTTATGTCCATTTCATTCCAAATTCCTAGATTACATGGAAAAAAATTAAACGAGCGTGTGAATAGTAAGTTACAATTTTTTTTAACGTAGTTATATTTTTTATAATTAAATAAAAACATTATAACTATATTTAAAATTCGTATCGCTTGAAATCAAAGTATTAGTGAACTATTGGTTTAATATATAACTACTTTACGAATGAACTGACATTAATATATAACTACTGAAAGTTACCATGAAATTAATTAAGTCTAATTTTTCATGCAAAATAAATCTTTTTGTAATATACAATAATTCTGACTCTTTTTTTAATATTTATAATAATTATTTTTAGAATATAATCGTAATTTATCAAGATCCTTAATTTTGCTAGGAGAATGATGACATGGCTGATACCAACTATATAGTCGATACCCTAATCTTTCAATTGGGACACTTAATGCATGGTCTACAACTCCTCACCACATAATAGACATGCTAGCATTATCTGATTGCTATCTACCTATCATATGATCAACACCATAATAGACATTAAAAATATTGAATTATGGGGTAAATTTTGATTAAATCATCATTAAAATCACTAATCAAATATTAAAATTTTAATTAAATATATTCTACTATCATAAATATATAAATCACCCTAATATCCATGAAATATAAAGATTTGACTCATATGCGTCTAATTTAGGAAAAATAATAATATTATATTTACTAATTATAGTATTAAAGGTCTTAATTATCTCCTAATTAATATTATTCAATGATCATACAAGGCCTCAAACAACATATTAGTAATTGAGAATATAAAATAGGCTTAATCATCTCAAAATTTATAAAAAATTAAGAAAAAACATTTGATTAGAGAGTTTTTTCACAAACTTAAGTATCAATCCTTCCTAATTAGCCTCCCAAGCTTGAATCAATCCATAAATTGTAGCTTTGTGAACTTTAAAAGAGTACAAATGAGAGAATAGATAAGTTAAAGAGATTGAGAGAATAGATAAGTTAAAGAGAGTGAAAGAGGAGACACTTAAGGGTAGAAAGAGTTTAAAACCTCTTTTATTGGTTGAAAGGTTCAAATGTTTGAATCAAATCAATTTTGGGCCTTGATCGATATTGGTCAAAATTTGATGGTACAAATCGATTATGATCGAATTTTGACTGTTCCAACCATTACGGACCTCGTATCAAGTAAAAAAGAATCATTTAATATAAATATCTGGTTTAAGATGGTCTACATATCTTCTATCAGACTGACATGTATCATCTCATATGATATCTCTTGAGTCTATAGGTGGTTTAGGATCCTCTATATGACGCTGTCGTAGATCAATATGGTTATTATAAGGGATCAAATGCATGAAACTGTTCTCACTGCATTTGATACCGGTAAAGAGTGCGTTGTTATGCAATAACGCGGTAGCAGTCATGGTCTCATCGACATCATCGTTGACAAACCGTGTGGTAGGAGACTGTTGAAGCAAAAATGATTGCGGGTATGACCTTTTGGGATTTGGTACATAATAGCTATGGCGGTTGTCATTGTGTTCGTGTTGTTTGTGTATAATAATACATTTTCTTCGAGAAAATTGACCAACTATTACCATGAAATCGTTGGCCACGAAATCCATGTTGGTAAGAAGGCCATGAACATGTAGAACTAATGATGGGCTCAACATCATATAGGGCTCTGTCTCGTCTCCTAATAGTCATCCACTGTTTTCCCTTTTTTTATCCTTGCAGCTTTAAACAAATTGCGTGGTCATACATGCGCTATGATCCACGTTATTCCTTGGTCTATGCTTCACTTGTTCGTGTCTGCATGGAGAGAACATGAGATTTTTCCTCGTGGCCACCGTAATCGATATAGATAATACTGTCATCTCTATAAACCTCATAACGTGTAGATTTTAAAGGTGTTGGTTCACCGAGTGGATTTGTTGCTCTGCTTTTCTATGCTCTGCTTTGGACCACGGAGAATTGATTGCTTGGAACTTTCTGTCGGCTGTCACGAAGTATATATATATATATATATATATATATATATATTCAGGCAATAAATATGTAAAAGCACCAATATTATTTGTCGAGCAATTTTGTATTGATGGTAAAAGATATATATGTTACATAGCAACTCACAGCCACAGAGCTAGCTAGCTAGCCTGTGTCATGCATGCTGCTTTCTGCTTTGTCTTCTTTATCATCTGTGGCTCAACCATGGGATCAAGTGCCAAGCTAGTGCTTATCCTGCGACTTAGATGACACAAAGCTGACCTAAAGCTCCGAGAGGAGATGAGCCAAGCTTGGGCGTGGATGACACGTCGCTTCAAGAGCGACAGCTTTGGGCAGTGAGAGGCCCGACCCTTCGGCCATGTCCACCTCATTGTCGCCGACTCTGCCCCACTCGAAGCACTGGATCAACGTTCCCAGCACCAGCCCCACCATTCTCGCCGCCAGCCCTTCCCCGGGACACTTCCTCCTCCCCATGCCGAACGGCGCCATCCACTTCCCTTCTCCCTTCCCACCCTCGAACCTCTCCGGCATGAACCTCGCCGGTTCGTCCCACGTCTTGGGGTCCCGGTGCATGGCATAGGCGTTCACCAACAGGATCGTGCCCCGCGGGACGTGGAAGCCGCCGACGACGCACTCGTCGGACGACTCGTGCGGTACCAGGAGAGGGCCTGCCGGGTACATCCGGAGCGTCTCGGCGACGACGCAGTGGAGGTAGGGAAGGCTAGGCAGGTCGGACTCGTCGAGCAAGCGCCCGTTGCCAACGCGTGCGTCAATCTCGGCTCGCGTTTTGTCCATTGCATTTGGATGGTTTAGCCGAAGCGACATCGCCCATTCGATTGTATTGGCCGTCGCATCCGTTCCAGCTGATAATAAGCTCTTCGGAGAACATTGAAACGGTAAGAATCAGCATCCCACGATCATCAAATAGACAAAGCAGAAGCTCAGATTTAGAAGAACCCACTGCAATAAGTGATTTGATGATCTGATCTGAATAGTTCTCAGGATCCGTCTTCTGCAACGAGAGGAGATCACTCATCGTCGTCTTCTCCTCTTTAGCCTCAGTGGTTGGACTCTCCTCGCTGCCCCTGGTCCTGAGCTCATCGATTAGTTGCTGCAGGAACTCGTCCCTGACCCTGTGCAGTCTCCTCAACTTTCGCCTGACTCCACCGTAATCGACCCACCAAAGCAGCGGAATGAAGTCACCGACGTTGGACGCGCCGATCAACGCTAATATTTCCTCCACCGTGACCATAAACCTCTTCGACTCTTCCGACACCACTCCCTCCTCCCCGGAGTACCTCTTCCCCGCGATCGTCCGCATCAGGACGTTCATCGCAAGCTTGAACAACCTCGACTTGAGCTCCACCTTGGCCAACCCATCGGCCGGGGCGTCGCACGCCCGAAGCAGTTCCCGGGCCATGGAGCGCACCTCGTGGGCGCGAGCGTCGGACGAGGACCGGAGGCGGTGTGAGGAGAGAACCTCGACGGTGGCGATGCGGCGGAGGTTACGCCAGTAGGGGCCATAGCTGGCGAAGACGAGGGTGTCGTTGTTTTTGTACGAAAGGTACTTCCTGGAGGGGAGGCTGGGGCGGTTGGCGAAGGTGATGTCGTGGGTGGTGAAGCACTCGTCGGCAGCGGCTGGGGAGGCGACGACGAGGACGGGACGTGCGCCGAAGCGGAGGAGCAGTACAGGGCCGTGCAGGGCGGTGAGGCGGGCAAGGCAGCGGTGCAGGGGCTTCCTGCAGAGATGCAGGTGGCCTATGAAGGGGAGGGAAGGAGGGCTTGGCGGTAAATTCCTCTTGTTGTTCTTCTTCTTCGTGGAGAAAAGGAAATGGAGCAAGAGGATTAGCACAAGGAAGAGGGTGAAGGAGAAAGGTGCTTCCATGGTAGGCAACGGTATGTGTGTGGGGCGGGACGGAAGGGATAAAGGTTCTGTTAACGCGGCTGGCAAGCACAGGACTAATTAGACCTTAGTTAGACCATCGTAGTATTTCAGTCCTTGGATTCAATATATATATATATATATATATATATATATATATATATATATATATATATATATAAGATTAATTATATTTACTTCAATAACTTGACTTTATTGACGAGATATTCAAAAATATATATAATGATAAAAATGATCATTTTAGACATTATCGATTTGAAGATCAAACTTAATGGAGAGCTAACCTATGAAATGGTAGGCATAAGGGCCACCATCGACTCAATAAAAATTGAGGAGCAAATTAACTTGGTGAAGTGCTCAAGCTGCATGAAAGAAGTCGACATAGACGAAACTTAGAGTAGAAGAACAAAGCTTTCCTTGAATATAGGTCAAGGACATAAACTTTTGCAAAGGCAAAAGCAAGATCATATTATTTTATGTGTCCCTTATTTTGATGGAGCAAACTCATCTTGCATGGTACCAACGATGATCGAAGCTTCGAGGCACATGCACATTATCTTGGTAAAAAATTTGATGAAGGAACAAAGATTACTCAACTTGCATAGATGAAGCTGGATTTAGAATATATTAGCACGAGACAAGAGGACATGGAGATATGTACTCTTGAAGAATATGCTATAGTGCTACTATTCGATTTGCCATGAAAGAAGCGGTACACAGCGGAGATTGTGCTGGTAGGCTAGAGGCCTAAGATTTAAATATTGGTGCACTAATTTTATCAAAGTCGGTGGATTTTGAGAGCTGCTAGGCGACGGACTATCTTAGAGTTATGCTTCATCTAGGTGTGACCTGAGAGCAGGTGGACAAAGGTTGATTGTCAAATAAGTGAGCATAATTGGATGTGGTAGAGGCCCTGCGATATGTTGGTAGATGTCACTCATGGAGAGATCGTAGTCCAAGTTCATCCTATAGTGATCATAATGTAATGAAAATATTACGGAGGTGACATGGTACAGTGCATTGTGGTGGAACAATTTGAGTCAATATGATACACACGGGACAAGGCTCACAAGGGACTAGGTCATATAATAGTATGATCAGGAGTAATTGGAAGCTCCACTTCGATGAACAATCTAATGGTAAGAAGGGCAATGGATTCAAGTGGTGAATGTCATAGTACCGCAGAGGCAGGTCTTCCATGCATGCATCAAATATTGCATCGGATGAAAACCTTAGTCATTAGCATATGGAGGCTATGTATCACCGAGGGGGAACTTCGAGTGTAAGTACTTGTGAGTCCCATGGGGGGACTTAATCATACAAAGGTATGATCGGAGCGGTTAGAGAGTTAAACTGCTCTAGAGCTCATACTTAAGAGAGTCCAATAAGTCAAAGAATAAGGCCGAGTAAGCGAACGTTGCTACAAGGAAATTAAGGAAAATAAAATTGACACGAGCCCTACAACATGATATCGTAGACCATGCATAGGAATTACAGTTTGTCTTTCCATCGATCAAGGGGAATTGCTTAGAGAATATAGAGGTGTTGAGGTAGGTGGTCAAAAGGGGATGAGGAAACTACGACAAATCTAGAGGGACTTAGCTACCCAAAACCAAGAGTTCGTTAGAGTAGAGGTAGATTCGAAGGAGTGTCAAAATGTCGCAGAGGTAATGGATAGTGGTGCCATGGGCATAACAACGACATGGTACCATAGAGATGAGACTTTTGTGGAGTCATCGATCCCTTACTCTCATTGAGGGAGAGTGTTGGTCATGAAAGGGGCTGAGGAGGTGGAGAATACAAAGACAAACTCCAAGTACCGAGACAAGGCTGAAGGGTAGAGGCCAAGAAACTTTATAAGATTGGTGTCAATGAGCTTTGCATCAAGATAGTCAAAAGTGGAGGACTTCGAATCGATGCAAGAGTGCTTGACTAAGGAACGAAGTAGGCAGTACGCAGTACTGTTCCTTAATTACTCAAAGGAGTAAGTGACAAAGATGATAGAGAAAATGATATATTCTTAAAAGCGACCAAAACTATTAGAGAGTTGTCCTAAATTAGGGTGAGAACTTCTTGTATTCTAGAAGTTTAATGACAATGAGAAGGTGAATCATAATAACTAACTCAATGCAATGAGTGCAAACACTTCGAGTGCTTCAAAATTATGAGCAAAGAGTAAGCAAATGTTAGTAACCAACTCGATGCATGGAGTACAACCCTTGAGGAGACGGGCGAAGTCGAGTAACCTTTGTCTTCTCAACTCTTAAAAGAATAGGCGAAATCGAGTACCCCAATTCTCTTATTTATCTAGTAAAGGAGCTCTACACAGGTTTTTCGAAAAAACTTAATGGAAGACAATAGTTGTCAAATCTTCACCAATGGTGATTGGTACTACCGGGAGTATACTATTCACTTCATTTCCCAATAGAATGTCGATCGAAAGCGAAAATGATACGAACCTACTTGGAAGCGACAATTAAGTGGAAGAAGATGATGGATAAGTTTTACGAAGGAAGGACCCAAAAACTTCAAAGTCTACGAGGCGATGCTCGTTAAAGCTTCAGCAGGTATCCACCTAATTCAAGCGACATAAGGCGTTTAAGAGATTGGCACATAACAAAGAAGGTCTTTTCCTTTATTTAAAGAATTTATAGGAACTAACAAGGATTAGCACAACTCAGCCGACCACACACTAGAGTTAGCGTTATTGGTGAGTTGAAGCAGTATGACAGATCAAAGTACGACTTCTTAACAACAATGTCGAGAGCAGTTGGGAGCTAAAAGACTCGTTGTAGCTGAAGTAGAAGATTGAAGACTCAGCAAAGACGAGAAGAAGTAACGTCTACAAAAGGTTTCAACTAGGATGTCGAAGGAATAAATGAGAGAGAATGATACGAATAAAGTTATAAATAGTGTGTTTAATATGATGCTTATATATATTCATACATTTTGATTTTGTTTATGCTTTGCATAGCAAGTAGAGGGCTAGTTGTAGGCTTAATAATCTCATTTTGGTTAGCTTTAGTTATGTCACATTTATGAGGATTTCAGTCTGTAGTATATCATCTTATACCCTTTGTTGTATGATTATTCAGGTGAAGTCTATGTTTGTAATTTACATTGACTATAAAGTATTTGCTAAAATACTTGTTTATTGATCCCGAGTGAAATATTTTCTCTAACCTATTTTTCCTATTGTAGGTTGTAAGGAATTATAAGAAGTTTCGGGGAGACTAACCCTTTGTGAAAAAGACAAATATAAGTACTACACGGTAAAATTAACGAGTTTTTGACAATATAGTTGATAACTCAACACCACATGTCTAACATTTTGATATGACTAACATAGAATCCACGTGTCCATTTTGATATGACTAACATAGAGTCGTCTCCAAACATATAAACCATGTCACAACCATCGTATGTTCATTAGATTTGATATGACATGATTTTATTAGGATCAAAAGTAATTGTAATCCACATCAACACACATCTTTTAAGTATAATGATTCGGCTCTAAAAAACTTAATATTTAACTTAGGTGTCAAATGAAGCACTTAACGTCCCATTATATTTTTTGTAAGTTTTGTTGCATCCTCAATCAAGGGTCAACATTTCATGACACTTGTCTTAGATAAATATAAAATAAAAATTCAGTTGGCTTCAAATCCACATCATAGTTGAATAACATATTAACAAATTGATTAACAATGAAGGAACTATTATATTGTTCTTTATAATCTCTATTTAATTTAGACAAATTAAGCTGATTCTCTTTATAGAACTTCATAATAAAAACTAATATTAATAAAGAACTTTTGGTTTTACTACTAACATCTATAATAAAAAGCTATTCATGAACTTTCATTTTATAACTCCTAGTGTAACATGATTTCAATTTTCTTCAACTCGCGTACTCTTCCAAGGTTTTTTAGAATTTCTTCCTATCTCAAAATACTTATAGAAAATCTAATTTGGATTAGATATTATTATATATCAAAAATAGGCTACTTAATAAAATTAAAGTTAATAAAAAACCATATGACCAACGAAAGATCAATTGAGGCATTTAATCATCAACTTGGCTACTGCTATATCCAACTAGTATTCATTCAATATTGTTATCATACATTATACGTACCAACAACATCTAATGTAGACATCACTAATTTCATCAAAAACCCAGAAAAACTTAATCAAAAGAGGATAACACATTAATAACTACAAGGATATAAGGTAAAAGACATATATATATCAAAACATATAAAAAAAATCACATTATCAAGTTCCAATTACATAAGACATATGATCATGGAATTTTATGGAGAATTCATCTAAAAATAAATAATAAAAATAATACCATTATTTTCTAAAAAATGATTATAATAAAAATAATAATTTAGTGATTAAGCTAAATAATAAGTTTTGAATTTTTCTCGAAAGCTTTTCCAAGATACTCAAAGAGAATCTCTACTTCATGAATATAACAAGAAAAACTCTAATTTCGATTGAGTTTTCAATCGAAACCCAATTAAATTAGATCATTTATAATATTTTTGAATAGGGTTATAATGTTGTTGATTCAACTGAATTCTTTATAGTGTTTTTTTGAAAAAGATTATAATATTTTTTGTTATTGAACTAAAAACACAGGAACACTATCAACAACACTATAATTCAATCTTAATTAATTAGAATTATTGTAAATATTAGTTATTAATCTTATTACATCATTGAAATTTCAAATATATTCTTCTTGTTTTGGAACAGAATTATATATATATATATATATATATATATATATATATATATATATATATATATATCTCCATGTAGACCTATAAAAAAAAATATTGTAACTGATGAATGGTGATTCAAAATATTAAATAAACTATCTTATCACCCTAATAGAGCTTCAAATAAATATTTTTATTGATTTAGAAATAAGAAAAAAAATAAAAACTTAATTTCTATGTCAATTAAATCGGACATATACACTGTCCTTGAATATAATTATAATATTTTTGATGTCTCTATAAAAATTATTATAAATTTATATAAATAGATTATAACTGAATACAAATGTGCTTTACACATTTGGTTCATAAAGGACAACTTCGATAGTAACTCAAGACTTTATCCTAAAAGTCACCAAAAATAATAAACCCTTCCACGAGAAAGTGACTACTATGCCAGAGGACTGGTGGGCCCCAGTTCATGCATCGGTCACATGAACGGAACCCCGAACGGTACGCGATGAGGGTGTGAGTTATTCCTTTCTCGAAGCCCATGCTTGCGTTTCTTCCTCACCAACTCCCTTCTTGCCTCTTTCTTATCTGCCCCTTTTCCCTTCTCTGCAAGTAGTGATAGCCCCACAGGCAAGTGATGGCCCGAGCCGTAACGTCGGCGTGGCCGGACATGCTTGCCGGCGTCATCTCGGAGTCCAGGCGCGTCGTCGCCGCCCACACCCGCCACTTCCTTGCCCTCTCCGTCCTCTTCCTCCTCCCTCTCTCGTCTCTGCTCGTCGCCGCCCCCTCCATTCTCTTCCCCTCCGCCGCCGCCGCCATCTCCTTCTCCTCCTCCCCCTCCCCTGCCCTCCTCCGCTTCCACCACCACCACCGCCGCCCCTCAGCCCCCGGCGTCGTCGCCCTTTACTCCTCCGCTGCCCTCCTGCTCCTCCTTTCCGCCTCCGCCGCCGTCTCCAGCAGCGTCCACCGCGGCTTCTATGGCCGCCCTGTCAAGCTCCTGCCGGCCCTCCGATCCCTCCCTGCCCCCCTCGCTCGCCTCCTCCTCACCCTCGCCGCGGCTCTGCTCCCCCTCACCGCCCTCGCCCTCCTCCTCGCCTCCCTTCTCATCCTTTCCCTCAAAGCCCTCGCCGTTCTCCGCCTACCCCCTTCCTTTTCCTCCTCCGCCTACTTGCTCTTCGTCGCCGTCGCCATCCTTAGCCTCATTATTCTCCAACTCAATTGGTCGCTTGCCGGTGTCATCGCAACTTTGGAGTCGTGTTGGGGTTTTGCGCCGCTCCGGCGGAGTGTTGATCTAATAAAAGGGATGAGATTGGCTTCTCTCTGCCTCCATCTCTTCTTTGCGACCGCAATTGGACTCACGCTGTCGGGCTTCAGCTTGGTTAAGTCGGGAAGGCCCGAGGGGGGATGGCGTGAGGTGGTGCCGGTGGTCGCCAGGACTGTGTTTGGGTCGGGAATCACGGCAGTGTTGTTGCTGTGTTGGATGGTGACAGGTGCAGTGTTGTACATGTACTGTAAGGCACTACATGGAGAGCTCGCAGGAGAGATCGCAGAGGAGTTCTCGTCAGAGTATGTATTCCTTCCTTTTGACGAGCACAATGTCCCGCATGTTGTTTCAGTGATTCACCAGTGAACGGGAGAGCTTTTGAACTACACGCTTTGGGAAATTGAGCTGGTTTCCTTTGGTTTTCTAGCTTCAAGGCAGCATCATGGTGGCTGTAAGTATGTTATTGTGTTAAAGATCATCACATGCCCAAACTTAGAACTTCAATGCATACACTGGTAAATCTTGTAAGTCCAACATTGTGAAACAAAGGATTATCTACTTCTGAATCTTGTAAACATTTTAACATCTCAAACTTGTTCTTTGGAAATGCATTGGTCAGATATGAATCGCCTGCATCCCACAGTTGAATGGTTGATGATCATCGATAATATAACTTATCCTGCAACCTTTAGCATGCACAATTTACTTGATTGTAAAAACAAAGTAACTTAAGCTTGTCGTCTCTTCTTTTGAAAGATGCTCTAATCTGGTTTATTTACCAAAGTGGAAATGCAAGACAACTTCATAATTGTTGATATGGTTGCTTTAATGGTTATATTGCAGCAATATCTCTGAATTTGTATGGTTAATTCTCTGGCTCTTGCTGTACTAAATGTGGAGGGACATTTATTGTGGTTATTTTGTATACACTTTATCAACTTTCACTGTGGAAAACTGTACAATGGTTTGCTTTATAGAACTCTCACCAGGTTGTGTGGTTTTTAGTTATTCATATATTTGGTAGCAGCACCTGTCTGGTTCACAAAATTGTCGGCAGTTTGGAGTCGATTCATTTTATACTACATGAAGTTATAGAAATAAAACTTGGTTAAATCCTTTTGTCATGGGAAATATAGAGCAAGTTTAGATTTCTTGTTGTGTCTGGCACAACATTGGCGAGGACACTTCATGTTGAGGGTGTGCATGGGACACTCTTTTGTATATCATTTTAGCTTGTGTCAATTATCACAGACCTTGGACCATACCGTACCATACCAGTTGTGTATACCATTTCAGCATGTTAATGGCACAAACCATTTTGGTTAGATTTAAACCATTGATTAATCAGGTAAATTTAGGAATTTGTGTGTAACATCAACTGGATAGATATGACTAATATTCCTGAGTCAAATGGTTATGAAAAATTTAGAATTAGTTACCTTGAGCATATTTTCTGATGAATGGGATTCTGAGGAGTCTGGAACTTTCGAAGACGATCAGAAAATCTGAACCTGAAGGAAGACTTGGGAGGAGAGGAAGAGGCCAGGCTCAATATAGGCATAAATAATAATGCATTTAGCTTCAAGGAATTGATAGATTTAATCGCCCCTCTAGCAAGTAAGGGAGAAAAACTGGATAAAATAATATCAGCTTTAACTTGTTGCCTTAGTTGAAAGGATAGTTGAATTATATAATTGCAAGAAAATTTCTGTTTCCCAAAGGTTAAGTGATGAAGACAGGATTTGATCCGTAGATCGGTCTCCATCAAAACTCAAGATATTTAATTGGCTCATATGTTTTACAAATTGATCGGATGAGGATTTAAACCGTCAACGTTTGGTAATTAGGTCTTATACACCATCATAATACCAATATTTTAGTGATAAAAATTTGTTGAATGAGGTTTTGGGCTCTCAAATGTATAAATTTATTGGAGGAGATTTCAACATGTGGTAGATAGGTCTCGTACACCATCACTAGATCGATATTCTAGATATAAATAAATAGTTTCAAATCTTTTGTAAGTGTTAAAGATCTTTTCTTTAAATGTTGTAATGATCGGTTAAGAACTATCAATTACATTGTCTATCTTGTGAAATATTTGGTTGGTATGGGATTATGCTTTTTCTTAATGTCACTGTTTCTCTGATGATACTTCAAGAACAAGTTGTAAATCTTTTACATGGTCGATGATACAGCTCAGAGATTTGTGATCTTTTATGCTGTAATTGGGTTTTTGTTTATGATCTGAAAAGCAACTTCATATTCTGATCACTCAATTTCTTTATTGATAAAAATAGATCTGTCTATAAACTTCCTGTAATGTACCTCAGGCCAAGTGAGCTGTATGAGAAGGGGACTAAGCAGAGAAGCATGCATCATGCATGGCTGTGCTTGGTGACTCTTTTTGGTGCTTTCTATACCTCTTTGCAACTGAAAGGCACACAAATTAGTTCTGCAACAGTGTTTCCTGATCTCTCTGACATGGACAATGATTGAAGTGTTCTGTCTAAATTAGAATATCTTCTGCTTGATGCAAATCGTGGTTCCATTTGATAGGGTTTGGATGTCTTCAGGCACATGTTTGTGAGAGTAGCCATTAAGAACAGGAGCTTCCTGTTTTGACGCGAGGATGTTTCAACTTGGAAGTGTCGTAGAGAATGTGTAACATACTTCCTTGTTATCTTCTTTGTTTGTGAGCCTCGCGCAGTACTCGTACGACACGAGGAGAACGCAAGATTTCACATAAACCAAGCCAGAAGAACTCCATACACAGAGCAACGAGAAAAACTATGAAGAACTCACAGATCACTGAAATGTTGTAACCTAAATAACGTAGAAACTAAAGCATCCTCCATTTGTGATTCTTTTCCGGTTGCAATTTGGATTGTGACGCGAAGGAAAGAGGAGAGGACGCACGAAGCAGGCACTACTGCTCGAACTGAGAACATACTCCGAGCTCGGTGGTGAAGAGGGTTCGGGCCGGCGGCCACGCACGAGCCACTTCTCGACACCATTGCTCTACTTGATTTTAGAGAGAGGGATCTCTCTCTATCTTACCATCGACTGGATATTTTCCTTCATAATTATTTATCTAGTAAAAATTAGATTTTTAAGAAACTTTCTTTTATAATATAATAATTAATATATTTTTGTTGAGAAGGTTTGTGTTTTCTCATCATCGAATACCATCTAAGCTTCGTATACCCTATTTAATATATGGTGAATTCTTAAAAAAAATATTTTTAATAAATTTTGAGAATGTGTTCTTACTTTGAAAATTTTCAAAGTATCGCTCCCTTTTTTAAATAACCATTCTACCCATTTGTTGGTCGTCCTCTCCGCCTCGCTTATACTCAGAGAAAAGGATAATCTTCTACCCATTCATGTAGTCAAAACCCACGAAGCATTGACCACGATGGAAGAATAAACGAAGCTTACGACTAAAACTCCCAAGTAGCAGAGCTAACAGTTCTACCGGTTTAGACTACACATGAATCGAGGGCAACAGCAACTCGAATCTAAACCCTACATGAATAATCAGATATAATAAAAAGGATACGACCTTATATTGGATAAAGAGAGTACGAGAAAAATGAGAAGATGGATTGGACCTTGCCGGATCTCTTGAGGTGAGCGGAGTAGGACTTCACGAACTCATGGGGCGAGACGTCCTTCACGGTCCTGGCCATGGCATTCTCCATGGTCGAGGTCCGTGTAAGGGCGAGCGTCCGCACACGATAAAGCGACGACGACGCGAGGGAATGTTAGGGTTTCCAGGAATGCATGACGCGTCACATTTTATTCTAAGCGACGATAGAAAAATCAAATTACTCGAGTGCTCTCCTTTATATTCCACCTTCTTGGGCTTGAGCTCGAGGCTCGGGCTTGATTAGAAAATGAGGATGGTGAGAAGAAGAAGAAAAAGAAAAAGGAAGATGAGAGTTGATTCGAATTGATTTATTAAACAGTAGTGATCTTTCAGAATAAAAAATAAAATAAAATGATAAAAATTAAGATTTATAAAAAAAATTGTTGAGTAATTTTTTTAATATAAGTATACAATCCGATAAAAATAAATTAGAAGGAAATTTATAGATAAAAATACCAAAAATATAATTTAATTAAACATATGCTTTTATGAGTATTTTATTCGGTTGATTTTTTAACAGAGTCGGAGACGAGTAGACTGCCTCGTTATTTCGGGCCGTTAGTCACGTATCCGGTCTCGACTACACAATGGGACTATGTCGGCGTGCGCCGTCGTGGGGTTACTCTCGTCTTTGCATTGGCTCTCTTTTTAGGGTTTTTGAGCACTCACAGGGTTCGGAACGACGAAGCGAGCCAACCGGCTAGGAGCGGGCACGATTCTTCTGTCTCGCAAGGGATTCACACTGCAGAGGATGTGCGGAATTGCTCTCATTCTTTCGGGAGTTGATGTCGTGGGTTGTGATCTGTATAGGGAATCCGACGGACCTCCATCGACCGACGCGGAAGAGGTGAAGAACTACCCCTTCTCTTTCTCTCATGAAATCCATTTTTCTCTTCCTCTGAATCTGGCCTCTTTTACGTTTTTCCATCAAACTTGTCTCGGCTGTGCGAAGATATATTTTCATGAATTCGATTAGGCGGTATGTGGAAGGCCTTCTCTTTATATGTATATCTCAAAGTTCCAATCTTGATTGGTTTTATGATGTTATTTGGGGTTTATTAGAAATCATATGATTCTTTCTTCTCACCCCCGAAAGTAATTATTCCGAGAACTATGGATTCGTTTCCTTGTATTCTTTGTTGTAGTTGAAGAAACTGTAGTATGGTAATAAAATACATAAAGCGTGATGAATAAAAGCATACATGAGTAGACCTTGTGTATGCAGGCAGGTCTTTTACATCTTTTGTTTACCTTTTAGCAGCATGTGTTAAGTGAAAAATTATTGAGCAATCTTAAACAACTTTGTTCATAGTAATAATGACAGAAGAACCAAATATTACAGTTCTTCTACGATTCTAGAGAAATTATGGCACAGTAAAAGTTGCATGTATCTCGTCCACACTTTCTGCTAATGCATGCCAAATTTAACCATGGCCACCCTTCAGAATGTGCTAGTGTGCATAGGATTAGCGTGGCTTATTATGCACCTTGGCAATTTGCCCTTGTCTTACGCTCTTTTCCCCAGTCATATCATGTGACTATTATCACCTTAGATGTGATCAGGAGGTTTTAATGGATGATTGGTGTGACGCAAGAAAAGGTAGAGCAAGAAACATTAAAAATTCATATTCAATCTGTATCACCAACTTAGAATAATACAAGAGAAAATTGTATACTTAGGAGCAATTTTATGGAGTGGAATTTGAAATCAGATTGGAGTGGTTTGTATGGGGAGTTGAAGGCAATTGAACATTTTGGTGAGTTGTGGTGATTTAAGAGTGATACCATTCAGTTTGATCAAAAGCAATTAGGGGTGTTGGAGGGAATTGATTGATATAGTTGACCTCACGCGGAATACTTATAATTGCTAGTCAAAGAAGTACAGTTAGAAATGGCATGAAGACAATGTTGGCTTATCAAATATCAATTGACTTTCAGATAATTGAGATGCATTGTTTTTCATATTACAATGAGTTGGTTCGAGGTTTACAATTTTATGGGTTTATTTTAATTTAGACTGTGAGGAAACATTCAGCATCTACTTAGTCCTGGCATTCATTGCTTGCTCAACATTCTTTTGTTTCCTAAATCAAGGTTGCCATCTTTGTTAAAAATGCCAAGCTAGGATGATGTCATAAAGAATTCAGAATTGATGACTTCAAATGTTTAACATTCTGTTGTCTTATAAATCAAGTTTGGTAGCTTTTTTCAGAAAAATGCCATAGGTTGATATCAGAATTTTTTTTTTTACTTTAAATGTTCATGGCAATAAGTTAATTGTGCCCTCTAGATGATCAATTACAACTGTCTTAGTTTTTGCATTTTTGTCAGCCAGCTCTAGTAGTGGGCGATCTCAAAGATGCTATTGGAAGAAGAGGTCCTGATAGCCTTGGTGTTAGAAAGGTTTTTGTTCAGTTAAAACAGACAGACTCTGTTGGGAAAGATGGTAATGTCTTATTTGGAACAAATCGACAATGAACATTCTGTTTGAGTGTTACCTTTTCCACATGCTATCAATATGTTAGGCATCTGCCAATCATATTTTAACTGGGAAGTACTTTGATCTTTCAGATGATAAAGAATATACAGAGGAAGATTTACATATATGTTATGAGGAAAATGCGAACAATAACATCAGTTCAATATTCAAAGTTGCCAATGTACAAGATAATATCATAAACAGATGGATCGCAGAACTATATTTTCTTGGTGCAACATTGCAGCTTAGGGGTGCAAGTCCTATTTTTCAGCCATTGGTGGATTCTTCTGGAAATATTCTTGTTTATAATGGTGATTTATCTTATCCTTACTTGATAGTTAGATATCTTATACTCTAATCTCTATGAAACTAAATCGTCATGCAGTTTGAGGTTGTTCTAGTTTTTTAGGAAATATATGACGAGAGTGACCTAGTTTGCAATGAGAATGACCTGGGGACTAGGATTTTTCCAGCAAATTCATGAAAAATTTATGAATGGCTTGTATTTTTTAGAAAACTGAAAACCATTTTTTCCTTTTGAAGTTTAAATTCTGGAGGCAAACAACGTACAAGATTATTATTGTTAGCTAAAATTCTCAGTTGGCTTCTCTTAAATCCGTCCTACTTAATAAGTATCTCTGCTGATTGGCTTCGCTTGTTGATAGATACTTCATGCTTGTAAAAGTAGCAAGGGATCATCACATTAGTGGTAGCTATGGTTGTCATATGATATCCCACCATTAGTTGAGGTTTAACATGTTAGTTAGAAACTTAGGAGTACCAAATAACTGTGACTATGACAATTGATTAATGTCATACTTCCACATTTATCAATATAGTGTCCTCTATTGGAATCTGCATCTAAGTCCTACCATTCCATCCAGAGAATTTTCTTTCAGCAATAACTTATGAGTTTTCTATCCTCATCAGGATTACATTTTATTTACAAACAGAAGGCTTCATGCACTGTGAATCCAACCAAAGCTACACTTTTCATGTATTGTTTCTTGTGAGCTCTTTTAAGTTTTCTATGTTAGCTTTTTCTTAGCTTTCTGTATTGGGTCATCATTGCAAACTTTTTTCTTGTGTAGGTGAAATATTTGGTGGAATTCATGTTAGTGATGATAAGAATGATGCTGAAACTCTTTTGCATGTATTGGAAAGTTGTTGCTACTGCAATGGCAACGAAAATGGAAATGTTTGCTATTGCACTAAACTTGGGGCACAGTTCATTCCTGAAATTATTTCAAAAATAAAGGGGCCATGGGCCCTAATATATTGGCAGGTACCTCAGTGAATTGTTTTACTTTTATTCTATGGACACAATATATTTGGATGCTTCATGTTGTAATTATCAAATGTCCGATGTTGTCATATGTTCAACTCTCAGAAAAAATCGGGAACCTTGTGGTTTGGTCGAGATGCATTTGGAAGACGGAGCCTTCTTGTTCATTGGCCAACAATGGGTGATGCAAGATTTGTTCTTTCTTCTGTATCACCAGCTTTAACTATTGGGAAAATTTCTGGTATATATAACATCTATAAAATAAATTTATGGATTTATATTATGTGTATGGAGGCAAATTTTCTTAAGCAGGAGGATATACTTATAATGTATTAGTTGAAGTGAAGACTTGACATAAACATTGAATACACTGATATCTTCTTTGTTCCAAATTTTTATTGAATTTCTAATCTGTGTTGATGGGTGTGCATCAGCATTTATCTATAACTAGTGTAGTTTTTAACACAAATTGCATTGATCCTGGGTAGATACTGAAGTTGAATGTTCAAGTAGTAACATTTGTTACTGGGAGGAGCTTCCTTGTGGGATATACAGCCTTTGCCTAAAGGCTCCTAATGCAAGTGAGCAGCTTGTAAAGCAAAAACTGGTTGGTGAGATCAGAAAACACAAATGGACTGATCCTTTGTTAAATAGGCTAGTTGAATGGGAAAGAACATGTTTGGATCCAAAAGTAGATCCATTCTTTTCTAACGATCTTCAACTTCAAAGAGATCAACTTGCTTTGTCTTCAAATTCTCCCAAGGGAGTGCACAAGGCAGTTGCAAGAATGGAACTGGAAGAGCACGGATCAGATATTCATAATCATATCCCAGGTCAATTAATGGAAAACTGGGTATTGTGCCATTTGAAGCACCTATTTCTCAACAGGAGGTTTCCTGAACTTCGTTGCTGATGACACAGGAGATGCTCGGCCAGCAGTGAAGGTCCTCAATGCACTAAAAGAATCTGTGATGCGGCGTACTGTGAGCAGGATCTTTCAGGTATGGATTCTTGAAGTTGTATTTATATCAATATTCTTTTTTTTTGTGCAGTGGTTTGGTTCTGTTTCTTTAGGTTTGCATTTGCCTTTCATAATTTGTCTGGCCTATCTTTTGGAAACTTGCAAACATTAGTTTTACTGTTATAAGCTGTGGAATATCATCCCTAAGTTTTTATTCTATACTCTATGCTGGTATGTCTTCTTGCTGAGTTTTTCTGATAGTTTATGAATCTTTCTTTCGTTAAATATAAGAACATTAGATATCTAAAAAAGAACTTGGATTATTCAGTTACAGGTTATTGTGATCCTAAACCTGAATAATACTAGTCATTAGTGATCCTTCAGTGTTGCTGGATGGCTCTTTTTAGGCACCGATCATCTGTATTTAACCTAATTATGGGGATTTGTCTGATTTTTTCTTTGTGAGAAGTCTCCACTTCAAGTCGGTCTTCTGCGTGGCTTGTAGAACCTGTATCTTACTTGGTGATTATGTGGATATTTGAGAACCACAACCCTGCATGAAGACTTTAAAGCACATCATCTACATATTGTGAATTTCTTTATAATTTTTATCTGTTATTATGTCTGTTACTGATAACTATTGGATATGTTATGTTAATGTGTACTTGCAGACACCTCGACATGAAGACGAAATGGATGATCACTCTCCTATAGCTATTCTCTTTTCTGGTGGGCTGGATTCTATGATACTTGCAGCAATATTAGATCAATGCATCGATTCCAAATGTAAGTTCATTTAAAACTTGCTTTAGGAGGATACATATTATGCTATATCCCATTAATCAGATTTTGTCATTATGCCAATGATGTACTTGGGAAATTCAATACCTTAGCCAAAACTTGTCATTTCGTAATATACCAAGAGGTCCACTAGTCTGCAGCCATGTTACCTAGATCATGGTTAGCTATGGAACACTATTGATTCGCTTATGGAGATTGGTGTGGAAATGAGTAGGTGATACATTATCTTTCCTTGTATCATACCCATCCGGATATCAGCTGATATCTGTACTAGATTGAGATTTTAATCCATGGTTTCAGTCATCTGCTGTGTTTTCAAATAGATGTTTTATCTTCTAAATGTTGTTTTAGTCTGTACTCATTCTCCGGATTAGCTTGTACTGATGTCATGTCACAACCATCTCTTTCTTGCTTATTGTCCTCAGTCAGAAACCAAAAGTTGCATGGATGATCCTAAGTATCTACAAAGGAGTCTTTCCTTTTATCTGAAAGGTTATTCAAAAATCCAAATAGCTGGGATCAATTGCAAATGACATTATGGCGTTGATGATAGTGTCAATTACTTTGTATTCATTGATTTTTCTTGTCTTTTATTGTATGTTTATCTTTCCTTGTTATACAACTGAATAATTAGTTGAAGCAGGAGGTTGTAATAAGTTGTTTCTCATATTTTTTTCAGTAAAATTCAATGGTGAATGATGTCATTTGCTTCTGCAGATACAATTGATCTGCTAAATGTTAGTTTCGATGGTCAACTTGCTCCTGACAGAGTTTCTGCTAGAGCTGGGGTAGCTGAACTTCAAACTGTTGCTCCTCATAGAAGGTAATTCTTCACTTTGCCTTATTGTTAAAACTATCATTTTCCACTGGATAAATGTGTATGCCATGCATGCTTCTACTCATGGATTGGATTTCTTTCATAATGCTGTAAATTATATTATTTGTTATTGTCTTTGCTGTGAATTATGCTGCTATTGTTTTCTTGTATGAGAAACTTATTTTAGGGAAAAATTGGATGAGAAGTTTTTTTTGGTTTATTTTAGCCGCCTATACTTATATACTGGAACCAGTCTGAAAAATGCGAAAATATATTTTTGTTTCTTCTTTTGTTTTTGATTCTTTCCAAGTTTATTAACACTACAGCTTGTTGACATCTTTGTGACAGGGAACACCGAGCCAATGTTTCCTTTTAATAATTAGTCAATGTGGCTCAAAATATAAACATGAAATGTAAGAGAGCATTTCTTCTTTTCACCTGTTAAACTCTTGTCATATTTTGTTTTACATATGGCCTTTCCATCTCAAGTTTTATATGAGCACTTTCTTTGCGCTTGATCATTGGCTATCCTAACCTGTCTGCCAAATGGCCAGTTCATGGACCTCATTTTTTTTTAACTTAATTAACTGTTATAAGTAATTCAAAATTTCCAGGCCATGTTGTCCTTCTGGGTACAATTGGATATATCATTAGGATCTTTTGCCAGATGTAGTTCATTTTTTGACTAAGCTGATAAGAAGAGAGAATATGTTTGGAAGAACAAAAATGCTAGACTAGCACTATCCTTAAATGCAAGCACAACATTGCCTTTGAGCATGTGCACAAATTCTGAATATCATGCAGAGATTGTCATAATTTCTTGGATGTTCCATTTGTATTATTTCTGATCCTTTTGTATGATGAGAATGGTGTTAGATCTAATATGTACAATATCTTCTTTGGTGATAATACAAATTTAATTTAGTTCTTGTTTTGATCATTAATATCTATGAGCAACAGGTGGCGGCTTGTGGAGATTGATGCTGTTTTATCCAATTTGGCATGGGAAGCAAAGCATTTGTTAGCATTGATACAACCTGCAAAGACCTATATGGTAAGCTCTTCCAAAGTCCTGTGTTGGACGTAGCTTGGAATTTCTGAGTTGCTGAATGATAATTTTCAACATAACAAAATTCGTTGAAACAAATTAAGTTGTGAAAGATGTCCATCCTATTATTTACTTTCTGGTTCCTGTCTCCTCTTTCTTGTGCAGAAGAATAATTATTCCTTCCCTATTGGCAATTTCCTTTTAATCTAAAATACTTTCATGGTTCATCATCATTACATAGCTGCTGCATCATTTAAACTTTTACTCAAATGCATATCATAATTTAATAATATTTTATGCTTTTAAATGAATAGATATAGCAGATAAGGTTTATGACGAAGAATTTATTTTCTAGGCACTGTTTTGCAGGGTCTATTGTGGAGGGCAAGACATGTAAAATTCATCTTATGGAGTTTCTGTATTCATGTTTAATGTCCCATAATGAATCATGTCAGAAATTGATTTTTTGGTGATATAATTTGGTATTGTTGCAGTAACCTGATCTGTAGTACCCCTCTGTTGGTTTGCTCCAGGATCTGAACATTGGCATAGCATTGTGGTTGGCTGCTGGTGGTGATGGCTGGGTTGATGGGGGTCTTTGTAAATTACATAATAACCACCAGCGGTATAGATATAAGTCAACTTCCCGGATTCTTTTAGTTGGTTCTGGTGCTGATGAGCAATGTGCAGGATATGGCAGGCACAGGACGAAGTATAGGCTTGGAGGGTATGTTTTTTTATGATTAATGATTTTTTCCCTTTTGCAACTCTAGTGAGGAATATAATGTGCATTATTTTGCTACTTGCATTAGTTGAGAAACTAGAATTTTATTTTACTATTACTTATGGATTGTACAGGTTATTTTACTGGTACTTGCATTTCTATTTGGTACTAATCATTTGGTCATCTTTCTACTTCTGACTTCTATTTCACATTTCAGTTGGGTTTCACTCCATGAGGAAATGAGATTAGATGTGCAGAGAATTTGGAAAAGAAATATGGGTAGAGATGACCGATGCATTTCTGATCATGGCAAGGAGGTATTGTTCTTTTTAACAATAAATATGGATCTCATACTGCATGTTCTCACTTATGCTCTGTTTTTCAGGCTAGATTCCCATTTCTTGATGAGGATGTCATTAAAACTTTACTGGATTTCCCTCTATGGGAGATTGCCGAACTTGATAAACCAGCTGGAATAGGTGACAAGAAGATCCTTAGAGAGGTTTGTCCCTCAATCAAACAGTATTATTCCTTGACTTGTTGGAGATTTCTCCAGAATTGTCTTGTAATCTTGACCTTGTGGTATGATGGATAAATGAATGACTTTTATTTCTCCATAACTATATATTATATGAGAGCCTGTTGAATATGGTTCCTTTTTCTTGTTTTTAGGTTTCATGGTTGCTTGGATTAAAACAAGCTGCTGAAATGCCAAAGCGGGCTATCCAGGTGCCATTGTTATCTCGATTAGTAATCACCCTTTCTATTAGTTGGTCTTTCCCAGTTAAATATGATGGTTTGAACACCTGATTCAGTTTAATAAATATCAAGTTTAGTTGAGAGTCAGGAGTGTGACATGTTGGTCCTTTTGGTCTAGGACTGGTTTTATTGCTAGCTTAGCTCAGGCTGAGCACCAATTTTTTGTTTACTTAGTACGGGTATCTTTAGGGTTCAGAGTTTTGTTTTGGCTGTTATTTTGACATGAATTTCTGTCCTGTCTCCTTTTCAATTCTTCCAGTTTGGTTCAAGAATTGCAAGAGAATCAAATCGAAAGAACTTTGGAAGCAACCGTGCAGCCAACCAAGCATCTGCAGGAAGTGTCGAGATTCATCATTCTCTAAGCTAACACCACTTGGAGCTGAGATTGTCCGATTCCTATCTCCATCACTAATTCCTGGGGCTAAAGGATATATTAATGGCTTGACTTGTTCTGTCCTTATCGGCAGTTCAGGATATATATTAATGGTAGACTTTTTCTGACCTCTGCATCTCTAATGAATGCATGTATCTCAGTTATTCATGACGGCTGATTGTACCAGAGACCAGCTGTGTTGCAAAGATTGAAGTCAGGTTGAGATCCTTGATGTGGATTTCCAATGCCCCAAACATCCTCGACCCAGTTTAATTTGAGACTTTCCTAATCCATCCACACACACAAAGGGTGAAAGGAAAATTATCCAATTTCATCTTCTATTTATTGTTTTCTTTTGTGCCTTGGGCGATAGAATTACAATTTTTCTTAAAGTTAAATATATGGGAAGTTGGTATTTTTCTTGGAAGTATGTGATACATCAGAAGTTTATACTGCGGTGCATTGACGGTAAGCTTGCCTCCGCAAAAGGAAAAGGTCAACTTGTGTAGGAGAAAATGCCAGTCAAATTGGTGTATACATCTGGCTGTATCGAACAACTTGTATCAGGCAGAAGTTGACCTGCTTAGGAAGTCTCATACAGTTTACAAACAAAAATAATCGACCTTACAAAGCCTCTCAAGAGTACTCTTCTTTTCTTATCAATTGACTTCATTGTTTTGAATGCTTTATATAAGGTGTCAGGTTTTGCTTATCTTCATATTTCCTGAAGCATGAAAGGTCTTTTACAGGTAAAATTTCTCTTTGGTACAACATTTTTACACTTTCAGGCAAAATCTTTTAAACCTCCTCCTTCAACCTATTGGGTTAATCATCTCTGTTGAGACATTTAGGTTGGGTAGTGCAATAGTTTTGAGATTCAAATCCATATATAAGCGTTATGTACTTCATTTTCTTTTGATGTAATGAACTAATATGTTCCGAAAGGTTTAATCTGTTGATCTTTAGTCCATCCCTACGACAGCACTATAGATTTGGAGCAAGCTTCCTATTTTGATATTATGAATTATAAGTGTCGAATTCATGTCAATCCTGACTCACATTTTTTTTTCTTTCTATTTACACTGATGGGTATACTCTGTTTAAAGAGGTCAGGTAGGCAAATGTATTAAGATCCTTTGCAGGTAGCTTTTGTGTTTGAGTTGGTCAATTCTCTAGGTGAAGGATCACTCCTTATAGACTAACTAACCATCTAAGTGTTTTTTTGGATCAGTGATCAAAGAGAGAGAGAGAGAGAGAGAGAGAGAGAGAGAGAGAGAGAGAGAGGGGTTGCTAAGTAATGTCAACTCACCTCATATAAGAGATCAGACTCAAATTGTCCATCACATGAAACAAGGCACACTTTCTGTCTACATGGTGTACCCTGAGGAAATCTCCATGGATTTAGAGCTGGAGGAGGGAGGTAGGACTCCAGCTCTGCAATCCTCTATCTACTTGGGAGGATTCTTCAGCATGTATGTATTCCCTGTTTTCTTGGCATGGTCATAACCCCAATTTCTTCTTAAGTAACCAACCAGTATGATCCACTGCACATTGTTCCTCTCACATGGTTCATCAACAGCACTCTTGGGATCCTCGTTGGGATCCAAAGTATTCTTTTCTCATCTACCTAATTTTGCTGCATGTCTTTTCAAAGGCTTGATCCATTAATGTAGTATGTCGACAGCATGGATATTGTCTACATGCACAATAGAGAAAGGAACAACAATAAAATAAAAAAAAGGAAGAGAAAAATAAAAAGGCAGAAAGTTGCTCCATGATGTGCTAATAATAAAAGACATTATAAGATAAATCACCTTCTTTGTTGTTCCATCTTTAGCTAATAAAACAATGACCTTTAATTCAAAATTAATATCCTAAAAACTTGAGATTGAGCCCAATCTAACATTCCAATAGCAGGATATAGGAGGAAAGCATGGTACGTAGAATTCTACTGATCCCTCCCTCGCATTGTATCCTTTCTACCATCTTTACTGGCGTGCTTGACACAGTCTTTGGTGAGTTCATGTTTCTTGGGTGAGACAAACTCACCTCCATCGGATTCCATACGCTCTGAACGGACAAGGAGAAGAGACGTACGACCACATCCCTCTCACCTTTTGCTTCTTAGAACGTACAAGTCTTCCTGCTTTGTGTAGTTAATTCTTCTCGCTTTGGGTGGCGAGACTTGCCTTTAGGTGGCATTCTACTCCTCCTTTTGGAAAGGTGCCCCTCCCTCCCACACAGGTCAATGCGAGGGTTTCTCACCTTTGGCTCAAGAAAAGTCTTCCCTGTTGCCTTTTACTACGCTCCTTGATACACTCGTCCAAGATGAAGAATGTGTGCTAAGCAGGCAGACTTGTTTGAATGACAAAAAATAATGACCTTTTGGGTCAGAATGATTTGTGTAGAGTTGATATGATTGGCTCAGTTTTGCTTTAGATAGCAGCTTCTTCATGGTGGTTGAGATACAAAAAGCCATTGGAGGGAGAGTTCCTTTTTGACCTTCCATGCCCATGACCTCTCACAAAGCTTCCATGGTGGATGGAGCATTGAGGGCTCATCTACCGCCAGTACACCTTTTTGACCTTCCATGCCATGTATCACTCATGCTGTTCCCTGGTGAGTGCTTTCATGTTTCAGCATCTGACCGAGCTAGAAAATGCCAACCAAATCTCATGTTCATGAGAACGCGATCCGTGTGTCCATACTTAGCAAATAAGAACAATTGATAATCGCAATGATGCATGAGCTAAAAACTAGAGTTTCTCACTTAATTCATGATCTTGCATATGTCGTAAATTTTTTTTATGAGATAATTGATTCATCAACGATGAAAAATACTTAAACTCCGGTTAGTTAGTGAGGGTAAATCTATTAAGCTCTTATAAATCAATTCAAATCTTAAAAAATTAGAATAAATTGAGATTTTATATTTCTCGTCGATAAAATCAAATCCTAACATAATATATCATATGTTGAGTGGTAACTCATGCATTAATATGCATCCGGTTTTATTTATGATAATCCTCTCCTACTCAAATTCTTAGCATGCTTAATACTAAGTATATTCTAATATTATTGATTGATTTGTAAGCATAAAATCTATGATATGTTATATATAATGTGAAAAACTTTTATATCATGATTGAAATCAAATAACATTATATCGGATTTACGATGTCATCTGAAAAAAATCTATGTGTGATCTGCAAAGACACTGTCCCTCGGATCCAAATGTCATAGTGATGTTGATCTATAAGGGGAACTAGATACTCATTCTCCTATCTTCCTATCTTTTCACATGATCATTGTTATTGATGGTTTAGGAAGATTAAGAGAGAAATTACGTCCTCTCACATGCATCATTTAGTCTCTAGATGTACTGTCTATTTATATTTATAGACGACAGTCGAGGGTCTAGAATAGATTATTATGAGAGTTTCTCCCATCAAAAATATCCCCTAAGGAATTTACTATAATATGAATTTCTTTTCTATTGGTCAATATCTGTTATCAAAATTTAATTAGTTATATTATATATTTTATTCAATTATAAAGGATCACATAATATAACACAATTAACTTGATCAACTTCAAACCAAAATACTTAGATTCAAAGTGAGATGTTACACTATCACTTTAGATATTTATAAGATTAGGAGTTTCAAAGCTGGAAACTTACACTTAAGAAATATTTTACTTAAAATATACATTAAAAAATCACATAAAAGAACCCTACAAACATAAATGTATCCCAAGCATCTATTGTGTCATGGAATATTCATCAACGATAGAGGTATCTAGAAACTTTGACACCGAAGGATCGTATGCTTCAGAAGTGGAAGCACCCCACTAGGCAAAAGTTCACACGAAATCAGTAGCTTCATCAACCCCCCAAATTGTATGCCATTAAATAATCTCCATGAATATTTTCAACAGTGACTCCCATTTCACACTCGGAACACATCGTAAGCTAAAGTGATGCTGCAGGTAGTCGTATTCTAATCTCCATCAAGTCTGCATGTTAGGAGGTGCAGTTAGGTGTGATCAAGGCATGTTTGCTTCTTTGCGGAGAGACTCGAGCGCTTTCCTAAGCATGCATGCATGGACTCGGTCAATCTCGCTAGATTTGATATCTGTTAAACAAAGGCCATACGTTGAAAGCTTTGCAAAAGGTGGCGAACACGGTAACCGAGTACGGCAGCAGCTTCGTCCTCTCGTCAGCATCACATCACACACGGAGCATTTTGCTCTCCGGGTTTCGTTCTATAAAGCTCGGCCTTGCCTTTCTTCTTTGTTCTCCACCCCAGGCATAGAGGTCGAGGGATAGAGAAAGATGGGGAGGGCTCCCTGTTGTGACAAGGCGACCGTGAAGAGGGGGCCATGGTCCCCTGAGGAGGATGCAACGCTCAAGGCTTATATCGAGAAGCATGGAACTGGTGGCAATTGGATTGCGCTGCCTCACAAGATTGGTATGTCCTCAAACTACTCGATCGCTTCATCTCCTTCTCGAATCCCGCTTCTTGCAGAGGAGAACCTTGACCTTGTGTTTCAGAAAACCAAAAAGCGGTCCTCAACCCAAGATCTTGTTCCTTCTCAGCGCTGCGATTTCTTCCTATAACTAGCTAGAAGAGAGTGATTGAGATCAGATGTAGGCATTTTACCACTATGTCTTGTTCCTGAATTCAAGTATGGTGTAGAAAAGGGAGAGAAAACAATCTGGATATATCATCCTTCTACCAGAACATATATATAACATATTTACATGTGGCATGCAAAATGAAGATCTTCAACTCTTCTGTCAGGAAGTAGACGAGAGAGCTAAGTTTAATATTTCTCTTGTTATCATTTCAGGTCTGAAGAGGTGTGGAAAGAGCTGCAGGTTGAGATGGCTCAATTATCTGAGGCCCAACATCAAGCATGGTGGCTTTTCGGTAGAAGAAGACCATATCATATGTAGCCTCTACTCAAGCATCGGGAGCAGGTAAATCATCCGGATACCTTTTCCTGCTCTCCCTTTGCATGCCCATCA
This sequence comes from Musa acuminata AAA Group, assembly GCF_036884655.1. Lineage (NCBI taxonomy): Eukaryota > Viridiplantae > Streptophyta > Magnoliopsida > Zingiberales > Musaceae > Musa > Musa acuminata. The sequence continues at coordinate 37,651,986 of NC_088354.1, forward strand.
TGTACATGAGGATAACACCAACTAAGCTTTCATGCATTAGGTGGTCTATAATTGCAGCCCAGCTGCCAGGGAGAACAGATAATGACATCAAGAATCATTGGAACACAAGGCTGAAGAAGAAACTACTTGGCAAGCCAAGAGAATCACCACAACCTCGATGCCTTTCTGTAAACCAGGTCTCGACTGAGGTAGCTAATGCGATGAGTCTCCAAACACATCCACAAACCCTAAGTGCGCCAGCTCTGGCAAGGATGCAACTCCGGGGCTGCGAGGTTCCCTTCTTCTATCATCATCCGCTGGGCGACAAGCTCTTTGAAGACCAACACACCGATACTGCTACGTCTACTACTCCGATCGATTCATCTCATCGAAGACTGATGCAAGTGAAGCAGGAAATCCAAATCTTGATGAACCAAACTGTACAGGAAAATATGGATTGTTCAGTACCGGGGTGTCCGCCGTCAGATGCGGGAGGTCTCGCGGAGAGTTCATTCTCAGACTGCAACTCGCTGGTGGCAGGGCTTTCCGACCTCCATGAAATCTTCCATGGCAAAGAACCATTCTTAGGATTGCAGGAAGCGAATCAATCGACCGAATCAGACTGTTTCAAGGAAATGTATAGGGAGAAGGAGAGAGACGGTATGAGCTTGTGGTCAAGCATGGCTTCATCTCTCCATCCCGATTCCGTGCTTCAAGAGTATCTACTTGGGTATGATCTCTAGTGGTTGCAGTGTCCGGATTATGGTTTTTAGGTAAATTAGATGTTGGTTTTACATGAACAGACCGAGACATGTTGGTGTAAATTTGTTCCTTTGAGTAGTCATCGGTTCTCGGTGTTACTATCTCCTCATTATAACGATATTTTTTTCTATATTTTATATTTTATGCAACGCTAAGAATGTTTATTGATAGGTCACATAGTGGTATTTTGCATTTTTCTTCATTTGGATTCCTCTCCTCTTCCACAATTTGATTTGGTAAGTAAATACATTGGACCAAAGATTTAGAAATATTTAAAATTTAAATTATGAATTTTTATTTCTAAATAATTTTTAATTAAAAATATAAAAAATTGACGGCTCGAATTGAATCGAACCCAAAACTAATGATTCTGGTTTTGATTCTAAAGTCGACCTAATTCGATTAAATCTTAGTTCCTTACTTCAGGAAATAAAATCATCAAATTTTAAAATCAGGACGAATATTAATACGAGATCAAATAACTTCTGGTTTTGCTCGTATTATTTCTCACATTTATCCAAATTTAATCAGTTATTTAACCCATAAAGTTTTGGTTAGTTGGATCAGATGGGATCAAAATTTAATCGAATATTTAATAAAATTTACTTAAAATGATATTACATTTTAAAATATCTTTTTGATTTTTTTTTCAATGAATTCCAATACAATTTCTCTTTTTAGTTTTTTTTTTCCCATTGAGAGGTTATGTTTGGGATTTTTTTTTCCTCCTTTCCCTCCTTTTACGATCTCATCCATTCGAACCAATTTATTGGATCGATCCACAACTTAAAATAAAATATAAATCATATGATTGATTATAGAAAATAATATATAATATTTTATGCATTTTCAAAGATAATAAAATTATCATACAAGCCATTAAATATTAATACTAATTAAATCAAATGTCATTATAATTAAATGTAAGATAATAAAAAAAATTACCAAGATTCTTTTTTACACAAAATAATAAAATATTATTCTCATCAAAATAATTAAACCTAAGACTTTTAAGCTTCCAAAAATTCCAAAACAATCAAATCTCTATTTAGAACTAATTTTCAAGAGTTTCAAACTAGAAACTTTTTGAATTTAAGTGACCTGAGTTATATTGTTTTTGGATGAGTTTACAATGTTTTCAAAATCAATGTATCCTAATTTTTGGCCCATTTAATCTGAATTTAGAATTTTTTACATATAATCACATCACTATAGTAGTAAATATTTTCAAATGAATTAGGATGAAAATAAAAGCTCGATCCAAGTTACAGTGATCTTATATATGGTCATACTATTTTTGACTTTCTATTTATATACACTGTAAATATACTCTTTTTTATCTAAAACCCTCATATGGTTGGCTCCTCCTTTTTTTTGTTTAACAACATAAAGATAACCTTCTAGATAGGTATTTATAAATTATGTTTCATGACAAATCCTTTTCTATATGAAAGTTCTAATTCCTCTCTCTCTCTCTGTTTTCTTTATAAATAAATCCTATATATTTTATAATTATATTGAGATCCACAAGTAAGTTACTAGATATCACATTTTTAATGATCTATTTCTAAGATAGAAATTATTAAGATTGATAAGTATTTTAGGAATTCTAATTAGATTCTGACTCCATCTTCAGATTCATGATTCAAGTAGAAAGATGAGTCTGTAGTGAAGGATTTGTTCATATAAATATAAGTATATATGAATTTTAAAGTTTTGATTAGAGTGAAAGTTAGTTATAGAAAAAAAATATTTTAGGTGCTTTTGGGGTTTTAACTAATAAGATCTAAAAGGGTTGAGAGAGAGTGATTCCTTCTATTGGTTCTTCTCATATAATAGAAAATTTGATTTTCCTCATGTTCTCTCCCTTAACCATATGTCTTTTTATGGTATCTTATTCATTTGATCCTTCATTTTTAATGATGTCTATTTCTAATAAAAAAATAAAAAAATCTAATTTAATTTATTTTCCAACAATCTCTGACCAACATACATCAACTGTAATGCTTGCTGCTTGCATTGGTAACACTGACTTGGTGATCCTCTGACTCAATGTATCTCCTCTTGTAACTTTCAGAGAACCATACTCCATTTTCCTCCTCCTAAGTTGCTTTCAGAGTCCCTACCTCTCACTTCCAGGGTGAGAAAGCAGGTGGGTTCCCAGTCTCTATCCCAATAATGGAGGTCATGCTACTCTCCATCATCAGGTTCTGCTCTCACCATTCTTTACTTTATTTCAACATCATCTTGCAATATAAATTTGTGATCAATTAGGATCGAGTAAAATCAAACTCTTCTTGCTCTTATCTTTGATCCATCTATTTGCACCAATAATGACTCCAGTTGGTCCCCATGCCTTTTATAATCAAGTGTTCATCCGCAAAACCCTTCCCAGTTACAAGTATGAGACTCTTAGTGATTCTTTTAGTAGATTAATTCTCTCCGAAAAATATTATATTAAACTACAGTACTCAATGGTCAAAAGAGCCTTCATCATCTCTATGACAAAAAAAAAAGACATATATATATATATATATATATATATATATATATAAACACCAGTTCAAATGATTTAAACTTAGAAAGAGATCTATTGGTAACACTGAAGAGAGTAGATTCGCATGGCCACCTGAGAAAATGCAGTAATCATGATGGGTACGAATCTTTCAGTGGAGAAGTGGGCACAAATCGGGTGGCTAATGTAAGGTTGAGATTGAAGAATGAGCTTTCCACTTTCCACGAGATAAGGAATGGGCACAAATCTTAGTCGCACGGCCAACACCCTTTCAAGAAATAATGAACACAAGAAACCTCCCATGAACAGCTCTCTCTACAAAAGAGCACAATGGAACAGCGTAAACCTTGTCGTCTTTCACGCAGCCGCGTCCCGCCCACGGCCCTACCCACCCTCGCCGCTCACTGCACACTCCCTTATCTGCTTCTCATTTCTTTCCTTATTCCCTTCTTATGATACAAAATGATACGAGTGCATGTAATACAGTAATCACATGAAACATGGATACCGCAAACGGCTAACTAATTAACCCGTTACCTTCAGACAATAGTAGAAAACCCACCTCATACATCCAAGTTTTGGTGGTGTCGTGTAGTATTTCCCCAATCCACTGACAGTCCTCAGCAGTCTCCTACTCCCTTTTCTCATCGTCTTCGTCCTCATTCTTACTGGACCGGCCGCCAAACGAGGAAGCCCCGCTCGGGATGGGCGTCGCGAGGTACGTCGGCTTCTCGTCCCCGGCCATGACCACCACGATCTCCTGCTTGTAGAACGTCGCCGGCGTCGCCGTCGCCGGTTCCAGATTAGCCCCCGGTTCCGCTCCGCCGCGGTCGAAGTGTCCTGACAGCTTCCAGTAGGCGCAAGCGAGGAGGATGAGCGCGACACCCACAAGGCCCAGCATGGCCACCAGTCCCCCGAACAGGTACAGCAACGGCGCCGCATCCGACCCTGAGCGGCCGCCACCCGCTACCGCCGCCGGCACCGCCACTGCTGCAGCATTGAACCCTGACTCTGCCCTCATCTTCCTCTTCCTCACAGGCAAGCTTCGTGGCCTCTCCTTACTCTCAAGAACCCACCGAAAGAAAGGGGTGGTGGTATATTCATACAGAAGATGAAAGGGCAGAATTGTAATTATATTACGAGTGACAAGTTGGTAGCTTTACTTTGGCTCTTTAGAGAGCTGAACTATTATTCCATAGAGCTCTAACTGTGAGATATAAGTGGAGAGATGTAATCAAAGAGTGGGGTGAGGACTCATCCACAGAAGGGACCCCCCTATGTTGTCATTTTGTGGGGGAGGGGAATTGGAATTGGAATTGGAATTGGGAGATAAAGGTACTGATCTCTCTCTCTCTCTCTCTCTCTCAATCATGATCTTTCAATAAAAAAAACATATACGATGTTTGAATCATGATTCAATAAATAAAATCATGAGCTTTCAAAAAAAGAAAGGATTAATATTTGTGAGATCTAATCCATTATAGAAATTCATATCTGCTTGGAAAAATATATATAAATGATGACTAACTCAATTCTTATGAAATCATGAATCAGATCATCAGAGGCTAATTCAACCTTAACTCAACAAAAGGAAACAAGGGTAACTAAATCATCTATGAGAAAGAAAGGATCACATTTTCTTCAGATAAGAAATGCATGATTCCTAATGATTAATGTATCGCTATAAATAAAAGAACATATGCATGTATCTTTACATCTGTACAGCCATACAATAGAAAGCAAAGAGAAATGCACCTAATCATCGTCTGAAGTAATTACCACAGAGTCGAACAACTTCACCAGCAATTCACATAATAAAATCACACAATTCAGTATGAGCATACAATTCGACAAGCTAAGAATGCAGGAACAAAGAAAGGTAGTTTACCTAAATACATTTCGCGGGGCACTCCTCAGTATATACACTGACTGACCACAACATAATTGATAGACAAGCATAGCATATCAATTTCAAGGTTAAAAGGGAAAATGAGATACTGAGAGTATGAGTTATCCTGGTCATGGTAAGACACTGGCCAAGAATCCTTTTCAATCTGTAGACTTATATAGAGTCAGTCCATAGATAATCAACACTGTATTTCTTTCATGAAGACACATGATAAAAGGAATGGTTCCACATCTTATCACCCATGTTTCCCAGAAGTTCCCAATGCAACACAAGCCACCATCACATGTAAGAACAAAAACAGATTTAACACCCTGCTTGACTCCATTTTGACTTTCCACCATGCTGCTTATGTTCCAAAAGTGAAATTCTAGGTTTGTTTTGTCAATAGCCCACAACACAATAATTTCATGAAATCACATGGTCATTGATAATACACATATCAAAGTTAATCTGCTATAATTTGGTGGGATGTTGTGGTGGGCCTACTGCACCATGTGTTCGCATGTGGTGTGTACTACTCCTAAGTAGATAGGTGAAACTAAACCAATCCAGGTAACATGGACATCCAATGGGGAAGAAAAAGCAGTAATAACTTTCCCATTATATTATGAGTTCATCATATGTGTCCTCGTCAACAGAAAGAACTTACATGGCCATCAGTGGATGTAAGAGATGAGCAACGACATGAAGCAACCGTGCATGGCAAGGTCCAAATTCCAAAAGAAGTGATTGCAAGAGGTTTGCCTTGTTTATGGCCAGGATATATTGGCTGGTGCATGACAAGGTGATAAATCAGATCATGGTCTCCATTTTTCTTCTCTTTCAACTTCAACCATCAACCGCACAGGAAGCATCAACACTTCAAAATACTCAGATTCAAAAATTTTCTTCTTCTCTATCTGTTCCTCTTCTTCCGCTGCCTCCCCACCACTTCACCCCTTCTTCTCCTCCAGATATTATAATTATATCCGATTGGAAATCCAAAACCGACACAAATCATCAAAAGGATGGTCTAATATAAGGAAGGTGCTAGTTATTTTTTACTGATAAAGACTTTGTAAGGTCCTGCGATCAAAAACATCTTCACCCCTTACACTTTGAACCCCCCCTCTCTCTCTCTCTCTATCTACAAAGGAACACAAGAAGCTTCCACCAATGCAAGGTTTAAGAGGATCAACAATTAAACTTCTGCAAGTACAGAGGTTGTTTTTATAACTGAAACTTGATCCCATAATCTGCAAAGGAGCAAATTTATCATGATGCCAAAATTTTCCCTAATTTGTTGCATTTATTGATGGGGAAAATATGAAAAATGACAATCGAGTTAGCCAATCAGTGGGTGAACACATTTATAGAGTCATCCTAATCAAACAGATAGTACTCCAAGATCAGGTGATCCAAAGATTCTAATGCACCATTGCCTCAGATGCTGGTAAAAGTAAAATGTAAAAGAAATAAAAACTAAAAACCATTATATACATCACAATTATGGAGTTTATGGATAAGATTTGGAATTATATAACAATAAGATTTTGCGAAGACAAGAACAACAAAAGCATAAAACACTAACAAGAGCAGAACATTAAACAGGCTCTCAACAAAAAAGCATTAGCAAGAAACTTATACACACTGGTGGCCGTCTTTGATAGCAGGCACTTGCAGTGTCACTTTGAGATCAGCCTCTGCAACTGCACTACGGACACCCTTTTATCTGTAGAAGGTACAAAAAGTACAACCACCTTAGCATCTCAGTACACTACATCTCATTAATAAACCCAATAGGTGCATCATTAACAATCAGAATTTGCACAAAAACAACATGAGGAAGTCAGAAATATGAAACCAGTTCAAAACTATTTTGCAGAAGATCCACATAAATAAGAAGAATGGATGTACCAGATGGCGCAGAAACCATCTCAGTGTGGCAGCTGATGCTTCTGTTGGTTCTGATTTCTGAAAAACATGAAGTAAGAGAATATACATAGAAATCGTCGAATAAAAAATAGAACATAAACACAAGAAAGGTTTAAAAAAAAGTTTACTAAATTGAAGCATGCTCTTGCTGTTAAAATGATCCGTCGATTAAGGAACCATATCTAGATTATGTGCTGACAAGCACTTTTTGCATAGCCATTATAAGATGATAGATTGTACCATCATTGTGGATCAGTTATTCTATGATCTATCACACATGACAAGATGTTCTTGAGCACAGACAGGGTAGCCGCACTAATTTCATTTGAAATGCTGCAGATAATTGTTGTGACTCTCTCTCGATGGAATTCATTCTATCGCTTTTTTTCTCGAAACTCTTGCTCTAGCCGAATGTTCCAAAACACATCCCAACAACAACATGGAAGCGGCACACTTGATCTCATCACAAAGGGTAAAGAAGAACAAGGAAACAACCTTTTCGAACATTCAGCGCTATATAGAATTCTAAACGCACAAGCATGAAGATCAAATTTTGAGCGCGGATAACGGAAGGAAACAAGAAAAATATCAAACCTGTGGTGGGAGGAGAGCAGGCGGCAGATGACGGCGGCAAATCGGGAGGCGGCACGTCGAGGATAGGGGCGTACATGTAGCAATCGGACGCGAGGTAATCCGCCACGGCCTTGACGAATCCCCTGCTCCTCCGCCGCTTCGTCGGCCTCCTTCGGACTCTAATCTGCCCGTCCGTCTCCATTCCTTCCTCTTCACCGAACTACTCTAAAACCCTAGATTGGAATCGCGTCTTTCCTTGCTCGAGGAATCCGAAAGAAGAGACGTGGCGAAGGTTTCGCATTCTACGACCGACACGCGGGGTCGAATTGGCCGGCGGGGGTAAAACGGGTCGGATTCTGAGGAACACATCCGTATCCACTTTTTTAGCTGCAGATCCAGATACGGATGCGAATACGGATACGGATAACAGGCGGAAATTGAATTATGATTACATGACGGATATCGTATAAGGTGAATATTTAATTTTTTATATCATTTTTATATAAAAATATGTGAATCTAAATTAGATATTTATGCAATATATGACGAATATAAATATTATTATTATTTTTCTTTAACTCACATTCTTTGGGTTAAATTATTTTGATCTTATTAAAAGAAAATTGATTTTCCGTATCAACCATTTTCACAGTTTGGAAATAGCATATTTACTGTTTAAAATTTTATTATTATAAATATAATATATATATATATATATATATTATCAACCTTGTACAAATCTAATTTAGGATATTAAAAGAGAGAAAAAAAAAGGAGAAAGATCCAATGACATGAGAAGATCACCAATCCAGGAAGAGAGAGAGAGAGCATCTCACATACACACACAGATATACTTTCACATAGAGAGAGAGAGAGAGAGAGAGAGAGAGAGAGCATCTCACATACACACACAGATATACTTTCACATAGAGAGAGAGAGAGAGAGAGAGAGAGCAGCTCACATACACACACACAGATATACTTTCACATTTAAGTAACGCTGCAAAGTCTAAAGGCGTCTCATGTGCCCATTGATGATCCTTTTAATGCACGCCTATTTGTGATAGAGAATTTATAAGTCATTTAATTCTTTTCTATTAAGTATTAAATTTCCTATTTTTTGTTTTCCCATTTTGTTTTCTATATATAAATTTCAAAATAGCTTGCACTCTGTAGAGCTTTTTTTTCTTTTTAGGGAAATTTTTGCTCTCTATATATCTTAAAATCTCAATTGATTTGAAACCTCCAACACGAATCTATACGAAACAACACAAAAGATACACTATTAGGTGTCAATTCTCCATATAAATCGGTCAAATATAAAACGAAAAAGAGAGAGATGATGTGCTGTTCTCCTCTCGAACACTCTTGAGAACTCCGTATCTAAGAAAAAGACAGAAGAGAAAGAGAAGAACAAACAGATGACACACCACCTCAACAGACCATGAATGGCAGAGCTATGCAAAATCATTCTTCTTCTTCTTCTTCTTCTGCTGCTGCTGCTGCTTGATGCTTTCTTTTCCTTCATCTGTTATGCAAGGGGTTGGGGCCGGTTGGTACGAGTCGCTTGTCGTCGTCGACCGAGCTCCCGTTCTTGCACGCCTGCGTGAGATAGCCGCAAACTAGATCGAGATTCTGGAACCTGCACCCACGGCGGTGGATGGTGGCAACGCCGGCAGCCAACTCCTCCACCGATGCCTTCTCATCTGCCTTGTGACGGTGGTGACTGTGCTTCAGGCTGACACTTCGAGCCAACCCATGCGAGCCGGCGACGAACAAGATGAACCAGGCGACCAGGGCTGCTCGAGCCCATCTCTTCTCCATGCCTACCGGAAGAGTCCCTCAGATTTAAAGGAGCTGAAGCAAGAGGCCAAAGGATAAAGAATATATTAACTGAGGTTCCTCGGATCTACAGTTGTCTATGACACACCCACATCTCTCGACCTCTGCCTCACACCAAACCACGCATTAATGTATCATCACATCTCTTTCGGTCAGTGAAGAGAGCCACAGGGTGAGAGAGAGAGAGAGAAGATGACAAGATAAGAGAGAGAGAAAGAGAGCGTCTTATAAAATAGAAACCAACGTACTATGATCTGACCACATCACATAAAAGATGGACAAAATGGAAAAAAAGCTAATGATAGTTAGGACAATCGTCAAGAAGAAGAAAGAGAGAGAGAGAGAGAGAGAGAGAGAGAGAGAGGATGCAGTTTAGTTCTTTGGTCTTATTTCTACTTATATGGAGGGGACTGTTTGCAGGAAGAAAACATCAACACTCGCGACTAGCACTGAGACTTCCATCACCGTTCCCATTTTGCTTCTCTTGCTATGTTGAACATTGTATCCACTACATGTGTCCAACCTATTCCTCTAAGATCTTATTTAGTAACTATGACATCTATATATTTTTGTTTCTAACAATGATGTTTTGTTGAATCCACTCTTTTTTGTCACTATAGAGTACAAACAGATAAATTTTGAGATGATATATGATCAACATCATTCAACTATAATAAAACTAAAGAACTAGGGGTGTTCAAAGAGACTCGAAGAATCATTTTGGATCGATATGACCCGATCATCAATAATTCAATGTTGAAGATTATAAATGATTTCAGTTTGAAAAAAAAATTCTTTGATTCAGTTTATTGATTCGGACCAAATCGAATCAATTTAAATTTAAAAAATGCTAACTAAACCCAAAGACTCTCAAAACTTTAAAATTTCTTTCCAAACTTAGTGATTTGACTGTTCTTCCTCTTTGTTCCTCTTGCTCTCTTATCTCATGTATAAACTCTATTTTTTTTTCTCATCGTTCTTCATTAGCAATCTTTTTATTGATTTATATGAATTTTTTTATTGATTTATATTCATTCATGAAGAAAAAAATGATTGCATGTAAAGCCATTGTTCCTCTATTACATCTTTTAATAAAAAAAAATCACTTGTGCATAGGTCCAATTATTTAAAATATTTAAAATGATATTTATAATATAATTTTTTTGAGAAAGCAAGCACAATTGGATTAAAATTTTGGTTTGATTTAATTAACTGAATCAATTCACTAAATCGAACCAATTCATTTAAAATATATTTTTTTAAATTACTTAAAATTAAAAAAAATAGCTAATCAGTTAATTGAATCGAACTAATTAATTGTGAACCGATTGGATTGTGTAGGTTCGAAATAATTTTGGTTTAGAGTATTTTACTTTAATCAAGCTGAGTGATTCGATACTTAATTATTAGGTTTGAATCGCTTTGAACACAAAGAACAGTGAATAACTATTTATGCTTGTCTGACGACATTACATCATTTACGTAAACATAATCTCAAGCTCCACTACATATGAAATTTAATGAAGCACGTTAGTGGATTTACTATATCCATTGTGTAGAACGTATGGGCATCTTTAGAAAAGGCAAAGCATGGTTGGTTCATATCCATTGAGGCCGACAAAGGAAGACAGAAGTCTGGGCTGCTGCGAGAACCCCACCACCCCTTTGAGGTAGGGCAATCAACCCATGGAAAATGACGGTGGAATCCTCAGTGAGCCCTCATGCAGTACAGGGTTCCAGAGGACGTCTTTGTGGCAAGTTTGTTATTGATCCTGGCATGAGAACTAAGGATAGCATAGCAGAGAGAGAGAGAGAGAGAGAGAGAGATTCCTCATCTTTACATTCCATTCTCTTGGGCCAATCATTTTGCACTTGGCATGCGCTCTACAGGCAGGGACACTAAATTACCCAGCGGTCAAATTCCCACTTATGTCACCAGATTTTGTAGGATCACCACCTTTCCTTTTCTTTTTTTTTTTTCCCTATAAGTTAGAATATTTTCTGCATTTAACAATCAGAAACTAAGTATCGACTTACAAAAAAAAAATATTATTGATGATTTCATTAATATAATGTGACCCTGATCTACATGTGAGGAGACGTCCGAAGAAGAGTACGATCTCTCTCTCTCGACTCCTTACATACACAAAGATAAGAGTGGTTTCTTATTGAGTTGTTGAGTTATCTTCCTTATAGAATAGTCATATGAATATTCTTAAAATTTTAAGAGGCAGTTTGGATCAATTACAAACTAACTCCTCTATAAAATGTTTGCAAGAATATTTTTGAAAGTTTAGGAATAGTTTAAGTCGATTATGAACTACCTTTTTATATAATCTTTATTGGGATATTTGTTCTCAGTATAAAAATATATTATTAACTATAGATTACGAGAGATGAAAAAAAGAGGACATCGATACCAACTTAAGTGTAGGAGGTATCAATTAAGAAAGCCATTTGATCTCGATCTTTATATAGGTAACGAGTCAAAATGGACTATGCTCTATTCTAGACAACTCCTGATTATTTGTTTAAAGAGAGAATTTATTTTAGTTTGTCTTATGAAGATATGATAAAGTTTACCATGTTGAAACCTTTATTATTATTTTTTCTACAATGTTAGGCAAAAATAAGAACTATGTTTCAACACTTCATGTATGCTTGAACAAGGATCAATTATGTAACACTTCAAAAATGGTGATTCAATCATTAGTATGCAATGGAAGGTAGATTTGTTTGTCGGAGTTCAAGTTTGATTTATTTTCTTAAGAAAAAGGATCCACAGTTGACTTTTTTCCTTTTGGGAAGAGTGTGAGCAAGTCAACCACCCAAACTCGCAAGGACTCTTTCACAAACAGATGTCTGTGCCAAAATTGACTCATGAATGCCTGGGTCTGTTCTAACTTATGACAACCCTAACTTAGCCAATTTTGCACTCACAATAGTCCATGCATGATGTGCACATATATGAACATATTCCAACCGCTGTCATTAGTGTGTATAAAAATGAACATACAGTAATCACTGTCACATATTTCATCACAAAAAGAATTAAAATTAGATCAGGCTATGATTGAATTCTGTGGATGCCATTTTAATGTTTGTTCAGTGCTTGGATCTGTGGTTGACTAGCTTGAATACCACTAACTTGTGTGTCATACCCACAAGGAATCATATAGATTTTGAGTTGATGACAGAGGTGACATGAGTGCTTATGCACAGGGAAACTGCACAGCCAGCAGATCATCATAGAAAATGCAGAGACTCCACTCATACTTGAATTTCTTATTCTCTAATAAACATTGGTTTTAACAAAAGAATTAAACATAATTATCGATAGAAATAAAATAGAAAAAAGAAAATTGTATTGAAGTAGTTTTATTGAAGTAGCTTTAGCTTGAATACATTAACATGTCCCTTTCCTATTTATACAGATTAGAAGAAAGAATTTACCTCAATAGAATAGAAGATTTCCCTGGAGAAAATCTTATCGTATAACTAAGAGTTTAAGAGATCAAAATGTATCCGTCCATATGACTTTATTATTTGTTCCAACAACAAAACATCTTTGTCATATACATAAACGATGCATAATAACATGAAATGGTTATCCCAATTAGATACAATGCAGCCAGTGGTAATGCTTGTTGATGGAATTAGCTTGCAAAGCACTCGGGAGGCAGCCCCTGGGGGAACCTCTTCACATCAGTGCAGTAGTTGTAGATCATGTAGTTCTTCTGCACCCACCTCAGCTTCTTCAAGCTGGTGGCGTCAAACTCCTCCCACATCCAAGAGTTGCTGGTCCCCGAAGAGCAGGAGGAAGCTCCTGAAGGCCACACGCAGCCATTGGCGTTGTAGTTCCTGAAGGCAGCCGTGAAGGGTGCCTGGGACCAATCCGTCTTCACCAACCCCCCTCTGGTGGCCCAATCCTCCGCATCCCACAGACTGGAGTAGACCCTCATCGCTTGGCTCTTCGGGTACGGCACGCCGACCGACTCCCTGTTCCTGAACTCCCTTATGGGTGTGCCATCCACGTAGATGCTGCAGTCGAAGGAGGAAGAAACATTAGGACAAGTTTCTGTTCGCCACAGGGCATGCAGTCGATGAAGCGTAAGATGACTCACACGATGTGTCTGGGATTCCACAAGATCGAGTAGGTGTGGAAGTCCTTGGTGGGATCGAACCAGAGGTAGAACTGCTGCTCCCTGTTCCCCTTCCCCTGGCTGTACACGTTGGTGTGGAGGACGTAGGGGTCCCCGCTGAGGTTGCCGAGGAACTCCAGGTCGATCTCGTCATGCGCCGCTCCTTGCGACGACAGCTGCAACAGGATGACTCCATCACATCAGCGGCAACGCATGCAGCAATGACGAAAGGGATACAACGGTGACTTTACTTACGTAGAAGGTAGTGACTGTTCCAGCAGAATTCCCAGGAACGAGCTTGAGCTGCACGTCGAACTTCCCGTAAACGTACTGGTCTTTGGACTGGAAGCCGGAGCCAGAATACTTGTCCAGGGAAAGCGTGAGGAGCTGGCCATTGTTGAGGATTTTGGCACGGCCATCACCCCAGGTGATGTCTACATCCTGGTAAAAGTTGCCGGCCAGCGAAGTGCTTGCAGAAGTGGCAAGCAAAGCAAGCAAGAGAAGCAAGGAAGCACAGGAAGCCATGCCCACGAAGGAGCTTTGTTTTGGGGTCAGGTTGGTGTTTGTGTGTATATATATCTATAGAGAGAGAGTGGCCATGGCCATGGCCATGTTTAAGGAAAGTTCCTTGTGGGAGATGACTCAAGAAGCTTAGACCGGGAATGAGCTGGATCCAGTGATTTGAAGGGCTACTTTCCAGAACAATGTTTCCAGCGGCTACTAGTCACTGTGGACGCTATTGATTTGTTTAGGTAGATTTTGACTTGAGTTTCCAAAGGAAACCACAAAAGAGAATAATAGAAAAAATGTTCTCCATCTGGAGTTTAATATCTATTCTCACAAACTTTGGAAATAGCATATTTTTGTCTTACGTATATTAATCCTTCAAAATTTTATATTTTTGGTATACATATCAAACTGATATTTACAGGGGCAAATAAGAAAATAACTAATTTTGGAGGAACATGAATGTAAATTCACTATTTTTTGAGATGGCAGATGGAAATGAAATCTGTGGCATGGAATTGACCATTTAAAAGGATGATTCCAGTATGATGCTGAGCAAGGATGAGATTGGAATGAGTTGACCATTAAAAAGGACAATGTGACAAAGTCTTTTGTTTTATCCCAATAGATTTATTTATAGTTATATTTACACTTAATACTTAGCATGTTAATATACTTAGCATTTGGCCCTTCCTTTTTTTAGCATTTGCATTAGTACATCCAACTTAACTTTTTTATATGAATTGTAAGTTATGATTTTTCTAAATGCTAAGTTGGATGTACTAATGCAAATGCTAAAAAAAGGAAGGGCCAAATAGCAATTGATTTAATTAGGATTACTATTTTTCTGTTTGTAGGTATAAAGATCATTTATTTCTCCACAGATCCCCAAATAGCAATTGATGTAATTACCAACAACTACCTTTCTCTTTGCTCTTAGTTACTTTTCAAGTAATTTAATTTATTTAATCTATAATGAATTATAATTATTGTTATTAATAAACTGTTTTGTTGCTTTATTATCAGCTACAAGTCAATTTATTTGCTTACACATTATCAAACACCAAGTCACCAACTAAACTGATAGCTTAATTGCCATCATTTTTATTGACTCTTTAATTACCCTCTCCAATTAATTAGATCCCTAACATTCAAGAATTACCAAATAAATCTATCCTCCATGCCATATCTATGTCAAAAATGCTGTTATTTCTCTAGTGGAAAATAGCCACTTGATGTCTCAGATTGACAATGCAGAATTTGACCTACAGTAAGGCAGCCAAACCAAGTCCTACTACTCCTGATGCTGATTTGTTAGCTCCTCGGAATCAAAGCCCATAGCAAAATGAATCAGCTGTTGTTGACAAGAGGAAACTGGGAGGACAGCAAGCAACATTTGACAACATGATAAGTGTTTCCAGGGAAATCAGTACCTGGATGGTTTCCTGGGCAAATCTGGTTGCTGCAAACTTCAAGTTGACCTGCTAAATCTTGGGATGGTTTCCTGGGTGAATCTGGCTGCTGCAAACTTCAAGTTCTCCTGCTAAATCCTGTGCAAGTATCTACAGAATATTTTACAGAAAGACATGTAGTTTGCAAGTGGAAGTAGTACATTCAATTTAAAATCCTCTTGTAGGAATGGTTTTCCCTTGATTCTGAAGAGATTCAACACCCAACTAAAGCAGCTTCTTTTCTACAAACATCTGCAACAGAGTTTTCACTAGTATTCTACAAAGGAATTTGTAACCAAACTCTCTTTCTTTGTATGAATATGAAGCCTCAACACTCTACTTCATTCCGGGTTAGTGAAAGGTGTAAAATAATGGCAAATGAATGCTGTGTTTTCAACATAATTTTTATTTTGTAAAGTAACTTTCTCATGAAGCCAGAATGAGCAAATCTAAAACCTCATGATTGCTGTAAGTAATGCGTGCCTATAATTCCACACAAGCAAATAGCCGCCATGCAGGATTTTATTCGACAAGAACAGTTCAGAAATGAAATATTTTTTCTGTTTAGAAAAAAATCAATAGTTGTCTTCTCTAATTACAACAACAATCATCTAAAACAAATTGTGGTTCCTTCGACATAAAACTACAATAACATATTGATCGTTTCATATACTACTTAAAAGAGCAGAAAAAGGTTGACACATGTAATTCTATCTACTGCCTTGACATTAATTGCTAAAAATCCGGTTATGTCTGACTAAAATCATTCTCTCAAATGATTTCTTTATTTAAAAATAAAATTTGTATAAGCTCAAAATTGGTAATCCATAAGGTAGAACAAGAAAAATTAGATTAATTAATCTCTATCAAAAAATATAAAAATTTAGATTCTTGCAGTCCAAGAATTTACCTTGAATATACAACTTTTTCTGAAGGACTACTTTGCAATTCAATTTCATAGCTACAACAAATGAAATGGTTTATGCCAATTGCTAGCCAATAAGTATGTCTGAAGCAAAGCTGCATTAGACTAAAATAACAGGATCTCAGGCTACAGAAGTTCATATGTTGGTTGGAAAATTGTACTTGCACCAACATTTACTGTAGGTGTGGAGACTCTCAAAATATTCCTGATGTTTCTGGGTATAGAAATATGCTCATTCTAACATCCAGAATCAATCAAGAGAAAGGTGAAACATATTTGAATTGTGCAAACAGAGTTGCCCTTAAAGATGCATCAGAACTTCTTATCTTGCAGATTTTTTCAACTGATTTTGTCAAATGATCTCCACTGAGGATGAAATCATACTACTCGGTGACAAGCAACAGATCATCAAGTATTCCATAGATTGTATATATACCTGCAAAATATTCAGAACATGGTTGTAAGTGCAGAAAAATCTTCGTATCAAACTGACTGCATACATGACAATCCTAAAAGTCTTTCTCAATAAAGCTCCTGAAACTTGATTTTGCATAAACGTTTGTTGTATACCCCTGTTGTTTTTGAACAAAAACAATTGACTTCAAATAAAATTGTCAACATAGTCCTAACCATGTGAGCCATCGCTACTGATTACCAGAAAGTTCAAGTCAAGCAACAAAAAGGAAATTGGCTAAAATGGTCAACCCAAGTGTGGAATTTTTTCTAGAAAATATAAAAGAGCTTTAACAGTAAGAATCTTTTCCTCAATTTGGCCCCTTTACAACAATGTGAGTTTTCAGAACTTATATCTTAAAGTATGAACAACTTCCGATGTGGTCAAGACAACGGGAGATAATCATGTTATTTTAAGACAAATTTGGAATTTCTACAGTACAAAAATAAATATTTCAAATAAGTTACAACAAATTAGAATGTAGAATTAGATATGTACCATGTTCCATGTTCTCGAACAATTTCCTTGAAACAAAGGCAAGGATGTTCCCAGCAATAGTATAATCTTTGGATCTCTCCTTATATAGTCCTTTATTTTCTCTTACAACTTTCAAGAGATGATACCTCTTTTCTCCTGTTTCTTGGTTTTTGCAATCCTGATACACTACCCTTCATCTCGTATAAATGAATCTTCAATCTAAAATTTTTAATGGTACAGAAGCCAAACTTGCCATCATTAGTGACAAATTCTTGGATCAAGTTCAGTGATAAATGCACAAGCAAATGAGATGGACAATAAATAAATTCTTGGAGCTCAAAAGTTACTGTATGAAGGGCTTACAACCTAACAGCCAAACAAAGAATCATTTCATGGAAGAAATTAGCAAATAAAAACTTGGATGATTTAACAGTGAGACCAAGCCTAAATGTAAATGATCTTAACTTTCATAAAGACATTTAAGGACTTAGATGGCAGAGTTTACCCTCAACAAATCCCCTACGAAATATAAAGGGTGTTATCTGGAAGTACGTCATCATAAATCTAAGAGATCTTAGAGTCACTATAATTGTTCGCCCAAGCAACTGATGACTACATAGATAGGTTGTATGGAATTTATGATTTTATTCATAAAAACATAAATTGATAAAAAAAATTCAACATATTTCAGTTATAAATAAAGAGCATGAGCATGGCTTATCAACTCTACCAAAATACAATGGGGTAAAGACTGAAAAGCTAAATCCTCTTCAATGAATTAGATACTTGAAAAGACCTTCAGTGGGACATCAAATAAGACTATTAGACAGTTTGAACACAACCATTTGGCTACTTATACTAGCTTCATTGAACTACAATTGGTGGAATGTTGATAACTAAAATGTTCAGCTAAAAAAAGATTTAATAATTCCTGGGGAAATTTTCAGTAAAAAAATCCAGGTACAAGATGCCCTTTAAGGTATGACCAATAAATATAAAAACATGTTTTTGTACAATTGACCATACCTCTTATAAGTGGGATATATAGTAAACCAAGAATTAAATTAATGCGACAAATATTCACTGAATCATTATTGCTTTAGCACTATAAAGTTTCTCAAATCAAAATTTGCCATTAGCTTGAATTAATTTTATTTTAAATTATACCCACACATCTATGAACCAAAATTAGTTAAAAGCTTAAACATGGACCTACTCCGAAATGGCTACCACAACACATAGCAGCTAGAACAAAATGACAAAATAATACTCAGATTAAGGATTCAGGCATGTAAAAGAAGTCTATGGTCAAGTAGGTATAAACAAGATAAAGTAAGATAAAGCAACTAAGTGCCCAAAAACGCATATGCAGGAGAAGAAATTAATAAAAATATCAATTGACTTGAATTATAGAGCTCACTAATTTTTCATTGCAGAGCTAAGCAACAAGGCACAATATAAAATTTGAAGTGGCAGCAAATGACTAGTTACATATGAAAAATAAAAAAAGTATAATTGGCATCCATCCAACACTCAAGACCCAAATAACATAAAGCAGTACAATAATGTGGAAAAACTCTGAAGATATAAAAACAAAAGCAGTGAACAAGTTCAAACCAAAGCACAAATCCATGACCACCCATGCTGATCTACACAGAAAGGCCCTATAGCATCCTGAGATGCTTGATGGTTGAAGGACTTTCGATGCAAATCCTGCTCTTCTTTAATGAGCTTGTCTTCACCTTAATATTTTTAATTGTAGGAGGTGTTTCCCTGATGGGTCCAGGTGGCACTCCTTTCTTAAGTGCACTTACCTTTTGGAGTAGCAGATGGAGGCAAGCACAAACTCTGTGGAGGCAAACTATTATTTGGCTTCCAGACCAAGTTACTCTTCATAGAAAACCTGACCTTCTTAACACTATTCTCAGTGCTCTTGCTAACAGTGCTTTCCCATTAGCACTGTTCCATCGTCACGGACCTACGCCTCTGCACTCTTTACTCTTTTCCTCTTTTTTGGAGCAGGATTAGCAACCAATGTTGTTGGAAGGGCACTCAATTGATAACTATTCTTTAATATGCCTGCTTCAGAAGCAGCCTTCTCGAATTGTCTCTGTAGGTCAGAAATAACACATTCATCAAAATCCATCTCCTGGTTTTCCACCACATCTCCATTCAAACTGGCATCATTAACAACATTGCTCGGCTCACTTGTGTTTTCAATAACACCACCTTCTATAGCTGACTCCAAAGACAACTTCTTTTCTTCTTGATGCCAACTGATGCTTCCATCAATTTCTTTCTCTTCTTAATGTGCTTATCTGAGATAAGCCATCAACACACCCATTGTTCACCTCTACCTGCTCGTTGCCCTCTGAAACGACTGTACTGATTACATTTTCTGAGCTCCCATTTTCCAACTTCTCAGTCGAGATATGAACTCCGGATTTCTCAAAATCATTATCCAGACAGAGAAAGTCATCATGCAAACCAAACAGGATTTTACGGTTTCCCCGAAGAGTCTCTGTTGCCGAAGTTGAATCAAGTAACTGCTTTGAAAATACCAGCAACAGAGAAACTCTTCCAAGTTTCTCGACTTCGCTGGCCAAATCCACCTGAACTCCATTCCATTCGAGATTCAACAGCTTCCTTCCGTTATCCAGCAACCGACAAAAGACATTCAGCTTGATCATATTCACCAGCACCTTATCTGCAGACTTCTCGAGCACCGAAATGAAGGACTTCAGCATCAAATCCAATGTCTCCACAGCGAGCGCGAGAAACTCTCTCATCTCATCCAAGAAGACTTCGGTCACACAGTAGCTGACGCCATTCGCCGGGTACTTATCCGCTGCAAGGAGCGTTTTCTCCGACAGGATACCGATTAGCCGGGCTGACAGCACCGCATCCCATGCGTTCTAAGAGGAAAGCGTAGCGAAGGAACTTTCGGATGAGGAGGCAAAACTTGTCGAGGCGGAGAAACTAAATTACGCCACGCCGGCGGCAATGGTGAGAAGGAAGGTCGCGCAGTAACGGGCGGCGCGGGGACGGACTCGAGGAGGGCAGCGAGGCGGCCGGCGAGGACAGCCTGGACGGGGAGCTTGTCGGCGTGCCACACGCAGTAGAAGATGCCCTTCCGGATTTTGGCGAGGTCGGCGTCAGAGACGCCGTCCTCAGGCTGGTGGCAGAGCCAGGAGGAGAGGGCACGAACGGCGCGGTCGCGGGCGGTCCTGTTGCATTAGGCGAGGCGCTTAGCGATGGTGGCGCCGGAGAGGGGGCCGTCCATGGGGAGATCCGGAAGGGGGGTTTATAGAACCCTTGGCGTTCGATAGAAACCCTACTGGAGGTAAATTAGGTAAGCTTACCGGTCTGCCGAACTACGCGCTGCGTGTGTTGTGCTCCTATAGCTGCATTTTTTTTGCCCTACTCGTGAATTAACCCGACCCTACCTCCACTGGGTTTGGGCAAAGATGCGGGGCCCAAAACCATGGTCAGTTTGTTCGGTATTGACGTTGGCAAACAAGCCACTGGTAGAATATGCACACGTCAGTAAGTTTCTTATTGCAACGTAAGCTTCTTGGCTCTCACCAAGCATCTCTATGATATTATTATCAACATTGCCCCTATACATTATAGTTTTCATATATGTGCTCTGATCAACCTTTGCCTAGTACAGATCATACATACTTCATGACAGCTTCTTAGTTCCACAGATACGTACAATCTTACCCACTTGTTGTTAATATATGAGAGGCTGCTAGGGATGATGCCTAATATTCTCAAGAAATAAAACATGGAATGAAGTTAATATAGGAATCGGTGAACATGAATCGGACTTCACTATGCAGTTTCTCTTTCTATATCATATTTCATGATGGGAGTGGTTTCACTGACGCCTGTTGATGTGAAATCCGAGCCACCGTCACCCCACAAATCGAGACCTGCACCTGATGCGTAGAGATGCTGAAATGGATTCGTTGGCGGAGTGATCTCCATCTCCCCTTCCAACATCATCACTACCTTGCTCATGGGAGGCCTGGCTTCTGCAGTGTACTGGACGCACCACAGAGCCACCTTCAACACTCTCTCCGCCCTCTCTCTGTCAATTTCTTCCTCGATTCCGCAGCTCGACACAATCTCCGCCAACGCTCCGCTCTCGAGCTTGTCGTAGACTGTTTTGGGGAACCACTGCTGGCTCTCCGTCACATCACCATCGAAGTTCCTCCGCCGCCCGACTATCTCAAACAGCAGCATGCCGAAGCTGTAAACGTCGCACTTGTGCGTGACCGGAGACGGCATCCACATCTCCGGCGCGGCGTAGCCGGGCGTCCCTCGCCCGCCGGGCATGGTCAGGTGAGTGTTCTCCCTCTTCATCAGCTTTGCTAGCCCAAAGTCCGCCACCTTCGGGTTGAAGTTGGAGTCGAGGAGGATGTTCCCCGGCTTGATGTCGTAGTGGATGATCCTCTGTTGGCACTCCTCGTGCAGGTATCTGATTCCTCGGGCTGTGCCGATCGCGATCTCATGAAGCGTGTTCCAGTCCGTCGTCCGATCAATCCTGTCGAACAAGTACCTGTCGAGCGAGCCGTTCTCCATGTACTCGTAGACGAGCGCTCGCACCTTGGGATCGAAGCAGAAGCCGAAGAGCCTGACGAGGTTGATGTGGTGAGTTCTTCCGATCGTCCCCACTTCCGCCATGAACTGCTCCTCGACTCTCTTACCCAAGCTTCCACTGAGGACCTTGACGGCCACCGGAAGGCCGTTGGGGAGTTCCCCCTTGTAGACCGATCCGAAACCGCCGGATCCCAGCTTGGTGGCGTAATTGCGGGTGAAGCCTGCGAGCTGCTGCGGCCAAAACCTGATGGGTTTCTCTCCGGCCAGTTCATTGAGAAAGTTCTCCACCGTCGTTTCCCCATTCGGAATCGGAATCGTAGTCGGTGGTGCGGCTGTTGTTGGTGCGTAGAAGTTGATCGATGGCAATCCGTGTTTGCTGAAGTACCTGTAGACCAGCACGGCGACGACGATCGTCCCGAAAACAGACAACACTGCAACCACTGCAAGATCGATGCATCACAGGGACACCATGAGAGCTCTGAATCGTTGCAGAAGAGATAGGTTTATGAGTGCATGAAGCCGATTCTTACCGACGAATGTAGCGATGATTCCAGCAGGGATCCCAGAAGACATACCGTCGGTATTTGTTGAGGACATGGATGGACAGAGAGGGATGGTGATCGCATCGCTCTACTTGAGGACTCGTAATTGCCTGACCTGGTCGAACATCTTTGTTCCTTCTCGGAAAGTGCAGCATCCAGCTGTGATCCGGCTTTAGGACCGCTACGCGCATTTAGCCGCGACCGAGGCCATGGAAGAAGGCATCGCATACAAGTCCAACGTTTACGTTGAGGACGATTCCGAGGCGGACGCCGTGGACGTATGCGTATCATAAACGACCATTGACCTTTCGGCCATGCACTGCTGTGTTTCGATCACCATGATATCTCGTCGAGGACTTTGATCGATCACCTCTTGATTGTTACTGAGCATTCAAAGTGCACAGGCTGAATCTTATTTTAGGTTTCTCACTAGCGATTTGAGCTCCACCAAGAAACTAAGCAGGACACGAGATAATAATTGTATCATTTATCTCTGTCCCAAACCCCTCCTATCCCATCCCATCCCACCCACCCGACTTGCTCTACCATGAATTGTGTGTTTGTGTAATTATTTTTTCTTTCATGTCTAAAATTGACATGATAATTATTTGTAGCTGATCGGGATTCGATATTGAGAGTATAATTAGTCGATGATATATCAAAAAGTATGTCACATCAACTGAGGAATCCTTTCTTATTAAAATAATTAATCATGTAATTATTGATGTGTTATCTATGCATCTCACATCAACATGAGAATATTTTCTTATTAAAAATAATTAATCATGTAACCAAAATAATTGAAAGAAAATTTTATCATATATTTTATAAGAATAATCCAAAATAAGATGAATCAATTTTACCATCTTGAGTTGATGTTTACTAGATGAATCAATAAAAAATTAAGCCGAGTGGATAGTTATTTTATTATAAATAATTTTATATTATCTGAATACGAAAAATTATTCGAACCATCCACGTTATCGTCCACATTGTGTGCTAACGGGATATCCTTTTATATATTGGTTGGGCGATCATATATAAGATTGATTAGATGTTATTACAGTATGAAAATACACATTCATATCTCATTTACTTTAATGAGTTGGTGGTCTCATTTACTTTAAAGAGTTGGTGGAATGTAAACTCGAGAAGTGAAAAATTGGTAGATCAGATTTTTCATGTCTATAGCTATGAACTTCTCATGATAATATAGATTTCCTCCCAAGTCACTACGAAATAAAACAATTTTCACATTAAGATGATCAATCTCGAAATTTAAGAAGATAATTAAAACAAAAAAAATGTTGTTTCATTAAGTGCTATAAGAATTATGTAAAATTAGAAAATAGTTTTTGTTTTCAAAATCGATTCTTATTGTTTTAAGATATATTTGAGGAAACAGAAATGATGCACAGTACACAAACGAGGACATGTAATACACAATCCGTATATACGGCTTGTTAAAGTTGGAACACTGCAACACACTCAACAAATGCTGTCATTAAAATTAGCATAACAACGTACCTTATGAAGTACCAGGTGGAGCTGATTTTGTTGGTTCTTAATCATCATACTTTAAGATATATGCATGAATTCGGTGATAGAGTATCAAGATAAGAGTTTCGGTCCGTTTTAATGACTATAAGCATCGAAAAAAAAGTTTGGTATATTAGAAACATGTCGATGTAGTTTTGAAGAATCGTTTATCATACATCAAATTCGTGAGAGACTCAAAATTCATGTTAGATCAATCTTCGTTCTCGATAAGGAATGAGTCTATGGACTGCATCAATAGTCGATCGATCAAATGTTCTCTTATCAATCCTTAAACTAAATTAATAAATATTTTAATATTATTTAAAAAAAAGTAATTATGAACGTCCAAAGAATTCGACCTGTTGCTATTACCTATATTTTTATTTTTACTTGAATGATTACAATCTGAATGGATATGAATACTCCAAAAAAAAAAAAGAAAACTCGAATTATTATCATCCCAACTTATTAATAAGCTTCGGCCGACACACAGTAGCACACACAGGAGCGGATGCGTCCAATGGGAGAGGTTTGCTCCTATGTTTCATCGCACGACCGAAACACCTGATCCCCCCCTCCCTTCCCCATGCCGATCGCTCCTATGCTCCCAGCCAATGATATTGCGAGGCCTGCGGTCCCCTCGGTTATCAGCCAATAGGAGGTAGCTGCTTTCGTGTTCCCTGTCTCGGACATGATGGGGTGAGCCCCTGCCTTTGCATTTTGTCATTAATATATATTGAACAATAATAGTACACAACTAAGAAGACTAATCCATATTAAGAAAATAATTCTGTTATGGTATATATATTAAGTACTTGACATAAAATAATTCTGTGTTTATATGTGTGTGTGAAAATTTATGGTATAAAAACAAGAGGAGCTTTGCACACCTCTTTTGCCATGGTGGCTTCCTTTCCAAGACCCTCTCTTCCTCTCCTCCACACATCACTCTCGCTCCTCCCCATGGGTGTCACTGCGATGGGCAAGAACCAAAAGAAAGACACCAGTAGTAGCAGCAGCAGTCACAGCAATGGCAGTGACGGTGTGAAGGTGAAGAGAACCAAGAGAAGTGCTGCAAGGGATTCATCTCGCTCGCAGCGTAGCTCAGTTTACCGTGGCGTCACGAGGTCGGTCCATCCATCTCCTTCCATATCGTCGCTGCGGCTGAGGGTGCTTATAGATCTTCTGAAAGTACCGTTGATTGAGTTCTCTTCTTCTCCTATAGGCATCGGTGGACGGGACGATTCGAGGCTCATTTGTGGGATAAGAACAGCTGGAATAAATCCCAGAACAAGAAAGGGAAACAAGGCATGTCGTGCTCCTTTCTGTTGGCAGATTCATTTTCTTGCCTAACTTTTATGTGCCTTTCTCTCTCTTATCTGAATTCTCTGGTGGATGGATCACGAATGAAACGCAGTTTATCTTGGTGAGCTATATAATGATCACAAATACAAACATCAAACTCGTTCTGCTCGGTCGATAAAACAGCATTTGATTATCTCGTTCAATTTTAGGAGCTTATGGTGATGAGGAAGCAGCAGCTCGTGCGTATGACTTGGCAGCCTTGAAGTATTGGGGCCATAACACCATCCTCAACTTTCCAGTATACCATTTCACCCATTTATTTCCGGTACACCATTTCATCCATCTATTTCATCCATGGATTATTGTTGCAGATATCAACATACCAAGAAGAGCTGGAGAAGATGGAAGGCCAGTCCAAGGAGGAATACATTGGATCATTGAGGAGGTAAGCAATCTTTTCTGAGTGCAACAAGCTGATGAACCGCTCACTCTTAAAAGCTTGGAGTTACAGGAAAAGCAGTGGGTTCTCAAGAGGCGTCTCCAGATATAGAGGTGTTGCAAGGTAATTAACAACACTGTAATTAGGTCAATGACATGTGATTAGTCCTAGTTTTCCTGCAACAGCTTGAGATTGAATGCCTTGAGAACAGGCAAAATATTCTCCAAAGTTTGTTTTCATTCAGATATTTAGGATCTTGATTAGAATTGTTCTTCTGATTTTTCTTTTTCTTTCTGAAAGAGTAAATCTAACATAAAGATGAAATGCGGTTAACGTTATCATAACACATGCAATTAGCTACCTTCAAATGCAATAAGATCAACAAAACTGTCTATCTGCAAATTTTGCAGGCATCATCACAGTGGGAAATGGGAAGCTCGGCTTGGCCGCGTGTTTGGCAACAAGTATCTCTACCTTGGAACATATGGTCTCTCTCTCTCTCTCTCTCTCTACACTACAGAATTTCATGATCTAAAATAACTACTGATCGTAGTTTAATTTCCTCACATGATCATAGTTGCCATTTTTTGGAAAGACAACAAAAATCAAATAGAACATGCAAATAAGTACAAAGACTTCTAATTTCAAGCGTTATTATGGATGTGAAGAGCCAACCGTTTGCGAGTTTTGCTCATACGGCTCTCTTTCAAATAAAGAGGTTGCTCCGTTGGTGAACTCGAGGAACATATACCATTTAATGGTGGTAGTTTGATGACCATACTGAGCCCATTCACCCAACGTTGGATTGGGTGGGAAACAGAGAGACGATGCCGATGCATTCGATCATAATTAGGTTTGGTTGGGACCAACAAATATACCACACCAACCTCCACCCATATCCACCCACACTTTGTCGCTACTATTAAGTGCTTGAGTCCATTTCATACTCAACCTAGAAGTTGACAGTCATCTACTCTCTTTAAATGTCTACGACGTCATTGCCACAGTGATCTTAAGATGCTGCCTCCACGTCCATGTCATGTTAATTCACCACCTTATCTTCCAAACAGAAGAGGAAGAAGAAGAACTAACGCCGTCGTCCTGTTCGATGCAGCGACGCAGGAGGAGGCAGCGGCTGCGTACGACATGGCGGCCATCGAGCACCGCGGCCTTAGCGCCGTCACCAACTTCGATCTCAGCCGGTACGTGGAGTGGCTTCGCCCGAGCACCGACGCCCATGCTGCTGCCTTCCAGTCCCACCAGGTTGCCGATACAAGACCCGAGGGAGCAATGACTGCATCGCCTGCGCTTGGCCTGTTACTGCAGTCATCGTCAAAGTCGGAGAGGAGGTCACCGGAACGTAAATCACCGCCACAACCACCGCCACCGTACCTGAGTAGTAGTAGGCCCTCCAAGTGCAGCTTCCCGGAGGACATACAGACATACTTCGAGTGCCAGGACAGTGAATTCTACCTTGAGGGAGAAGACTCCAACTTTTGGGGCAGTACCACATTCATTGACCTGTGATCACGCACGGCCATCCCATATGAGCAATGAACACAGGCATGTTCCTTGCCCATGCGGTATTGGAAGCACAAGATGGTGAAAGAACACTCTTCGTTACTGTTTTCATGTGTGTTGACATGGACACCAATATGATCTGAATAATAGAACATGCTGGCTTCCAATCAATGCCATCAATGTTCGGACTGTTTCTGATCCCAAGTATTTTGTATGTATCTGCCGAAACGTCTCAAGAAAATATATATATATATATATATATATATATATATATATATATATATATAAAATATAATATATATATAATAAAGTGATTTTATTTTTTCTAAAAAAGAGTAAAATTACTTAAAGTGCTTAATTATCTAAAAATAATCAAATCAAAGATATTTAAATAGCTGGGCTTACATTTCCTTCTTTCCGTAGTTGATTTCAGAGTTCTTTTGAACATGAAGATTACTCTGTTAGTGTAATTTAAGGGGAGCATGATTTGAGGAGGCATTTCATTTAAGAAGGGGATTTGGGCTTCCATTTAATTAGTGGGCCAAATTGCCAGCCCAATTAACGTCCATACCTCTACTAATGTGGCCTTCCGCGGCTCGGAGGTCAAGCTATGTTCAGCCCCAAGAAACGGAAGCGTCGAGTGACGCGACGGCGGCAGCGGCGGAGGCGACGAGATCATGGCGTAACGGCCCACTCCCGGCCGGAGGAGCGTGGCGTCGACTTCTTTAGCCCCTCCGTCGCTAAGTACTGGCGGCAGCGCTACTCCCTCTTCTCCCGCTTCGACGACGGCATCCTCATGGACGAGGAGGGCTGGTACTCTGTCACCCCCGAGGCAATCGCCGCCGCCCACGCCGCCCGAGCCACCTCCCTCGCCGGTCGCGGTTGCCCCCTCGTCCTCGATGGCTTCGCTGGCGTCGGCGGTAACGCCATCCAGTTCGCCTCAAGGTGCGGTCTTTTGATTCGTAGCTGAAGAAAGGTGTGGCTTTCTTTGTGGTCCAAGCTTCAATAAGGGTCGGTGGCGTGCTTTTAGGGGTTGTCACGTAGTTGCGGTAGACATTGATCCGCGGAAAATTGGGTTTGCTGTCCATAACGCGAAGATTTATGGTGTGGAGGACAGAATTGATTTTGTTACTGGAGACTTCTTTCGTCTTGCGCCACGTCTAAAGGTGGGTTCTTTCCCTTGTATTCTTCTCTTTTGTTTCTCATTCGGGTGCTTTGAATGATTTTGTCGTGTGCTTGGAAAGCGAACACAAAAGGTTCTGCATCTTATTAAGTGTTAAGAGTTTAGTGTAAGTTTTTGGGATTTGTGGTAACCCAATCAGATATAATAGCTTGTTCTCTATTTCGTCTGGTGTTTTAATTAATAGTTGTGCAATGTCCTTCTCTTTAAGTAGATTGCACCATATATTTGGGTTCAGTTTCACATGTCAAGCCTAATTCGACTTGCGCGTAAAAGGGGAATATTAGAGTTTAGCATTATAGATTGAGCCTTTTCCTATCTTTTCTTGGATAAGTGAAAATTTCATCATCGAGTGTTAACTCTAACAAGATCTTCAAATGCATATTTTCGACGTGATTGTTGCATTGTGTGATTTGTAATTTTGTTAGGTTGATATCTATTGGGGGCTAGTATGTGTCTGAATAAGAGCCTAGCTCTAAGAGTCAGATTTCAAATTACACTTTCTCATATATTGTATATATGTAGGATTTTCACATTTAAGATGTGGCATCATGGACACATCACTGTCTGATGGATTGCTCAATCTTCACTTGGAACTATGTATCAAACATTGCACTTTAACATTGATTTATTATACTTGTGATGATTATCTTGATACATGATTATCTATCAGAGATTCAACCTACATCTGTGAATTAAATGTGGACTTAAAATTGTGGTTAGGCTGCAGCAGTTACACCACCAATCTTGTACATGTTGGCCCTCAGTGTTGCATTTAAATATAAGAACAAATATCATCACTGAACTCTTTGGACAAGTGGTAGCACAGATATGTTAAGAAAGACTGACAATTAAGTGCATGAATGAAGGAAAGTTAACTAAAAGAATTTGGAAGTTCATTAACGTCTAAAATTTATGAGACAGTAAGAAATGATTGTGCATAAACTAATATAATAATAGCTGCAGTTAAAAAATCATGTAACATGGGTAAGACATGTTCAAAGAAGACCAACAATTAACTAGATAAACAAGGGAAATTGAGTTGATATATTTATAAGATTTTGAATTAGGAGAGAACAAATTAAGATTTGGACATAGACTTTTGAAAAGGTGTAATGGATCCTTCACTTGGCTAAAAATATTTCCCTTAATGGAATTAAATGGTGAAAATGGCTCAGTGTACCCAAATGGACATGGCCTGGTTAGACGAGTTGGATTAGATCAGATTTGGTGTGCAGATAGGTAGAGAAAGTTCTAAGAAGATTTCAGAAACAATACAAACAACTCTGGGTACTTACTCGTAGTTGATCTGGTGCTATTCCTAGATAGAGCTCAATAGGGAAAAGATCAATGTAGTTGATGCCTAGTGGTTGGAAAATTGCACTTGTTATTGTATTTATGGATCAATGCAGGTGCCAACTGAAATACAAATCCTAGAGTATGGTCATGAATATTTGAGGCTGATATTCTGATTCTAACTGGAGAATGATTTCTCAAAAAACACACACCTTGCTAAAGATGCTCTTTTATTGCTATTCTGACTGTTTCAAATTTATTAGGGTGATATTCTTTTCCTTTCGCCACCTTGGGGAGGCCCATCATATAGAGACTTTCGAAGCTACACTCTTGATTTGCTGATGCCAAGAGATGGGTATGTCTCTCTTCCCTGGTTTTAGTTGAAATCTTTGTTTGTTTGCTCTCATATGTCTTCCTGAAAATTCCATGTCATGTATGCTAAATATTAACCTTTATGTAGAATAGTGGTAGTTAATTTCAACCCTGTTTTCCAGAAGTGGATCAGGCCCTTGCAGTTGTCCAAGACAAGGTTAACTCATGAGGACACCAGTAGCAATCTACTATCTTAACAATAAGAAATCATGGTAAAAATAAATAATAAGAAATCGATTTATTATTTTAGTTGATAGATGATCAAGTATGTAAGCAAAAACATCCAGGATTACATGTGATTCAGATTATTTATAAGGTATCTTCTGAAACTTTTGGTCCCTTTACAGTTCAATGAATCAAAATTATCAAATTTCAACAGGATTTTTTTGACATGCAGGAATATTTGACTATTTGACTACTTATACTTTGCAAAACATTGTTCCAGCTGATCATCTTTTGCAGACATGCATGTGGATGGATTGGACTATGCAGAAACATTATAGGATTTGCTGTGTGTTTCTATTGCTTTAGTATTACCATGGGGCATGCTAGAACTTAGAAAGCAGAACATACATGCTTGTGGATCCATGTTTACAACGTACATGTGAGAGAATGAATGGGGCAAGTAATCTATATCATCGTAATTCTGCTCTCTATCTACCCAATGACCATCACTAACAAATTCCTGATGGGTGTATCATGAAGAAATGCATTGAAAATATTATGTCAGAAGCAAACTTCTTTTCTTATGCACACTTTCTTAATTAATTTGTAAATAATTTTCATGAGTACCATTTGTTTCTGTTGGCCATGCAAACTATCAGATATGTAATTTCTTTTATATATGAATCAATTTTAATTTCCTTCTCTTTCTCCAATGGTGCAAAAGTGTCCCTTTTGACATATTAAGTTATCTAATCTTGGAATAGAACAAAAACCAACTTATCTAATATAACTATTTTGGAAATTCTCCTTGTTTTTAATCAGGAAGATATCAGCATATATTTTATTATCAGATCCATGGTGATCAAGGGGTAAAAAGTGCTTGGAAGGTATCTGTTATGCCTGACAGTATTTGACCTAAAGGATCTATGTTTTTCCATTATGTGCTATTTATATAATAGATTCTGCTGTTTAAATCTATGACATTGTTTTGGTTGTAAACTTGAGATTGATACTTATATCCTGAATATATATAACCGTAAAATACATAACTGTTAGTGAGTCATCAAATGCACTTGTTATAATAGTTCATTCAGAAAGCTTTTGCAGTCAGTTATTCTTTGTTTATAAACAGTGAAAGTTTGGTCTGGCTTTAGAAGAATCTAAAAAAATTATAATGTTAGGTATTCCATCTTTCAACTTGCACAACAAATAACTCCCAATATCATTTTGTTTCTGCCACGCAATGTGAACCTTAACCAAGTGGAAGAGCTTTCTTGGTTGTCCAGCCCTCCCTTAAAATTTGAGGTAAAAGTTCAAATTTTCTCGAGTTTATATTTTTTTATTCTCATGGATATTATCCTTGTTGTGTTTAGTATGTCTAATATATTATATGAAAAATTTTATTTCGTCTTAAGGAGTTTCTTATTTAATCTTCCATGAAACCTTGATGTCAATGACTTAGTGGTAACTGGTAGACCAATTTTCATTGGAAGAAACTTGAGTGAGGGCAACAAATAGTCCTTCATGCTTGAAGAATATGAGATCACTGAGACAATTTTTGTTCTAGCTAGAAGAATAACAACATAAGCATTACTAACTGAATAATGAGTTGGTGTAATATAAACAAAAGAAGAAACTTCGGACATGATCTTCATGGACCCAGAAAACCTACATAGATCAACAATGAAATGCAGCTTGAGTATCATGAAGAGAAGATGTCTAAAATGTGTCAGTAAAATTTTTAAAGAAATTGTTTGGGACCTTGGATCTTAGATTCAGCGAAAGGGAGATCACAAATGACACTTTCAATAAGGTGAGACGGTTTTAGCAGAATGGGATGTCTGGAGGGGCATGCGATCGCGAAGCATCATTTTGCCCTATGAAAACCTCACAAGCTGATTGTAGAAGTACATTATGATTTGTTGGTCAATATGTCCACCGAATTAGAAAATAACATGTTTGAAAAGGTAAGTATAACAATGATGTTGAGATAGATGTTGTGACATAAGAAAACATAAAATAGCAGATGATTGCACTAGTGAAATCTTAAAGGTGAGTTGCCAATCAAGGTGAATATGAAAAGATTAAAGTTGTAGACTTGTCCAAAAGAGCTCATCAAATGTACTGATGCTGGGGTGTGTTAAATTACATTAGAGGTGCTAGGATATGTTAATGAATGGTAAGGAGATCATAAAATAAATTGTCTGGCAACATTTCCTTTTGATAAAGGTTAAGGGTGCGAAAGATCTATATAGCTGGCTAGAAGAGCTAGAAATGATGGCTTGTTGTTATTGCTCATTGTTTATCATGTATGGGGAAGGTCGTGGCAACTGTTTATTTTGACAAACAGCTCTCGTCTAAATACCACTTGTTTTACAAAAATACTGAACCTAGTCTCATTTCAATCAGTTGATTTCTACATCATCTGTGGTACTAGATGTTGATCTGTTGATGTTTCTTGGTCTCTGCCTGTAGCACCTGCATGCTTTGAATGATTGCTCTTACACACGCTGAACCTCACCCAGGCATTTCTGCTCTGTGAACTGCTCCTAACCATCTTTCTTGATTTCACACCTAGTATTTGAAGCATGCTTACTGTTTCAAGCTTTTGTCATGCAGATAGAAGCAAATCATGTACAAACCAAAGTGAAAGCGATTACTGCCTACTTTGGTGATATTGCGGCAGGATCATCTGGATTATCGAAGATCTGTTCTGGTGTAACTTCATGAGGTAAAATATACTCTATCATACCCAATTCATTAATTTTCTCTGAAGTAACTTCATTAGGTAAAATATACTCTAATCCTCTCATCTCCGCTCCCCTCCCTCCTTGATAAATACGCACATGTCAAAGCTTGCTCCCATGGAAAGAATACCATCATCATCTAAACTTCTTTCCCATTTAAATTGTTGAACAGCACCTCCGAAATTTTTTCTGGTTAATAACTTGCGGCCATCAAAACCTTTCTGTCCCCAACAGTGATTTTTATTTTAATATCAAAGTCAAAACCATGCTAGAGGCTCTCCAACTGGTCCACAGAACACTTTATATCCATTGTTGGTGGTGCTGCTCCTGCTTCTGCTGCAGCAATACTTTAGTATTACCCTTCTTCAAACTCCTCTACAATTGGCCCTAAAGAATGCCGAGTAGTTATCTGCAACTTTCACTATCAAAGTCAATCTAACACCCAAACCAAATACAATAAAACTTTGATGTTGATGGTGTCCATGGAAAGAGGTTTCAACAACAAATTGGAAATAACCCATTGGTGGCCTTGGGTTGTGGGACTTTATTTTTGTTGAAAATTCTATCCTTGCAAAAAGGCTTCTCCCCTTACGAACAACTCCAGCTCCCTTTGGTTTATAATCCTCCTTTCAAAGTACGGTGGTCTTCCTCCTTGGTTCAACTCTCCCAAACAGAATTGCTCCTGCTCTTGGAGAAACATATCTAAATTCTCTCATAGAATCAGGGGCTTTAGGAAGCTAATCGGCACATGTCCTTCCTCTTCAATTTGGGACGATCCTTGGGTCGACAGCACTCCTTTCTCTAAGTGGTCCACTCCGCTTAACATGGATGAAATGCTATACTTTTCCAATGTGTCTGATTTGATACATCAAAACTAGTGGGACTCTTAACATTGTTTACTCTCTATTCCACCCTTTGCTCAGCAAGAGAATTAGACACTTACACCTCAGTCGTCTCCTATAAGGATTGTTGGATATGGAGCCCAAACCATTGGACTCTTGGCCTGGTTAGGAGGCGTTATGGAAACTCTCTGTTACTCCTAATGATAAACTTTTCTTGTGAAAAAACAGTCCTGCAACAAACTCCCTGCCTCAACTATCATTTCACCTATTCTTGATAGCCAAATCAAGTGTTGTCCTGTCTGCTAGTAGCTTGTGCCAAGCTTTTTTTTTTTTTTTGAATGCCCACAACTTGTGCCTTTCGGAACCTTCTCCTGCAAAGCATTGGCTATACCTTTAAATACATGTCTTCTGGTACCTTGGGTCTTGGCTTAGTGAGGGCAAAGAACTTGACAAACACTCGTCGAAACTACTTAATAGCTTTATAGCTTACTATGAACCTTGTGGATTAACAGAAACATGGCCAGATCTCACAACCACCATTCCAAGCCATCCACACTAGTCCCCAAAGCACTTGCTTTTTTGAAAGATACTTATCCATGCTCTTTGCATTACGACGGGACAAGAGATGTGGTTGTCCTCAGTCCTCACACTCATGGGCAGTTCCCCCAACCCAAACTTTATTTTACATATTGATGGTTCTTACTCACATACTGACAACTTTGCAGGTTCCGGCTATCTCTTCAAATCTGCTTCCAACTCTACACTGGTGGTTGGTTTTCCCCTTCATCTGCCAAGAATCCCTCCTGGCTGAAGCTTTGGCGCTTTTGGAAGGTCTCCCGCATGTCCTGGAGCACCATTGAACTAACTTGTGCGGTCCAACTCTGAATGCCTCATCAATTACATCAACGATGCCTCTCCCGCCCCTTCGTTTTTGAGGGCCATCAACTTCAATTTCGTTTACAGATCCTCTAATCTTATAATTCATCAGCTAGCTTACTTGGGAAAACCACTGGTCCGTTTTTGTATGGAACACGAGGTAAGTTCTTGGTTATGGTTGATGCCAACTTGGATCATGGACTCTAAATTTCTGAAACAAACTAACAGTCTTCTTCGATGATTTTGATACTTAATATATAGTTTGGGTTGCTTTGCTCAAAAGTTCAGCCTGTCGAAGTGGCCTCGGTCTTAGGAGGGTCCCACATTTTTTCAATCAAAATGCGGGTAGAAGGG
The DNA here is from genome assembly GCF_036884655.1 of Musa acuminata AAA Group. Classification (NCBI taxonomy): domain Eukaryota; kingdom Viridiplantae; phylum Streptophyta; class Magnoliopsida; order Zingiberales; family Musaceae; genus Musa; species Musa acuminata. The sequence goes on from NC_088354.1 coordinate 37,687,222, forward strand.
TGGGGAAGGTCCCACGGTGTCCTGTTTCGTACGCCTCAGGGCGGGGGACAGGAGGGTCGGTTTTCCCGTTCCTACAATTCTAACGGCGCCTATGCATTGACCCGTCTTTGTCTCTCGTAAATTCATGGTGCCGATGGGGGTCCCACATGTCGCTTTCACAAACGGGAGGACGGTCTCCGCGCACCACCGTCATCGACGAAAGCGTCCGATTGGAAGTGACAAGGAGGTCCCCAGGTCGGGTCCCACATGGCGAGACCGGCGCAGCACCGGCGAGTAGGAAGAGGTTGATTGCTCGGTTCCAAATCCCGATCTCTTCCGCCCGTGCAGCGCCTCTTTTTCTTCCTCTTAAATGCTCGCTCTCCCTATTATTTCCCGCCCACGACGCCCACCTTTTTTTCCCCCTCTCGCCCCTCGTTATTTTCACACCCCTCTCTCTCTCTCTCTAACAAAGAGAAGACGAAGACGATAATAAAAGAAACCCGGCGGGGAATGAACCCCAAGGTTCAAACCCCTTCGTTCCCTTGCCTCTATTCGTCCCCCTTCGTCGATCCCAAATCCTAAATTCCTCGGGCTGCTTGCCATGCCGGATCTCGGCAACCTCCTGCTTCCCCTCCCCGCGGCGCACCCCCCGCACCGCGGCGACCCTTCCTCCTCCTCCTCCACCTCTTCCTCCCCCCGTCACGAGATCCTAGATGCAGGGGATGCCGGCCTCGACCGCAAGTGTAGCCGCCCGTTCAAGCAGGAGCGCAAGACGGGGAAGAAGGCAGCCGATGGAAAGGCCTCGCTGGCCGATCACGTGAGCGCTTGGCGGGAGAAGAAGATGGCCGCCGGGGTTCCCGACAGGGAGTGCTTCTTGCCTTTCCTCACTAATGCTCCAAGAATGGTGATTTCTACTTTTTAGGTTACTTATATGGGATTCTTTATTCTTTATACGGAATTTGTGTACCTAGTCACATTGTAGCCAATTTTGGTTTCCACTGGCATTCATTGAGATTTAGCTTCGTGGGTTGGCTGTGAAGAACGAGTTTCAATCAGAACAGAGTATTCTTGAAAAAAATATAGGAAAATTGTGTTACAAGAAATGAACTTTTTACAGAGAAATCTACGAACTTGAAAAAGTCTGTATAGGCTTCTTGTTTCGATTTTTGTTTATATCATTTATGTCTTGTTAGTAATGCTCATGTATCTTACAATGAAATGTTGGATCAACTGGAATAAAACTTGATTTAATAATTGATCAAATTCAAGAAAATGGTTTATTTGGCTTCTTGAAACCATTCTTAGGCTTCTTCTCAATGGAGGTTTAGCTTTATGACCACCTTGTTACATTTTCTAGTTTTTTTTGTTCCACTTGTACGAAGTTTGAAGCTCCAATTCCTGCTTCTTTTTATGTAATAAATAATGTATGTTCTTGATCTTGTGTTCATCTTTTAGATTAATTTCATGCATGGTTTTGAAGAGAATGGTGCTTCACTGAGGCCCCATCTTGCCTATGCCTTTATGTCTAGGCTCCTAAACATCTTTGCTATCCACAATCTTTGAATGTGTGAAACCTCAATCAGGGGAGAGGCATTAATTGCAGCTTCCGTCTGCAATGTAGCATTTGAACAATTAATACACCTGAGTTATGTCCTTGACATTGCATAGATGAAATGTAAAATATGAGAAATGTCAAATATCTAGATGAGTTTACTTCTTTTTCCTACTGATCACATGTGATTCATGACATGCGAAATTCTAAAGCAACATCAACTTATCTGACAAAGGCTTTTATGACATGTTTGCAACTATACTTTTTGCATTTATCTTGCTTTGGATTTTTGAGAATAATTATATGTCTTGATTAAAATAAAAGTGCAATCTTCTTATATCATAGAAAACCCTTTTAGGTTGATTGCCACATGTGCAATAGGTGTATCTACCCTGGAGAAGAATTGCGATGTTCAGTTCTTGGTTGTCAAGAAGCTTACCATTTGACATGTGCCAAGAAGCTGATTGGACCCTCCACTTCAAAACCTTTCAAGTGCCCTCAACATGTAAAATTTCTTAACTTGACAGGATAATACCATGTAATTCTCTTCATTTACTTGTGTAATTTGATAGCCTAAGCATGCATTGTGTGCAAATGCAGTTTCATGGTTTCTATTTGGTTAGTAGACTTTTCATCTTACTCTTTCTTTTTCTTCCATGTTCTGATAACTTATTGTTCATCTAACTGCCTCAGATTGTTCCATCATTTGAGAGCTAGATAACCTTTGCTGTTCTGTTCATTATTGATTTATTGATATCAGCTTAGTTATATGCTCTCACATCTGTTATCCCTTGGACCAAAGAGGCTGCTATAAGACAAGTTCATGTATCTTTTGTCATAATGGGTTTAACACAAATTAAAGAAATGGACTGTGCGTAAATAAAAAAACGGCATTCATTCATGCCAGCGGATGCATGTTATGACTTGTGGTGTGCACATTAGTATGTGCCTTGTGAATGTTCTGTTTGTTATTTGAACAATGCATGGGATATTAGTCTTTGATTATAAGAAATTAGTTTTCTCAACAATTATGTATTTTGGTCTTTGCCTATATTTTTGTAGTGTGTCCTTCCCTTGACTACTCATTAGATGCAAGCTATGTTTTGTCTATGGTAAGCTGTAAGGTTCAAACCATATCTGGTTAGCAACATGGTTCCTTTTCTTGTTACTGATTTTTGATGAGAGCAAAGTAGAAACATCACTACGTAATCTAAGATCGTTCAAATTCTTTTTATTATTTCTAAACTTTTAAGTCTTTGTCTATTTCTTGTCACACCACTAACTCCAATTGATGTATTTTGTTAAATAGTATATCTCTAGGCCTTATTTAGACATATCTATATCACCTTAAGTCCTTTTTCTCATTTTATCTTCAATCAATACTATTTCTAATTGTTTACATATATAGATGTTTCTTATTTTGTATTTTTAGTAATTCCATCTAGCATCTTAATATTCTCTTATCAGCAATATTGACTTCTTGTATATGTTGTTCTCTAACTAATTTGTGTTCTGATCTGTCAAGCATGGTTAGCTTATAGTTGTCCTAAACCTTTTTTCTTAATGTTTTTTTCTTCACTTCAATTATTCCACTTATGCTGTATGAACAATATTTCTTCCAGTCTAACCTCCCACAGAATAATAGATCCAGTAAGTCTGAAACTTTGTTTTTAAAAATTTTTTGTTCTTCTATTTTTACCTACACTTGTTTCTTCTCTTGGTCTTGTGCAGTTGCACTCTAATTCATTTTGGACTTGGTTGGAAAACTTTTAGTTTTCAATGTCCTATCTTGACTTTGTAATTAGTTCCAATTAAACAGGCATCAATGGTAATAATATTGGTAACAAATATCTTGCACAATGGAAGCATCATTTGGGTCTATCATCAGTAAAACCAAAATGGGTGGTAGGTTGTAGATATTTAATTCTTTTGACCTATTTAATTAAATATCTTGAGCTTTATCTCAATTTTATTCTGCCATTGATGCTCGTGGAATGGGATATTACTGGTTTTCTTAAGCAAATTCTCTATTTGTTAACTAATGTTTTTATATATATGCTTACTTAGTGGAGTCAGAAATATGATTTTCTTGAAGCATTTTTAAGCATAAGTCCTTCCTTGCACTGAAAACCATGCTTTTAGTTATAACCAATTGTTAACCTGCAATGACTTATTCATATGTTTTCGAAAATCCTAATACAGTTTGGTGTAGAGTTTCTCAAACTTGCCATATTGTCAGTATATGCGTGCCAAAAGCTATGAACTAAATATACAATAGCTGCTGTTGATGGATGGTATACCTATTCTTGTTGCAATTATGTTTAAGTATATGTTTAAAATAATAATTGGTTATAAGCAATGGTTTGGACTTTATTAATATCATCCCTATGTTTATATTTAATAATTTTCTTATCTTTATATCAAGTCTCTAGGGAGTGAAAAGTAAGACTTAGATTTAAGTACTAGATTCATCTTCTCCTTTCCACACAGGGCTGTTTTGTTTGCAAGCAGAAAGCATATTGGCGTTGTGTAAGATGCACAATGGCAGCACATACCAAGTGTGCACCATGGCCAGCAAATGTCATTAACTTCAAAAATCGACCAGGGAGAGCCATTTGCTGGAGACATTCTTCTGATTGGCGTCTTGAAAAGAAGGTCAATCTCTTCTTTTCTCACCAGAACAGATGCAATTATCTCAATAGTTCTAATTATTTTTAATTTCTCCTTTTTTTGTTTCATTAGTTATTGGATGTCCAAATTCAATTGTCTTTTTTTTTCTGAATATCATACCTGTGAAGTATGCTTTGTTCTGGAAAAACAAAGTGAATGGTTAACATTACATGCAAATTTATTCCGTTGTAGAATTTTCTTTCACACAAGTAAGTTCAGTGTTTTTTATCATGTATTTAATCAGAAAAATATCTCTTTTGAAATATTTATTATATTTGAAATTTAAGACATTTCAGTCATTTTTTGTTGGATTTTTTTTTAGTCCAATTGGATGGTTGGCAAAGTGAAACTTTTGTTGATTATAAATTTAAATCCTTTTTTTGTGATTCATGAAGGCTTTAGGCTCCAATTCTATGTGGTCAATGACATGGAGTTTTTTTTGCCATTCTTTGTTGAGGGCAATATCACTGATAAAAATGAGAGCTACAATATCTCCTTTAATTATTATTTTATTAATTTTCGTTGGTCTTCCTCTACCTCTTCTCATAGCATCAATCCTTAGTTTATCTTCTTTCCAATTTGGATTTATTCAAGTTTAACTCTGTGCATTGTTATTTCCCTTTTGTATTTTACACTTTTTATTACTAGGCCACTTTCACTACAAAGAAAGATCTCAACTTATTATTTATTTTAAAATTTTAATATCTATTGACACAGAGTTAGGTTGCATATAATGATGAACATTGCTTACATCTTTGACATTGCCTTCTGTAGTCAGGAATGGGAGGTGGCATATCACATGCTTGGAAAATGTTTTATCTTGTGCTTTAAATTTGTTGTCTTGTCATGAATTTGCTAAGTGGGGAGCTTTTATCCATGATTGTGTATGCAAACTATTTTTAGTTATCAGTTTAGTCGAAGGAAGCCTTTGTTGGGAAATTTGGATTTTTCTGAAGATTGGGGTTTACGGTCATGATGTTGTTAGATAGGAGTATGAAGATTCATAATTATGTTGGGAAGGATGATAGGATATTGAATTAGCAAATTTTTCTATAATAGTTCTAGTGATTTCAATAGGCGCTCGGGCGAGGCGAGGCGAGGCCCGAGCGCCTCGCTTTATGTCTAGGCGCCTCACTTCAAAGAGGCGCCGCCTGGGCGCTTGCCCGAGCCCAGCCGCCGGGCGCTTCGAGCGAGCGCTTGGGTTAAACCAGGCGACCGAACTAGATTTTTAGGTCTGGTTGGTTTTCGGTGCTTTATTTGGTTCAATCGAACCAATTAAATCACCGATATCAGGCTCCCTCTCGCGATTTCCCCGACTTCCGCAACCCTAACACTCGTGATTTTGCCGCCGAGATTTCTTCTCCGCTGTCGCTGCTCTCTGTTGCAACTGCTACTGTCGTTGCTCGCCACTACTGTCGTCGCTCGCCGCTGCTATCGCCGCTCCCGTAGTCGCTCGCCGCTCTCGTTGTCGCTCGACGCTCCCGCTGTCGCTTGCAGCTCCCACTCCCGCTGTTGCTCGCCGCTCCCGCTGTCACCGTCGCTTGCCGCTCCCGCTCCCGCTCCAACTACGGCTGTCGCCTGCTACCGTTGCCTTTGCCTCAGCAGCCTCGGTCTTCTCACTATATTGTTAACAATATATTAACAGTATACTGCTAACTGTATACTAATAATGGTATTTTTATTTATTAGATTAATAATATATTATTTTGATTTTAATACTATTAATTTTTATTTACTTAATAGTATATTTTTTATTTAAAAAATAAAAAATATACTATTATGATTTATTTATTTATTGTGATTTTGTACCCGATTTTCTTAATTTAATAGCATATTTTTTATTTAAATAATTATATTTATTAATTATATTATATATTTTTATATTTTAGCGCCTTGTTTCGCTCGGGCGAACACCTAGCGCCTCGAGCATTTTTGGACCTTGGCACCTTTTGGCGCCTAGCGCTTTTTAAATCACTGAATAGTTCATTTCGATGTAGTTAGGAAGTATGGATGGTTTTGATTATTCTTGAAGAGTGAGAGGGGTCTTATGGGCAAGAGAATGTGGGAAGAAACTCAAGCAAATGAGCTGCTTAATTAGAGGATGTTCTCATGCTTTAATATCTTGGACCATGTGTAAGTTGATAATATGGGATGCAAGTTATGGCTAACATAGTGATTGCACACTGAACCTTAGTGAATCAAGCTTGACCTTAAAAGATACAAAGATTATTCAATCCATTATTCTTATTTTAATATATTTAATCTATCTTTTATAATCTTGTTATAGAAAATCCATTCACTTATGTTCTTTGATTTCCTTGATTCTTGAGTTTGACTAGTATGTACTTGTATTATATTGTCTTCAGATAAATGATGGCTACCATCTTCTAGGAAAAATGATTATTGTAGTTGTTTGGACAAAGCAATTGGTAGTTTAGACCAAGGCTTAAAATCTTCGATCATTATGGTATTAAGATGAGTCAATGTATTGATACTCTGTATGGGTTGACATCTCTTGGACGAAAGAAAGAGGGCAAGAGGAGGTGGAATTAATGAAAAACTAGGTTATGCTAGTGTTTTCAAAAGGTGCTCGGGTGAGGCGTTTCAATGAAGTATCGCTCGAGCGCATGCCTAAGCCCAGGCATTGGGCACCTCGGGTGTGTGCTCGAGCCAAATTGAGTCGGCTTCGAGCTTGGGTTCGAGATTGGGTGAGTAAGTTGGTTCAAACGAACTAATTAATTGCACTTATCGTAACATCCCACCCCCCAAAAAGAAACCAGCGAAGTGAAACCCTATTGCTTGTTCGCCGTTGTAGCTTGGTTCGCTTCATCTGTCGTCGTCTGCAACTTCGTTCGTCGTCATCGGTTTCCACCTTTCTCCACAGCCTTTTCGTCAGTTACTTCTCTATCTCCTCAGTCCTCTCTCTCATTTTGTAGGTAATAATCTTTCATCGATTAACGTGTTGCACCAGCTTGAGGTGGTGCACTATTAGGACTTGGAGCTTAGACATATTAAGTTTATGTAGGTAGGAACATCAAATTGATATGAAAACACTGCTTAGAACATAACTGAAACAACACTGCTAAGAACATAACAATACATATGTTTTTTAAAATTTAATATTTAGGAGCATCTTGCTTCACTTGGGTGGGCGGGTTAACTGCCTTGAGCATTTTGGGATCTTGGCGCCTAGTGCTTTTAAAAACACTGGGTTGCACACTAGCAAGAGGAGATGACAATGAGGTTGATGGAGTCATTAGTGATGTGGCTAGGAGGAAGAAGAGGGGAGGGGAGAGTGTTTGAGAGAAAAATAGTGTGCAAGAGGAGAGAAAGAAGTAAAAAGAAAAAAGTAGCTATTATAATTGTCAGTTCTTTGACAGGCTTATTGTTTGGTTTTATCAATTAAAATCAGATGGTATACTCAGTAGTCAGTAAGATAACTATGTTGGATAGTAAGCTGATAGGCTATTTGACCGATGCATACCACATGGTATGTATTGATTTGAATGAAATATAGAACCATGGTTTGCATACCAGTTCATGATTCAACTGATTAATTCTGGCCCTTGTTGATTGGTATGCCTGGTTTTCTAATCCTTGGTTTAAACAATGTAAAGTTGCTCCTTGTGCTCAAAAGAGAAGCCTCTTAGTCAATTGATTTTCAATGTTTATTTTCAGGATGATTTATTTTGCATGTTGATTTGTCTATGTTGATTACTTCTTACATCTTGTGCCTTCTAAAAGGGATTCATAGGCTTATTATATAGTTCAGTACTCTCTGTTCTATGGCAGATGATGGCCTTACAATGGCTTTCTTTTTGCTTGATTTGAGACTGAATTACTACTATATTCTCACTGTGAACATATCTGACCAATTTTTCATAATAATGATTAACCAAATTTTACAAACATGTAGTTGCTTCCATGTGGCTGTCATCTTCTTGTTCTCTTTCTTTCTCTTGGTTTAGGATAGTGTTTCTTTATTGTTAATATATATTGATCAGGTTGGCTGACAGGACTGATTCTTCTGAGTGGATAACAGCATGCAGATCTTACAAGTGATGTTGAGGTAATTAATTACCTTACTGGATTCCTTGCACTCTTACTCTTCTTGTTCCATGTTATTGATCATGTTAAACTTAATAGACAATCAAGTGGGGTCTTTATGTTGTATCCATTATATTAAATAAAATCATGATATTTGTAAGTTTGCATTTATTCTTAAGTACAAGAAATTGGTTTGTACATTGAGTGGTTTTTTCCCCGATTTTTTATGATCTTCAATAGGGAAGTTGATTTACCATAAGCATATTTCTCCAACTCTTGGGTTTTTTCATCAGCCCCTAGTAATTTTCTCATAACTTTGTATACAATCAAAATCTTGAAAAATATCTATTACTTACAATCTAGAATTTTCAAAAAAAAGGGAAATTGCTAAACAAAGGTCTCTGAACATATCCTCCATTTTTTGGATTACAAGGAGGAATTTTTGTTTTATAGAAATATTATTTTGCCAATAATTCATACAACTGCTAATTTACAGGAAGCATTTGTCCGCTTGCCTCTTCCATATGTTGATGAAGAGTTTAAGATGGGAACCATCTTGAAAGATGTTGTGGAGAACAAGACTGAGCCAGCTCCATATGTACATATCCGACGTAGTATCCTTTGCAAAATTCTGAATATTACTTGGGAATTCATATTCATGCTGAAGGTAACATATTTTGTACCAGAAAATGTTTTAAGGAATTTTCTGCCTTTTCTTTTGGTTACATAGTATGCCATTAAGCATGGAACTTTTTAATTATTTCTGCTGTGTATCCTTAACAAGAATAGATGTTTACTTAATTAAGAAGAAGCGTGATGGTGCTGAGACTGGTGTCGGATGCAGTAACTGCGGCAGTAATTCCACATGTAAGGAGAATTGTGAATGCAGGTATTGATTTCTCTATGATTCACTTGTCTATGTCCATATTCATTTGATTGATCTGAAATAACTGTTGATAATTGTTGAATCAGCTTATTTTCTGAATTAAATTTCTGTTTTTCCAGTTAGTTAAATTCATCATTTGTTGTCTATGTGCATGATGTTATTCAGGTTGCCGTTGTTTTCCCTCTTACAGTTAGCATTTTCTCGTTTTCTATTGAAACTCCCAATTGTTCATCGTTCAAAGTTTGCGAATGATAACTAAGATGATGTTTGATTTATTTATTGTCAATTGTAAACTTAGAAGGTATACTCGTAAATCGAGAGTCCATGTTGGCCTGAATGTATACTTGTAAATTGAAATTCTACATTAGCCTAAAATAATTTAGTTTACATTAACTCTATCCTTAGTGGACTTGAACCTCACCCCACATATCCCACATGTTGAGGCTACCCAAGGGTATATTTCTCATAGGATGATACTTGGTCACTGTTCATATAATATTCATGAAAATTAATCCATTTAAGTAAAAAAAATCTTTTAAATTCTTCTAATAAAGCTATTATTGAATATAACTTATATTGTCTCTTTGCCTTTATCTTAGTGGATTTAAATGCTAACCCTTCATCAATTCAAAGGTTTACCACCCTTGAAATTCACAATGGTATATAAGCATATGATAATAGAATTATTGAGAATCTAACTTGAAATTAAAATTATATATAATAAATATAATTATGTGTTTTATGGAACCTAACTTGAACCTCAAGTCAAAACTACACAATTTTGTTTCTTTTATAAAACATCAAATTATGATTCATGATTTTTAATATTGATAGTAAACTAAATAATTAATCACTTAAGTATCTCATAACACAAGCAATATAAACATTCGTCATATCGGATATCGAGTATAATACAATTAATATTTTAAGCATAAGACTGTTCAAATAAATCATTGAATGTGTTCTTAGTAAAAATTTAATAGCATGACAATATTAAGCCCTCAAACATTAAGATATAACTTAGATTATTTATACATGATATGAAATTGATTACTTTGGATTTTATAACACATAAAATATTAATATTTATTATTTTATAAAATAAAATTAATATTTCAAGCATAACAATTCTTCATGTTACAAATATGTGTTAAAATGATTAAAGTATTAAATGTCATTGAAATCTATGTTTCCATTTCAATTATTCAAGTTGATCATTAATCGAGAATTAGTCTGAACTCATTTTAACTTAGTCCTCTATTTTTTTATTGATACATTTATATATACTATAAACACTCTTGCGAATAAATTGAATATTGCTTATTTGTCATAATGGAGTGCTCGGTTTAATTTAGTAAATCACCTAGTTAAACAAGCTCTTGGTTTAATTTAGCAAATTACCTAATTAAACAAGCTCTTGATGTCTGACTTTACTAAGTGTGAGATCACAAGAGCATGATATTTATTAATATTGCATATTAGGAAGATTTACTAAATTAGATTTACTTAACCAACATTTAATATTCCTCAATAATTATTTATTATATTACCAACATTATTAGCTATACTAATGTACCAGATTTAAGCCTACAGTCCTTTTTTTTCATTATTTTTGGTACATTTTCTTAGTCATGTTCTTTATTTTCATAAATTGTGCATGTCATAAATTAATTAAAATGCATCAGGATATAAATTTAGTACCAAGTCAGGAAAGATGTGGGGATGAGGTGGATTACAAGCATGGTCTGCAATTTCGAATGGTACCGCTCGGTACGGGCGGTACGTATCGGTCCAACGGCATACCGGTACGTAGATCGCCCGCTACCGAACGGACAGTGCTACAGTGCTACAGTAGGAGGAAAAATATTTAAAATCGCTCGGTAATCCCTGGTGTACCGCTCGGTACGCCGGTACCATATCGTACCGAGCCAACCTTGAAACACCGGTACGGTACGGTATTGCATACCTTGATTACAAGGATCAAACATATATATTTATGTTATTAATATTTAGTGGCCTCCAACCAAACTTAGATACCTTAGTCGTTACAATGATTAATTCCGAGGAAGTATCATATTATTCCTCTTTCTTTTTCTTCGTTATTTATTATTTACTATTTATTGTTATATTTATATTTTACATATCCCTTATTATTATTACAATTTTCTTCTTGTATGTAGGTCTTCATTTTCTTTTTTTATTTTTATTATATATTGCTCTCGTAAAATCTTTATTTTTTCTCTTTTACTTCTACTTTCATTTTTGCTTTTCCTTTATCTCTTTTCATTTTCTTTGTTTATTTATATTTAGGTATTACTTATGTTTTTGTGTTTTCTTTTCTTTCTTTTTTCTTTAACATTCTTCTTTTTATTTTTATTTTATATTTTCACTTTATTTACTATTAATTATAATTTGTTGTCACGAACTTTGTTTTTGCTCTTTTTTTTTCTTTCTCTTCTTTTGGAACAATAAATGCATGAAAAATCTTAAAAATAAAACCCTAATACCTTTTCTCCCAAATAACCCCATCCATCATGATTTTATTACCCTAAAAGAACCATTATATCAAACTTAACACATGTTAAATTTGATTTGACATCATAATCATTAAAAAATAAGTGTGATACAATGTCAAGTCTTGATCCTTTCCTAAGGTAAGTTCTATATCCTTCATTCTAACTAATTTGTATTGTTGGAATCATTTAAAAGAAGGATGAGAAGCTTTATTACATGTTGAATTCTTAAAATCGACAACTGTAAACAAGGAATCCAACAATATCTAGTATCTAAATAATTAAATTTGGACTCAAAAATGGAAAAGATATAATTTGATTTACTAATCAGTCCCAGAAAATTTCACACAGATCTTAGAACCTTACCGGTCAGTTCCTGAATATTACAATCAGATCCCTAGTCTTTATGAATCAATCCTCGAATATTATAAATTAGTTATCATGATAATATAAATCATTTTCAGTTAAGCAAATCAGATTGTGATGACAACTTATAAGGACTATGCTTACTTCTACACATGAGTAAGTACATTAGAAAGCAGGATCAAATAAGAGTTACCTCACCAACAGTACAATAGAAACTAGGAACAATAAGAGTTACATATGACTAAATACGATAGAAATACTCAAACTAGCAATCAAAATTAATGCAAATATCTTGTGTTCTAGGAACCCTTCAAACATTAGATAGGTTCATGCATCAATCTTAGTTTTACACCAATACCTATGACTTACGTATGCACTATGACACTAAATAATAATATTGACTCGTGGAAGATATTCACATGGATCAAAGCAACATAAGCATCCATAAATTGAAGAAAAAAAGTTAGAAGATTAATATCAAAAGATAGCAAGGAGAGAAAGAGAGGTCCCAATATCATAACATCTACAGAACATAGGGAAATCTAAGGATTTGGATCCTTACCTTTGTCTTTGTAGATGATGCCTTAACATCATTCTCTATTCCTTGATAGCCATGCTCTCTACCACAGTGAAGGAGGGAATGATGGCTATAAATGAAGGGGGAGGGTTAACCCTAACTCTAGGTTCCACTTATGCTGTTAAATTATAAAATTATCCCTAATTAAAATTAATGTATTATAAATACTACTAGGATGAGAGGGTTTTTGGGTGGTGAAGGTTCTAAAAGAGGAAATACAAGTGATGAAATAAACGACATGGTATGCTGCTGTTTGTGTTAGGCAAGGTCATTCACCATGAGAACCTGATTAAGGTATGATGGGTCATCATATGTATTCAACTTTCCAAGAGAAATCATGATGTAGAGAGAAGTTTATACCTGCTGAGACTGATGATGATCAGAGTTATTGTGATAAAGAAAAAGGGAGACTAGTGATGACAGAGAGTTCTGTAAAGATGTTGGTGCTCAGTAGTGTTTATACCTATGAGAGGGGCTCTTGTCAATCTCAGTTTGAAGGAAATTATCCCAAATTCTAGAGATGTGGGTGTGTGAGCAATAGGACTAGAGTGGAACTTAGTTCAGCATCATCTGAGTGTACCACTGTACTTCACGAAAGTGTCCTGTTTTAGATGCATAAATGCATCATCTATGAAAGATTCTATCCTGTTTTTGTTATCAGTAGTTAAATGATGCTTGACAATAACATTTGGTGGTTTTCTTCAATTGTGGGGTCCAACACTTCAAGTTTTATTGTTCAACATTATGTTACAAGATACACAATATGTTCATTATTATTTTGTCTTGGATGTTTGGCAAAATGAAGTAAAGTTTTTCCTGCATGGTTCTTTTATGTTTATGATTGCAATTCTATTTTAGATTTTTAAAAGCCTCATACAAAAATCCATTGAATGCCGTAAACAACAGGGGCCTTTCAGTGAGCTGTTCCAAGGCCTGTCGTTGTTCTGATATGTGCAGAAACAGACCCTTCCGCAAAGAGAAAACGATTAAAGTTGTTAAGGTAAATCTTTACACAATATGTGCTAATTCCTGTGAAGCTTGGGTGTTGTCTTGTTAGTATCTTTTTGATCTGGTTTTCTGCACTCATTTCTAAGGTTCTTAATCAGGCAGTTAAGTTCTATACTTCTTATGTGCTTCTAAAGGTTTCAACCATGAAAATGATGCTTTCTTTTGTGTCACCTCTAACATTATCTTTTTTAATTCAAGATAAAACCTCCCAATAGCTATTAACTAGAAGAACTAAATAATCTTATTGAATGAAAGATTGATAACAAACCAATCATGAATCTTAAAGGCTCAGAAGAATGTCCATTATAAGGTTATCGGTGTCGAAAATCTCCTAATTTGATTCAGATTTTGATCTGGTATGGAAATCTCGATTTATTATTCAGAAAAATTCCTTTAAATTAGTAAAGATTCTTTTAGAAGAATGTCCGTTTATACGGTTATCAGTGTCCAAAATCTTCTAATTTAATTCGGATTTTGATCTAGTATGGAAATCTCTATTTGTTATTCAGAGAATTGCTTTAAATTAGTAAAGATTCTTTTAGAAGAAGACTGAATTGTCTGATGTATGTTGTCCATACCATTCATCTGTATGAGTGTGGTTGGATGCCAACAGTACTTAGGCTGATGGCTCTTTCTTGTTTAAACATTGATTGACTCCTAGGTCTTTCTGAATTCGCGAAGCTGCTCCCTAATGTGTATAATTGGAAAGAGGTCTGTTTGAAGTTGCTCTCATGACCGGCTACACTGGACCAGCAGATGAGATGGTTCATTAGAGCTATAGTCTGTTGAGCAGATTGGGTTTGCAATCAAACACTACTTTTGTACAGAGACTCATGCATTACACATTAAAGTATCGTGCTTATGATTCCCAAAGAACTGGCCTGCAGATCAGTTTTAGGATAGAACTCTACAAGGAGCTTTCATAGTTTGTACTTATTGAAACAGAGTATCATGTAGGGAATCTACTGCATGGAATTGCTTGTCATTTAATTCTATTTGATTTACTTTGTGTAATTAATTATTTGATTTTTTTCAGACTGAATATTGTGGATGGGGAGTTGTGGCTTTGGAAGTTATGGAAAAGGGAGACTTTGTGATAGAATATATTGGAGAAGGTACATAGCGTTTTCTTCTCTTGCTTTTGATTTTTAATGCACAAATGGGTATCTATTTGTCAACTTTATTGCAATATTATATATGGAAGATAACTTTATTGATATATAATGTGTGCACAAATCATAAGTTTCTTTTGAGAAACACATCAAAAATCTGGCTTACACTTTTCAACATGTATTTTTGTGTTATATCATATATGACTTTCATATTCTCACTTAGTCTGAATCTGATGGACAAAATTCATCAATCGAACAGATTGCAATAGGATTGGTGGATGCTTCTTTTCCCCATACTATTACATATAGGCCTTTTCTAAAATTACATGCTACCAGGTTGGTATTATTGGACACTTTTTGTGTACAATCTGATCAAGTGCTAATTTAGTTTTGTATGACTTACTCATAAATGCTAGCATCAAGACAGGTACAAAGTGCAACTAGAATGTATGTTACTGTGTCTAGAGAGAGCTGTCAGAAACCTTTTCAGTCAGCTGATTTTCACAAAAAAAAAAATCAAGTGATCTTGATTGATCCTGGTTGATTTTCACTGATTTCCATCTATTTTGGTTTGGACTCTTTCCAATTGACAGAAAGAAAAAAAAGGGGAATAAAAGACAGAGAGGAGAAAAGAGAGGAAGCCAGATTTAAGAGGCAGGGGACAAGTTGGGTGGCCAAATTGATTAACTCTGATCAGGCTCAACTGAACCAATTCTCTTGATTTGGGCTCAATCTGAGCGGGATGGACCCAGCTAGTGCTTGGGCCGCTTGGCCTCAGGTGTCTACCTAAGCATCATCTGACCCAATCGCCCCATCTAGGTTCATTTGGAGGCGCTCGGTGCTTACCTTCACCAAAGCACCTAGGTGAGTGCCAAAATTCCTTCTGTAATGCTGGGAAAGGCACTAGTGAGAAGATACTTATTTAGCTGTTCGATAAATCAAGAGTGACTCATAAGATAATGATAATTGATCCAGCTGTTCCATAAAATTGTTATTAAGACGATGTGTATAAGTAGCTTCACTAAGCTTTGGTAGTCATGGTTTTGATAAATACATTATGCTTCTGTTTGTTATTTCTATTGATTTGTTTCCATGCATGCTACAAAAACGCTATCATATGTGGCCTATAAGTTTATTTTACTAAGAGTGATCTGCAATGCATTGATATATTGTTTGCTGCTGTTACTTATGGCTTTCATCAATGTCTCATTGCTTCATTAATTTTCGGTACTTTTCCTGTTGTGTCTTGATTCAGTTATTGATGATGCTTTGTGCGAACAAAGGCTGTGGGATATGAAACATCGAGGCGATCAGAACTTCTACATGTGTGAAATACATAAAGACTTCACAATTGATGCAACTTTCAAAGGGAATGCTTCTCGATTTCTAAACCACAATTGTGATCCAAATTGTAAACTAGAGAAGTGGTAGATCTCCTGAATTTCTCCTCACCAACCACTTCCTTCGCCTTACCAGTCACTACTAACTGCCCTCTATCCAGAATTTTACTTGTGTAAAATGACATTTATCTTGAAGCATGTTACTTACCTTTTGGTACAGGCAAGTCGATGGGGAGACACGTGTTGGTGTTTTTGCTTTACGTTCAGTAGACATTGGGGAGCCTTTAACGTATGATTACAGGTATGTGATAAATGATGTTTTGTTATAAAAGAGCCACCAAACATTTTATGAAGTAAATTCAAGGTACAGTTATGGTGTAGTGAGAATGTAAGGCAATAGTAGAGAGAATATATTTCAGGGATAAGGGAGAAAAGATGAAGGTGCAGAGAAGCTGAGTAACCAAGAATTTTAGTTAGGGAAGAAATCTTTGCTTTTATTCATGTTACATGACAGTGGAGATCAATTTTGTCTAAAATGGTGTGTATTGACGATTATGTATGTAGTAAGCTTTTGTTTTTCAAGTCACAATCACCAACTTAGTGACATAGCTTAGCAGTGCCACTGAATTTCCATACCTAAGCCCCCTTTTCTTCTCCAGATGTTAACCTTGCCTTCAATCAGTCTGACAGAGACCACAACTAATATGCAGATCTGGCAACCTTAGGTCATTGTCCGGTTTTGTGATACACGTGCACACATCCACGCATTTATGATATTGCAAAAAATTTGTGATGCTGGTATTCTCAGTAGACTTTTTGGTCTGAACTAGATTCACACTTTTGGTTCTTGACCAACTTGAATTTGTCCTTGTATTGAAGTTTACACTTCTATGAATGTCTTGAAGTATCAGATGAAGGCATATCGTAGCATATTTGGTTATGCGAGAGCTTTTTTTGATTGTTGAAGAGTTAACCTCTTTTGCAACTTATCTAATATTAACTTATTAATTTCAGTCATCAGTTTTATTCTGGTATTGATGTCTATTGATATGTTTCTTGGGCAAAGCCGGAGTATTTAAATGATATGAGGCAGTATTTAGGCAGCTGAGTGGCTGCTTAGTTGTAAGCTTTGGGTTGCCACCTGCAGATCCAGCAAACAATGGAGGTGGCGATGATAATGAGAATAATGTATAAAGGAATAAATATAAGGCTATACAAGTTTGTGAAGTGAAAGTGACTGTAACTCTGCTGCTCACTAGTCAGGTTACTTTTGCTGCCCTGTTGCATTCAATTCACAGGTGTGAGTGGACAAAGTAGGAAAATTTGAGCATTGGAGGCTTTCCATCGGGCTCCTGGGAGCACTGGTTGAATAGATACGGACCTGTCCTGCCTTCATGAATCAATTGTCTAACCTGGCCACTCTAATGACTCACCATAAAAGCTTGGGCATGTTGGCCCACCTAAGTTACTATTGCAAGGTAATTGCTATGCTAACTTGATTGTTTCTTTTCTTTTCTTTTTTATATTATATTGTACAATATAGAGGGCAAGCCTTGGTATAACAATAAAGTTTCTCTTTTGTAACTTGGGTGTTCAGGGAGTCACAATGGAAACATTCTCTATTTTGGTAGGGTATGGTTGAACACGTTGACCCTCAGATATTGCATGAGTGAGAGTCTCATGCACTCAGTTCACCCTCTGTTATGCTGTATAATATTGTCAATTAATTTCTTCTATTTCAGGCTATTGAATTCAATGAAGGTAAAAAATTGTTTTTCAGTTCCCCAGTTGTATTTTGCTTGTTTGTGTAATTACACATTTCCACCAATAACCTCTTTGTCAAGTTCCATTCCTAGCGTCGCACTTTGCATGTTTAAACCAACTTAACTGCATCTATTGCTGCAATTGAAGTTCTTGAGTGGTGATCAGCACACCTTTGTCCCTTCAGTTTTAAAAAAGTGAATTGACAAATGTTTCTGAGTGGTTATTAGCACGTATTGTAAGTGTTGTTTGTTAGCTTTTTTTTATGGACTATGCAGAATAGTAATTCTGAGATAGATGTTTCGTGCTTGTTTATGTAGATTTGTGCACTTTGGACCAATGGTTAAATGCCAATGTGGAGCTTCCAAATGCCAAGGATATCTGGGTAGCAAGAGAAAGTTAAACCAGATGCCATCCTCCTGGGGATGTAAAAGAAAGAGATCTATTGCCCTTCATGGTGCCAAGTAAATATCATTCATTTTCAAGTACTATTTGTGATTTGTTAATTTTTTCCTAGCTTTGGGCAGCAAAATCTGGCACCCTTGCCTCCTGTGCTGCTTCTTTGTGTTTAATTTGTGTCCCACTTTTATATGCTTCTCGTTAACTGCCATCGCCTCCCATTTGACCTATTGTTGTTGTAGCATATGTTGTTATTGTATTCAGTATGATCTGTTATATGAAATAGACATTAAACAAGTTATTGGTGTATGATTGTACTCAGTCGGATCTGTTATGTCAATATGATATCAAACTGTAGCCTCGGAAGTTGAGAAGATGATCTGATGTTTTGGATGTTCAAATGGATATTGTACAAGGTTGAACTTAGTCTAGATTTATTCGGGTGCCGTAATGTCTGTCTGTAAGCACACAACTATTTTTATGATACTATTTTATTGCAGTTCCAGTAAACATGGAGGACACGGTATGATCCTGTGAAGAATACCTACCTTATGGCAAATTGAAATTGTTTCAGAAAACTTGGTTTTTCCTTATACCGAATGGTTTGATTCTGTAAACGATCTCTCTCGTTCTCTTTCTATAATTTTTATTTTATTTTTTTCTTTTGTAAAAGATAAATTGTGAAAATGGGATTCATCGCAGCCATTGCACGTGTGCTGTGGGATTTTGGGCCTCCGTTAACATATTGTAGGTGTTGCCAAGTTATTGCATGGATGATTAGGGTTTATGGCCAAAAATTATTATTGCATGTGAAAACGAACCCGTGTACATGAATGACTCATTGGACCCCTCACACACCGGCTCTTATCCAACCTCTGGTACACTACAACTTGGTTTCGCGAGGTGGCCTTCGGAGGAATCATCTATCGATGGCGGGCCATCATCGTTAGCCCCCCAGTTGAGCTGAAGCGGACCCTCACCTCCGTCGGGCCTAAGTGGGCTGATGAGGTTGAGGGCCTCGAGCCTTGGGTTGTCGTTGCGACCTCTTCTGTCGGAGTCCCCTTGAACGAGAGAGAGTACTCAGCAACCCTTAAAAGACTCTCCCCGGCGTTGACTGGGTGGAGGAGTGAGTCAATGGTAGGTCCCGTTGGTGCTTGTGTATTAGATACTGTGCCAAGGCCTATTGTTCCTCTTTAGGCATCCCGGATGGTGGTAGCAAATACCGACTCCCGCTTCCACAAGTCATTGCTGCACTCATCTACAAGATGGTGATGGAGTAGAAGAACATGACTACAAAGCAACCCGAAGGAATTACTCTTTGTCGGAGGGGCATTAGTAAACTTCCAAGTATGGATAAACCGGATGGAAATATAAAATATTTTTTTCAACTGTTCTAAGTGCTCGGCATGACACAGATAGATGCATGAGTCAAGGTTGTTGACCGATCTCGCCAAAGACTATTGGACCTTTGGGTAGCTTTCGTCATAGTAATAACGAACGTCGACCCCTTCGAAGGAGGAAGCTTGCTTGGCCAACTACTACGGAGGTGACGGGATTAGTCACTCGTTCCAGTCTAAACTAAATGTGAAAGAATAAAGAGAGCTAAATATTGGCATCTCAGATCTTTTTCTAAGAAATTCTTGAATCCATGAATAGTTTGTATGCTCGAGAAGCACATATTTTTTTCATAATTAGCATGATAAAGCAAATCAAAATTGGATATCAAATTGAATAGGACTTACTGAACCATGATAAAGCAAGCATATACTTCAAACCATGACAATTCATAATTAAGAAATTTTCTTTCTCCATCAGTGCTCAGATCCTGCGAGAATGATTTTGACATAAAAAGACGCATAACAATCTGTGCAGAGCTCAGTTTTGGGAAAAGATTCACATAACCATTTAACTAGGAAACTCTTTAGAGTAAACTATTTGAGCCTCTTCACTCGATCTAGTTAGACAAACATGCAGGTAATACAAAAAGAGACTACTCTTGATATAATTTCTCATTTCATATGCATACAAGTCTGGCAAAGGGACTTTCCAGCAGCAGATACATGACGCAAAACTATGAGAAGAAATATATTTGATTTTGCAATGAGGAATTGCATATATTTGATTCAAATGAAGGTTCCAGTTTCATAGGCAGGCAAGGAATTCAAATGAAACGTACAGATGCAATTTCTATCCTGTTGACATTATCATTACTTTAAGCCAGCAGATGTCATCTTCTTCATCTGATTTCTAGGCTATTTATTAGCTGCAGTCATTTCTTGTTGCTCTTGTCACTGGTAACTGAAGCATGGCCAACAATTCATGTCACCTACCAAACGAAAAGTTAGATGGAGCATGAAAACCTCAATAAAAATTCAAGGGTCTATGCCATCCTTGTCTTCCTAGAAACACATCTACTACTTGGAAACCACTCATTAGTCATTTGTAATATTCAAACATTGCTGGGACAATCTGACATCAAATGCATGCCAAACTAAGGTCTGACAAATGTGCTGATGAGGGCCACTGACCACTGCACTCACTGTTGTTTGGTTGACCTCTCACAATCAGTGCTTCAGCTCAATATTCAATGGTGAAGGGTTCACAGCTTGGTGATCAACTGCAATTATCAAAATAAGGATTTGCCATCCCTCCACTGTCTTCCTCTCACAATTTTTTGAGAGTCCATGTCATCTTCTTGGATCTTAAGCATTGAAGAGGGGGAGATTATTTGACAAGAAAACTATTTTTGGAGCTTAGCAAAAAATGAGCAAAAATCCATTTTACTATAATTTCAAAAAAGAAGCTAAATTGAGATAAAGAAGGAAATAATAAAAAAAAAGGTTTCAGTTCATCTTAAAAAACACTTTGATCATGTAAGTTGAATTATGTTTATCTTGAGAATCTTTTGGATCCTTAATCTTGATGCTTAGCATCTATTGTCACAGGTGACTGACTACAAACGTTAACAAGTCTACTCCTTGACAGTGAAGCTGAGTGTGACACCCTCTTCAAAGGTTATACTTCTCTGCTTCAAAATAACATGGCAAGAATTATGCAAGGCAAAAATTCAAAAGTAATTCTTGATGGGGGAAAAACTCAAAATGCAATATCCATGCCATTTTGTTTCCTCCTCATTCCCAATGAACATATGATATTAGCATCAAAACTGTAGATTTAATTCATCAATGATGGTTATGTTGTTCACAGGCTTTGCTGACCCAATTTGGGCTGGTCTTCAAGCACGTATGTCGATGAAGCCCATCCATATTCAGGCCCATAAAGCCCATAAAACTTATTGAAAACCTCAAAAATCAGCTTGAAGGTGAGCAAGAATTTTGAAGTTTGAAAAAAAAAAAGTTAAAGATAAACATTTTGGTTTATTATTCATAGCCCCGAGGATCTCTTCTCGATCGTAAAATTCTATTATTCGGCATAGGAATCTCCAAAAATTGAACAAAAAATCTCAATGAAAGGAAATTTAAGAAACTTGCAAGAATGTGGAATGAAAAATGACTCAAGTCTCCAGTAATATTTATCTCTACTTGAGAGGGAGATTTAGAGGAGAGAGGGAAAAGAGTCAGACATTTGAGAGTGACTTGGGAAGATGGAGAAGCTGAAAAGGTAGGGCTATGAGAAGGATGAGGACGCAAACAGTGATGAGCTAGATAAGGATGTGGTGACTGAGACAGCCTGAGGTGGATTGCAGAGAAGAATTTGATCACGAAGCCTAAATCATGGATAAAAATCCTGTAAATTCTCAGTTATGTTATTTCCTACACTCCCATGGAAAACATGTTTTGGGACAAATTTATTTCCTCTTTCTACATTTGGAACAATTTTCATCAACTTCCTTTGTGAGGAAGTCAAATGAAACATGTTTCCCTTTTTTTCACTTGTATCAAAACAAAAGAAAGAGAAAACAAAATTTAGGATCATAACTCAGACATATGGGTACTAATATGAATCAAAGGGATGCATTGATGAGAAAAATAATCAATTAAAATGTGCAGGAAATGAGTGTACCTATCACATAGTACCTCTTACCATTGGACTTTGTTAGAGTGTGTGACAGCACAGCACATCTATTAGGATTGCTACTGTAAATTGACTTGCTATTCCATTTTGATACTTTCACAACTCTTGTCCCTTATTCTAATTCAAAGGCCAAGTGCTTGAAGGAAGCATCCTTCTCATTAGCAGACTTCACACAGTCTTCCTCCTCATTTCAGCCCTCCCACCACTTCTTTTTTTGGAAACATTAGGGAGATGTTTACCTAAAACCCTGGTCTACTTACTATCCACTCTTTCTGCAACTTTCATATGTTAAGAGCTCTGAATACCACATAACCTTCTGGTTTTGTAACTAGGATATGGGCAGTTTAAGTGCATGAAAGAAACATCTTTGTCATTCATCACACATTCTTCCTCCTCACTTCTCATTCCACCTCCTCCTCTTTCTTGCTGTAACAAGAGTGGTACATCCTTAGAACCCTAATGCACATCACTCTTTTTCTGCAACTTCCATATCAACCGCTAGTTCATTGCCACTTAACTAGTGAAAGACATGCTTCAAGATATATGAAGTGGTTTTGGTTTCAAATTCTTGTGTATATTGTAGATGGAGAAGCTGCAAACACTAATGCATTTACAAGTCTTCAGGAAAAATATTTCTTCCTTGTTGATGCTGCATGTTGGTTTATAGTTTGAAACCAGGAAGAGATGAACTTGGATGGACTCTTAAAAGAGAGTTCATGAGGCTATTGCTCGTGCAGTTTCCTAACTAAATCTCTCACTGCATTTGCACACTCTGTTATTTTTCGATTGGGAAATGGCCATCCTCTTTGTTACTCTCAAAAGTTTGTGCATCTCACACTACTGATCCTTGGTATACAAGAAGTATAAAAGATGAGGCTTCGGTGCACATCATCGACCACACATCCTTATATTTATTATACAGCAATTGTCTTGTGCATACATGAAAGCAGATAGTAAGAAACAGAAACCAGAGATAGTCCAAAATTGTGATGTTTCAGAGGTGGTTTATGAAGGTTCATTAATTGTAAGAGAATGATAGTGATATTTGCAACTGTAGAAGAATATTTATGACATGTTTTTTTTTTTTTGAAACAAAAATTTATTACGACATCAAAAGACTTGGAGAGGTCTGCATGCAAGATTTCAAATAAATCAGAAGGACAATAGTTCTATCGAAATATAAATAGACTTGTCTAGTCTAGCTTTACAAGTCACTCAGTTGACTTATAGCAATGTAGAATATTTATGACATATTAAGTGTGCAAAAATACACATAAAACTTGAATTAGTCAAAAGATGAGATGAATACTTCAAGACTTTTCCAAGGCAAGAATCTATCGGCTATCACACACTGCTCATCGAAGTGCAGACAACTAGACAAATAAGTTAACCATTAAAATAATGCAGGGATACAGAACAACCGGCCATCACTGAAGCTATCAGTTCCTGTCATTAGTTTCTTCCAACACAAGCAATACAGATTAGGAATTTAGGAGCAATCAGTGAAAGACTTGAACATTGTTTTCGGTTAACTCATGTGAAACTCATGACTCTATTCTTAATAAAATAGGTTGATGTTATTTGCATCTCTGTAACTCTGAATTTAGAGGTTTTTGACATCATTTAATTTCTTTTAATATCTCAAAAGTAGAACATAGGCATAGTATTTGGAGAAGGGACTTCGCTTCTTTGCTGATAGTATATGCGAGTTTTATATTCGTGATATTTAATTATTAATAGTATTTTTAGCAGAAAGGAAAAACATAGGCGCAGTGTTGTTATGATAGAGAATTCAGAGACATGTACAAGAATGATGTTTCCACATCATGATGTGCTTCTGACCTAACTCACATTAATTCTTTTCTACGTCTGCAATTATGATCGTCTCTTTGGGGTTTCAAACCATATGATTGAAAGAGACATAGACCTAAATTATTGATAGTTGACTCAGACAACCATCCTTTTGGTTCTAATATGAAACTGATCAAAAATAGCATATAAAATTGGAAGCCATGGCATCATGACGTGAACTTAAGGTGGGAAAACAAACACAAGCAATGAAGGCCAAGGCATGATTTCTCCATGTCCGAGCTTACGGACCTGAATTAGAATGCAGGTGTGCTATCTATCACAAGGATAGCAGGAGGAATATGACGCCTTGAGAAGCTGGATTGGAGAAACTTGCACCTGAGTGTTCTCCATGGTCATATGTGGATGCTCTTTGCGCAGACAACTGATGGTTGTTGACCGCCACCAATGTGATTTGCTGAATACATGGCCGACGCTAAAGACTTCGGACTGCAATCTTCCACCCCAAGGATCACATGAGGGGGTGACTTCTCAATCAGCCTCGACATGCGGAAAGTGACGTGAATACCTTGATAAGAGAAATGTTACGAGTAGAAACAAGAGAATCACAGTTACTGTAAAAGATCATCCAGGTTGACTTCACGAAGAACAGTGTTCGACAGGTTTCTGCAAGTTATTGGAGAATGGATTGGCAGAAAAGTACACCAGTTAAAGTTTCATGTGGTGCAACATGCCCAAAACCAAATGTCCATCGACATCATAAAACTATTATCACTAGATGATGTTTCACTGCATGTATTTGTAGGGTGATGGGGAAGAAGCTACAACAAACAGTACAACTGTGGAAGTGAGTGCATAAAATCTTACTATACCTACTGCAAATATTATGTTTGTTTGGTGACAGATGTGGCCTCACCAACAGCCACCCTATCTAGAAAATGGATTTACATCAGTTAAGGTTTTCTGTGGTGCAGGATGTCCAAAACTAAATCCATATCTACAACAATTGTTTTCTGATCAATGGACATAATTCCATGTCCACTCTCAATTACTGATAGCAAATAGATTTGTAGGATGATGGGAGAAGTTACAAAGGTAGGACTTTGGAAAATGAGTTCATAGACTCTTACTGTATTAAATGCAAATATTATTTCTGGTTGGTGGCAGCTGTGGACACACAATCGACCACAGTAAATTTATCTTTTATTTGGCCACATAATTTCAAGGACTGCTTGCAACGCCAGGAAATTTATAGCAATCTTGCCTTTATCTTCGGTATATTGGAAAAGATTGTGATTATCCCATCATGATTTACTATTGTTTTTATAAAAAACCTGTATGGCTAATTATAATAATAATATCATTAATTTAGTTGAGATGTTTTTAAGAGTGCAAACATTCATGTGTGAGATCTTAGGGACTCGGAATAGACAAGTAAGTGTTATCCCACATCGTAACGAGCTTATGATTTTGAATTGTGATGTTTTTAAAGGGAAAAAGAAATATCAGAGAGGAAGTCAAAACCGAAGAGAAAAACAAATTAAACCAAATAACTTGCAAATTTGTTGATTTCCATCACTAAATCTAATAATAGATTTTGTCACTAGATTTAATAAGACATCTAAAATTGTACAATTCATTAGAAAGTATGAAGGGTTAATTACATATTAACCTCTTAAATTAATTATTTTTATATCTTTTTAAAAATTATATTAGGTATTTTATATTTACAAAAGTAAAATATTTAATTTTATTTTTCCTTGTATCATCAATTTTGCTAATGAAAATATCATGCCTACTCAATGATAAATCAAAATGAGTTAAAATTATCATGTGTTCAGTTCAATGGTAAACCTGTGATATTTTCATTATCAGAATCGACGACGTAAGGAAAAATAAAATTAAATGACTTGTTTTGATAAATATAAATAATATAATATAATTTTTTAAAAATATAATAATCAAAATATTAAAATAACTAATTATTGAGATAATATACTTACCATTATCCTTTAGGATCCAATACTATCACGATGAATCCACTTGGGATCCAAATTTGATTTGGTCATAAGGTTATGAATCCAGTTGTGACTTCAAAGTTGCTATTGTACTCAATAGTTTATTGGATTCAAGACAAATCTGCCCTAAAATAATTAGATGAAGCCTCGACAGGATATCTATCATGTGAAGCCAGAGAGCATGCATCGACTATGATTCATCATTTTGGTAATTTCTCCTCACCCTTTCACTATAA
The DNA here is from genome assembly GCF_036884655.1 of Musa acuminata AAA Group. Taxonomy (NCBI): domain Eukaryota; kingdom Viridiplantae; phylum Streptophyta; class Magnoliopsida; order Zingiberales; family Musaceae; genus Musa; species Musa acuminata. The sequence continues at coordinate 37,713,530 of NC_088354.1, forward strand.
ATAGAAGCACCCACAGTCATCTCTCTCTCTCTCTCTCTCTTTCCCTCTCCAGCAGACAAAGTATAAGAGATCCAAGTGTCACCAGCACCATGAATGACATGGAGACCGAGTATAACCTGTACGGGAAGATCAAAGGGTTCATCGACGCAAATGAACTCGAGAGGTTCTTCACCAACCACCTCCTCCTCTTCCCTGCTCCCAACCATTACCTTTTGGTTCTTCTTGTCTTCTCTTCCGTCTCATACTGGAATCTGTTCTTGCTGATTCTTAAGTGCTTCTATGTGCGATGGGTCAAAGAAAGATAAAGAGAATCCACCCAACAGAAGAATCCCATGATCCTTGGGACTCTTAAGAATCCATGACTAAATCCACAATCTTTATTTCAGTTCATTCCATAATCAATCACGATCTTGGTTGAGGTTGTTTCTGTTCTTTGCTAATGATGCAGTTGGGGGCTTGAGGAGGTCATGTCGGGTGGCTACTGTGAGTCAAGCTTCCCTGAAGCTGCCACATCCTTGGCAGCCACGAGGAACATTTCCATGGAGAGGAGCCGGAGAAGGAAGCTCAACGAGAAGCTGTACGCTCTCCGTAGCGTCGTCCCCAACATCACCAAGGTAAACAAGGACTGCGGTAGATGAACAACAGGGATGATGTTCGATGCAGATGAATGATTGTTTGCTGTGGATTCAGCTCGATAAGGCTTCGATCATCAAAGACGCCATCGAGTACATTCAGCAGCTTCAGGAGCAAGAGAGGACGGTGCTGGCAGAGTTATCTCAGCTCGAGTCACTTAGAGAGAAGAAAGCATCACTTGGTGAGCTTGAGTTCGATGATCTACATTTCCTGCAGCGAAAGAAGAAGAGAATTGCTCTTGGTTCGCCGATCTCTTCGTCCATTGAAGTAGTGGAAGTAATCTCTCTCTCTCTCTCTCTCTCTCTCTCTCTCTCTCTCTTCTGGTTCTTTGTATTATTGCTTGGAATGCATGCAGCTCAGGGTGCGTGAAATGGATGAGAAGACAATGATGGTCAGCATCACTTGCACCAAGAAGAGGCACACCATGATCAAGGTCTGTGAGCTTTTTGAATCCCTTGACCTCAAATTCATCACGGCCAACATCACCAGTGTCTCTGGAAGCATATTGCACACACTGTTAGTTGAGGTATACTTCTCCCTCTCCATCACCTTCTTTGTGTCTGTGACTGTATAGCATCCAACTCTGTAAAATGATTACTATCTGCGAGTCCGAAATGATGTGAGCAAACAACCTCCAAAAAGAAGGATCACAATCTGCTCTTTGAAGATAAAAAAAGCAATATAAAAACACATTTGTTATGCATACTTAAACGTTCAATCATGGAGAATGATTGACCCAAATTAGTGTCATTGGTACGATTGGTGGGAGATTATGCATTTCTTCTATAGTCATGTTATATTTTGCATTCTTTGGGACATTCTTTTCAGCAGTGGTTCAGTAAATAAGTAGATATTTTCTTTGTGGAATCTTTATGGAGCCACAGATGTAAAAGATAATTTTATTGTTTATTCCTAATCATTGTTTTGTTCATAGAGAAATCAACAAGACATTGTCATCTAACTAAAATTAATATCATAAAGGATATGAATCCTGAGTCACACATTTTGGTGTCATGGTAATTGAAAAAACCTGCCATCCTTCAGTGAGCACAGTATCCTTTTAAAGACATGATATGTTCAATCTTCCCTTTCTTTCTTTTATTCTGCAATATTGTCATTTATTAGATATTATAGTTCATTTTATTGGTCAACAGGAGAATAACACAACAATTGGCTCAGCTTCTCGTATCTGCTGAAAGTCTCTGAACCATGTTCAGCTTATTTATCACATGACTCTTCTTCAATGATTTCTCCTTTTTTGTCACACATTGTTGAAACCTTTTTTGTTCTACATGGTCTATATTCTATGATTTTTGTTCTCAACAACATGTACTGGGAATATGTGTTTATCACATCATTAAGCATGTGTTAATTCACATGGCAAAGATATAGATGAATAGATAGAGAGAGAGAGAGAGAGAGGAGCTGCTTCCATAACAAATTTCCCCTGTTTCAAAAGGATTTTTGCTTGTCAAACTAAAGTCATTGGACAAGTTGATGTATCTCTTTCTAAAGTCACATGTAGACACTGTTGCATGGGCCTGTAGAAGTTTGAATCTTGGTTGTGAACAGTGATTAAACTTTGGTGTCACTGAAGTTGTGGATCAGTCCGTACTTCAGATGTGATTGGTGAGTACTAGAGCAATTAGATTCCGTCACACCATTAACAACAACTTTGACTGGTCTTCTCATTTGACACAATTTTCTTGTCCCTTTTAGAACAATTGTGACAGAAAAGTAAGGTTGGTTTCTACTTGATTCTCATGAATCACGTGTCAAAGAATTCAGTAATTCGAGTGCAGATTTCATAGCCTATGCTTCTGCAATTCATCAGTAAAATTCTTCGATCTTTAGCAAAATTTTGTGGAGCTTAACTAATTGCTGCATCACTACCTAATACTGAGAGCATGAATAGTGAATTAGTCTAACGAGTAATCAAACTGAAGCAAGCTAGTTGTATGCAGACTCAAGAAATGAACGGCGCTCAGCTGAAGGAAAAGATTACGACTGCAATTTCAGAACTTCATGGCTCAAGGAACCCCATAAGTTCTATCGAGTAATTGACACCGAGGGTTCAATGAAGTTGTCTTGGCCTCAGAAGCTTTCTTCTTTCTTCTTAATCATGAATTCACTGGGAAAAATTCTATTTTTAGATGATGATAATACCTATCTGTTTCCCCAGGCGTCACATTCTGAAACAAGTTGTGTACTGTTAAATGAAGACAGGTATAGCTTGAGATGGTGCTTCAAGGGTTCAACTTTTGTGATGCTCCAACTTATGTCAAAGTCATGCAGACATCAGTCTTGGAAGGATGCATTCTGTTTTCTTACGTGTGACTCAAAACTTATATGTAGTTTGCGAAGGCTGTTTATGATTTAGCTTATGGAAAACACAAACAAGGATCAGAACTTTTGATTGTAATGGTTCAGTTCATATCCACAGAAATAAGAAAGAATGTTAGGTTTTGGTCACTGAATCCTTTTAGTTTCTTTCTTCCTCAGCAAAGTGCTTGAAATCTGAGATCAATTCAGATGCTCGCTAAAGATTAAGGTGGGATTTGGCCTGCTTGTATCAGTTGTTTAGTTGAGAGATTAAGAAACTCTTCCTTTGGCCCAAAGCTTGGCTGCCATGGATTTGCATGCTCCACCTACAGGATGACCAGTTCAACTTGCTTCCATCATGAGACCAACCTTTGCATTTGAGTTGCTGTGCATGCGTTTCCTAGTCTAACATCATGTTGACCAAACAAGGTGGCAGGCAAACCTCTTTGAGCTCATAGCAACCTCATGTTTTAGACAATGCACAACAACCATAGCTCTCTTGATTCTGGTCACTCACACACATACAGGCTCAAAACAGAGCCAGCCAGCCATAACTATGCTTTCACTACTGGAATATCCATTCAATAGTGGCAGTGTGGGTTGATTTTGGTGGCACTAGAATAATGTAGCTTGTGTTTGAAGGATCATGTATGGAAGCAAGGCATCAGTATATATGTTTATGTCGATCACAATTCTTAAGAACACACAGAATGAGAGGGTGTGAAGGGCTTTATCCAGATCCAGGAACAGAATCAAGCAACTTACAATCGAGTGTTCTAAAAATGGTCCCAACTATCTTGTAAATCTCATATACCAACTTACGACACAGATCAAAATTTGAACTTTCTGAACATATAACTGAAAGATGAGAGAATAAGATCCTCATGAACTTCAAAATGATTTCAAGTTCAGTCTGTGAAAAATGATGTCCAGGAAAGGGTACTTGACTGATGATAACTTGGGGAGCTAAAATTTGAAGTTTAGAGAGCACTGTAATTGATTTGCAAGAGAATTCAAGCAGTGGTTGATATCATAATTAGGTAATAGATAGATCATATCATCTAGATTTACCAACACCATAATAATTGACGATTTTTTTTAATATAGATAATTCTATAATTTTTGAAATTATAAGGGAAGTAGATTTTAATACCAAAAGAATAACCAAGAGATTCAATAATAGAATAAAAATACTCCTAGCCTATATTCAAAAAGAAATAAAAAATCAAATCTTTTACTATGCACTTCTCCTATGAAGCAAAGATGCAAATCTTTCATGTTTTGACTACAGTCTTATGCATCAAAATTAGGAAAGGATTTGATTCATAATCCCAGTGCAGTGAACTGGGTGAAGAACCAGTCTCACGTGACTCATTTGTCTGTCGTTTTCCACGTGACACGGCACGTGAAAGCTCGGGTATCGATCCGCACGAATCTCTAGAGGACGGAAACGGTTTCTTCTGACAAGTGCTGTTCCCTCACCGACCTCACTGTTTCAGAATACTGTTATAACGTTTGTAACGCATTACACTCCGTTATAACGTTTGTAACGGGATATCATTTAAGATCCATTCAGGCTAAAACGATTTTTCATGAATATAATATTTAATGAAAAGGTATCACAGAGCAAATACAGAAATCCCTCTATCAAATCAAATTGAACGTACAAGATTGAAGGTTAAGATGTGTGTAAAATAGTATTTGACATTTTGATTTATTCTCATGCTGAAAAAAGAAGAAACCATGTGATTTTGAACATAGTTTTAAATATGTTTCCTTTAGACCGTTTAAGATATTTTGTATATAATGTTTTAGTATAACTTTAATATAACGATAAATAACCCGTTACATCCGAGAATAAATTATAACGGTTTAGAGGTGTGGCCGTCGCTTGCAGTAGTGCAGCTAATCAAGTGATGAAGATCGCCGTGATTAGGTTAAATAGAAGGAGTGTTCGGTCCGTCCGCGCTCCTCGTTAATATCTCCGAGATCTGCCCGAGCAGAAACGAAGCAGAAGGGGGTGGGAGGGGAGCGAGGAGAACTACGAAGATGGGTGAATCGAAGACGGTCCATTCGGCCCTCGTCACCTACACTTCCGTGATATCGCTCCTCACGCTGTGCCCCCCGTTCGTCATCCTGCTGTGAGATCTGATCTTCCTTCCACTTCTTTCTGTCTCATCGTTAAGATCAAACCCCACTGCCCGGTGTTTACCTCTTCTTCCGGTTGTTTTTGTCTATCATTAGTGTAGATATTTGCTTTCGTTTGTGTTTCTGCGGTATCTTGAGGAAGAAGAGCGTGCTTGATTTGGAAATCCTAGAACTTTGTTTGGTAGATCTTCCATTTTGGATCGCGTTTTCTTCATTTTGACATGCCTTTCGTTTTTTTCGAAACGGATTCTTTTCTTTTTTTCCCCTTGTGCTTTTCCGATATCCGTCTAATTTGGTAATATAATGACTATGTTCGGCACTTTTCAGTCTTTACCTGAGTCGCATTTATTTCCGGTTTTTGTTGATTTTTGAGACAGTTCCTGGTTTTCCTATGTGTTCTTGTGATAGTTCGACGGAAAACGTCAGTTTGGCTTAAAATAAGAGTACTTTGTTCGACACTTGTTCTATTTCTCGAGTCTCTTTGGTCTTTTCGTTCTTTATGTCGATTGTCCACATCGCAGTTTTCTTTTCGTGTCTCTTTTGGTGATTTCTGGTACAGGTTCTTGCTTTTCTTCCTGTTTTTGCGATATTTTTTCAGTAGAAAAATCCATCTGTTTGTTTACCAGAAATTTTTGTTCTCTCTCTATTTCGTTACGAAGGAATCAACTTTTAGTTTGATATGACTGTGCATTACTTCTCTTTCAAGTTCTTAAAACTGTCCTTTGGGCTTCACTGTTGCTTAGTTCTGTATACCCAAATGATGTGATCTTTTTGCACTTCGTTCACTATATTGAGTGCTGAAAGAGCTATTGTAGTGTGTTTTCAGTTGTCTTAGGTGTGTAGTAATTGCACTTGTTTATAGTGAGTGAATACATTTGTTGTCTTGGTTGATTTAGTTATCTTTCTAGAAATAGTGATTTTAATCTGAATAGAGAACAGCATTAAGTAACCAGTCAAAGCATTTGTTCACGGCCCTTGGGTTACTGGAACTCCCTCATCCCTTCGTTCCTCCCACGTTTTAGTGTGCTATAATCATTTATTACTGTTGGTGATAACTTATCAGATTATCAAAAGGAAAATTGAGGAAATTTGCAATTTCAAATCTTCTGTGTGTATTTTATAAGTAGATTAATCTATGTAACAGAGTACCTGTTTAGGGTTTCAGTTGATCCTAGTTCTTCAAGCTAACATGCTTTGATTTCTACTCTGACCCATTTTTGGAACTGTCAGTTTGCTTTCTCATCATGAGTTTTTATTAACTAGATATACAATTAACTAAAGATAATACTCGTCCAGATTTTTTTTAATGTTTCAGGTGGTAATGATTATATCCATGACGTCATAAATCAGATTTGACATGTTAGTTATTTTTGCATGCCAAAATTGTCTTTAGTTATTAAATGCCTCTGTGCGCTTTCGTGCTTGTAATATTTTTTTTATTTTTATACCTTGAAAACACTAGGCATGACTATCCTGGATGGATTACAAAGTGCTCATCTCATTATTTTATGATGCAGATGGTATACAATGGTTCATGCTGATGGTTCAGTCTTGCAAACCTTTGAATATCTAAAGCAACATGGGCTGCAGGGTCTTAAAGATATCTTGCCTGCACCTTCCCCCATCGCATGGAAATTAATTGCTTGTTTTGGTGCATTTGAAGCCATACTCCAGTTGGCACTGCCTGGTAAAAGGGTTGAAGGTCCCATTTCTCCTAATGGAAATATACCCGTCTATAAGGTTTGTCTTGGCATAATTTACCTCCAGAACCACATCAGCACATGTAACGTGCTGTGCATATATCCCTGTAGTTGTCAAAAGAATATTCACTAGCAAAATGAAAACTTAATGTTACAGAGCCTGCCTGATATTAGTATGCTACACTTGTTATATACAGTCAATGATGAAACCACTGTTAACAATGACTGTTAGCCTAAAATGTTCTGTCAGGCATGGAAAAGGTTATGCTGATGACTCTTTCAATTAAGCCTCTTTTTTTATTGCTGTTTTCTTGTGACAATTCTGAGCACCTATCTGGTGTCTATTATTTATGGGTGCACTTATGATGGCACAAATTGAATACCTACTTTTTCCTAATTTTTCAGTAATTAAATCATCACTGCTTTAGGTGACTTATGATAATTATCTTCAAAAACAAATAAAAAAAGAAACTGGGAGTGAACTGGCAATTATATTACTATTTGAATGATCTTTGTTATTGGAAGATGAAGTATCAACCTCAAGCTACCAAAAGATGAGCACTACCCTGAGTAAAGGGCACTTGTGTTTTACCATTTACAGAAGGCTCTGCATTCTGAGGCTTATATGTTAACAACTTAGACTCTTGAAGGCCTTTTCTTTGTTGTTTTTATTTGTACATTTTATGTTTTGAATTGATGTTTTGAGCCATAGAAAGGCATTTACATATCATTTTCTTTCTCCCCATTTTGCAGGCAAATGGCTTGCAAGCTTATGCTGTGACATTAGTAACTTATCTCAGCCTCTGGTGGTAAGTGTCAGTGTAATGTATGTTAGAAGTTACAAACTGGAATTTACAGACTGAAGTTCAAATATATAATTTGCTGCTCATTTTTTTCCTTGTCAACATTGGGCTTAAATTTTTTCTGAACTTTTATTTCCGCTGAAGATGGTGTGATTGTTTAAGTTAATGAGCTTTTTCGTGCTAAAAATATTTAAAATTATATTTTGAAAAATGCAACATAAGATTTGAAAAATTAAAATTCTTTAATATAAGTTCTAAAACAAATGTCAACCACAAATTTTATATGCATATGACTGTTCTACTGCATTCTGTATAACATTTTAAGAAAGAGTTTTAAGGCACATGACAAAGTACTATATCTTATTTATGATCTTTTACTGCATGCTTTATTATTTTGATCTTATGCTCTAATAGTTTGTAATTTTTATCTGCCCCTCCGTTTCACTTCAACATGGTTACTAGGTTTTAACTGTGACTAATTATTTTGGCCTTAAAGGTTTGGAATTTTCAATCCTGCGATTGTTTATGACCACCTGGGAGAAATTTATTCTGCACTTGTAATGGGAAGCTTAGTCTTCTGCCTTTTCTTATACTTAAAGGTGAGCTTCTCTTGTTTACATTCTAACTTTTTGTAGTGTCATCATTATGCTTAGTTCCTAATTTAAGATCCTCTGGTCTTTTTCCTAAGGGTCATGTGGCGCCATCATCATCTGATTCTGGTTCATCAGGGAACTTCATAATCGATTTTTATTGGGTGAGATAAGCACTTTATGAAAATGCATGTTCGTAGTTGTATTATGACTTTTATTTTTTTCTTGGTTCATTGCAAATAAATACTGAGCAATTTTTAATCCATTACAAGCATATAATTCGAAACGAAAACCAAATTTTAGTATGTGATTGTGGAGTCTTGTTAATAGTTTATGATGTAAATAAACCTTTTATTAAATGGTTTTTCAATTTATGTTAACCTCACTAAAATCACATTACGGCAGTTTTTAGCTCAGACCACATTTTTCTAAATTCAACTCTTTTGGTAGTAAATTCCTTGGGATATGTGTGTTAGTGTGTACACATGAGCATGTGTGGATAAGTTTCCTTACATTTTCTGGACCAATAGGGACCTGTTCCTGAATGATAGGTAATTAAGTAAAGAAAAATTGTCTTTGATAACACTCTAAAAGAACACTTTGGCAGCATGTCTTGATAGTCTGTCTCTTTTTCTATTATTATTATTTTTTTTGACAAGTAAATTTTCTGATGCTTCTTAATGATGCACTCTAATCCATCTCAAATAATTAATGTCTGAAGTACCAAATATTCATTTGCATATAGCAAGTCAGATGTCATGAATATCACTAGAACTTATTTTCCCCTTTTGCATGTGAAACAACTTGTCTTCTTCAGCACAAAATATTATATAATTTTTTTCCATATGTTTTGATCAACAGTGAAGACTTGTTTATTAATTAATGTTAATCAGCACAGCTACCTATATTAGTCATTACTGCCTTGAATATGCCATACAAAAATCAGATAATAACATTGGCTTGCTGGCCTGCCATTGAGTTTTAAAATCTACAATCCCCATAAGAAGAGACCAAGAGCTGCGCCGCCCAGTGGAAATAAATTTTACTTCAATTGGTAATTACTACCCTGAATGTGACAGGTCATCTCATGTGGGTATTTCTCTTAAATAATATATAGTTATGTAGACCAACTAAATCACTAAAATGTCAGACAAAATGCATATTCCTGCCAAGTAGTCCTAATGAATCAACGAGTAGCCGTTCTGTAGGGATGGCAACCCATGGGATGGAAGGGGTTTGTTTTATTTTTCTGTTTTCAGTCCCGTCCATATGTATGTATTTATGTATGTATGTATGTATGATGGTACCTCATGTGAAATGAATTTAATAAAGAACTATGGATCATATATATTGAAATCACGGTTTAAAAATACTGGCAGGACCAATATGTCTGACCAAGCATCAGCAGGGCCAATATTTCTGCTTGGTCCTGTTCAGGACATTGTTTATTTTTATATATTTTGTGTGTTGCTCAGTAATATTTTGACAGTATAGTTCAACATAATGCCCGATGATGTCATAGTGGTCCCATAGACTGTTAAAATTGGTATCGGACTAGTATCTAAAACCTTGTATGAAATATCCAATCATAAAAATTACTCTACATTCATAGTATTCCAAGATCATTCAAGTCACATTTATTTTCATATGTTTGAAAATTCTGATAAGAAATGGATTTTGTAACAAGTAAGGCTGGGGCATGGCTCCAAGCGTTGCCTGCATGTTTGATGTCTATCAAGGATGTCCAAGAGTCACCCATTTCCCAACTGATGTCTGAGTCTAGCACCAAAGACTCCAAACCAATCAGGGTGAGGTGGAGGGGCACCATGGTTTGGATTGAGATTGTCATCCCTATCTGTTGTTTGAACATAATTGTCTGGTGGATGGTATTTCTAGAAGTTATATCCTATAACTGGTTGATGTTTACTTGAATTTCCTTGTAGAAAAAGACAGTTTAAAGATATCATAGTCAAGGTAAGATTAGGTGGAAACATGCTGTGCTAATTTCTTTCTTATTTATAAAAAAATAAGATTGTCCTCATATTAGTATTTTAGCATGCTCTATGAGATGATTTTGTTCCACTTGTGTTTGTTCATGTGCTCTGGTTGATGTCATTTCTATGAACTGGTATATTCCTAGCTTGTTTGTATCATAGAGATATTGCATTACTTTGTGGAGTATTGTGCCTCATATTGTAAAGAATAATTTCCTTTATTAATCATTTAAATAAAAAAACTTTCAGCCTCTGTATTTTTTGGCTTTCTGCTGCATGAGAAGTTTCAATTTACATAGGGCCTTGACAAATTGATTTCTCCTCATGCAGGGAATGGAGTTGTATCCTCGCATTGGTAAACATTTTGATATCAAAGTTTTCACAAACTGTAGATTTGGTATGATGTCTTGGGCAGTTCTTGCTGTGACATATTGCATTAAGCAGGTTAGTCTTTTATGATAGTCCTTTAAACTAGCTTGAACCATGCATTGCACAGAGCATATGACAATAAATCAATACGTCAAGTAATTTTATCTTATAACAATAAGAAAGTTACATACAATCAAGGAACACCATTTTGTGCCAATGATCATATTGGTCGCTAATTGGACCGGTACATACCAGTGTACCATATGTACATTGGAACTGGTATGTACTGGTATATAAAAAAAAGGGGTTGAAATATGGCCCAAAATTCAGAAAAAACTGTTTTAGGGTTTTTATCCTAATTTATTGGTATAAAAAATATTTAAATAAGAATAAAGTGTGTCTAAGCCATAAAATGAATAGAAATTCTAGGTTATAAGGATAAAAGTTATCTTTTCTGATCCAGGAATAATTTCGTCACATGTTCTTTCATCTAAGGAAGTTGCTTCGATTGTTCTTGAATCACTAATAAAGAAAAGAGTTGATATGGTGAATTAGTGTTGAAACTTTAAGAAGTGAACAAAATAAATTATCCAGATAACATTTATTATTCTACAACCAAAGTGAATGATGGGAATCCATAGTCAGTGAATCGAGATCCTCGATCCTATGAAGTCATATGTCGATATGATAGGTTTGTGAGATCCAATCCTTGAATAGCTTGCACGTGTGTCACCGATGCATTAACATGATGACAATCGTTACCTTAACCTTAACGTCATTAACAACACATGTCCGAAGAACCTCCTAAGGCAAGTATGATGGTGGTATATAGGGCTGCAGAGATTGGAGTGTACTACAACTCTAGTAATAATCACTAAGAGTAATAATGATTGAACCTGGAAAAACAATGACCAACTATCATTGTATATCTGCTAGTCATAAGATCTTCCATAATATGAAGACTACAAATACTACGAACACCTATCAGTATCGACATTGTAGACGCTCTATCATATCAGTGTGGTTGATCACATTCTCCCTTTGTTATCCTTTTGGCCATAAACGAGATGCATGGACCCTTGACCTCACTTGTGCTAGCCTCCATTGTGCCGCTTGGAACTGTCATCCCGCTGCTAAATGAACGGGTTTCTTCTCTTGTGTCCATGGATCCTTTAAGCCAATGAGTCTCTGAAAAGACCATTTAGTAACTCTCTACTCTGGGTGTTTTGCTTAGATTTGGATTTGAAGTTCTTTTTATATATCTAAAGTGTCTACTTGCTTGTTTAGTCATGTTGCATGACTATATATGGGTTGATGTAAAAAGAGATTAGATATATTCCCTTTTATTTGGAAGATGAGATTGCGACATCAAAATGTGAATTTGGAGTGCGGCATCTGAGTTTTGGTCATTTGTATAAAGCATGTTAGTATATCTACTAGGTTTTTGTCTTTCTCTGCTCCTTTTTTTTTTCAGAAGCTAACAGTGCTTTATCTGAGAATTTTGTGATATCTCCTTTGTCATTGTTGATTTTAGTTAAATCAAGATTTTATTATTTCCCTATCATTGTTTTGAATTTTTTTTTTCATATTATACTTTGTTTTGCAGTATGAAATGAATGGACAAGTATCTGACTCTATGCTGGTAAACACTGTATTGATGCTTGTCTACATCACTAAATTCTTTTGGTGGGAAGCTGGGTACTGGTGCACTATGGATATTGCACATGACAGAGGTAGGTAAATTATTTTGTTTCTCCTGAGTTTTTGTTTCTTTACATATGTCTTAGATCCCCACATCTGAACATTAGTAAGTGACTGGATCCTTGGATCAGGATATTTTGTAATTTATTTATGTCCTGATATAGAGATAACCGATAGCTATGCAAATACATTAAGTTCATTCAGTCTCAAGTTCTTTAGCTTGTTTGAGATGATAGGATGGTTTTTGTATAACATCATTGCAGAATTTTCTCTTCAATTAAATTGCTAATGTCAATTTTACAATTAGAGTCCAAAACCTAAATCATGTTAAGCAACTCATGCAATTTTGCATTTTGTTGCACTCTTTGCTCAGCTGGATTCTATATCTGTTGGGGATGCTTGGTATGGGTTCCATCAATCTATACTTCCCCTGGGATGTACCTTGTCAACCATCCTGTTAGCCTAGGCACCCAGGTAAATAATTTGTCTTCTCCTAATTCATAATTGCATGAAACATGAAGTATTTACTCAAAGTGTGTGCTTTTTTTTGTTTTTTCTTTAACTGGCAAGCATTGAACTTCTTGATCGTGTTTTTAATGGGTCCTTTGCTTTGCAGCTTGCACTTTTCATACTTGTGTCTGGACTTCTTTGCATCTACATTAATTATGACTGTGATAGACAAAGGCAAGAATTCCGCAGAACAAATGGGAAGTGTTTGATATGGGGAAAAGCTCCATCAAAGGTTTGATCTTCTTCACAGACCATCTAATCTGGCAATATAACTGTGGACATTCAGAAAATGCTTGCATATGTTTCTGAAATTTTGAACACTTTGACCTTGACAGATTGTAGCCTCCTATCGTACCGAGAAAGGGGAGACAAAGACCAGCCTTCTCCTAACTTCTGGATGGTTAGTCGATGATAGATAAGCATTAAGTGCTGAATCATGATCCGAAGTTGTATTTCTGTATCATTCTTTATATGATTTGTTGAAGATATTTAAACTAATATATTCCATAAATTTATTGACAATGATTTCAAATCATGTTTTGGCTGGGATAATTTGGGTGTTTTCAGAATAAACTTTACTAATTTAGAGGTTCTTGGCAGGTGGGGTGTATCTCGTCATTTCCACTATGTGCCTGAGATATTAGCTGCATTCTTCTGGACTGTTCCGGCCCTTTTTAACCATGTAAGTATTTCTTTATCTGTTATCCTACTTTTTCAGAGATTGATTTTATTTTTTAGGATGTATCTAACTTTTTATTTCTGCGATACAGTTCCTACCATATTTCTATGTGTTGTTTCTGACTATTCTCCTCTTCGACCGAGCAAAAAGGGATGATGACCGGTGTGCATCCAAGTAAGCAAGCTGAATTGCATTGATGATTGGTTTTTCTTTTCATAGTTGCAGTTGTCACACATTTTATCATCAAGGGGACTTAAGTAAATAATTTCTAGGCTATACCTTTAATGAACTGGTGCACATTTTATATCAGATAAACACAATTATTTATATCAGTGGTCACACCAGTTACTCGAAGTTCTCGGGTTGAACTTTATGTGTGCACTTAATCACAGTGCTTTGCATCATTTGGTTGTAGTCAGTTGAGGAACTTAAGGAATTTTTGGTTTATTAGAAACAATGATGCTCCTATCAGCAAATGTAAATGGTCATTTCAGCCTGAATCGATTAGATATTTATGATATGTGAAAGCAAATATATTTATTGTTTAATCCAAATTTTGGGTGATTCTGATTCTCTAACTCAATGATTAATCTAGTAGAGGTTATATTTTGAAACCTTATCAATTTTATGACATTTATTAGCATTTATAAGTGTAACATTTTACCTGACATATTTATCAATGTGTACTCTATTTATGACATTTCCTTTTGTGTTTTTAGACTTCACCAGAGTTGATCTTATATATTCTCTGCTATTTTCCAAACTTTTTGTGGTACAGCACATTTCATTGTGGCCATGTATCACTTCAACTTACATAAAAGATAAGCAACATAGACTGAAACAAGAAAAATGATGTATCATGTGGGCAAAGCTAATATTTCTGAGATATACCACAGTTAGCTTCCACTATTTTCAGAACATTTGGGTCACCTGGGAAGATACAAGTTATACAGGATGGCCTGAACTGTTACTGTGGTATTTATTTGACCTGTCTGATAGTATAGGGAATTTGGTGTGCAATTCATTTTCTTGGTTGCTTTTAGACAAAGCCTGCAGAAATAAGGGATAAGCCATGAATCATGGCATGCAAGTGTGGCTATCAAGGAGCATAGTAGGCAAATTGTTAGATTTGTGCACTATAATTTGTTTGACATAGGAGTTGATGCATGGAACTTATTTTCTCATTTATTTTGAGACCCATAGGCACACAATTAAGTCATTAGTTATGACTCTTTGAGTTAACAAGACCAGCCCGGTGTTCTATGCTAAAATTCTAGTAATTTCTTCCTTGTGCTTTCTGCTTCATTAATGATAATTAGGATGGGTGGATGGGGTCTTCCCACCTTGAAAGGAAAAAAATACTGCAGGAGCCAGCACAACTGAATGCAATATTTAGTGTTTACACATATTTGTTACTTCATCATGCATAAACTACAAACTCATATTTCTTGAAAGTACAGCCGAGTGGTTGGCACATGTTTGTACACATGGTTGCAATTTTTTCTACAAGCATGCAGGGAAATTAATGCGGTTTCTTTTCCTGAATATTACATTCTGGAAATGCATTAATCTATGTGGTTGGTTCTTAAGGCAGCAGGCAGTGCCTCTTGTCATTCCTGCCTGGTTTTCATGACCCTAGTTTGGAAGCTGTACTTAATATTGTTGGAATGCATAGTTATCCATCTTATTTACCTGCTTGATGTCATTAAGGTATTTCTCCAGCAGCTTTTCATTCTTACGATCACGGATATACTGTTACAGGTATGGCAAATACTGGAAGATGTACTGCAATAAGGTACCCTACAGGGTCATACCTGGGATCCACTGAGTACTTCTGGTTGGTGGGCCTTTCATGGCAAAAATGCCCAGCACATGAGGCGGCATTGCTTTGCATGCAGTTGAATTTACTTAAGATAATATTTATGCTGTTCAAATTTATGCATGTACTTGTACTAATGCATGTAGTGTGACCCTTAACCATCAGGCTTGTGTGGAGAGTTGTGGATAATCTTTATGGCCATCTTGCTGAGTCAATTTTCCTTTGATGTAATCAAGCCAGTATTATCCAAATCATCATCTTTATGGCTTTTATGTTGGGTAAATTGGGTTTATCTGTGATGATGACATATGTGTGCTTTAATAGTCTGGATTCATTACAGTTTTAAGAAACCAGTTTTATACTAATATTGTGTTTTTCTGATGGACCGAGTCCATCATCAGAATGTAAGAGATGTAGCCAGTCTTCTGTTCACCAAAAAAGGAAATTCTACATTCTATTTTTGTTAACTTGGTCTACGTCACTGGTTTTTATGTAGTCGATAGGGATCTAATATGCCAAGATTCTTGATTAATAGGGATTTGTTAAAAATCATGAATTGGTATCTAAAAACAAGTTTAAGGTGTTTCTTATCCATGCTATATATTGCTATGAAAGTATCTCATACCGAGTCATACGACTATATCAACGCTGTTATGTCAACTGTTCATGTGTAATCGAGAACGTGTCCAAATAATCTGTATTAGATGAGTTAATTATAGATTATTTCTTGTTGTTAGATTATTTCGATCTTTAGACTTAAAAAATTTATATTAAAATTTTTATAATTATACAAATAAAATAATTAGTTTTATTTATCCTAATATCGTCAGTTTTATCGACGAAAACATAAAAATGATATAGGTAAATAGGTAATTTTAATATTCTAATTACGTTTTTGATGATGACGGATGTTGGAGGTCGTAGGCGACTTTTGTAGATGAGAAAGGAGAGCAATGATGTAAATGTCAATAATTGACAACTGTGTCGATGCAAATGCAAAGTAGCAAAAGGGTCACTCGACATCTGTATTGGTGTAGACGTAGATGTAGATGTAAAGCGTCGCTTGACATCTATATCGATGTTGATGCAGATGCAAATGTAGAGTGGAGCTTGCATCTGCGTCAATGTCGACAACGATGCGGGGAAGGACGACATCGCATTGTATTTGTGTCGACACCGATGTAGATGTAGATTGCAAAGCTTTGCTCGACATTTGCATTGACACCGACGTAGATGCAGAGCAACATCGCTCTAAATTTGTATTAGTGCTAATGTAATTGTTAAGCGATATCGAGCGATACTAATGTAGACGCAAAGCGTTAGTATCTGCATCATCGCCTCACCTCTGGCCATCGCTCTCCCTTATTCATAACAGTCATCCGTGACCCCCAATGACTTCGCTATCTACCACAACTGAAAACATATATTGAATATTAAAATTATCTTTTCGCCTATTATTTTTATGCTTCCATTGATAATACCGACGACCTTATAATAAAAGAAGTTAGATGTTTTACTTTCATGACTATAGATATTTCAATATAAATTTTTTAAGTTTAGGGATCAGAATACTAAAGAGGTCTAACTATAAGGTAATTTATAATTAACCCGCATTAGACTAAGGTAATGGGGTCAAGTAATTAGTTTAGCTAGGAAATCAAAGGATTAATAACAATTAATAGGACATGAGAAAAGAAAATATTGAGAAGTTTGGATTTAGTTTTTACTTAGATTTTAGTTTGATTTCTGAATATCTTTTCTTGGTTTTTTTTTCCCTTTCCACATTTTGCTACTAATAAACTTATATATGGAAGATCACATTTTACTAATTAACAATTTATATCAATCTTTTAACACTATATATCAATCCTGTTCAAATGGCAGATTTATTATGAAATAAATAAGATAAAAATAACCCAATAGAAAACTATTAATAAGAGAAAGTGGCACCATGTCAGGTGGAGAATTCATCATCAAGCTACCAGCAACCTCAAATCAATCGGCGAATTTAACAGGAAATGAACTCTGCGACGCTTCAATCATCTCCTCCTTCATAAGTCAGATTTGATAGTTCTAAATTTTAGACTTGCATAAAACTTGTGACTGATTAGTGAGAACATCGATCAAAGCCTTATGATCAACCAAACAAAGACAACATTATGAGCCACTTAATGACTGCATTGTTAGATAACAAATGCATCAAACTTTGGAGAGCTAATGGATAAATTTCCTGGTCGATAAATAACATGGCCTCTTAATGCCATTCCATATGCAAGGTCTCTGCTGACTTCATTTCTGCAAGACAAGAAACGAACAAGAAAAGAATTATTCAATTGTACTTTAATCAGTGAATTCAAAAACAAAATGCATCAACATAAATTTAGGAAATTAATCACCAACATTCTTTGTAACTTTGGATAGATTTTCTTTCATATGTGTTTAACATATTTTTATGATACAATTGCACAATTAGGGGTAAACCAAACCGGAAAAACATGCTTGAAAAAGAAAATCCATAAAGAAAATGCAGAAGCATTCAGCATGACAATTCACATAAAAAAAAACTTCAGAAATAAGATATAAAGACTATAATTTAGTACCTCTAAAGAACTCAGCGCTAATTGATAAATATATAACCAAGGAATGTGAAGGAAAAAAAGAAAAGATTTGTGCAGACCACATGACAGTCTTATCACAGAACGACCTAATCTTGGCAACTGAAGTATGAACCATAGGAAAGAACTCACAGCCAGGACTTCAAAAGGACCAAATGAGATCCGAAATGTTTAGCAAAGTCAACTTTGACTTGTTCCAGTATTTCAAATGCCCTGCAGGAAATGGACATCGTGGAAGAGACATTAATGAACTACCATAATGATGTCCCACAGAACCTTTAGCAAAACATAAGGATTGTTCACTTAAACCCAACTGGATCCTGGAACTTTTTTCGATCCTTGATTAACAACCTCCCTCAATCCTGCTTTTTCATCCCACAAACCAATGTCTGCACAAACCCCAGACAACATGACACGCGCTGCAATGTCTTGAGGATCGAGCTCTAAAGTGCATTTAGCTGCATACATCCCAATCTCTAGGTCTCCGTACGTCTTACATCCAGACAGAAGACTGCGCCATATGACCTTATTTGGTTCCATGGGCATACTTCTTATGAAGTCATAAGCCATTTTTATCAAACCAGCTCTGGCAAATAGATCCACCATGCATGCAAAATGATCAATCTTTGGAGTGATGTCATAATCCTTCATATTTTGAAAATGAGACTGACCTTCTTCCACTAGACCCACATGACTACAAGCAGATAGAACTCCGATGAATGTTATGTCATTAGGTTTGACATTTTCCTCTTGCATCCTTCTAAATATGTCCAGTGCTTCTCTCCCAAAGCCATGTTGTGCATACCCAACAAGGATGCTATTCCAGGAGACTAAGTTTTTAAATGCCAATATATTGAAAATTTTATCAGCATATTTCAATCTTCCACACTTTGCATACATATCAATGAGTGCACTTCCCACGACTACATGACTGTCAAGTGAAAACTTAATTACCTTACCGTGTGTCTGAGATCCCCACCCTAACCCTGGTAAATTAGCACAAAGGTTCAAAATACTTGAATAGGTGTACGGATCTGGATTTACACCTTCAACCAACATCTTTTTCAGACAGTTTCTTGCTCCTTCAAAATCCCTTTGTTTGACATAACAGTCAACCATGGAGTTCCATGATACTATATCTCTTTCTTCCATATATTCAAACAGTTTGGAGGATTCCTTGATCAATCCACATTTAGCATAGAATTCCATTACTGCATTGCCAATATGTGCAGACATTTTAAAACCCTGTTTTACAATTAATGAGTGGATCTGCCTCCCTACTTGAACTGAACCTGTGCTTGAACACGCAACAAGTGCAGTAGGAAAAATGTGCTCATTGGGTCTCAACCCAGAAAGGAGCAATTCTTTAAAGAGAACCAAAGCTTTCTCCCCTTGACCATGTTTTGTGAAACCCCCTATCAGTGCAGCCCAAGTTGCCAAACCTGGCTCCTCTAGCTCAGAAAAAGTTTGGTGAGCCAAATCCATCTTGCTGCAGTTGGCGTACATATCAACAATGCCTGCTTCTACATATTGGTCAGATCCATTTCCAGTCTTAATAGCAAGGCAATGCAGTTTCTTCCCAATCATTGGATCCCCCAGGTCAGCACAGGCGCTCAGGGTGCTTGTGATCATGAACTCATTAACCTCAACCCCCTCCTTCATTGCCCATGAGAAAACCCTCAAAGCTTTCTCATTTTCTCCACAATAGACATAGCCTGAAAGAATTGAACCCCAAGAAACCAAACTACGATGAGTAGCGCCATCAAATACCCTTTGTGCAAGGATCATCATGCGACACTTAGCATAAAAATTAATCAATGAATTATCAACAAAAACACTCATAGCACCCAGCTCGACCCGATAAATCCGTCCATGGATCTCCTTCCCGATCCTGACGGCACCAGCACTGGCACAAGCCAAAAGAAGACCAACATATGTGTAGTGGTTCGGATCCAAACCTGTCGACACCATCAACCTAACAGAATCGATAGCATCATCTGCAAGGCCTAATCTGGAATACGCAGATATCATGATTGTCCATGAGACGACGTTCTTATGGGGCATATGATCGAACACCGTGCGAGCATCACCAATGCGACCGAGCTTGGTATACATTATCAGGACACGGTTGCTAACGATGATATCGGGAAGGAAAGCTGAGACGATCAGTTTGCTGTGGGCGAGTTTCCCTCGGGCGAGGCACCGAGCGCCGCCAAGCGCTCGGAGGAGGCCTTGGAGAGTCATGAACGGAGTTCTCAGGGGATAACAATGGCTTTTGGTTGTTCTGTGGGATCTCGTACATGTCTCTTGTTATGAGAACGGAGACAGTGATATGGGTAGATATCAGCAGGAGCAGCAGATCATCGATGGGAGAGAAGACGAGCAGAGGACTGCGAGCACGTAACGAATTGGAATTACTTGCGGCGCCGAGACTTCGATGAAGTCCCCTGTACAAACCACAACTCAGTTCATGATTCAAGTCATGAATTGTGGGTAACCCGCCGCCCTCGAGGCGGAGCTCCGGAACTGGCCCTCGTGTCCGGAGGCGGAGGACTGCGAGCTGTCGGCGCGGCTGCTGAAGCCAGTGGAGGACACGGTGGCGGTGAACGGCTTGGAGTTCTTCGCCGCCGGGATTGGGTCGACCAGCGGAAGGCGGCGGGTGGGGCAGCGACGGTAGTTTCAAAAAGAATGTTAGGAGTTTACTTTTCGGAGGCTTTTGACAATCTCTCACTATTTATAGCTTCATGAAAAAATAATAAAATAATATTTTATTATTTATAATTCTTTTAATTTAGAATTTATTTATTTTTTTCATTCCTCACGAGTCACATCCACTCGTTCCCTGCACACCCGACTGCTATCGAGAAGCGCTCGTTGGTGTCAATCTGTTTATAATCCGCTCGTTGCTATTGAGAATGTCACAAATAAATATTTCAATAAATATTTAATATATATTATAAATTATAAATATAAACTTTGTAAGTTTTAAATTATCACATAACAAATGATCCAATATGTTTTATCGTATCTAAAAGTCCTCGTAAGTGCTAAGATGATATTATTACGGAACAAGATAGCGAATCAATCCTAGATACTACTTCAAAGGTCCATCTAGGCATATACCACTCAGGTAGCTCTAAGGTGTTATGCTGGTTGATATTCTGCGAAGCTAGAAAATCCTCAAGATTGTTGTTTGGATGGTCTATTTTTAAAAGAATGAGAAAGCCAAACCTATTGTAAGCCTTCTTCATGTTGTGCAAAACATAAACAAAATTGAAATATATAAATATACATAAACATTACATCGAACACATTATGTACAAACTTATCCATGATATTCTTGTTCATTTATTCTTTTGATGTTCTCGTTGAAGCCTTTAAGGACGTTATATCTTTTCACCTTTGTTGAATATTCAAAGCACCTCCCTTGACTTCCAACTGTTTTCTATCACTATTCTTGAATAATCAAACTTTGATCCTCTAAAGCTACTTTAACTCGAAAGTGACTCTAACCTTAGCATGGGGTAAGTCGAGTTGTGCTTATCTTTGTTAATTCCCATGGATCTCTCGCATCGCTTGAACACGATAGATATTTATTAGAGCTTTAACGAGCATCATCCCATAGACTTTGAAGTTTTTGATGTATTTCCTTTACAAAATTTACCCATCAAATTCTCATGTGCTTAGTCGTCTTTTCCAAGTATGTTCACATCGCTTCCACTATTGATTGATATTATATTAGAAAATGAAGTGGACAATCTAGTCTTGGTAGAATCGATCACTATTGGTGATGATTTGATAATTATTGTCTGTGTCGCTGAGCCTCTTCGAATGGTTTTTAAATATGTGTAAGGCTCATTTACTAGATAACTACGAGAACTAAGGTACTATGTTTTGCCCATTCTCTCAAGAATTGAGAAGGCTAAGGGTAGACTTTATCAATCTCTTTGAGAGTTGTACTTCGTGCATCAAGTTGGTTACTAGCTTTCACTTGTTCTTTGCTTATATTTCTAAAGCACATGAAGTATTTGCACTCCTTGCATTCAATTAGCTATAGTGATTCATTTTCTCATTACCATCGAACTTCTTAAATGCAAAAAATTTTACCCGCAAAGAGCAAAATTTTGTCTTGACTAGCAAAAGTCTCTATTGGTTTTAGTTGTCTCTAGGATTACATCATCTTCTCTATCATTTTTGTTACTTACTCATCTAAGTAGAAATAGTACAACACCACATATTATCTACTTCGTTCTTTAGTTGAGCACTCTCGTATTGAACTAAAGTCTCTTATTTTTTACTATCTTGATGAGAAGCCCACCGATACTAATCATACAAAGTTTCTTAGCTCATGCCCTTTTTGTCTTGTCCCAATACTATGCTTTTTTCCTCGATGAGAATAAGGGATTAATGACTTTATAGAAGTCTCACCTTTATGTTACGGTAGCATTGTCAAGCCTATAACTCTACTATCTATTTCCATCCATATATATATTTTCCGAAATAACCACCTTATGTTGAAATAGGTTTTGTAGATTACTTTGATTATATTTTCCGATGGACAATATCTTATTTTAATTAAAACCATTTGAATGACTAATTAAATCTTTGCATAGTTCCTTAATAAGACTGTGAAGAGTTTAAGGATGCATACTAAAGGGAAGGTTAAGGATGCTATGGTAAAGATCATAGAAGTTTAATGTTCTTTCAAAACAACTTTAAGCACAGATCCATCAAAATGGTAGAATTCGATGAAGAAATAATAATTCTCAAACGAGTTTTAACTAAAAAGAGATATTAATGAATAACTAATAGATCATAATGAGCAAACAAGAATTATTGCGATACAAATAGAAAATAATAAAAAAAAGATTCATGATTAATGAATATCTTTCAATCTCCTTACAGGGATCTCAATACCGTTTCTAATTTATAGTATGTGATCGGTTCCTACTTGGAGTCCAAATTGTTACTTTATCAACATTAGATTTTAATTAAGAGTGGAATATCAAAATAATTATTATTAATATTAAATGAATATCTAGATTAAACACCAATGATCAACTTCCACTTGCACTTTGAACTCTCTTTAATCTCACTCACTCCAAACAAATGTGATGTAGATTAACCAGGTGCAGTTTTAACAACAAAGCAAAGCAGGAAGAACATTTTATGATTCTGAAGTTGCTCAAATTAGAGTTCATCCCCTGTTTACTAGCACAGAGCTCAAAAGGTGCAGAATTGCATGGAAATGAGTAAAACTCTGTGCAACCAATACATCTCAGAGCCTTGATCCATACCTCACTCCTTTTGTACTTGTTAGCAACAAAACTTGAATTATCTGCAAGTCTAAATCAAGAAATCAAGAATTGTCTGCCTGTAAGCAAGCAAGAACAGCATTGAGAAACTAACTATGCATCATCCGATAATTTCAACTAAAGATTTTTCACCATCATCCTCTCACATTAGGTAGTTCCTAGATCTTTCATTAGACTGGTACTAGTCTTCTTCTGTATCAATCTGGCAGAAGTGGAATTAGAAAATTATGACTTCATTGGTCACACTGTAGCCGATAGAATCAGTAATGCCACAATCATGGCAACAATAATTTTCTCTGTCAAAGGTGAGGTCTGTCAACAATCAAAATTTCCTTCCATGCTTCGTAAAACATCCATGTGATGCCTGATGAAGGCATGACTTTCAAACAGCTTGCACCCCAACCTCGGTAGAGACCCATCAAGCCCTCCTCACGGACAACCTCTGACAGGGCTGCTGCCATGTGGGGCGGACATTTCCCGTGCAGGGATCCAACCATCAGCCGCTTTCTTGCAACTTCCAGCGGAAAGCTGATGGTGCTTGCAGTTAAACCTAATGAGACAGAAAAAAAATGATTGCCATCAGCTGAAGGTGTCCAACTTATGATTACCAGTCACTGTATCTAGTACTGTGTATATGTAGCAGTGTTCAGTTTTCATGTCTTAGAATTACTTCACCAGAAATTGGCATGCAACATGACATGCAGTTCTGTTACTCATATTGCATTCAATTTGAAAGATATAACTAAGAATAACCAGCAGCACTTCAAAGACTTACCAGCAAGAGCCCCAATAATCAGCATCTCTGGACGGTTCAGTGACTTCTTCTGCTTCGTTTGGCAGTAAGAGTTCTTCATGGTATCGTACATGAAATAGTAGCATGTACTGTATGGAAGCATCCCAATTAATGTAGGCGATAAGCCAGCATACAGACCACCAATTCCATCTTTCTTATATATCCTACTCAAAGCAAGGGTAATGCTGGGGTAGGTTTCTCGGTTCACGGTCAAACGATCCTGTAATGTTAGGTTGTAAAAAATATAAGAAAACATCAAATGAGCATTGCATCTAACCTTCCACTTTGACGTTAAAAAGAATATATTAAAGTAACATATTAGAAAGTATAGTCAGCTAGAACACTTTACTACAGTATCAGCATCTATCAGAGCGCAACATATTCTATTAAATCCAATCCAATACAATGAATGGTGCCAATTTATGAAGAGGGCTGCAGCTACTTTTTCACTTTAACCATTCAGGCATATAAGCATTTCAAGGATAAAGATATTTATGTTTGCTAGATAATCTGAATGAAACATAAATTGCTTCACCAAAACATTCATGAACTACAATCTGGTCCCTGAACCATAATGGAAGAAATGCTAACCAAGGGGATATTATTCATCTAGCTTAAATTATCGATAGACAACAGGTACAATGTATACCCTAATTGTTACTGGAAAATTAACATTAATTAGGCTTATCAGAAGCCGGAAAGGTATACTTATCCCCCAAAAGCATTGAGATCCCTTTTAAAGTGTGCTAAACTCAAAGGATGCCTTCATACTGTGCAGAAGTTTCAAAGAATCTTTATCCAGAATCTAACACTTTTAGAACAAAAAAACTTCAGCAACAAACACAAATATGAAACATTCAGAATAAAAAATCTGGAGCAATGGAATCCATAATATTTGTTTCACCAATAAAATTCTGTGTTCCCAGATAAAATCAAAGCATGGAGAGGGCTTACAGTTGACATTTCATCTTTTAACTGGTTTCATAAATACAGGATTATGAATTATACAAGGCAATGTTACAAACAGATGGTAATAAAAGATCTAGTCTGAGATGATTAGTTTTCCAAAAACTGCAAAGTGGAAAAACATAAAAGAAGTTAAATAATAGCGATCATCAACTTTGAAGACTAATGCATTCACTTCAACTACACTTCTTAACCCAGACAAACATTGTAAAGCAGTAACTAATGTATCACCATCAGTTTCAGAGTCATTCTCTTATACCTTAAGAACTTCAAGAGGATGACAAACGAGTGTGCTCATAATGCCTGCAGCAGCACCACCGACGGCAACTGGAGAGATACATAGGAAGGACAAATCTAGATTGATATGACCAATCTGTATCTTTGGGCTTCCATTCTCTTTCCAATTCTCTTGTACAGATGTCATAGTCCGCTTGACACACTCAAAAGTACCAAGTTCAATAGCCTGGGTAGGTATAATCCGGAGCATGTTAACAGTATTTCCTGCCCAAAGTCCTTGCCAACCATTCTCTTCAATGATCTCTAGAAAACTTCCAGAAATGTGCTTGGATCCAACTCCAACCACCATCCTTGTTCTGCAATGCAGTACAAATGTTAACAGATAGTCTATAGGAAAAATTTCATATAAAGATCAACATTTACAAGATAGACTCTGAAATATTTACCCCAAACTAAAACCAGACAGCTAATACTAAATTCGGTTGACAATGTTTATTTGAAAATTAATTATGCTAGTTACACTATGACAGTAAAGACTAACAAAAAGGATATAAAATTCAAGTATTTCTTGAGATGCTGTGAAAGAGAAAAGAACACATTAGATATATGGGAAAGGAACAAGTTCAGCAGCCAAGAATGAAAACGGCTAACTTGTCATAGATTGTTAAGACTCAAGTGAATACAAAAACCAAACCAGTCCTAATAACAAGTACTAGAAAGAACTTGTCGATGTGAGAGTATCTCAACCATAACACTACAGAGCCTATCCAAAAAAGTTGTAACCATCAACAGTCAGCATGATGTTCCAATGAATGAAAAACAAGCTTAATGGATTAGCATCCTTGTTTATTGATCAATGTGAATCACATCGACGTTGCAAGAGGCACTTTACCATCTTTTGTTCATCATGCCATCAAGTTAGTCATAGATTCAGATATTAAAGGAACATTTACTAGCATCACAAAAATGACAATCAGCATCACACTTATCAGAAGTGTCTTAGGTTACTAACTTTTATTTTGGAATTTACATAATAACTCATTAAGCTTCCCAGGAAACTTTTCTATAAAGTCAAGGTGAGAATATTCTGGTGAAGACCAAATATCATTCTAATTACTAATCACTCTTAAGAATAGGAGGAAGTCATCATGCATGAGAACCATACTGAAGGTAAGTTCTTTGTGGTAATCCAGATATCAGCCAACTCCACCAGTTGAGTATCATGTCAGTTAACTAAACAATCTCAAAGATGATATGATGTGCTACATCAAAATGCACATACGAGTTTCTAAGAGTGCTCTCAGAAAAGTAAACCATATCAACTTCCTGATAAGAAAATGAAGATACATAATTTAATTCATCACAACCTTCTGGGAAATTCAAAATATAACTTCATACTTCAACATATCTCTCCAAAGGCAATTACTTATATGCAGCTATACTTTTGGCAAGAAAAGGAAGAGTTTCAATGCAACATCTATCTGAATATGTCAACATAAAACCAGAGGAGGAGGAGACGACACAAACCTGATAGTCTCTAGAGGTGCAAGAACAGCTTTAGTCATGGCACCAGCTAATGCTCCACTGACAAATTCACCAGCTTCTCTACTCCTAAAGAAGTTCTGCAGCAAAACAAGCAACATCAGTCTCATCATCATGCCACTTACCGTCGGGCGTTAACATTCACAGTTTTGTAGTCTGAAACTATGCTGCAGTTTTTCTGAAAAACTGTGGACAC
Organism: Musa acuminata AAA Group; assembly: GCF_036884655.1. Classification (NCBI taxonomy): domain Eukaryota; kingdom Viridiplantae; phylum Streptophyta; class Magnoliopsida; order Zingiberales; family Musaceae; genus Musa; species Musa acuminata. Next base: position 37,740,462 of record NC_088354.1, read on the forward strand.
AGTGAGTGAAAAGAGCACTCCGCCAGTCATTCCCAGTTTCAGAACAGAACCATAAACAAGCGTGTTACGTTAGGCATATAAACAAACACCACTGTTTCCTAGTTTGATAAAAGAGCCAAGAACCCAAAAGAGTGATCAGTTAGACATATAATCAAACACCACGAATGTCAAAAGGAACGCGTCCATCCAACTGGTAGATATCGAGTTCCAAAGTAACCGATGAAATCTTGAAGATCTCGAAAAAGAGACAGAACACGCATAAAGATAAGGAATCCAATAAATCCGGAGATATCTATTACATATCAAGATAAAAAAACAACGCTCAAACACAAACAGAAAGGCAGAACCGTTACCCTATTGGTAATAACACCAACCAAATGACGACGAGACGTGCGAACGCCACCGGAATCTCTACACTCCTTAAAAGATGGAAACTTGCCTAAACGAACCAAAAGGAAATCACAAAAAGGCGAAGCCTTGATCCTTAAAAGAAAAGAGATCCGACAAACCGGCCGATTGGGGATCAAAGAACGAGCTTCAAATATAAAAAGACGCGAGCTCCGGAAACGACAGACAAGAAGAGGAGCCGAACCATGAAATCCAACCGGGAAAAAGAAAGCCCCGACCTTCATCGCGACACGGAGCCGGAGCGCGACGGCGGCGGGGGCGGGGGCGTCCTTGTCGACCTCGAGCTCCTTGGGCACCGCCATCTCGTCGCCGTACGCATCCGCCAAACCCAGCACCAGCAACTCCCGCTTCTTCTTATGCGCCTCCGCCTCCAAATCCATTCCACCCAACGGCTCCCCTTTCCAATTCCCCGGAAAAAAGGTATGGTCAAATAATTAATGCAACCCAAAAAGGGCGACGCTTTATGGACTTCCAAAACGCTGCAAAGCTTGCCGAGGTAAGTAGGTGAGCGAAAAAGGGAACGGAACTCAGAAGAATTAGCAAGGAAAGACGGAGCTTTCTTGGATCGGGAGTGATTCGTCACCTCTTGCTCTGATGGTTTTGTAAGATATTTACTATTTATTTTGGGCCTTTTTCCCTCATATTTTTCTCGAATGCTTGCAGCGTTTGTGCGTTTTGGTTACTGTCACTCCTTTCCACGGCGTCTGAACTCTATCGGGACCTACTTCTCTCACACGCTTCCATTCACCCCTCGCTTTCTCGCTGGCGAAATAACTGGGGCTCACAAAGACGTCCGGTAAGAAGGGAGATAGATTTCCAAGTACGTCGTGATAACGTAAGAAAAATTATTTGGAGCTTTCATTTGGGTGGGGTTACTGTTCCAAGAACAGATAATGATTTTTAAGTGGGACCCACGTTTGGAATCTTTTAATATTTCTTTATATTGTCTTTGGACAGAGTCTAAAACTTCGCGTTGCGATCGACATCCGAACATTATTTATTAATGAGAATATGGTAATTCTGTAATATTCTTTTAGAGGATTGGAAAAGGAAAAAAATAAAATAAAAAACACTCGATGTCACAAATTTCTCGTAATTAAATTCTATAATTTAATATGGGTAATTATGTTCATTGAACGGGTTATCGTATCGCACTTCACACATGCAATCGCTCTACTTTGATCCATTCTAATTTGAGCCTCGGAAAAATCTTTTAAGGTTCGCTTCGTTAGAATTCACCTTTCGTCTCTCGGATAGCTAAAATCAAAATTCACAGCTACTTATACTTTTGTATAAAGGGGGTTATTTTTAAGTATTTTATATCCTTGAATAAGTACATATAAATTACTTTTGCAAATATTTAAGCGACATATGAAAAATTTTGAACTTTCCAACACATAGATAATTGTTTGGTATTCATAGTTATTTGTTTTGTTTTGTTGAATACTAATATTATTATTACTCATACTGCTCTAGCAAGAAGATCATCCATCCATTTGGCTTGCAGAAGTGCCTGCTTCATCTTGTCAGATGAGTGATTTCCCTCTCCATCATGCATGCCATTAATTTTGGGACTTAGGTTTTGGATGTGTTGACATCAACAATCGAATCTTCCAATTGATTCTTGGAGGGCTGCTATGTAGATACAAATGTGGCCCATGAAGCTGATTGGACCAGAAAGAGACTCTACCAGTAATGTGGTGGTGGTCCTCAAATGTCTAAAAGTTCACATCTAGTTTTATTTTCTTTCTTTTATGTTGACACACACATTGGTCTCATGATAAATTTGTTCTTTTATGATCTGATTTGAGAAATGATAACAGTCTTCTTACTTGCAGGAGTAAGACTAATATGCATTGGCATTCACTAAATTTTGTATTGATAAGAACCTCTTGCACATAAATAGGCCACACAATAATAGTATAATTCATATATTTTTATAAATGTATAAATGTAACCAGATGTACAAACAACAAACCATAATGTCTTAGAATTCACTTAGCTAAGCTCATATAATTTGTCATATTAGAAGATAATATCTCTAACTGAATACAAAAACACAAGAAGAAGAAATATCACAGTAAAAGAAAAGGAAAAAGAAAAAGAAATGATTTGATTTTTATCAACCTGATAAAAAATTTGGTTGAATTTTACATTAGCATGCTTGTTTCAGACATGCTAAAACCAAAACATTAGCATTATAACATACAACCAATAATACAGGAACAAAAGTTACAAGCAAATATTTCAGATGATGTTGATCAGACACATCATTTCCTGTATAAGATTATCAAGGCTACTGTTCATTCTTTTCACCAAAGCTAACACAGTCGACCCCTAGATCAATCTATCAATTGATGAGAAAATTATAGTGCCTAACATATTATACACAACTAACACAACACAAACTTTCTCCATGCTGTATTCTTTCATGCTTCAAGGATTTACATATGGTGGCAACAGTTGGCTAGAATCCGGTAGAACATCAACTTAATCAGCCTTTCCACAGTATGCAAAACTCCCAGGATTGATGGTAATGCTTTTTGTGCAATTATCGGTCTTGTAAATGCCAACAAGTCGATCAGCTAGTTCAAACATGTTATTTCGCAGGCTGCATTGGAATCTTGTGTAAGAACTAGGTAAAGAAATAAGTTGGCACAGAAAAAGTCAAAGCTGCTAAAAGGGAACAATGAATAATTAAAAATATCTTGAAAGCTAATATAGATGCATGATACTACCTAATGATAATAAACTGGGCATCTCTAGTCCGGTCCTTCACATAGTGTCCCACAATTGAAACGTTCTTGAAGTCTGCCAAAAGGAAAGAGGGTTCAGAACCAAATCAAAATTAGTGGAAACAAAATAAGTTGAGAAGGATTACCTAGCGCTGCATCAATTTCATCCATAACATAAAGTGGCGTCGGTTTGTAATGATGGAGGGCAAAAATGAGAGCCAACGAGCTAAGTGTCTGCAAGTAAATTCGGTCAGAAGAATTATACACCCAAATAAGAGTTTCATTTAGATTAATATCTCCAATTTAACATATAAGAGAATAGAAAACCACAAAAAACTAGAAGATAAATATATATCCAAGAAGATGATTGAACATCTAGACAATAACCAGTGATCATCTTTTGAGTTCAATATCAATTCTACTCCACTAGATGTACTGTCAAATGGTTCATTTAGTTCTCCTAGAAGGGATCTATTCAACTATAGCCTTGTCAAGAAGATCTGCTACTAGAGTCCACAGATAGTTCATAACATTAATCACTTGAATAGATATAATGTGCTCAGCATATCAATTTCTGTTTCCAACATGTCACAGGGACTGATGAAGAAGGGCAAGTATCTTTTGCCATCTCAGCATAACATGCTCTGCTGATGCATGAACAACATACTTCCAAAAGCAGGCAGAGCAAGTATCTTTTGCCATCTCAATTAAGGAGTTTCTCTCAAAACATTTTTGTGGACAGCAGGGCCATAAAGAGTTGCCTGAAATGGAATCAAATGAATATTCACAAAATATAAACCAACTGTAGATTTTCTACTAACATGTCATGTCAGCCTTATCAACATAATGTAAGGTTTACAAGATCACTCCAACACAATGCAAGTTTTTGAAGCCACATGTTAACCATTTCTTTGATCATTTGAAATGTTGTCCTAAACAATGCAAGACTGGTAGTAGAATTATATTTAATAAACTCTCGACTCCACAGATGGATTAGAATTAAAGCATTTCCTTGATTCCAAATTATCAAGAATAAGGCTATAAGTAATATAAATGTGCATTATACCTTTTCACCACCTGACAAGTTAGCAATATTCTTCCAGCTCTTCTTTGGGGGTCTTACGCTGAAAACCACACCTTCTGAAAAAGGATCCAGCGAATCAACTAGTTCAAGTTCTGCATCGCCTCCAAGAGTGATCATCTGCAGTTCAAACAATAACCACATCTATTCAAGAGAAAATGTCGATAAATATATGTTATTCATTTCATATGAATGTTGCAAACAATTATGTGAAGCAATTAATAAAAAAACGAACGACAATAAAATTTCCATTACATGCACCCTAGAACAAGTAAAGGAGCTATCCATTTTACCTGATACATCTCCTTCAACTTCAGTGATATTATGTTGAATCCTGCCATGAACTCATCTAACCTGAAACACAATAGAATTAGGAGGTCATTCAAAAAGGTGTAGTGGATAATGCATATCATTGTTGAAGCATAAGCAGATATTTACTGAAATTACAAAGATTCAGCAGGCACTTGCCTTCGTTTTTTCAATCCATCATAATGCTTTCTCATCTCATCTCGTTCTTGCGTTGAAGCATTAAGCTCTTCCACCCGTTCATTATACAAGTGAACCTTTTTACGATATCTGTACCAACAAAGTGATACTTCAACATACAAAATAAATAATAGTGTAAACAACTAATAAAACAAGCATACTCTGATATGGAATCCAGGTTGGGATTCATATCCTTTAGCTGAGCTTCTAGCAAGGTCACCATTTCCATTGCTCTTTTTATATCACAAGCATTTTGCAGTGACCCATCAGATAATGTTGCCTGAACTTTTTCAGTATCAACTGCATCTTTCTTTATTCTGCAAACACATATAATTTAAGGAAGAGAAATGACAACTTATAGATAATCCAACTGTAGATACACTTACAGATCCATGTGTTTAACAAGTTCTATCTGTATATCATCAAGTCTTTTCCCTGATGCTTTTACCTTCATTTCCCATTCCTTTTTGAGCTTCCTCGCATCTTGCAATTTATACTCAGCATCAACCTGCACATTGCAAACATGATTTTGAAGAGAGAGATGTCGCGAACTATATAAAGTGAATGGTGTTCTTATGCAATATAACCTCCGCAGCTCGTAGCTCATCCATGGTCGCTTTTAGTTTGTTGTATTCTGCTTTCGTTTCATCAAGAACAAACTTATGTTTGTCAATGAGCTGCAGAAAACATTTTAGTGTTGACATAATATATATCCAGTAGACATGGATGTAATGCCTGCCAAAATCATCAGCAGCATGTAAAGAAAATCCAATAGGTACCTCTTGAGTTTTTTTATAGTTTTCTTGGACTGAAAATGCCTTTTGTTCTATCTCTTTGAAAACAGTTAGCATATTCTCCTTCTCCTGCATAAGTTTTTCTTTCTCTTTCTTTGTCTCCTCAATCCCCTTGGTCAACTTCTCAACCATTTTCTGGCCTGTAGCTATGTTAACTTTGTGCCGGTTGATATCAGTCGAAGCTTTATCAATATCCTGACAACATCATTAGAGTTACAAAATAAAGCTCTTGGAACTTTTTAGGATATTCAACAGCATATACTTACTGCTTGGATTCTTGCAACTTTTGACTTTTGATTTTTCAACAGTTCACCACCTGCATTTTCAATTTTCTTCTGCAGAATGGCAGCCTAAAGTAACATAGATGAAAAGGAAGATCTTATCAATTCATAAGAAGGTATTAAACACTGAAAATTGTCTATCAAGTCTTATGTGCCAATCACTGTACTAGCAGAGAAATGAAAAATGAAGATAACAGGAGTGCTTTTCATGTTTACCAAGTAATTCTAGGTAGAAAAGAATTGAAACTTGTAAAAACCTTCCATACTCTTTAGCAACATAAGCTTACTCTTTCTTTAAGTGTACTAGAGCATTGAACAAGCTTCTCTAGTTCACTTTGCTCGGCAGATATAACATCAGCTAGCTCTTTCAGACGGTTCAATTCATCCTTCTTTGGCATTGATGCAACCTTCAGCGACTCGAGCTGTTTTATTACATATCTATGATGTTCATTCAAACTGTCGACCTATACAAAAACAAAAGCCTTGGGTTATGACATAAATCACAGGTTATAAGATTCACAAAACGCAATCCTCATTTGCTGCACATTCAAGCAGAAACAAACCTACCTCCTTGTTAGTTTTTGCTAGTTCCATTTCAAGATGGGCTTCAGCCTTTTCACAACCCCGATACTGTTTCACACAGTCAGAAATTCTTTGGCGTAAACTGTTGAGTTGACCAACCAGTTGCGAAAGTTCCTCCTCAGCATTGGCAGCATCGTCTCCTGAAATACTTTCCCGAATAGATGTTCCCATCTTCCCACCTAAAGGCCTGCTGCCACCACCACTCATCGTACCAGACTTCTCAAATAGTGCACCCTCCAGTGTGACCACACACCGGAATTCTTGATCCCTTCCATATGCGATCCTAGTAGCCTAGAAGTAGTAACAGAAAAGGCATCAGATGCAGACAAGTAATTTCCTCGAATCTATACGCCAATAAATTGGACTTCCTAACACCATCACAAGGTGAAAAATGTATACCAAGTCACCTTGTACAATCATTATGTTTGATATTCAAGATAAGTTCCAAAAAGCGAAATAAATGATGGTCAAACTGAGATGAAGAGAATAAAGAATTCATATGAAACAGAACCAGTGATCTTATGGGGCATTCTTATGTCTTAAAGGACTTAATCTAAAGAAATATTGGCTAAATTTAGACATCAAAACATTACAACACCTCAGAAGAGTTGCAACCATAACAGGCAGAGTAGCAGAACCTGAACTGAAGCAAGCTTAAGAGCAGGGCGTTCTGTTCACAGGGTTGTGAAATAATACAACTTAGAAGGAAAATCTGACCATAAGAGGTTTATCCAAGCAAATGATTCTGAGAGACTAAAAGATGAAAGATGAGCTGAGTAAAAATAAAACCTGATCGAGGTCTTCTGCCACAACAGTGTTTCCAAGCGCAGCAAAAAAGGCTAATTTTAACTTCTCATCTTTTACAGTAACAAGATCAAAAAGGCGTGGAACACTTTCAGGGGTTTTAACTTTGTCCTTCAGCCTACGAAGATGTTCTACTTGCCTTTCCTGCATCAGAATATACATAAGCATTGTGCGTTTCAGATATGAGGAAATGCAACTCGATGAACCATACCTTTATATTTTATCATATCAATGGAAATTTCAAAGACACTTACTTTTTTTTATATTATCAGCAAAGAACCATATCTTACTATTTTAAAGGTTCTTCTGAGGTCAATGATAGGAATTGTAATTATACATTGATAGGAATTGTAATTATATTTGTACCATGGTCCTAGTCAATGCTAACTATCATGTACCATTAAGTTTATTCATTTTCACTCTGTAACAATAGTGCTACAAGACAAACAGGCAGATATCCTTCCAAATATGCTATTTTAGTATGAAAAAACCATGATCACATGTATCCTGTTCCTTGTCTGTTCGATTATGATTTAGCCAGCCCCATAAGCTCATATTGCTATATCAGTTATACGAGTTTTATAGCATGTGCATGTGTCTAAAAATATATGCATATGAAAGGAAATGATCTAGAGAAAAAATTCCTAGCAAAATTGTTATATTGCATTCTGACTTGTGTAAAGTATGAAGGGACAAACTACTAGACTATGTGATGCAACTTCCAGAAGAATGACAAACTATGAGCCCAGTACCAAAATCATGAAAGTTGCAACACCAAGATTCTTCCTGCGAAGCAACTCAACGCATGCTTGTGCTGCAGCAGTAGTCTCAACCACAATATAATCAAGACCAGGACATGCTGTGGACACAGCAATATCATACTTTGCTGCCACAAAGAGATTGCAGTTGTGATCAATAAGAATAAATGATTCATAATCAATCAAATGAAAAGGAAGCAGATGCACAAATACAAATATGAATATAAAGAAATATGTATTAGTAAGAAAATTAAATCAACGCATGTGAATGATAAGTCTTTGTTTAGGAAATGCTTGAACGTTTACAAGTGAAATTCACATCCATATGTGTCAGCATCTCAACGAAGATTTCAAATGACAGTTAAAGTCTGGTTTGTTCCCTAAGTAGCATTTAATTCTCAAAACTATATACGGTGGTTCCTCATTTTAGCTACAATTCATCATGTAAAAGGTGTCAAAAAAGTAATTTTATGTGCTAAGCATACATCTCAACAGGTGTATGTATACATGCATTCATACATACACACATATTTATAAATATAATGTATGTATATATATACATACATATGTGTATATATATACACATATATACATACATACATATATATATACATACATATACACATATACACACACACACACATATGTATGTATGTATGTATATACATGTATATATATATATACATATATTTATTTATTTATTTATTTATATATATACATACACACACACACACACATACACACAAACATATTGCATTGCATTGAGCACCACTTTATATATGCTTGACCTGTCACACTCAAAGAGCAACTAAAGATTTTTTATTCTTGATGCAGGACCAAGATGTCTAAGCAAGAATTAGGCATCACATTGTTCATTGAGAAATATCAACAGGGTTTATAAGCTTAGCTGAATTATCAATTTTAAATAAAAATAACAATAAAACCGATATGCACAAGGATATGCAGAAGCATTTATTGCTTAGTATAAAATTTACCATCGATTGCACCTAAATCACCCAATCGGCCATAAATTCCTTCTATTTCTTTTGACTCTTTAGCTTGCAGTATTGCTTTTAGGACAGAACCACGGTTCTTTTCTGATTCCAGAACAGATAAAACTTCTGTAACTTTCTGCCTGGCTGCTTGTTCAAGACTAATAAGAGATTCCTGTTCTTTTATGCATTCCTGCAAATTGTTCAATTTTTAGCAATCAAGTCGAAGTTTCCAACAATAGCATGAAAAAATTTAGATGCCTAACATAAATGTTGTACCTGTTCCAACTTATGAGCTTCCAATGCTTCAACCGTCATTTTCTCTATTTTAATCTCAATCTCAGCAATATATTGCTTTTTATTTTTTATCTTCTCCAATATCTCATCAATCTGATGCTGTGCGTCCTCAACTGCTTTTCGAGCAGCATCATGCTGAAGATGAAACATTAGACTGGCTCAATGACAATAACTTGCTTAGGTCATAATGCTATACAGACAATTTTAACCAAATTAATGGACATCCAGACAGATTATAGAATTGACAAGACATTTAGTTTGCTCTAAGTTTGAAATCCCTGGATTTTCCATGAATATAGAACTATGGAACTAAGAGTACATAGCCATTTTCAGTTGTCCCTCCATAAAATAATACCCAGTATAAATAAATACCTTCAATAGTTTTACTTTTGTAGTTACTTTCTAGGTTTAGACATTATAACTCCATCATACTACAGCAAACCACCTTTTCTCTCAAAAGCTTGCTTTCAGCACATGCCACATCTAGCGCTCCTTTATGCTTAATTAGTTGGCTTTCCCAAGGTTCCAGTTCTGCACGGACCTCAGTGAGCTCAGAACGATACTTCTCAGTTTCATCTGCATGTGAAAATATTTAGTGTTAGCCAATCAACAGCAGATACCAAATCTTGAAAAGAAATGGTGATCAGCAGTAACCAAGTGAGTCATATTATCTTCAGAAAAGATCACCTCGAGAGCTTGTTTTAATTTCTTCTAAAATCTTTTCTTCTTCAAGTAGGAGCTGTTGCAGTCTAGGTATCTCTTCCTCAAGTTTTGGGATGAGGCTTGACGATTTTTCATTATCAGTTACAAGATCATCAATTTTTGCAGAATCCTGTTATCCAGATGACATTCAGACAATTGTGATCAGTATCACAAAAAACAAAAAGAATGTTGCATACCTTTACAAGTTTATCCTCCAGTTTTTTTATTTTTTGCTTCATGTGCTTAAAATCTTCTCGATATTTTACATCATGTCTCTCAAACTCCTTAAATTGCTCTTTACAAGTCCTCATGTCAGTATCAAGTTCCTGGATATTTTAATGCAAATATCAAAGGAGCACTAAGAAACATAAGAAATTACAAATTCAAAGCATGTGATGTAACAAATGATGCACTAACATAGAAAATAAAAAATTAGATCTGCAGTTTTATAATCAAATATAGCATCAAAAAATTTTGAACTTGGGAAAAGCTCGAGGGGAAATTAAAAGGATGATACTAAAGGTAAAAAGCTTCACAATACAACAGAAGTTGTCAACAGGGTACAGGGTATAACGGATTATGGAAAGCCAAATAGAGGACTATGGTGTATTATGTGATCAATTAGAGGCCTAGTTTAATAGAAAATAAATAGCACATGTCTTATTGAAAAGATAAACAAGGTTTGAGGTCTAAAAACACTAGAATATAATAGAAAATAAAATATATATGCTAATATCCAAAAGAGAATAATGCAGGATATCTAGAGAAATAAAAAGGAAGAATTAACATGAAAAGGAAAGAAAAATCAAAAAATTATCAAAGAGAGCATTACAAGCTTGAAAATCAAATAAAACCAACTTTCTTTCACCAAATCTACTACAATTATAATAAACCATCTAACCTTTTAGGGAATTCCTTGATCCATGACCACTAACAACGCTCTTAAAGATTGCCCTCGAAGGTTATTACATTCGTGCAAAAGTAATCAAAACAATTGAAGATAATTGAACTTGGCTTTGACTCAAATGACATAGACCGAACTCCACTAACTGCTAACAAAATCCATCCTACACCAGTTGTGCTACACCAAATCATCAGCATGATTTGATTAGCATTAAAATTCAAATCTCCAGAAACAATTTACAAAGAATTATGAAGTCTGATGTCCGCAGTCAGTGAAACTCTTTTTATAAGAGAAGCTGCATAATTCTCTACACTCTATCCATAATCTGTCCTCTCTGTATCTATAGGCTAAAATGTATATGGATTGCTTTAAGATTCTTGTGTCTGGTTCATGAGGCTTTCACTACTGCAGATTCTGGAAAAGTACATAAAGCTATGCACGGACGTGAAGAAGTTGCTTTATTGCAACAGCGCAATGACTAGAAAAGTAATTCTACATAGATAAAATTTATGGTAGATTCAGCTTGAGCTGTATTATCATTTTTTTTGTCTTTAATAATTTCGATCAACTTTATAATACGATGCATTCCCTATCTAAAATGAGTCATATTGACACGGTAATAAATTGCACTTATTCGAACCTCAAACAATCATGCTCTGAGAATTTTGGGCATCTAAGTTTGGTTATTTTAGCAACTAAGAGATCCTCATAATGCCACAATGACTTGATCCTTTTAACCCTTGATCATCCTTGATATCACAACTTGATTAACTCAACTACAGATCTATTCACATGGCAAAACCCCCCTTAGAGTCATTACTAGGTTCAACACCATCATGGGGCCAGCCATGTCCTTGCTAACCAACGACCATGCATGGGATTATTTTACCCTAGGATCAAGGACCAGAGTAAGCTCAGCTCCAGATTCAGTTGGGCCAGCAATAAGACAGGGTCAAGTGTCATAGCCAACTCAACAAGAGAAGCCTCTTCAAAGCATGAATCACCTACTACATAGATCTCATAGCCAACCCAAAACTCTCCCAAGTCCTAATCACCTCAAGAGAAGCAATAGATGGATAAAAAGGGAAGAGAAGTCAACAATCTACGCATCAAAACAAAATTTTCTTTGCATATTCATTACTGTTCCTAGTGACAACTTTCAAGTATGTCTAGCACCCAATTTACAAGCCAGCCACTCCGCAAAAGACTTATTATTGGTATGTATAATTTGGAATTTTGGCATAGTTATTTCTTAAGTATTTAAGATACTTAAAGCTATTTTTTTTTAAAGGCATACAACAACAACAAAGCCATAAGTCCCAACTATTTGGGATCTGCATTTTTTTTTAAAGGCATATGAAGTTATTTTCTGGCATAATTATTTTTAAAAGCTCTCTCTCTCTCTCTCTCTCTCTCTCTCTCTCTCTCTCTCTCTCTCTCTCTCTCTCTCTCTCTTCTATCTTGGAGATTACCACCTCCCCTTGAAGTAAGGTAAACACATCCTACCGCTTTAATGAGAAAATACATGCAACATTAAGGACAAAATACACATTTCAAGCCCATAACATGTAACAAAACTGACAAAATTTGCTTGAATGATTTAACTTTAAGCTTTGTTGACAACAATGGAGGACAACAAACAAATGGCTTTAATCAAAGGCTATTAATGAGAAAATGCATGCAACATTAAGGACAAAATACACATTTCAAGCCCATAACATGTAACAAAACTGACAAAATTTGCTTGAATAATTTGGCTTCAAGTTTTGCTGAAAACAATGGAGGACAACAAATGGCTTTAATCAAAGACTATTACCTCTTGTCTTTTCAAATATTTGTTGTACACAGCCTCTAATTCTTTCAAAGTTGTAGAATTCTGCTGAATCTTCTCCCTACATCGGTAGTAAAGGTTTTTATCCCATACATTATTAAATTTGCAAAGCAATGTGATACTTCTATAATGACTAGGACCTCTCAGTCATAAGATTTTCTTCCAAATTTGACACTTTCTCCTGCAACTTTATAACATGGGAAGCAGCATCATCAGAGGCAAGTTTAGTTGCCTTCTCTTGCCATTTTAGAAGTGACAATTCCTTCAACATATAAGCCTCTGCTTCATTTTTAACATTCTACGAAAATCATGAACAAACATAAATATCATTGTAAGTGACAGCATACAAATAATTGTACCAAATTAAGTATATACCTCCAAATTGTCTCTTTCCTTCTCGGCTAGTTTTAGCATTTGTACTGCTGATGAACGTTTTTCATTAAGACACTCAAGCCTAAAAAGCCACATTAGTTTCTTATAAATGAGAAAGATTTTGTGGGTAGCACAAAAAATAAAATGAAGAAATGTTACATGAATTAATCTACACTAGAACAAATGTTCTTTAGAAGTAAAAAGTGTTAACAACACATAAATATTCCTTTAGAAGAAAAGCAATGATATACAAGCATAGAAAACAATGAACACATGATGATACATTGGATGGACAAGTCTTAGAAGATAAGACAAGGACAGAACTAGTTCTACACCATTTTGACTAGGTGACTACAAAATGTTGGCAGTTCAACATTTTTACTTCACCTAGATCAACATGGACAAACAAAACCAAGGATTTAATTCTTTGTCCGATACTGCTTTCGATAGTCTACCCAACCAATGTAGTACTAGTATATCAGAATGTATACCCAATCCAAATAATAAAATAATATCAACAAAACTAAACCATATGGTCCAATACTGGTCAGTGGTCGAACTGGTAAATACTGGCTGATACACACCAAACCACCGGTATTTTAAAACCATGACCAAGACAACAACAGATTTTCTGGCACAGGCATTCTGGCTAGTGGGCATGACAATGTCTGTTAGATCAACGGTCATTTGTGTTTGCTGATTTGAGGAAAGAGTAGAAGATGACAATTAAAAAATGGAATTAATGCTATAAATCCATGAATTTATTTTGCCAAGCTCCTGATAACTTCCTAACCCACATCTTGGTTTTTTGGGACAATAAGGTGACAAAGATGTCTGTCACTTTCAGGTAGTACTTACTCTTCATAAATGACAAATGCTAGCTGTTACAGTTTAGCACAATCCTCTCCCTCTTAATAGGCTTCGAACTGAGTCGAAAAGATTTAATAAAAAGCAATTAGTTGGAACTCGAGCATATAAAAGCAAGCTTTTAATTTTGCTGGGAAGCCCCATGTCAATTATAAAGCAGAATGCATGTCAATCCCTACAATACAGCACAATATTTATATCAGCCAACAAAAACAATGCAATGAAACTTTGTGTGTCAACATACATTCAAGACAGCCCAATAGCACACAGGCAAAAACTCATGAAAACTCAGACCCCTAGAGTAAACATTGCAAAACCTAAGAGGAACAAGTATTATTCAATTATGAAATTCTGTCTAAGCATTAAATACATATGACAAACTGTGACCAAAACTTAAGACTATTGGATCCTTCATTGTACATAGATACCAACTACAACATGAACTCACTGTTTGTAGGCTTCTTCAATCTTTTCCACATATTGATTTGTTCCAATGATATCCTCAAGATACTCTAAGAATCCTTCATCATGAAGCCCTTGGGTCTTTGGTTTCATAAGTGAGATCTGCTCAACTTCACCCTGCAAAGCCAAGGGATATAATTAGGGTGAGAAGAGAAAGGGAGACAACCCAATTACATGAACAAGAAGGGCCTTCTTCTAACCAACAAGCTATAGGAATTTCACATTAACTCCTTATGTGAAGTAACATATTGTTTTACATTGATTTCTTGAAAAAATAAGAAATAATTAAACATAGAGCATTCAGTGTTTTCAATTTTTAGATGTGAAATTGTACACCTGAAGGATCAAAAAACGGTTATTGTCCAAGTCCACTCCTTTTCCCTTCAGCTTCTTGGTGACCTCAGTAAAATTGCTTCCACGATCATTAATATAATACTTTGAGGAGTTATCTCGAAATGCAACTCTGCTGATGACAAAGTCACTGCCTTCAACAGCCTTGTAGGTTCCATCATCCTGAAATGATTAAGATAACCACATGTCAGTGTGATGCTTCCATGATAAATGATCACATATTAAAAGCTCACCAAGTCGATGATTTCTTGAAAGCGAACTGAAACTCCAGCACTTTCCAAGTTCTGGTGGTTGCTTGAATTATGTATCAACTCGGACACTTTATTTAGTCGCATCTTCAGTCCCCCAAAGAACATCCATTTCAACAAGTTGCATATTGCAGCAAACTATACAGCTAATTGAACTATAATTCTAAATTCATGGACGTGCAGGAAGACAATGTGAATCAAATTAAAAGTCCATAACCAAATGATGGACTGACCTAAGCGTCTTACCTGTTTCGCCCGCTTCCCGAAAACAAAAAGCATCGCGTCTATGACGTTGCTTTTCCCACTCCCATTTGGGCCAACGACCGCCGAGAAGCTCTGGCAAAATAAGTTCACAACAAAATTACAAGAGAGATAAGGGGAAGCAGCAGCAGCCTTTGTATCCCACTAAAGCGAATCATAACCACACCAAACTAAATCAAACCCAGACCTTGCAGAGGAAACAAAATACTTTTGCCCCAAAAACAATTGCACAACCGCGACCAAGCTTTTCCTTTTCCTCTCTCAAGAGAAAATAAGAAGAACAAAAGGCGGACCTTGTGGAAAGGGCCGATCCGCTGCTCCCCGGCGTAAGACTTGAAGTTGCGAAGCACCATTTCTTTGATGACGAGACGCGGCCTCGACGCCGACGTAGAAGGAGAAAAAGGAGACCCTCGATCGTCCTCCTCCGACCCCATGCCAGGGCTCATCCCAGCTTCCAGCCGCTTCCGACGCAAACAACTTCCACAAGCGAGTCGGTGGTGAGAGAGAGAGAGTGAGAGAGGCGGGGAGAGGGCGCCGATAAATTACTTTGGGAGGGAACCCAAAAATTTCGCCGTTGGGAGCCAAAAAGCCTTCGCTGAAGAAGAATTTATTGGGCCACGTTCCCAACGCAGCCAACTTAATGGGCCCTACACCTCGGCCCATAAACCTTACTCATCTTCGCAACTCGAATCATAAAGCAACCCAGCGGCTGTAAATGGTTGAAAAGGGTGATCAAATCATCGTCCTTGTCTCCTCTCTTTCCATCTCCCTATCAACAACACCAATTCAACTTCCAAATTAACAATTGGCTAAAAACATGACATAAATCTCTTATAAATTAAAATTTATATGGATATATATATATATAAACAAAGTGTGTGAGACCTGTTAATACATGAAAATAGGATATATATCGTTTCAATTAAGCAATTCAAAATGATAGATAATTAGCTAAATATGATCGAATTAGTGCATACCAAAAATTAAAATTGTTTTGATACTTCCATATTTGGAAAATAATAAACTATAATTTTGTCTTTAAGACTAGTCTAGTCTTAATATTCTTAGTTACTAACGAGACCCTATTCAACAAACATAATTTTTTATTTTGAGATTACAAGATTGAAGCCTCAATTCCCTCATTAGGATTGAATTCACAAGTATTAATGTGCCTGTTAATAGAGCTGAATTCAGCCTGAATAAAATTGTTTTCATCACTTGGATTCGAAATATAAATGTGTATGTGCAAGCAAAACTTTGCATTCTCATGGATCTAACTAAACTGGCTCGATCATCGTAGTGCATGGATTTGGGTTAGTCTACAAATCTCAATGCACTACCCATGCACACTGGATTCTACTCGATTCATCGCCATATCTATATCACTCTAAGCATAACAGTACGTGGGTACGTATGCACACACGCTTTCCATGCACGTAGACTCGTCCGCACACTTAAATACATAAGCACACAACGTGACGTTCTCCCTCGGGATTCATGAGAATGACCAGTTCTAAGTTATTGACCACTATGAGATGGATGATGCGAGTCTTGGAGCAACCAAACCTGCGACCATGTTTCTGTCGTATTAGGTGGCACATATATTTCTCATAGTCACGTTAAGATATTAGATTTGGTTGATTTAATACAACGCGGTATGCACACGGTGCCGCTAAGTCCACAACTGCGGGTCCCAAATCTCCAAGACATCAGTTCATGTAACACTTCATGTATTTTGAATTACTTGGAACTTATTTAGCATCTTTAGCAAGAAAGTGTTGATGGCTGAAATGGCAATGGTAAAACCTCCGAAGGTCATAGGTTTTCTTTCTTGAACAAAGAGTCCGAAAATTTCTATTGGGATCAAATCAAACTCCAAGATATGTACCACATTTGTATTCGAATCATCCCTCTCTCTCTCTCTCTCTCTCTCTCTCTCTCTCACACACACACACACACATCGTGTATAGTGCCTATTGACTATATATGTTCCAACTCAGGTCATATCATGATGACCAACACGAGCAACCATTAGGTAGGATGTAAGACTCTATCTAATCAATGTATTGTTATAACTCGCAATAATTCTACTTGTTTAGATAGACCAAATTATAAAAAGACCAATAGATTTGGGAAGTGTGGAAATTCTCTTGTGTTTTTGTTTGGAGAAACTCCAACAACAGGTCATTGTGGAAATTGTGGTACGACACGATGCACTGACTTTGTACAATAACCTCATCAAGAGAAGGGTTATTATACTCTCAATGATTGGATTAAAATAACTACAATTATTGGAGTAAGTTGGTCTAAGAGGAGTACTTCACACCAAAGCTGCCAATGACCTGAATTCAATAGCATTAATTTTTCATTTTTGTCCTGATCTATAAATTTTTTTTATATCTGTTCTCTGACAGTCTTGATATTGATGGCCTTGAAACGATGTGTAAGAATCACATGAGATGTCCCTTCTTCTGCCCCCTGAGGTACTCTCCTAACCTAAGGAAGAAATAAAGAAATGAACATATAATACAACTGTAGTGATCATATATGCATGTATCTATATACATTAATTAGGGCTTACTAGGGTCATTCTGAAAGGTTTCTAGGTGAAATGATGCTAAGTATTTGATGTAGGTAATTGATCTTATTGTTTATATGAAAGAAAGACTCTATAAGTCATTAATTTTCGCATATAATTTAGGTAGTATCTAAGAGTGTGCTAATCCTATCGATCTCCTAAGTCGAATCCAAGACTTTAGATTTTTTTTTTGGGGGTACTATATTAAGTTTTTCTTTAGAAAAGAGAATGATGAGTATGTTTGTAGATCAAAAAGATGTTTTATACTTTAGTTATCAATCATAAAGTGAATTTGTCTTTTTTTTCTTAGTACCAACAGGGGGTAGATCTTCAAATTTTGGATGTAGAAAATTTCTACCTTGATCATAATCTTCTGGTTTCATGACAATGTCACACTGCCTTTGAGGATTCAACTAATAAATCCTTCCACTTTAGAACGAGCAAGAGGCGTGTTTTCCTTGAGTGAAGTAAAGGAGATAGGATATATCCATAATGTTGTTCCCATAGTTACAACATCCAAAAAACTAAGCTATATATGTACAAGCTTAAAGAAGGTTGGTGCTATATATATCTTATATCACCATGATCAATTAGCTGTTGTTACAAACCATAGTTGTAAGCATTTGTCATCACTTGGATTAATTACACTGGCTTCTGTAGAAAATTAACTTAAATCCAATCATCTTGGAACACTGAATGCACTTAGTAAACCACACTCAAATATTTAGTCTTGGAGGTTAATACTAGGCCAGAAACCGCCAAACCACTTGATATAGTCTAAAGTATAGTCTATTTAATGATTATTATTTTTTATTTTTATCATCCATCAAACCAAGAATCTCTCTCTGCACATGAACTCCCTCTAGAATGCAGGCCATCATTTCCATTTAAAATGTAAATTGCCTTTCGCTTTCATCTTTGAATCTTTATGTTGAAGAGTATTAAATTACGGCTTGAACTGGTAATTGCAGACGGCTTGAACGAGGAGTTTTGGAGCTCACATCATGTGCTCGACTACTACACCTAAATATTTAACCTGCATTATGCTCAATGATGGCGGAGTAGTTTATGTTGCTCTTGGTTGCTTATGAGGTTTCACCATCTAATGTATTGCATAATACATTGGAGTAAGCAAGTGATTGTGGAATAGAATTAATCATGCTAAAACTGGTGGTGATTATACTACTTGGATATCTCTGCACAAACAAATCAATGGAACCTCGAATTGCATGCACACGTGATACGAGCCATCACAGCTTTGAACTCTTAAGCTCTCTCACACTATCTTGCCACTTCTGCATCGCTGCTGCCATGTCGTTGTTCCTTCTTTGAGGAGGAGATGGAGTGTTCTCGAATGATCTTGTCATTCTTCACAAGATATCTGGATGTAAGTTCCTCTCACATATGGATCCTCACAATGGATAGAAAGTACGAATCAAGTGATCTTTCATCAAACCTCACTCTTTCGTTGATGCTTGTTTCTTAGTGCAATGAACAGAGAAAGGATTAGTTGAAAGCAAAGAATTAATGGAGGGGTTGAGAACCTCGTGAAGGTCATAGGCAGCATGAAAGATGTCTTTGACTTCGGCATTGTGCTCGGGATCATAAACAAGTACATTTTCTAGACAAGAAGTTTCATTTTGTCATGGTTATGTGATTTAGCATCAAGACGATAAGGTAAAGGCAGCTCTAGAAATTGTTATTTCGTTATGAAGATGAGAAGTATATATGAGTGTGTAGGGGCAATATACTGTGGTTGACATTATTTCTCTCTTTTCATGCATCTAAATTTAGAGGCAGTAAATGACACTTGAATTTTGCAACAGAAGATTCGATAAACATTTGATA
This sequence comes from Musa acuminata AAA Group, assembly GCF_036884655.1. Lineage (NCBI taxonomy): Eukaryota > Viridiplantae > Streptophyta > Magnoliopsida > Zingiberales > Musaceae > Musa > Musa acuminata. Next base: position 37,760,104 of record NC_088354.1, read on the forward strand.
AATGTTTCTTATTACTTGTCCAGATGTCATTGTAGTTCATTGTAACAAAAATGTGCATGAGATGATTTCTCGGCTCGCTGATGTTCAATAGATAGGACTATGATCTCAAGAAAGAAAAGAAGAAAACAAAAAGGTTATTTTTTCGACATTACCAAGCGTATGTCTAAGCATTCTCAAAAATGAAAAAGAATATTTATACGTAAGAAATCAATTTAAGTTCGGTGTTCTTAGTTTCACTTCTTTCTCTTTTATGATTTCGTGATCATCATTTCTCCTTGTAGTAGAATTTATTGTTTTCTTCTTATCCAGCTATCCTGAAAATATCAGGAACTCAATTTTCACCTAAATTTGCTTTAGTGTGGAATTTTTCCTTCACTTCAATACAATGAACTTTCCAAAAGCTTACATAATAACATGATTATATATGATTCAATAGTTTTTCGATTTATTCTTAACCTGTTGTCTGTAAAGTTCAGAATTCTTCTTATTTGTATATAAAAAAGGAAAGAAAAAAAGGTTATATTGTTCCCTTTTTTCGGTTCATCATGATCAGGGAGTGCTAAGAGATGATAATCTCAGATGATAAAGTTCATCTCAGATCATCTTAGATGAATAAAATGATAGTTTGACTACAAACCATGAAGTCATTTCTGAATCCCTCAATATTTCACCTTGCTTTCATCAATATTATTGAGAAATCTTACACAATAACGTATATTCCTTGGTTTTACAAGCCATTAATTTCTCACAGAGCAAAAAGAAAAGAAAAGAAAGTTCAAGCATTTCTCAGGTATAAATTCCTGGTGGTACTTATTTCATACAACAATCTGAACCCTGCATGCATGCATGCAGTCATAAATCTTTTCATCTGTTTACTCAGTACAGCCTCCAGGCTTTACCATCTTGTGCACTGAACTTCTTAAGCCTTCCATAAAGCATGACTGAGGACAAAAGAATCTTGCTCTCATCACTCCAAAATCCTGCTAAAGAATAAGGTTTGTCCTGGCAGCTCGCTTCTGGGTGCAGTTTCATCAACCTTGAACAGCTATAACCAGTTGATAACCCCACGTTTCCATAGGCACTGTAATAAAAAGGTACAATGAAAGAGAAGTTCAATCAGTATTTACATGGCGATGATAATGATATGCTGAATAGATATCAAGTCTCTTTGATGCTGCAGATTTCATAAGTGATGTGTTTGTCTTGATGCCATCGTCATAGTACTAACAGAGTAGTTTTGTACAGTGAAGCGAAAAGACAATGGGTGGTTACCTTGTCACTTCAAAGATCATGTTCAAAGAGCTAAAATTGAGTGGATCTCTGCGCATCTTCCTTCTCTCGATGATGCAGATGAGAATGATGTAGATAATAATGCAGGAGAGTTGCGATAGTAGTAGGTTTTGCACCCATGATTTCTTCTTCTTGTTTTGCTTCTTGATTCCATCAGAACTTGTATCATCCTCCTCGGCAGGCCAAAATGTTGCGGAAGGAGGAAGGTACCTGAAACCATCCAAGGTTATCGAACAGTATAATTGATGTAGGATATATAAGCAGGAAGAAACAAGCTGGAGAGAAGTACTCACATCATCACAATTATGAACACCAGAACTGCCGGGGAGATGAGGGATGGATCGATGGAGTTTTCACCAGCATGCCTGGAGTTGGCCGCGATAAAGAAAGCAGATACAATCTTCTCAAAGGAAGTCAATCCGTCAAACACCGCTCCGTCCCAGTCCATGGAGCAAAACAGAACCAGCAAAGCCGTCATCAACCCGACGACGGTGAGGGACAGGAAGCAAGTTTGCTTCTCCGGGAGCAGCGGACTGAACCGGGTTTCGCTTGTGCTCTTCAACATGTGTCGGAACTCTTCGCGTTTGGTGATCTTTTTCAAGGTCCAGATCACCAACCTGAGGAACAGAGGGAAGAGTAGGTTGCCAGCCAGAACCTGGGCAATCATCAACAGGAGCATGGTCGGGTTCCTGTTGAAGGCCGCCATGTTCTCGTTCGTCGCGATCAAGCCACCATTGGCGAAGGAAGAAACAGTCGTGGATAAAGAGAACAGGAAGACGTTGATGCCTTTCTTCCTCAGTATATCCCTCGCGTTCGAGACGCGGTAGATGTAAATCAGAAGCAAGGAGGTACCAAACAAATGGAAGGTAAAGATGTAACTCGATACTATATATCTCAGCCATCGAACGCAACTAAGCCTTAGATCCTTCTCTTCGGCCATGGCGGCGGAACCATCCACCGGCTCGATGCTGTCGATGGTGACCACTCGGGAGGAAGCGACAGGTTCGAGCTCGCTGCGCACGGCGTCGACTCCAACAGCGGAAGCCTCGCGCTTGTCATGCTCGGATGTCCTCCGCAGTAGCAGGCCGAGCAAAGTGACAAACACCTCGCCGCCGACGAACATGAGGAGCGTGAGGACGGCGATCTGCGCGCTGGACAGCCTCTCCGTCTCGACCGTGCCGAGACCTGAGACCGTCAAAGCCGAGGTCGACATGAAGAGCATGTCGACGTAGCTAGGGCTAAAGGAAGGGTCGCTCGGCTTCAGGAGCACCATGATAAGAGAACCAAGCAAGGCCAGAAACACAAAGTAGATCAGGTGAATGCAGAATGAGCTCAAGCGGAGGGCGGAAAAGCGGTAAACGAAAAGGACTAGCTGCCGAAGGTATCGGTTGAGGCGATCAAAGCTATATGTTCGAGTTAGGATGAATTCTCTGGCGCGGTTTGTCGTTCTTCGAAGCGACAAAGCCATGGAGATGAAGCTTCTCGTGCAGTACTTCGTGTGCAGGGAACGAGGATGGAGGAGAAGATTGGGAAGACCGGCGAGTAGGAACCAGGTTTTATAGAGCAACTATTCACGCGTCATGATCTCATGACGGAAGCAATTAGAACCAATTTTTTTTGTTATTTGGATTAAATTGTTTAGCAAAAGCGTTTTGTACTTGGACCGTATCCTTTGTGTCATGGATCAGTAGATCTCCCCACAATTCCAATGTATGTGATTCAATTTACATACCCACCTGGGAATGAGCAGTTCTTTAGAAAGAAAATAATTTTATTTCTAGCTTTTTTTTCTTTTTACAAAATCACTGCACAGGTTTTGACTTTTGACAATGTCAAACTAGTCCATGGTTTTAGGTAACAAATAGATCACCCATTGGTTAATTAGTGTAGACCTCAAATTAGATGGGTGAAAGCTAATTGTGATGGATCTACTAGGAATAAGATGGATTGAGTTTTATTTTGCATAATGATACTTATATATATACATACATATATATATATATATATATATATATATATATATATATATATATATATGTATATATATGTGTGTATAATGATACTTATATATATATATACATATATATATACACACATATACATACATATATATATATATATATGTATATACATACATATATATATATATGTATGTATATGTGTGTATATATACACACACACACACACACACACACACATATATATATATATATATATATATATATATATATATATATATATATATATATATATATATATAGTGGTCCTCTCAGTTTCCTTTTTATGCTTTAATGTAGAGAGCTTCTCTTACCAAAATAATATTTGAATAATAACAAGATTTATACAGTTTGAAGAAACACTCTTAAACTCAAGGTTTAGCCAGGTGTTCCTAATAACAACATCATGCTCACATATAATATGGATTTTGATTTTGCCTCCTTAGATTAATATATAATTAGATCTAATAGGATTTTAACTATATAACCTGAATTTGACATTCCTATTACATGTATATTCATCAAACTTTCTACAACCTCTACCCCACTTACTGTTTTGTCTTTGTTCCTTTGCCAAAGAAGAAAAGATGGTTAAACTTGATGTGGATTAATTGGTAATCCATTTCGAGTGGATCAATTGGTATACTCTTCCTATTATAATCAATTTGTTCATGTTTGAAATCAATGCTGGCTTACAGATTAAGTATCAAATTACCCAATAAATGTTCTTGTCCAACACCAACATGTAAATACTCATCTCAGTACCAAAATGGTCAAAATGATCTACCAATCATCTATCAGGGAGTGGAACCACTTCATGGCATAAAATACTGCAAACTCTTTCACATCATAACATGACAGCCACCACCCCTTATTATGTATTTTCTTCACTGGCCACCACAATAAGGTGAGCTGAATCACTTGCTATTGGAGATTGAGGTGAAGAAAATTCCATCCTCCAATTTTATCTTATGGAAGCACTGTTTGTCACCTCATTAAATCTCCTTACAGGTTATGAGCTGACTTATATTTTATATTGCCAATAATGATCATTTTTTTAAGGTTTCGTTTAAACTTAGAGCTCCAATAATTCATGTATTTTAGTGGTATGGAACTATTTCCAAGGTTGAATGCCAAGAGATCCTCGTGGGCAATTGCTATGATGGAATTGTTAATTGATTGTAGTGAACAATCGTTGGTTGATTGAACAAGCAAGTCCACTCCAAGGTTCCTAAAGTAAAGATGAATGGGCTTGTCATCACCTCAACAAGGTCTTCAATCAAAGTTTCTTAAGCATAAGTGAAAGACTTTTGCGTTGCATGGTTAATTTGTCATTGTTAGAGGGGTGAAGTAGGAAGACAGGCTCTCTAATACCCATATTTACCATGATATGATAACCACATGAATCAAGTGTTAAAGCATGTATTATGTTCTTTGCTAATAGCCTAAGGTTATGAGATTTGTGATTACCCAATCATATTTTTAAGATGATATCAAATTTGCTTAAAGTTTGAATCATATTTTTAAGATGGACTTACACCATACACTTAAATTTTGTTTACATATTAAGCTTAAGCTTAGACGACTTGTAAAAAGAGATATTGAAACTCTTATATATATATCGTAAACTTTAGAACATACGTGATGAGAGTTTACTAGATAATTCTTGATTCTCATAACATGTAAGGCAAAGTTGAGTTGAAAGCAGCTTTCATTGTTTACATAATCTAAATGGATTGGGTTTCCACTAGTTGAGTTCTACAAGAATACCAAAAACTACTAAATGATTGATATATAATAAATGATGGTTATCTCCCCTACATAATATTATGCAACTTATACTGGTTTTGTTTAAGTGCTTTATGTTATCAGCATATACTAAATTGTAGTCATTTTGCTGCTTTAACCATGTCAATCAAGGAAGCTTATAATCTTTTTTTATTTCATGATATGATGTTGAGCTGATATTGTAGGACTTGAAATTAATCTTTTCCTATTAGGTAAGAGACAAGAAGAAGAGAGAGAGAGAGAGAGAGAGAGAGAGAGAGAGAGAATACTTTCACACGACAAAGGTATATGCTCTACAAAAAATGTCCCTTCAAGCTTTCGGGAGATGGGTAGAAAGTTCTTCATGTTTTTTTTGGCTTTGATTCACTCATATACTGTAGCTATGTTCTATTTGGTCATCAATATTAGATCCTCTCTTACACTATTTATCTTAATCTGTCCCTAAAATTATAATCCTAAGAGAAAGAGAATAATACATCTACAAATTGTCCTCCACTTAGGCTTTCTCATCATATTTAGTTTTAGATCCATTGTTATGCATAATATTTTCACCATAATTCTACCCAATGAAAACTTAATGTGACATGGTCTCAGATAATCAAATTCAATTTAATGGTAGTAGGTTCATCTCAAGCTTACAAGTCAACTCAATTTCCTTTTTTTTTTCCTGATGTGAAACTAAACTGAGATGTTTAATTAACATTTAGTCTCATGAATGTTCCACCAATGCAGTGTCACATGTTCTTTTTGTAGATGCTAAGATCTTGAAAAGAAGTTATTGTCAACAAGAACTTGACTGTGTGATTAAGAAATTTCTATGAAGGATCATAATTTCCAAGGAGAGAATAAGAGAATGGAAATTTCTTGTAGAAATTATGAACCATGGTGTATCTACAAAAAGTCATAGTTTCTATGTCATAAATTCAAATAAAGTAGGTTAAAAAAGCTTCTATTCAAGTAGCATTCTAATTGTGTATACAAAATTAAGCAACTAAATACATGAATACAAGACTAAGAACATTAAATCTTAATTCAATCCATGGCCTCCATCAGGCACCTGTGATGACATTCGCATTTGATAATAGCCTCATGCAAAAATTTATGAATCAACAACAATATATTTGAAACAGAGAAATTCCCAGCAGTTTTTGCTCACTAATATGTCAAATAAATTTTCTCTTATTGAATGCCAAGTCTCACACAGGATAACAATATTGCCATGTGCAACATACAGAGGCAAAAGTAACTTATAACTCAATTTCCACAAACCTATAAAGAATCACTTTGGATCAACTATCTAATCTCAATATACAACTCCTTTAAACAAACTTAGCTGGTGTCCTTCACTCGATGGTCACGAGTTAAAACAAAATGTGGGTTCTCTTGCACAAGCATCAAATCCCTCAAAACCGACTGACCATATGTACAAGGTTTGCACTTCAATTGGTTTGCAAATGCTTGTTTCCTTCCGTAAAAACAACCCAAGAATTATTCCCCGCATGCCGTGCATATTTACAGTCATCCGAATGCCTGGAATCTATAGGATCATAGTCAAAGACACATTCAGGTGAAGAAATCATTAGCAGGAGCAATCTTGGGTATAGGCATGGATGCATGTGTCAATAAAAATGCAAGATCCTACACTCTGAAGATGCCAATCCTTGAATTTTTCCAAGACAAACTTAAGCAAGCTGATGATGGAGAGATTTCTGGAAAGTCTTGTCATCAGGCAAGAATAGGTATCGAAACCTTGAATCAAATGGGATGACGCTAAAACTCCGAGCACCTAGCAACCTCTGTTTCAACTGTGACGTGGAATCCCGAACAACGGTTACTTGATCAGGGGAAAGATATCGACAAATCCAGTCAACTAACAAGGAATCTTCGACGATGGCCTTTGCAAAACTATGCAGCAATTTTGGCACCAGCAGTTTCCCCTTTTCACTAATACCTATCGATGCTCGAACATAGTCCCTCATTGAGTTCTGAAGCTCATCTTGAACATTATCAGATGTGAAGATCTTTACCTGCATCATGATAGGTGAAGGTCAGTCATATAACTTGCAAACAAGAGGCAATTGTTTATCAGCACATGTTTCTAAAACTAAGATGTAGAGTTGACTTAGAGAAAACAGTTGAACCCCAATTTATTTATATGGTTCCTGTATCCTTGCCGGTTTCCAAGTGAATATCAATTTGAACAGATATTACAACTGACGCAAACTTACTTGTGTGAGCTCACTGTTTTTATTAATCGTAGATGGTAAAAATCAATTTAGACATACAGACAACTTCAATCAGATGCAGTTAAGATTCCCAAACAGACATTAGTTAGAAAACTCAACAGCCATTAAGTCACAGTTGGGTGACAGTTCTCTTGGAGCTTTTCCTAGACTTTGCGGAATGGTGAAACAGTTAAAAAGGTACACGAAAGAATGAGTGAATATCTAATATAAACCAAATTCCAGGATCTTATGACCATAATCTGGTGCTCATGAATATTTGGTTAAACTGTTATCAACACATAGAACAAGGACAGAGCAGATGTTGGTTAAACTGTGCTCATGAATGCTGGAGAAAAATTCTCAGGATAGCATGATGGTATTAGCAATTGTCACTTCAAAGAGTAGACGGAATATCAGATTAGCAAGCTTACCGCTGGCGAGGAATACATTCCAGAACTAAGGGCGAACAATAACAAAGGCTCAGGACCATCGATGGAGTACTTTCTGTGGTCCTCAGAAATCCTAAGTTTGTGAAGTGACAGTGCCAAAGCCTGAAACAAGAGCATGATTAATGGCCATATTGGTGGAGAAACACAGGAATAAGCAATACATTTTTGGTAATTTACATACTAGCTGCGGACGATGCCCCGGAGGTTTCATCTTTAGGACAACAAATTCAATCTCAGCAGCACTGAATGACTGGCCACCGATTATATAAGATGCCTGCGGCACAACACCACTGTGTCAACATAAACTGAAAAAGGAAACGAAGATCACGTCAAAGGACATGAAATCAGACCTTCTGCATTAGTGAAAATAGTTTGATGTCACTTTTAGGTACTCCATATGCTAAATAGGCCTGCAGTTTTCAAGCTACAAAGTTTTATTTCATGTTCTAGAAGAAATCAATTAGAAAGTAAAACTGAAGTATACCCAACAAAATTTGAAGCAAAATTTGAATGAGCAATGACTTATAACAACCAAACCAAGGATATGAAAAGAATTATCTGCAAATTAAAATCAATATTAAGATTTGAGAACATGCAGCAATGTGAAAGCTTGAATCAATTCAAACCAGGTTCATACCAGAACATGAAAGGAAGAAAGCACTACCTAGATAATAGACAAGAATTAGCTCATGGAAATAAAAGTTATGCAAGATGCCAGCCCTTTTGGCACCATATTATTTTGTTTTATGCGCACAATTAGAGAAGCCAAAGGAAATGGTGTTGTCATGCTCAAGTGATTCCGTGTGATTTAATTTATACAATAACAAGAAGAGCCCGTCATCCAAAACATTATCATACATGGTAATGCAGTTAGAAGTAATAAGCAAAGATCCAAATACCCTGTGATTAGGATAATATGGTATCTTCCAAAGGGATTATAACATTAATAGCAATAAGCAAAATTTATAACCAAATAATGCATGATCACAAGCATATAACCTGTATGCTGAAGAGTAACCACGGTTTTAAATACCAGACGGATTGGTATATACCTGCTGGTGTTTGCGGATCCAATTAAGCATCGTTAATGAACCAGACCAAACCAGCCAGTAAACTGCTTGGTATCTCATACCGTACCTATCTTATATAGTATTGAAACTAGGGTTTCCCAGATTTCATCCAGACCGATATGTTGGTCCAAATGTGAACCGAGATGCAGACCACCCTTTTCAGCATGGTCTAGTACATTTTAGAAAAGCCACCCCTTTGAAAACAACCCACTACCCCTGGAATAAGAGACACGAGACCTAGTGCATCTCCCCTAGTCGACGTCTTTCTTCCCTTGAAAACTCTTGCGCCACATGCTGCTGCTCACCCACCAATCCAGTCTCATGGTACTCTTTCCTCCTCCTCTTGAACATAACTTGTATCGCTCTGGCCAAGGACAGACACTAGTATGGCATCCAAAATTCAAATGTTGGCCGTAAGGCCCGTAACACATAAAGACAACAAAGTACTGTTCTTAACATCATCCTCATGATCATTTTATGGGACTACATTTTTAGTTTCACATTTTTGCATGGACTTGGAACCTTTTATACAATTCTCCATTTATACAATTTTGATGTCTTTGGAATCATATTTTGGTAAATTTGTGAGAAATTTCCCATTGCTTCATTTTCATGCATCCCAAGGAGGTGACCTAGGTCTTATGCTTTTAACCAATACACTAAAGAGTTATTTTCCACCAAGGAACTCAATTTCACTCGACCTGGTCTGTACAGATCGGTATTAACTGGTATGAGCATGAAACAGGATGCAGGCTCCCATTTTGAATGATTATTCTAGTAACTTTTTAAGCGGCAGCTTTTTCTTTTTCTTTTTTTCTTTTAAAGGCCCCAGTGTGCCTTTAAAACCAGACCTCACAACAATGTGGACCAATCCAGACCTCACAGTCATCTATATTCTAACTAAATTGCAAATTTTGTAAAACCAAAATCCTGGGCAATGAGCAAAATCTTGATCAGCTAAGTAGATTCAACAAATTGTCCGTTATATAACTTCTGCTGTTGCAAAATATTCAACTCAAAACCATGGAAACGGCAGAATATTAAAGGTTTATGAAATCATATTGATCCTCAGATTCTTATTTGTGTAATAATTACATAAACAATCATGATGCAACTAATAAAAGATAAATTAACAGAAGGAGAACTTACATGCATTATCAAGGCATTATACACATTGATCCAAAAAGCAAGCCTCTCATTGCCACTCATACAAGCTGGATTTACCTTTGCCAATTGGCTAACAAGATATCTGAGAAGTTGCAAGCAGAATTAACAAGCCATCATTATCGTAAGATTCTTAAGTATCTTTTCTAAAATCAAGAGCAAATGAGATTTCATTTATTACTTGGGTTGGATTCTGCAAAAATCCTATACATGCTTCTCTAATATTGGCAAAACATGGACTAGGAAGACAGAGAACAGAAGAAAGAACATGCAGGCTGAGACCAGTTTTCTAGAATGCATTCTAAAACAAACAAATAACCTAAGAATTAAGAACACCAAAAAAGGTGTATGGATTCTCGACAAGTGCAATGAACTTAACAATTGGAGACACCTTAACCAAGACATGCCAATGATTTTGATGCTGTCAAAAGTGCCAGTAATGATCAGGTAGATTTAAGTTCTATCAACTTTTTAAACTGAAATTCTGGTGCTGCACCAATTTCAAAATAATGTAGTGGTGAGCATTTATACATCATTTTGTATGACCCATTTATCAACCCAGGTTAAAAGTTTCTTTTGTCATAAAGCTTCTAGTTTCAACAGTTATTTCTTTTGATCCAAGCACTATGCATGTACTTCAGAAACTATCATTGGTTGCTTGTGGATGCCTCTCAGAATCAGTTCATTGCCATTTATAAGAGAATCTGGTGTTTCCTCTTCCAAATATGGGTATGCTTATTCTAAACAATTCCATTTAAATGAATATTACCTCACTTTGTCTTATCAAACTTGTCATTAACTTTTGATGTTTAAAAGGTCAGTGCAACCATAGTCATAGTCAATCAGAGGAGACTCGAAAGGATGCATATTGAAAGGAAGCATATTGAAAAGTGTGTAAATAGGTTAAGTTGTTTACTCTTCCAATCATAGTTGATTAGAAGAGACTCAAAAGGAAGCTTTCACAGTCTCATGATGATTATGATGCCAAAAATCACCTCAAAGATAGTTTTGTCAATAGGAACATATGATCAACGGAGAACATAAACAACATCCTGCATGCGTAGACACAATGTGACACAATGTGTCTGCATCAATGTAAATATGAAGTATGCACTTAGGCATGATTACATGGAAAGAATGTTGAGCATCATACCTGTAACCTTTTAGAGCCTCAGCAGCATATTCTAGCTGTGCCTTCCCAACAGACATCCAAGTCACCTCAGCTGCCAAACTATAACTTCCAATATTCCTCCAGTTCACCTTGCCATTAACTCCATAAGGATCAAATGTATCCACTTGATCCATTATCTCATCAAATTTATATGTTCCAGTTGAAGGATTACAAAATGTTTGGGGTATTAAGGATGAATCAGAAAAAGATGTGAATGAAAAAGACAGCTGATCAACTGGTGAAGATTGAGAAGGCAGGTACTCTGAAGAAGACGCCTTTGAAGAGATATCTGATGATTCAGATAGACAAAGAAAGATATTTCTCATGCATTTCACCATTTCTTCTGAAAGCTGGTTTGGATGGTTCCATAAGTTTGTTTCTAGGAGATCCTTCTGCAATTCCACTGCATTAGACTCTTGAAGACAAGCATCTATTTTGTTCCCTTCTTCGACCCTATCGCAGTGATCTATGAACTGAAGAAGAAAGGAAAGAGTTGCTTTTGTTAAGCATTATTACAATGTCTTGTTATTATAAAGGAAAGGCGACACATTTTCATTCTCAAAAGAGCAAGCATTTAAAACCCAGACAGAAAGAAGTTTAGTTGGAATGAGACCTGTTCCTCAGGGCATTCGTCCAATGATTTATTTGCCACAGGTAACTCTGAATCCCTACTAGATAATAGATCTTGTTGCAGTGAGCTAGGAATTTGATTTAACCCAAATTTTGAAATCCTCAAAGAAGATATATGCTGAGGAAGGCAGTAGGAACCATAAGCAATCAGAAGTGACATAAAGAGAAGAGACAGAAAACATAAAAGAACATCATATACCTCTTCCCACATGCAACTAGAAGATGTAGATGGCAGTTCTGGTGATAGTGACAGCAAACTTTCTAGATGGTTTTCAGCAAGGCGGCGCTCATCTCTTTCCTGACAAAGTCGAAGTTGCAAAGAAGCCAACTCCTCTTCGAGCTTCGAAATTGTAATTTCCAATGTTGCTATATTATCTAGAAGCTCCTGGGCCTAAACAGTAGTTAATGATGAAATTGCTTACTAAAAGGCAACTATATAATCTTACAAATCTTACTAATAGCAAAAGACCATTGCTGCATACTTTATCTGGAAGCTTGGAAGGAGAGTTTAACAAAGGGCCAGCATTATGTGCTACTGCATTCGCTAAAGCCACATGTAGATCAATCTCTTCCTGAAGCTGCTGCTGCAACTTTTGAACCTGTGTAATTACTTTCAAATTCATGTCAATCCACTTCATAAGAAAAGATTCAGGAAATTGAAAAGAGAAGTTATGCACAGTGAAAAAAAAAGAAGAATTGTTCATGTAGGAATATGTTGACTCTTGACATCCTAAATTGTTGATAATTCATCAACGGTTAATATGAAGTAGTGATGACATTTGTTCAACTTGTGCAACAATGGGAATGTGATGGAGCCTAATGTTTAGCATGTGGTTACTGGAGGACAAATGCCAATACTGTGATGAGATGCTGCTAAAATTTCCACATGCCAATACTTGAAGGATAGAATATATACTTCTTGAAAAAACTTTGTTTCTCCTAAACTCATCAGCTTAAGCAATCAAAACCCAGTTACCAAGAAGAACGAATGGTGATCCAGATTGCATCCTAGACAATGTTTTATTAATAAATATTACAAATAATTAACTTCTGTCTTTTATGACAATCAAACTTGGGCATGTTTTATTCTTTAGATTCCATACAGATTCTAGTAAACCTTGAAATTTGTTAACTGTGTATCCTAAAAATGCCAAAGCACATAAGATTTCCTACACTGATCAATGTTCCAAGATGAGTATCCATTATATGAAAGAACTCGATCAAATTCACAGTATGGGCCCAATCCCATCACCTTAAATTAATAACTTTAACCAGGCAAATCATGATTATGATAGCAGGGCCTAGACAAATCATGATAATCACATGTTTTAATTGGAACTCGCAGAAGGCAGTCAAGATCAGTAATGCACGTACTTCCTTCTCAAGTTGAATTCTGTAGCAGCACATCTTCCGACGCCTCTCTTCTCTTGGACCATCATTGTTCCTATCATCCTAACAAATACCAAGAAATCAAAAAATCAGAAATACCTCACAGTACAGATTTGCTTTCTCAGGTCAGATTCATAGACCAGGTATTTTGCGGTATTGACAACGAACAAAATTAGATGAGTCTGAAGCAAATGTGGCCTATGTCAACATCAGATGATTTGGAAATTTTTATTCCCATTTGCTAAATTATTTCATAATTCCAAAATTAGACACACACTAACACTCCATGCAACAAGGTCCGTCATCAGCCAAAATAGCTTTGCTGGTAGGCTGTCTGAATCTTCTTTCCGATCGAAGATCGAACTGTGGGAAAAGAAGAAAGGCCACACCGGGAAGAAAAGATTCACTCACATCGAGCCCGGAACAGCCCGCAGAGCCATCGCCGGAGGAACACGAAGACGGATCCGAGCGTCGGGACCGCGACTCCTCCCCGCGGCTTTTCCCCACCTTTTGCATCACTTTTTGGATCGATCTTCCCCTGATGATGGCGTTCCACAATCGTAGGTTTCAGCACCAAAAGAATCAATTTTGATCTATTATTTCAGCACCAAAAGACTCAATTTTGATGCGTTCCGGCAGTGAAACCAGAGCCAGAGCCAGAGCCAGACAAGAAGAACGAACCAATTAGGAGCCAAAGACATCAATCCCACGACACTTACAGATTCACGGGAAGGATGACGCCATGGGAGGAATACATCTCGTGCCCGAGAGCTTCTGCTTTCAGGCACAGCATTTCTCTCTCGTTCTCTCTCCCCTTCTCCTCCTACTCCTACTCCAGCCACAGCTACCTCCACAATCCCATAAACCACAGGAACCGAGGATTAAAAAAAGGAACAACTGGAATCCCTCTCCCTTCCGAGAAAAATCCTGGCTTTGGAGGTGGTGGGCTTCAACTCACACTCCCCTGTTCCCGAGGGCCAGCAGTAGTGGGTGCGATGAACGATGGCAGCAAAGGCCAGACGAGAAATAGTAATATAAAAAGACTGATGGAATCAGGAGGAAGAGGAAGAGGAAGAGGAAGCCTTGTGGTTTTGTGGCACAGGGCGCATTAAAGAAGACAAGAAGATGTGGTTGTGTCTCGCTCGATGCAGCTCAACGCTCCATGGCCAACTGCAAGGTCCAAAGAAGAAGACAGCCACCGAATATGATAATGGTAATAATGATGTGGGAGAGGATTGCAGTGAGAGTGAAATCCATCACGAGATGTCACATTCCAAGCTCCCTCTCTTTACGTGCCAAATCTTTTACACAACGTAATATTCCTTCTGAATAAATACCAATTTCTTAGGATTCAACTCTATATATATATATATGTATATATATATAAATTCTTTGTTTGTGTGTGTATGGGAGAAGTTTTGGGATCTCTGCGGGCAATGAGAGGCAGCAAGGAGTTACTTCACCACTGCACACCACCAGAGGAATGTAGAGAACAGCCAGATTCCGGTGAAGACCCGAAGAGCATTAAATGAAAGGGGTAATGCCCCTTCTTTCTTCTTCATTGAAAGAAATTTTACTGGGCTGTTTGTTGCTTCGGCAAAAAAATTATATGTACTTGCAGAAAATAAACTTTCTGTAGTGTTCATGTATTTTGGCAAATCAGATGCTTGCATTTCTTAATTTGAAGGAAATGCTGCACTGATATGAGGGATTGTTTTATCTGGTCATTCATTAAATGAATCTTTATACATTCTCTGGTATCTTCTCTGTGCTTGTTTTTTCTTTTCAATATTAGATTATGCCTACATGTGAAGTTCTTCCTCTGAGGTTTTTTTTATTGCAACTTCTTCCTCCTGCTGATACCTCAAAAGCAAGTCAAGATGTAAGTTTTCATGGTTGAGAGAAGATTCTGTAAAGATCTGTTGCTGATATTGAAAGGGAAGGTAAGCTTGCCATGACAAACCTAATCACCAGTGGGTGGACCACTATGCTCTGCTACTCTTCCCCCACTGAATGGACAAGAAAGAGGAGGTAAAACACTCGAACATGCAGATGTTTCTCATCTACAGTGGGTGATTCAGCTCCCACATTGGTTGCTCGAATCCCATTTCACCTTCTACCACATTAAATATGGAGATCAAACCCAATTGTTCCCAGCATTGTTGTAATCACTGGTTGTCCTTCATCAACATGTGGGTACACCCACCAGTATCTGTGCAGGAAAGTTGGTAATCCCCCCATGATGATGCCAAAGGAAGAAATGGGTCTCATTTCAGTCAACTCCTGAGCCAGCTTCTATCCCCACTGCTGCTGATGATCTTGCTTCCTTTCTGTCAAAAGAAAAAGTGTTGAGAGAGATGAACTACTCAGTCATCACCAGGTACTTATTTAGAGCAGATCCATGGTGTCACTGTTCCATTAGTTGGTGAAGGAAATGAAGGACACTCCAAGAACAGTTGACAATCTCATGTACTAATTTCTGAAGTTGTCAATGTCAACCTTATTAACATCCTTGCATATGTCGATAAAATCGAAATATATGTTAGACATGGAAATCAGAGTGCTCAGAGATACAGGTAAATTGATCACAAAATTTCTGAAACAATCTGGCAAAAATATAGTTGAGAACATTTAATCTGTAATCAGCAACAAATTTTGGTATGTTCCAATACTGACTGCTCAGTGACCAAGATCATCTTTAGGAGACATGACTGATCCATTTGAAGGACTTACCCATCTGGAACTCATCCAACTTTTTAAAGATCAATTGATTGGCATGCAACAAATTAGTGATTGACCAATTAGATCGTGTTGTTTAAATAAAGTAAACAGGAATTATATCTCTGATACCAACACATGAGCTGTCAAGCAGTGGGACACAAAGCATTTCTTCAAACTAGGAGCTTTGATCTTGGAGAAATCAAGGGAAATGTATTCTAGTGTGGTCCATTTAGCTAAAACCATGGATTCAGCAAGCTTTTGTTAAGGGTAAGAGTAACAATTTTTGTATTCTTTCCAGCTCATTTGGCCAGGCTAATAAGACGTGAATAAGGCTATGTATGTGGCTCTTATGATGGTGATAGATTGTGATTCTTATCATATTAAATACAAGCAAAGGACATGAGACACATGCATGAGAGAGAGAGAGAGAGAGAGAGAGAGAGAGAGAGACTGTGTTATACAATAAGCAGAAAGAAAGAGAAGTTTTTGTCTTGGTAGCTTAGAAATTTGGTTTGCTAGCTCTGATGAAATAGAAATGGTTCTTGTTAGAGTTCTTAAGATCAGATCTCACACTTAGAAAAATAGTTTGTCGACAATGGCTGGAGAAGTTTCTCTCTCATCTTGGAGTAGCTGCAGAATCAGTGTTTTCTCTACATCTTCAATTGATAATATGTTAGTGTTAAAGAGAGAGAAGAGTTCCAAGTCTACTTCAACACAACAAGAACATTGAAAGGTGAAATCAAGATTTTGACTTGTATCCATCCATCCATCCATCAATACATAAAACAAAAGATTAGATTTGCCAGCCATTAAATGATCCTCTAACTGAGTCAACATGAATTTTTATTTGTGGTTTGTATCTGAATAGACATATCATTTCACTGATAATTTGCCCAAAATTATCAGCAACGGTTGGTGGATGATTTATGTGCGTTGCAGAATGCCCAAAACATGCCGTCTTACTGAGGGAACGGAGAAAGGGACAGTGTTTGTCCACAGTTCATGTCCTTGTCTCAGATAAAACCTTGCATTTTTCGAAGCCGATAGGAGACATCTTATCAGAAAGCTTACGTATGGTTCAGAGACATCGCCACGGATGATGATATCCAAAACCTGTCTTCATCGCTTGGCCTGCAAGACCTCACTGTCCCCAAAGACACCTCAGAAGAGGAGCATTTAACCTCTCCATGAATGTGCTTCCATTAACGATGATCAACGTTGGCAATCATCCCTCCCTGTTTTCTCAAGTCAACTCCACAGCCTTCGTCTCTTGCTTCACAATGCTACACCACAAAACTTAGATGTGATCCTTTGTGACTTGCAAGTATTGGATTTGTTGATAGAAAACAAATAAAAGATTAAAATATTTATATTGGTGAATAATCAAATATAATAATGAGATAAATATAAATATATTTACATGCTGTAGTTTGACGAAACCAAACTACAAATAAACTGAAAAGAAACGTATCTTCATTTTTAAGTATGGAGAGATTGTTGACTAAATTTATAAACTAAGAATAGTATTATGTAAAGAATTCAATTAAAAACAAAAATACTGAGATCATCCATTTGATAGAAAGAATAGAAGATAAAGAACAATTATTGAAGAAGCTTTGTTGAAGTAGCTTTAGCTTAATATATTAAGGATTTTCCTCAACGGAATAGAAGATTTTCATAATTGAGGAAGAGATGCCACAGCAGAAGGGAACAGACGTTGGCGCAGAGTGGCATTGGAGAAGATAGTTGTCGTTCGTCGAGGAGAGAAGAGAAGTTTTATTGAAGTAGGTTTAGCTTGAATACATTAACATGTCCCTCTCCTATTTATACAGATTAGGAGGGAGGATTTTTCTTAAAGGATTTCCCTTAAAGAGATTTCCTCGTATAGTTGAGGAAATCTTATCTGCTATCACCGTTAATTAATTTAAATTTGAAGTGTTAGTGAGTCCAACAAACATACGAAACACTGCCGTTCCATTAAATCCAAACACACATTGTGCATGGCCTTGTGCTCCGTCTGTCAGGTGATTACTGCACTGATAGCACAGAGAAGAAGAAGAGAGCGTATGAGCGCGTGACAGAAGCCAGCTTCGGGACTCGAAAGAGAGAGCTTTAAGGATCATGCATGCCTCCATGTCGGGACGATGATCCGCGACAGTCTGGTTCAACCTCTACAATCACCACACCAAGAAGAAGATCCTGTTCTAGTTTGTTTGTTAGACCATCAAACTGGATCGTTGACAAAGCCTTGGGAACACACCTACTTGAGTTAGCTCCTTTGAAATGAGTCGATTTGTTCCAAGCCTTTAGCGATGACTGCTTGCATCTTGCCACCGCTAGGTTTGGCCTAACATATCCTCGTCGAGCTCACACCCATTGCTTCTCCACCACCTTAGTTTTAGCCTATTTTTAGTAGACAATCTTCTACCCTATGCCACACTCACTCATAAGAGAAACAGGATGTTTTCATAAGCTATAGTTTGAAAAAAATTATAGAACTCTATCTTTAACCAAACCTCGTAAGACGTATTCAAGGTGGACATCATTATTATCATCATGGATAATATGTCACTGATGATCTATTAAAAATTTGGTATACCTTAACATATTCCATATATCATGAAAGATTATTATTTTGATACTTTCATTATAATAGTTTGATTTCACAAGAAAAGATTACTTCACTCCAGCTAGTCTTCTTCTTCACAGCATCACAACCTAATTCTTGATCCACATTAATTTTGACTGTGACTGTGACTGTGACTGTTGAAGACTTTATTATTAGATCACCTCGGAAACAAACTTAACAAGTCAGAAAAAGGAGGGGTTGTTGATCCCTTTATTGCTAAGTAGCTAACGTCAACATCAGCAGCAGTGTTCGTATAATATACATGAAGCCTTTTGGTCCATGTCAGAATCACAAGGGCTGAGAACGAAAACAAGAAGACAAAGTAGAGTGCAGTCACCAGCAAGACCAGCCAGGGTGCATGCAAGTCCCCACCACTGTGCTTGCAGAGCAGGTGCAGACAAACCCAGTCCCAATACTGCGGAACTGGGAAAAAAAAAAGAAAGAAAGAAAGAGAGAGAGAGAGAGAAAGAGATTGAGGATGGCATGCATGGACAAGAGAAATCAGAGTGGGACATGGAGCTTCGAGCTTGGTGCTCAGTCATCGCCATGGATGTACCAGCAAAGGAGCAGGGTGGCGCAGCGGCGCAAGATGTAAATCCTCGCCCGCTGTTCCTTCACCAGCGCCGCGCACCTTCCGGCGAGTCCCCTCCTCACCTTCTTCCTCTCGGCCATGATCGATACTGTTGATCCACTCCGTGTATGGTGAAGCTTAGGCCATGGCGCAAGGCACACAAGAGTGCATGAGACGCTGAGAGCTCATGCTGTGCAAGTTCCCCATGGGTATTTATGCACACAAGCAAGCATGCAGGAGGAGCGAGGAGGCAGGATGGCTGAACATGGTCAGCATGGTAACATGGAGAGCTGTGTGCTGCATGAAAATGTGGAGCCATGGCCATTTTTATCAGCACCAGGAACATGGTGATGTCTTTTTTGATATCAAAATGAGTGCAGAGGGGCTTATCCTAGCTATTAAAGTGGGAGAAAGGTAGCTTAAAAGGTGGAAGGATGCCAAGGCAAGACGAAGCAAGCTTGTACACAAGGAAGACGGTTTGCCGGTGGTTGACTCAAGTTTGGGTGGCAACGTTTGGTGGTATTCTCTTGCATCTGTCCCAAGTAATATATCTTTATCATATGAAACAATCAGCATATTACTTGATCAAAATTATGAAGCAAATCAGAAGGCATCATATCCTCCCCTATAGCATCGGTAATCATATACTCATATCAAGAAATCCACGATTGCCTAAGGCTTATGTGCCAAAGTTCATGTTGTATCATCAAGTAAATATGGGAAACAGTCCCACTGCTTAAAGCTTCGGCAATGGTCAACTGAGCTCACTTGACAGAGAAGCTAAGCCGACAGGAGCTGTCCTCGAGTCTATTCATGGTGATGAAACCATGGAAGCAGGCCCTGGAATTGATGCATGCATCTTAACGTTCATGGGGACTGGTCACTACTTCATCGTTAGTGCTGTCAGCAGATCATGCACACATTAAAAGATTTGGTAAGATTCATAAGAATGGAGAAACGAAAAATTAATCCATTACAACCTTTCCTAGGAGCCAAAGGGGAAGAAGAGATGAGTGACTGACCCCTTAAGATACATATATTGAGATCACCTAGAGAGTTGGAAGAAGATTTGGAGCAGATGATCTAAGATGATCTTGTTGGATTTTGATCTTCTGCCATCTGTGGATTGGGATTCTGATTCCTTGGATATCTACAGCTCATCCACATGTCTGGCAAAGAATTAGTCAACTGTGGACAGCTCCAACTTCCAGGATTGGAATGGCAGAGACTATGAGATTGAGATGTTCCTCAGCAGGGGGACTTGTTATCTAAGTTAATCCCTTGGGAATTGTCAGCTATCCCTGCATGAGAAATTTCTTTCAGTGTTGAATGGCTCTTTAATTTTGTTTCCTTATGAACATTATGGGTGAAACTCCATAAGCACTTTGTTGGTTTTCAGGACTGCTAACATGATTTATGCACAAACAAAGGTGCTAATACATACATACATACATACATACATACATACATACATACATACATACATACATACATACATACATACATACATGTATATATATATATATATATGTATATGTATACATATACATATATATATATACATATACATATATATATATATACATATACATATATATATATACATATACATATATATATATATATATACATATACATATATATATATACATATACATATATATATATATATATATACATACATACATATCACAGGTTAAATTTTTACATGTGGTTTAAGTAGGGTGGCATTTTAAAGATCATTTTCAATTTCATCTTGTAGACATCTTACCGATTTTAAAATGTCTGTCTCTTACAGCTCAATCTTTTAGCACATGAGTACTATATGATACACTTACAATGAAAGTAGCTTAAGTAGCAAAAATGCCCAATGACTCATACAATATAACATCAGGTTTAATCTCTGCTTCTCCAATGCATGGAAATTGGGATAACCCATGAATTGGTGGTCTGTATTTCTTACTAAGACTAATAAAATGATGCTGTCACCATCTATTTTTTTCTTTAGGGAAGAAAAGGAAAGAAGTCAAACATTAAATGATATGACAGCAGAAGTCAAACATTAAATGATACCAAGATGACAGTTATGTTGTCTCAAGACTCTTTACTTCTTTCTTCTTTTACCTTTTATTTTTTCCTTCTAATGTTTGTACAAACAGTAACTATCTTTTTCCTAAAAACAATAATACTGCTTTTAATTTCTGTAAAGGTGTAAATATAAACCATGTCATCACATACTCTTCTTTTTTCTTCATCATTCTTGCTGTACCATCCACTATCAAACATCTTTGTTGATTTATCAGCAATTCTCCCATATTATAAATCAATTTCACAGTACAAAGTTTCCAATACCAGTCCGTTAAATGTGTGCTCATAGACTCACAAAACCATGTTATATTATAGTAAAAACTTTTACCTGCTCAATACAAAGCTCTCCAAATGTACACACTCCTGATAACTTCATCATCAACTAAGACTGACCTACTTGAAGATGGATTTGGAAAGTTAAGACTTGAGCTGTGTCGCCTAATCCAAGTGGCTTCTTCCACAGATGCTGATTTATGCTACATTGGCATCTTTACATTTTGATTGATGAAATTATATCATTCCAACTTTTACATTTATTTTTATAGATTTAACTCCAATTATACCACTACACAACATGTGTATGTGATGCTTGTAAGATTGAATCTTGCACTTTAATCAACGGGGTATATCCCAATTTTTACTTTCACCACAATGTGTCAACGGATGCATTTTCTTTCCTTTCCATTGTAAAGGTCCACAAAATTCATTTGGTTTGCAGGAAAACCAAAGTGAGGTAAGTTACTAAAACACATTGAACTTAATCATGAGTTCTACCTTCCTGGTAGTGTTGAAAGTCTATAATAAATTGTAATGCATGTGGAATGATCTTATGAAGAATCTCGTATCATTTTTTAGCTAATTTCTGAACTTACAGAAGCTCTTGAATTTATTTGTCACAGTTTCAACTTTTGCTGTTTTCTCACAGTTCATTTTTAACCAACAAATTTCAGACATGATTCTTGCATACTACACTTATCAACTAAGGTTAGGTTTGAAGAGCCTTGTTTCTTTAATTATGTTATTAAGAAGCTCACATCCTAATCTTGCCAGATTAATTAAGCCGCACTCAAATATCTCCATTACCTTTCTGTGATCAATCTACTCTGTGATGGAGTGAAAACCTCATCAGTCACATACCTAAAACCTTGTTGAATAGCTTGCAGGTTAATTTTTGGTATGTCATACTCCCAGTGCATTGTTGTTCTTATCTGTTCAATCTTCCTTCTACTTGTCTTTTTAACAAACACATGGTGTCCTCACCCCGAGAATTACTTAGAACAGGCACTAGGGCACCACCTCGAGAATTCCATATGTTTGTTTTATGTGCATGATTGAAGAGGAAATCCTTACTGGTCAATAGTAAGGACCACAATCAGTACTGGTAAACTTGCATGAAGAACTTGAAGTAGAGATTGGACGGAGAACAAGAGAGAAAGAGACACTGACTTCTAATGGTTGTGGATGATGTTTTGAGGCCATCAGCGACCTGCTCCCATGTAACTAAATCAGCAATCTGCTTCTTGACTTCAGCTAAGAAAGATGAAGAGTCTCCTTGTTCAAGTGGCCACTGAGCCTCTCTGTGCCACCACAACCGTCTCTTCCCTTGGCCTTCATGCTTCTGTGATCGCCAACGCATTGATTAGCTGGTCAGATTTAAGTGTAGAAGGTGACCGGAGATGGGAGACGTGCGTTCTCGTGCTTCCCCGTGTCTCCTCAGTAACACCAAACACGTAACAGCAGGTTCGCAAGGAGTTGGTAACCATGGGTCCCACAATCGAACCTGTTGATCGCATGCATTTCAACGAACGGGAAGCGTTGGATCTCGGATCCTGTGTCCCGTACTTTTCAGCTAAGACGAGAGGGCCCGGCCATCACGGGAAAACCTCTCTTTTAGGTGTCCGGATCCTGCGCCTCTAGAAACTAGCTAATAATTAGTCAAAACAGTGGGCCCATCGCACGTCCATCGGGTCCCGCTAATTTTGACAAATGGAAAGTCTCTGTTTCAGTGTGGTGACTCGGCAGATACAGCCGATCAGCACCGTCGCTTCGGTTCGCCATCCGGTCGGGAGTTACCGAAGCTTTTTCCAACGCCGACCCAGCTTCGTCCCCCGTGCTGCCTACTCTTCTCTTCGAGACGTCGTCGTTCCAATCTCCATTTCGTTTCTCTCTTCCTCCTCCCGTCTCCAGGCGTCGATTCGCCGAATGGCCAACGCGCTGGGGCTCGTCTCGTCGTCCCTGCACTCTTTCCGGTGGAGAAATCGGGCTCCTTTGTGGCTCTCCAGATCCGACAAGAGGGCGCCGTTCATCTGCTGCGCCGCCGGGGATGACGGTGTCGAAGGCCACGTTCTCGGCGCTGCCTCGTCGAGGTCACATCGTCCAAGGTACGCCTTCATCTTAGCCCCTTTGTGATTTGGCTTGGTTTCTTTGGTCTTTGTGGGAGTTATCTTCCGCTGTACGCAAAGTCTGCTCTGTTTTGGTGGGTGGGCGACATGATCTTGAGCGAGTCACCAAAAGATTTAAGATTTGCATTGCTTTATTCAGAATACAGTTGCAACATATTTTTTTTAGTCTAATTGGTTCCCAAGATATTCATATCAAGATATTTTGCAACAATCGGTCCTCAACAGAGGACTCTGCGCGCTGCAGAATGGGGACTAAGTAAACGATACTGATATTGGTACCACGATTTGAAAATCTTAGTTGTTCTGCTTTTGTAAGCTTGACAAATGATAAGGCTTAATTAGGTATTCCATGAGAACAGCGACAATGACTATCTATCTTAGATAGGAAGAAGTAGCCAACAGGCAAAACTCCCTCAGAGAAGGCTTCATCGAAGGTCTGAGAGTATAATGGGTGAATTTCTGACTGACGGCTTGTGCTTATTGCTTGTGTACTAAAGAGTAGAAGTTAATATTAGAGTGGTTTCATGAAGCATGAGAGCTATATAATTTCGAGCATGACAAAAGAGTGTCTAGAAAATTGGACATTGTAGCTCATCAGAAGATTGGGACTCCACGGCCTGTAGGCAGAAGCAACTTAGACATGTGTAGAAGGTCGAATCAATCAAATGGATAGTCTTACAACTCCATAAACAAAGTCTCACAAGACAAGTTGATCCACCCTCATTGTGAATGATTTAAGGAGGATCAATAAAATCATACGACTTTGTGGCATCTCTTGGGGTTGCTATGACCATAACTATATGGCATTGTAAAGAAAGCATTTTCTGCAATCTATTTTTACATGAAACCCTCTTTTTACCAATAAAATAATTTCTAGTAAAACCTACTTTGGCCTAGTATGGTTTCTTTGGCAACTTGGTGTTCCTCTCGGTTCCATAAAACTGGAGTTTATTCAGACTCAATTCATTTTCTTTAAGGTCATAGCGATAGACTATATTTACTCCTTGCTTTTGTTAATGGTTTTAATGCACAATCTACATGTGCACTGACTTTCATGTTTTTGCCTATTAGGCCACACCAAAGCTTTGTTTTGCTTTATTTTATGTATTGTGCTTTTATTTGATCTACCTTAGGTAGTTTGTATTTTACAAAAATGAAGCCAAAGAGTTTTCTGATGGGTAGTTGAACATGCTTTTTGAAACTATGAATCCATTCTAACAATGGAAAAGTGCAGAGTCATTGGCATGGGTTCAAAACTTGTTGGTTGTGGATCGTCTGTGCCGAAGCTTCTTATTTCCAATGATGACCTTGCACATATTGTTGAAACCTCAGATGAATGGATTTCTGTTCGAACAGGGATTCGTAACAGACGAGTTCTTTCAGGTATCTGTCATAAATTACTCAATTTCTTCATTAATTTTGTGTATCACATTGTTCATAAGACCCATCTGCAATTCTTTTGACTCTGTGGCACACTAGTCTTTTTTTCTTGTGGAACAAGCTTCGAGATCATCATCAATGATCAGTCTCATAAAAAAAAAAATTCAAAAGTAGTAAAACTGTAATGACGATGAAATTGTGTCCAATGCTTCTGTGAATGACACATATTATTCCAAAAAGCATGTTTTTTCTTCTTCAGAGGGATGTGCCCATAGGCAAATCTTCCTTTCTATATAGACAAACTACTGTGATTTTGCATGATCTGTATTTCTAAGTTTTTCTCTTTTTTGAAAATTTTGGTGTTCAAAAGGTGCATTTGTGAGGTTTGAACAGAACTTCTGTGCAGCTAACACTAAAAAAAGGTCAGTATAAAACAAATCAAATACCAAAAGGACACTGTTGTCTGTAACTTGACACTACAGCACTTGCCAGGAAACTGTTATTTCAATGTTCCACTGGTGAATCTTAACATATGGTTTATGTCACATAATGAAACTAGAAGTCATATAAGCTGTTGTTTTTCTGTTCTCTTTATTTTAAAGTGCAAAAATATGAAACAAAATAGATCTTAAATTTGAATCTTTATCAGTGTATATGATAAAGAAAATCTTGCAGGAAATGAAACATTGAGTGGTTTCGCTGTAGACGCAGCAAAAGGCGCTCTTCAAATGGCTCAATTAGAAGCTGAAGAAGTTGATCTTGTCATAATGTGCACATCCACTCCAGATGATCTTTTTGGATGTGGCACGCAGGTCTACTTGATGTTGCTTCTGAATGATACTCCCAATTTTTTGAATCTCTTTTAGATTAAAAAAGGATCTGGCTTGGCTTAGATCAAGTTCTTAAATATATATTTCTGGTGACTTAACTTTAGATGAAAATGCCAAACACTCTCTTGAACCTTGCAACTCAGGATATCACTGCATGTGTGCAGCTTTAGGAATCGACAGTCCTTATTTATGGTTGTCTAATCTAGTTGCCAGTTGCATTTAGTCTAAATTTATTTAGTCATTAGTAGCAATTGAAAGTTCAAGCTGCTATTATGCTTCATGCTTCCTGCTAATCTTATATCCTTCCACCTTGAGGAACCCTAGACCCATTGCTGTGAAAGTTGTACAGATTCTCGAGTCAAATGATTTTGGAGCTTGGAACTTGCCTGTGCTTATACATGTGAAAATCCTTCATATGATAATCTTATTGCTTTGATGAGTTCATCTTCTATATTCAAAATTCAATCATTTCTTTTTCATTGTTCATCTCTTCTCTTGAGTTTGCCAGTTCTGGAAAACTTTGTTGAATTTTCTTGGAATCTTGTTTCATGCTTCTCTTTTTGAAAGTGTACTTTATTCAGCTTAGCTCATTAAGTTATGAATATTAGCATTTGTTTCTCATTATGTTTCTGCAGGTTTATATATAGAAAACTTTCTTTTTGTCTTTTTTAGGTTCAGAGGGATTTAGGGTGCAAAAATGCATGGGCCTTTGACATAACAGCTGCTTGTAGTGGGTTTATTGTGGGCCTAATCTCTGCTACTCGCTTCATTAAAGGTCTAAACTACTTTTTTATATGAAAATATGGTTGCTGGTATATCCAATAGCTTATAGCACTAACTATGCTGCTTCAGCTACAGGTGGTGGGTTTCAGAATATATTGGTAATTGGAGCAGATGCCCTTTCACGCTATGTGGACTGGACAGATAGAGGCACATGCATACTTTTTGGTGATGCTGCTGGTGCTGTGTTAGTCCAGGTTGTGTTTTGTTGCCTTTCGATAGAAGAGCTAATTCAACTTATTACACTGTTCATATTGGGATATATTTAAAGGTAAAAGATGTCACTATTTTCTATTGACACCATCACACAATCTCTTTACTGCCATTGTATGAACATGGAATAGTTACATGACTTGACCTTCATTTGTCAATATTGTTAATTTATATTATCAACGCTTTGGATCACGAGTAATTGTAAGTAAACTAGGGGTTAAAAGAAATAAAATGACATTTTTATCTGTCGTAATGAAGATAAGAATAACAGTTTGCAAGAATTCTTAATAATGTGCAAGCTGACATTAAAAGGATTGAAAAACCAAAAGCAAAAGGTGACAGACAAGTTAATTGTATTAGCTGACACTTCCCTCTTGTACTTCTTTTTATCTCTTTGAGTGCTTCTTAAATTTTTAGATTGTCAGAATTTCAAAACAACACTTCAAAAATGACATTTATGGTGTTGCAGCCCAGCACATATACCAATTGTATAGTTCTCTACCATATGGATGCCATATGTGATGGATCCACAAATCTTTACTTGGAACCCAGCTAGCATGGAAGTGTCTCCATGTACAACTTATCAAAAATTGAAGTTTATGACATTCCATTAATTTTAATATTGGTCATATGTGAATACTACTCAGAAGACAATAATTTGTCATGTATTTTAACTTTTGCTTCTCATTTATAATTCTACCTGTTTCGTCATTTAGCTCAATTAAAGAAGATGCCATGTTGTTAACAATAATCTGCTAAACATGCAAGAACATGATAGTCAGCCTTAGCTTTTGATCATGAACTACATTATGTTCTCTGAAGTTTTAGGAAATCAGCTTACTTCGTAAAAACGAAAAGCTTGTTGAGTGTTCGAAAGTTGGCAACTTGCCTGGTTAACAGTTGATAAACCGATAGCAGCTGCCATTAGGAGCTGGAATATTTAGACCATATACAATTAAAAAAGGATGATGCATCAATAAATGTCTGCATCTGCAACATTGCAACTTTGACTGACAGGTTACTTATCACTTTATTGTTATATATAATCTCAAAAATTAGAAAACTATCACAAATAAAAATAGATGATGTAGAGAAAATTTGCTTTTGCCATTAAGCATGGTCAAGGGTGGTAGCTTTTCTGCATATGTTATTAGAGATTTAGGAATACCAATGAACTTAAAGAGTGACCCTCGGATGCGGTAGCTAGAAGAGATGAAATGATTAATATTAGTGGTACGAGGAGAGATAAAGGAAGACCTAAAAAGACTTTAATATAAATTATAAATAAAGATTTAAGTACTTTGAACCTAATTAAACTTATGACTTTTTACAAATTTCAATGGCAGCAAAAGATCCATGTAGCCGACCCAAAATAGTTGGGACTTACAGCTTTATTGTTATTGTTGTTGTTGTTGTAATGAACTTAAAGAGTGTTGCAATGGAGATGGTGGGCTTATGTTCGTTTAAGTGGTGTCCACAAGAAGAATGGGAAGGGTTTGCCTTTGTCACATTGTTTCTTGAAACCTAGGTACTGATAATATAATGTTTGATGAACATGGTGCACCAATGAATTGGGGAATGGAGCTTAAACAACTCAGGACCATGATCATGATCTCTCAATGTGAAATTATAAGACAAGCAATAGGACTAGCAGGATTGGGCAATATGTATCAACGGATCAAGCACAATTCTACAAGAGGTTGGGGTAATGGAAGACGAAGTTTTATAAACCCTAATTTTCCATATAGATTGAAGGAGCCATGTCAACTGAACAACATTAAACAATTTAGCTGTATAATGGAAGTATAAACAACCCAGTAATTTTGTATGAAATTTTCTGCAATGGTTCTGCCTATCTATGAGATGACTATGATGAGGATTTCATTTACCTACGGAGTCTTTGAATCTAGATGATATTTTGACCACAATCAATCATGTAGTTGTTAATGGAGATGGATTGGACCAGCGCTTTCCAACATTGTCTAAACTGGAAGCAGGATTTTCATGGGTCTGCATCTGCTTGGATGATATTCAGAAGTCTCATGAACAAGATATGCACAATGGGAATGAATTGATGTAGCTAAAGGTCAATTTAAAACCTGGAGACCTTAGTTTTAGAAGATTAAATATTCTAATTTTATTACTTCATTACTAAAGCGAGGGGCATTGTTGGAGCTGACTGAGTCAAATGGAGAGCAAAAGTTGGGATTTGTGTTATATGCTTATGTCTATTTAGCAGCTTTATACATAAAAGAAGAATTTCATGACTAAATCCATCAAAAAAGTAAATATTTTCTCTGTGAAAACAAGAAAAGATGTACGTGTTGCTTGACTTTCCATTTTCAAGTTATAGATGATTTCTGTGCTTGTTTGAAACTCTACGAACTTGACATATTTAGTAGAAAAAAAAATTATATTCTGGCCTAAGGCCATCTATCTTTTTTCTTATTTGTTATTGCCTCATTATTCTTTTGTTATTCTTCCTAGTTTTCCCTATATTCCTTTTCTCTGCCACCTTTTTCCCCTTTTCTCTCTGCTGTAATAGCATGCCTACTACAGACAGCTGCTGTTTCCTTCTCTGAATTAGACTAAACTGCAGCTAGACGGTTCAGACCTGATGTTTTTGGGATCATTAAAGCCCTTTGCCATCTTAGTTAGGTTATGTGCTGTAGAGATTGAAGATTTAAAGTATTTAACATGGTAGGCACAATCTTAGGGGCTAAAAGCAATGTGAGGGAAGTTCTCTTGCCATTATTTTATTTATATTCGTATCAAATAAAGTTTGTTCGATGCATCTATAAAATTTTCCTGCTAAAAGTTTAGCTTACCTTATTTACTCCTTGCAGGCATGCCATAGTGATGAAGATGGCTTGCTTGGCTTCGACTTACACAGTGATGGCCATGGCCATAGGTGTGGATCTATGGGATAATCTTGATCTATATTTTCTGTCCATTAGTCTCATCCAATGACCGGCTATGGTTCCATTGCAGGCAACTAAATGCTCTAGCCCAAGGTGACGATGATAAATTGATCTCAAACAGTAATGGTGCTCCTCTGTTTCCTCCAAGGAAATCATCATTTTCTTGCATCCAAATGAATGGTAAAGAGGTCTTCCGCTTTGCTGTGCGCTCTGTACCACAGTCTATCGAAGCAGCACTGGAAGAAGCTGGCCTCAGTAGCTCAAGCATTGATTGGTTGCTACTTCATCAGGTAAACACCTACCAGGCTGCAATTCATTGTAAAATTCTCTAATTTCCTAAAAGTTGGTAATGAATACTATTTGGCAGGCAAACCAGCGGATCATAGATGCTGTATCCAACCGATTAGAGATCCCTTCTGATAAGGTCATATCAAATTTGGCAAACTATGGCAACACAAGTGCTGCATCCATCCCTCTAGCATTGGATGAGGCCATCCGGGGTGGCAAAATTCAGGCTGGCAACACCATTGCCACTGCAGGCTTTGGTGCGGGACTCACATGGGGTTCAGCGATCATAAGGTGGAGATGAAAATGGAGGCAGAAGTTGTCTGAGTGTATATCCTCGACCTTGTGAACATTGATTTCCTGAACCATCTTGGATTTCTCACATCATGATTCAAGTAGAAGAGGGGTTAGTTCCTTTTCCTGTCCATGTTTTGGTGACCATTTCCTAAACTTACTGGTTTTTTATTTACTTTTTCAAGTAAAATTGTTTTCCAAAGTGAAATAATGAGCACCCAAGCATTATTTTCTCTTGGCCACAATGGGGAACTGAACTAGTAGTGGTGTAGGACAGCAACCCCAAATGCCACTCTAGGTGAATTTGCTTCATTTGATCAGTGTGATGAAGCTGGCAGACCATACATTAATATCAGAATGTTAGTTTCCTTGTAGAAGCACAGTCGGTATTGGATAAACAATTAAATTCTTTTGTGAAAATGGTGATGTTCCATTGTCGATATATCTGATGCACAAATTGAGGACTTTGCTGTTTATATTCCTAAGCTGTGGCTGATTGTCTGATATTTTCCATTAGTCCAACAATAGCATTTCATCATCATAAATTTTGATTTAAAGAGCAACTAGATTTACTGTCTACAATGAAATGCCATGAGTTGTAACAGAAAGAATTGGATGGTGCCACCTTGTTACTTGCTGTTTCAAGCTGCAATGCATATATATATATATATATATACATTTGGGATTAATGACATGGATTTTTACTGTCATTGAACTCTTTTCAAAACGAGATCTCTAGTTGAATTAAGAATATCTGGATCTTTATTTGTAATTTCTAATACAATTTTTTGAGATCATCTTTTATCTAGCTTACCTCTTCTAATTATAACATTTATGATTTCTCCTAGCAGAGGCATATGTCCATGTCACCTCAAATGATTCTTTCTCCTTTATTTATTTTTATTAAAATCATATAAAATTATTCATGATTGGTTTTTTAAATCTTTGCTAATAATTCTACACTTCCACTTTAATAATTTTATCTCAGTGGTACATATTTTTGCTTCTTAACAGTCATTGCATGGTTATGTTAGACATAAGATGCATGGAAAATAAAAAATCTTGTGTTTACACTACTGTAGTCAAAATTCTTTCAGAACCTCATGTTGATTGCTTGCATGTGATACACCATATTGACGCAAAGGCAGTCAAAGTCTTGGAAGTGTCTCCTTCCTTTGTTGTATGTTTGTTTCTTTTTCCCCTTTGTTAGGTAGGCAGACTTGACAAACCTTGGAAGGTTCCTCGTGCCATTTTGTCGTCATCCATTGGAACAAAGAGGAAACGAAGGAATTAGGTGTGTAACAAAGCCTTGTTGAGACTAATTACAACTTATGTAAATTTGATGTAGAGATTTCAATTGAATGTAGTGGATTATTGTAAGTCTTTCAGATGGAATGAACACATGAGGGGGATGCAATGAGTCTGCCTCTACTGTAAGAAAAGTGATTCCTTTGACCATCTTCTAGAATTTAGGCAACATGCAGCAGATATCAAACAATTAAACATTGCTAAGTATATTTCTCTGTAGTAAGCAACAAGTTAATTTGATGTTTCTCATGGTCACCACAGAAGGATAAAAATGAGATTAAAATCTAAATATTTTTAGGTCCAAAGTAATTCCTTACAGCATATCCACATTTATTTATGTTCCAGAATCCTCATTTGTTCATACATATACATATTTATATAAGAAAAGGAAAAGAAAAAGCTGGAGTGCAAACCTTGAGGAACAAGTCAGTTGGAGCAACCACGACCATACAAGAGGAAGAAACTTGAAGTCAACCCCAGTGCGGGTCAATTCCACGCTCGACCGATGAGCGCAATCCACTGCCGCCCGTCTTCTTCCTCCTTTCGCCGATCGAGCCGTGTCAAAGGAGCGAGCCAACCTCCTCTGATGGTGCAGGTTCCCAGAAAGATCCCATAACACACACGCGCTTCCCTTCTCTCTCACACACGCACTCGCATCCCAAGACATGTTCCCCATGAGTCCTCCCTCTCGCTCACGCACCAACAAAGTCAACCAGGCCCACCCACATCGATGGCGGAGATAGTTTTGTGGGACTCGAAGCTGGGACGTGAAACACTTCGTTCAAATCCTTCTTGGACCGCAGCCCTCTCGGTTCCAACCTTTGACATGGTCTCCCCTACTTGCGTCTCTGTGTCTCCGTCTACCCGACTGCGACTTCTATCGTCACTGCTACTGCAATTATCTCCCACAGTTTGGCTTCCCTTCCCCTTAAAGTCTTGGTTCAGTTCGGCACTTGCATCACCTTCTTCTTCCTCGACAGCTGCAGCAGCAAGCTCATCTCATCCTAAATCTTCCTTTGGAGAAGGCAGGGAAGAGCATAGATAGGATGTCAACGCCAGGTGATAAGTTCGGTGGCGGAGGTGGTGATAACACGGCCGTCGTGAGGATCAGCAGCGAGGTGATGGTAGCGGCGGTCGTCTTCCTCTTCATGGTCGTCGTCTTCGTCTTCTTCCTCTACCTGTACGCCAAGCACTACCTGCGGCCCGACCCCGCACTCCGGGGGCGCCGCTCCCGCGGGCGCTTCGTGTTCTCTGCGGCCGACGAGCTCGGAGCCGGCGCCCCCGGGCGCGG
Source organism: Musa acuminata AAA Group (assembly GCF_036884655.1). Lineage (NCBI taxonomy): Eukaryota > Viridiplantae > Streptophyta > Magnoliopsida > Zingiberales > Musaceae > Musa > Musa acuminata. Next base: position 37,792,990 of record NC_088354.1, read on the forward strand.
CCTCGACGCTGCCGTGCTGCGTGTGCTGCCCGTCACCGTCTACCGGGCCGCGGACTTCAAGGAGGGCCTCGAGTGCTCGGTCTGCCTCTCCGAGCTGTCTGACGGCGAGCAGGCCCGGCTGCTGCCCAAGTGTAACCATGGCTTCCACCTTGAGTGCATCGACATGTGGTTCCATTCTCACTCCACCTGCCCTCTCTGCCGGAGTCCCGTCGGAGCTGAACCTTCCACGAAGCCGGATTCCGATCCCGAAGCGCAAACTCCGCCGCTTCAGACTCTTCAGGAGTCGCCGGTCTTCCCAACGAACGTGCTGTTCTGGGGCGACCATGATCAAGTGAACGCAGGGAGCTCCACGACCGACACGGTGGCGTACGGAGGAAGCTCACAGGAAGGGCCATCGAGCTCTTCGGGCCGCTCGGGCAAGCCAGAAGGTGCGCTGGTGATCGAGATACCGAGGAGGGCGGCGGAGGATCTCCCGTCGCCAATCTCGCCATTGCCATCGAGTAGGATGGCCATGGAAGAGACGAGATCGCCGGTGTCGGCGACTTTTAGGTCGCTGAGGAGGCTTTGGAGCCATGGGAGGTGGACTGGTTCTTCTTCTAGCCCGAGGGGAGGCGATATCGAGCAGGGTTTGGGGGGATGTGCAGAGACCAGTCTTCCACCTCCAAAATCTCCATCCAACTCCTGAGTCTACAAAAGTTGCAGGTGGAAATGGATGTTCTTCTTCTTCTTCTTCTTCTTTCTGTTGTTGTTCTTTCAGATTCAGGGAAGCTGTGGAAAGCAGCTCTGCTCTGTAGCCAATCTCTAGTTCCAAATTGCATCGGTTGCTTGCTTGCCGATCATTGGAACTCATTGGATTTGTTGTTTATTGATGTACAGGAGAAAAGTACCTGTAAGGTGATGAAGAAATCTCATCATCTCTAAGAAGTCATCAGCTGAGTCTGTCTGAATACATTTTGATTTATTGATCCAAATACATTATAGTAAATGCAGGGTTTATAGATTGGTATGTTACATATTATAGAGATGCATCAATTTGCATCATTCATTCTGTTCTCAGAATTCATCATCAGTAAAAATTGTTTGTTTAGTCTGATACAGCAAGGTGATGTAGAATCAATTATATTCTAGTATATAGCATCAGTATCAATCATATTCTAGTGGGATTTGCAAGTTCTGGATGTTGTTGACCAATTCTTAATCCCATTTCTAGAATTCTCCTGAGGGCTCAGATAAGGAGAGCACTGTGAATTCAACTCTAAATTGACAAGTCAATCCTGGCAAGCTTCTGAAAAACCTTAACAATATAGTATGTCAAAATGGATTTTCTTATGAATAACATTCTTCTATCAATGGTTTTACGGCATAAATGCTGATTGGGCTGATATTACAATCGATATCTATGTGTGATCTCTATTTACCCTTATAAATAGAGACTGTTTCACAATTGAGCTCTAAAATGCTGGCCTAAAGTTTGATTTGATTCAGTCTGCATCTTGAATGAGATTGTTCATGTAGTAGCAACAAGGTTTTGATGCTCACTGTTGTAGTGGCAACTTTTGCTTTTCATTAGAATGAACAGATAGTTTGCTGCTTCTGGTATTGTAGAAATGAAGGTGATTGAGTTTGCACTGCAGCTGTTCTGAGTTCTGAAGCTACAATTATCTATAACAGAACTCAGAAGAACAGAAACATGATCTCTTATATTTGGGGATTGGGGGAGTAGAGGACCATAATTAGCTTACAAGCTCCATAGGAAGAATTCTCCTTGGCAAGATAAGATTTTTCGGTTAACCATTAAGAATGAAGTATAAACACAAACTGCAGAACCTCAGGAAGACATAAAGAAGAACAAGAACACCAATAAGTAACATTCCTAGCTTGATCAACCTGAAAACAAGCCACAAATTTATGTAAGACATTGGGAACTCAAAATCTGATTTCTTGTTCTCAAGATCGACTGGCCTCTCCTGTTACTCCTACAACTTTGACTCATATATTTTCATCTATGATCACAGGGACTATATGATTAGCAAGACCTCAATCCTCACTTCATCTCATCTTAGCTTCAGTTGGTCATAACTCTCTATTTCAGTTTTGCTAAATTTCTTTTTTTTTTCTTAAAGTAGGCTTAAGTTTTACAGAATCATTTTCATCTGTGCATATATGAAAATTCGCAAAACCTATCTTTTATAGGTGAATGATTCTTCGAAGCCAAGCTGTAAATAGAGGCATTTTTTCACTTAAAATTATGAAGCTATGAACTCAGTGCAACCGAAACAACTGAACATAATTGTGACATCTCTGCAGCTATTTTTATGTTCTAACGATTGAAATTCACTCAAAGAAGGTAAATTAAAGAGGTTAATGAAAGAAAATAGAAATAGAAATCATTGTGATTTGTGTATAGTTACCCTTTATAGGTTCTACTTGTTGTTATTCCAATTTATATATTGTTTGCTCTAAGAAAAAAGATATTGTTATTTCTTTTGCACCAAGAAAAAGATTCAATTGGTTTCATCTTTCCAACTTGAAGGTAGATTCCTATTAGTGTAATTGAATTGTGCCAGAAAATGTCCACAATTCTTCTTCTTTTATATAAATTCTTTCTTGCTCCAAGAAGTTTTACTTCTCAGAGGGAAAACATCATGACTTCAAGGAACTTCACTTAGATCTCCACAATTCAAAGTATACTATAACATTAAAACTTCATTTTCAGAAACCAAATTTACATATGATAAGTTCAATGCCTTACATCCATCAGTAACAATATCTGGACTTATCTAAAGAGTAACTCAGACCTGATTCACTTATTCTAAGCATGCCTTTTGATGCTTGCAAGACAGTCAAATTTATCAACATACCAAGCTCTAGCTATGATCAATAGTAGACTAGTAAAAGGCATCTTCATTAGCCTGAATCATCATCATTCTCAGGAAATTAGGGACTCTATTCCTGTAAAAAGGAAAAAAAAAATCTCTAAGTGCTCAATTGTCATTGCAATATGTTTATGGTAATAAGTTTTGATCAACTATACCTTTCGAATTTTTTTCGTGCCAAAGATCGTTGATCGAATCGTGGTCCTTCATCAAATCCTTCACAGACTATTTCTCCCTTTTCATCTCTGAAACATATTACCCCCAGGGCTTGATCTTCAAAAACCTGGCAATAAAAGAAATAAGAACCAAAGAGATCCAATGAACACCAAAATAGTTGCTTGAGTTGTAGCAGATCTTATACCTTGGTATCTGTACCAGATGTGTTTGATGAAACTGATACTTTGGGTGATATCTTGCTGTTATGACACAAGGAAGCTCTGCTGCTGGTCTTCTCAGGATGATAACCTCTTGGAATGATGATGTTAGTGTAAGAGAATCTGATTGCCATGGTGATCAGTCCTCCTCTACCTCTTCCTTCTCTAGAAGATAGATTGTTTGCTTTCAGAGCTTTCAGAGGAAACTGAGAGGGAAACAGAAGACCTTAAGGTCAGGTTGTCACATTCCTATGCTGCTAATGGAGTGGAAAGCAGAAGGGGGAGAGGAAGGAGATCTGAAGTTTGATTTCTTGATCTCCATTTGATTGACTAAATTGCTTTGCCATTGAGGACAGTTTCATCATAGAGTTGATGGTGTGTTGACCTTTTAGTAATGTAATCATGGTGATCTGTCTCATTTGATCAAATAGATGAGGTGTAGAGGTTGCTAAAGAGTGCAACAACTTAATGTCAAAAAGATGATGAGTGCTTGCAAAGTCTTTTCCATTTCTCATTGTTTCTGTTATCCTTATCCTGTTGCATAGCAAGTGCAGGTCCACTCAGGTCTTTTCTTTTCAGAGGAAATCATGACATACAACTATTGATGCACATAGTCAATCAAAGAGGGGTGATTTCATTGAGATATCAAGGAGGGGTGATTTCATTGCTGTTGACAATACAAACTTGATGTATGAAATCTCTAAACCTTGGCATAAGCCTATAACTTGAATATAACCAAGCAGAGAAGAAAAAAAAGGAAGAAATATTAACTATAAATTCTCACTAAATATGTGATCTTTAACTGAATTCTCTTCTTGGTTATGAAGAAAAATGTTTCAAATATCGATTAGACCTGTATATGTCAGCCCATCCAACTGACAATTGATATCAAGTTGAATTGCATGGATTGGTATTTTTTTATTTTTTAAAAAAATTTCTATGGTATAATATCCAATATATAAGTAATGTCTTCGTCCCATAAGATATCGCAATCGATAACCGATAGAGATTTTAAATCTTAAATAGAAACACCAGGGCATGAAAACCTGATCAGGTGGAAGGCTAATACCAGACTGATCTGGCTCAGTGAAAACCTGCTTAATCCATGAGTGTGTGGGTTTTAGTTGTGGTCCTATCATTCTAATAGCAGGTCTCAATTATCCATGCAAATGCTGTCCAGCTCTATCTCTCCCATTAGCTTATCCAGACCTCTTGTTTTAATGCAAATGGTAGTGAACATGAAGTCATCTGCTATGTGCAATTTTTGAGCTGGTTGGCCATTTGTGGGCTGTATTCGGGTGCTGCCTGCCTTCACTCAACTTGCATCTTCTTTGACAGGGCAAAGGAGTAGAAATGGACTAGAAAGTGATCCCCTCAGAAGAAAAACCCAAGTAGCTCACACATCTATAAGCATACTGATGAAGGAACAAAAAATCCTCAACTAAGGATAATTCAAATGACAATGGATTGATCATCAAATGGCTGACAAAATCTACTTAAAATGTTGCATTCCATGTCATGAATAGATTGTCATTTCCAATGGTTGAGTGTGTTGAAGATTACATGACTGAGAGAACAGGGAATGTGTTCAGCTGAATTCCAGCAGCTTCCCTGAGGTCTAGGAAAGGAGGTAGGGAAGACAAGTTTTACGAGCTGTTACATAGCCCCAACTCCTCAAGCTTGACATGCTGAATGCATCATCAGATTCCTAATCCACTTTGGATGTGGTTCTATCAACTCCTGGAATGCTGTAGCAGACTAAGAACAATGCAATGTCATTCCTTCAGCCCTGTTGGATTTCCTTCTACAATTGCAGAAGAGAGAGAACAAAAAGAATTAGTGAAACATGAGGTGCATTATTCAATTCCATTGCCGAAAAAGAATGCAGAGTAAATGTATGATGGTCTCAGCTACCATGGAGCAGTGGAAGGAAAGCATATACCATCGTCGATGAGGCCCTTGGCATGTCGTTCCATGCACTGGAGGATGTACTTGAACGTCTCGATCTCACAGGGGATGGTGAGCGCGCCCTTGTGATCGAAGCCGAACTCCTCCTCGGCCTTCTGGAGCAGCAGCCTGAACACCGGGAGGCCAAGGTAAGTGGTGGGGATCACGAACCTCCGCTGCTCCGGTCCTACGTACACCGGGCAGTACCCCTTGGGCACGTCCGGCGGCGCCTCCGGGCTTCGACAGCACTCCTCGTCGGAGTCACAAAGCAGCAGCGCGCTCTTCAGCCGCTTGTCGACGGCGGGAGGCACGCCAGCCGCCTTGCGTCGGCCCTCCTTTGGCCGGAGGGCAGCGGAGTGCCATTTCTGAAGGATCTCCCGCAGCCTCACGATCTGCCTGATGCCGGTCAACTTCCCACCTTTGCCAGCCATGGCCGCAGGAGGAAGCTGAACGCTCATCAGTTGTCAGTGGCCTCCGGCGTTCATAGCTCCGCCTGCACAACAATTAGATGATCATGCGACGATGATGGCAATATCTCAACACACCTCAATGACTCTGCAACAACACGATTACTGCAAACTGCTCTTCTGGATCGACCAATCAGTAACATTAGCAGCTCACATCACAAGGATTACTTGGGAGATTAGATCAGGAAGAGCCAAGTTTAAGTATGACAACATGCAGACAGGGACAAGGATGATACCAACATAGCAGCACATGGTGACAAGCTTCAACTGGAATCTCGTACAAGATCTTACATATAACAAGATTTTATATTTCGGACAACTTCGATGCACCATGTGAGGTTCCTGACATTAAATCTAATCTAATTCAATTCTCCTTACACATGTATCAAATGGAACCATCCACAAGTTCCAGCTGCGGGTGAGTTAACGAGGATTTGGACATCTAATCTGGGGAGTCACATTCATGACACAGCTTCGCATTTATTAGAATAACAAATCTGGCAAACAACATTCCAGGATTCACCCCATGGGATGGAGAAATTGGATTGTTACAGCAAAAAATGACACTAATTTCGTAGGTTTTGGAGATTAGTTCTTGAAACAGTTTCAATTGAAAGAAATAAGAACAGATGCAACCCTTGTAAGTGCCATAAATTTCCTATATATTATACATCTATTGCGGTGATGAACTAAGAATATTTAAGCTATAAGATCGCAAACTAAATTACAGGACAAGAAGATCAAATTGCAGATTCCACTCCTAAGAATCAAATATGGAATTAATCATAGATAAGACATGTTTGGAAACTATTGATACCTTGGGAGGGATTAAAGATGAGGTGAGGCTGCCGTTGTAAATGGAGAAAGAAGAGTCTTGGGAAGACGAAGAACAAGAATAAGAAAGGAAGAAAGGAAACCTAGAATGACGAAATTACCCCCGAAGTTTGAAGTTGTACCGCACATAAGCGATGTCCCCCGAGGGCAATATGGGAAGGGCAAATAATAGTCGAGTTGGCCCGGTCAATGGTCAACGGTCAACGCGTCAACCTCGGACGAACATTCCCGCCCGATCGAAGCGCCGAACGGACGGTCCTCCGTAGAGGCCTCGCTGGCCTCCTCCACGCCGTGCGATCCCCGACTCATCGGACGGTCGAGATTGATTGATTGATTCAGAAATTGCCCAAAATGGATTTAAGTAAATTTCACTATTTTGAACCATTAAGGAAAACATATTTGTAGGTACAAATCTTTTGTCATAGTCTTCAGAGATGAAATTATGAGAATAAAATATTTTTAATAATTTTAAATTCGGAAAATATTATTTAATATTGATGTTGTCATCCTAAGAGTTCTACCTTATCATTGATCTGCCATACGTTGGGTGTGACTCCACCGACCCAAACACCACGAGTGGGTCCAACGTGGGCTCCAACTTTATTTCTCCAATTATAAGAGAGATAGCCAGATAGGTCAGAACGGAACACACGTAACTTCCACTTTCTCTGGGACCCACACGTTAGTCCGGCAAACGACTCCGTCAACGTTGAACCCGAGAGACGTTTCTAGATTTCAGACAAAAATATCTGCGCTCCAAACCCATCTCGATCGTTCGTCTATATACGCACCGCACATCATACGGTCTGCAACGGGTAGTGACTAAACCAACGTAAAGCGCGATCTGAGTCTTCGTCTGGTTAGGATTCTGTGAGGACAGGGGCTGTGGTGAGGTTACCCTAAGAACCTCGCTGCAGCCGGAAACTAATAACAAATGTGACGGACTGTTTCCGGATGGCTGCTAGGAGGAGGACGCGGAGGAGCAGGCCTCCCAGTCCTCTACATTTGCATTTCTGCCTCCTCTCTCTCTCGCGTCCTCCCTCACGGAATTCTTCCTGGTCGCGTGCCTGAGTCGTGGGACGCATGAACATGGACGAGCTTTGATCTGTTCCTGCGAATTTCGGAGGCCTCGCGGTTGCAATGGCGGCCGAAGAGGACAAAAGCGGCGACTTCTACGCCGTGTTGGGGCTCAGGAAGGAGTGCTCCGAAACCGAGCTGAGGAATGCGTACAAGAAGCTTGCCATGGTACGTTTGGGACTCAAAGTCTCTTCTTTTCCTCAAATCGATGGCCGGCCTCGGATTCAATCGACTGGAAGAGCGGAAATATCATAGCTTTGGTGTAATCAAAGCGATTTGACGGACGATCCATCGAAAAGTTTCGATTTTTACCTTGTTCTCTCGGGCTTTTACGTTCGTTCTGTATGATTACTCTATAAGGTTCTTGTTTCCTTGAATGATTTTGATTGCCGGTGTTTGGAATTGGTAGGAACTGCATCATTTCTTTAGATGATTCGGGGTCCCTTTTCATGATCTGCTGTCATCGTCTGCGGTTCTCGCTTTCGAACGATAAAAGCTGTGATTCAACATTTGTAAGTCGTGGATCGGTTAAAGCCTTTGCCATTAACGAAGGTGTTCTTGTCCCTTTCTCAAATGACCAACAGAGGTGGCATCCGGATAAGTGCTTGGCTTCGGGAAATGCTCAAATCGTGGGGGAAGCCAAGGAGAAGTTTCAGGAGATCCAGAAAGCCTACTCTGGTTTGTTCCTCTTCTCCTCTTCTTCTCCTTCCAACTGCCCTGTTCTGTTTGAGCTTATACTGTACCACGAACCTTCCATTTCAGAAACAATTTGCAATGCTAGATACTATATTAATAAGCAGCAATTCTCTCTGTAGCGGAATTAGAAAACATATCGTGGTTTTATTCCATAAAAAAAAAGACATTTTTGTGGTTCATTGTGCTTCGATTTTGAGCAGTTCTCTCAGACTCCAATAAGAGATTCCTGTACGATGTGGGAGTCTACGACAACGATGATGACAATGACGAAAACGTATGTCCTCATTGGTAACGGTAGTCGGTACACATGTTCTATAGTCTACTCACTGTAACTAATGGTGTTCTTCTTGGTATTTTCTCACAATTGATAACTCTGCAGGGTATGGGAGACTTTATAGGGGAGATGTTGGAGATGATGAGCCAAACGGAACCCAATGTAAGACTAATTTTCTTGCCATTTGAATTCTCTGATCCTTTCTGTGCTCTTTGGCTAATTGGTCTATTAACGTGCAGGAGAACAGCCAAGATAGCTTCCAGGAGCTGCAGGAGCTGTTTGTGGAGATGTTCCAGGACGACCTGGATGCCGGATTTGGTGGTTCCATCTTCCACGATTGCCCCTGGGCTCAACCGACCAATGGCCAAGATTGCTGGACTTCATCGGGACTGCACTTTGCTAATGGAAGGAGTAAGTGTGGCAACAAGCGGGGCAACTCAGCTGTGAACTTGGGAAAGGTCAATCTTGAAGAGTTGGAACATGGTACCAGCGACTTCTATTTTGGGGTGAGTCACTGACTCATGGGGTCTCATCTTTTCCTTATAATCCCTCATGAGCTGGAACTGAATTGTTTTGTGTGCTAATAAGCTATGTAAAATCTAGTTGATGTCAACTATTAAGTAAGTCTTCACCCATGTATGGCAAAGTAATTAAAGCATACATATGCCATCCTATGGTCATGATCCAGTTGACCTTAAGATATCAGTGATTGTAGGTCGACTGTAAACAAAAAATATATGGACGTAGCTGGACAAGGATAAGGTATCGTATAAAAACTGAAATGAGAATCTGATGCAATTATATTTAATGTATCATATGAGGATTGAAGGTTCGCTGCATGATCTGACCATGACTTGTCATAAGTAGGAACTGATTTTATGAGGCTGGCCATGACTTGTGATAGGTAGGAACTGATTTTGCTTTATACATAAGATGCACTTTATTAGATGGCGTAACATGATTAATCTATGATGTAACCATGGTATATGAATGTATACCATTTCAATATTTAGGTAGGAGTGGCTTCCATGAAGAACTATCAACCTGAGTGATGGATCTGATTTGAATTATTTCCAGAAGCAAATTAAGCTGTTTTATATGCTTGTTCACCCTACTCTCTGATGTGGCATTATTACTGTACTTTTAACAATGATTCAATTTTGAGTAAGAAAAGGGTGGCATGTATTACAAGGCTATCCACTAATGCATCCGACAAAAAGTGGTTTTGGGAGGGTCAATATTTGCAACCATACCAAGAAATTGTTAAGCTGTTTCCATGACTTGACCCTAGCAGTTCATAAAGGAGAAATCCTGCTGTGACAATGAGACTCGTTTCTAATGGACTGAACCAATAGAGTAGAATGTATCGCTTTATGTGATCTATTTAAATTTCATTCCATGGCATTTTATTTTCTGAAATAATGCTCAACTTTACTAGTTAACAATACTCCTGATTACTGCTTTATAATTTTTCATGATTTGTGCTGGCAGCTAAATGATGCAGCACAGCCATCACAAGGGAAAGGAGGCAGTAATAACAAGAGAAGGAATGGAAGAAAGCAAAAGGTTTCATCCAATCATGATGTCTCATCCTGAGAGATCTCAGTTTAGAGCTTCTAGTTCACACCCCATGTTTCCTTTTGTTTAGTTATTTGTCAAATTTTCCTATTCTCATGCTTTTAACTCCCGAATTGCAAACCATGACTCTTTGCCCGGGACCTTTCGGCTGCAGGGTAGTGACCTAGTTTCTCAATTGTATGCACTCTGATTGGTAGCTGTTTGAAATAGGATAAGTTGGTGCTTGGTTCAAGATGTTCAATAATTTCCTACTGTTAACCCTGTTGTATTTTCTTGGTATAAGGTTCTCTATATGCTTAGTGCCAAAAACAAAACTACAGAGACACAGTCATCAGTAGTGTGCCTTCTTGAACAGTTACTTACTATGTTGATTTAATTTGCTTTACTCTAAAATGACATACAACTAAGGCTTTATAATGTTAGGTAGCTGTGCACATGCTATATCGAAATTATGTTTTGATGTTCCTTTAATGATCTGGCTTTGGTGTTTAGACTATAAGCATTCAGATAAAAATATTGATATATTATTTAGAGTTGTATAGCTCTGTTACAGATGTGTGCAAAGGTAAAATAAGTAGCTTTCAGGATATGTTAGTTAAAGAAGAGCATAATTGATTGTTCATGACATACCTGTTATGTATGAGTAATGAGATTTTGGAGTCTGGTCTCTTACAGGAACATTTTGACAGGATGATGTGAAGTGCATTATTTAGGCACAGGCTGTGATTTAGATGAGTAACTATCACAGGATATGATTGAAGGCATATCACAAATGAGAAATAATGTAAACTAGACATCAGAAGGAATTAAGGAAGAATGACACGAAAAGATACAAAATATATATTCTGAGGAATCATTAGATAAAGATTGCATACCTCCTGCTGTGTCCTGATTCGGAATTAGCCGACAGCTTATAGGAGCTTCCATTGAAGGTGTTTTCTAGGCTCATATTAGCTGACAGTGCTGTCATGTCTCATGGTCCACAGAACATGCAAGTCTCCATGGCTGTGGTGGATGAACTGGGACTGAACATTTGAAAGATGATGGTATGAATCTGTATGATTGGAGTCAGTAAGTCTCTGATACTGGCTGAACCTTTGTGGGCACAGTTCCACAGAGATCCTTGGCCTGAAATATTGCAAAGTCTTGAAGGCTTTGTGGTGCCCCAATCTTTGCAATGGCAACTTTTTCTCATCTTTCGTGGGAAAGTGACAATACTTTGTTTGTTAGTATGAAATTGGCCTCCTTGTTGGTCCTTTTACCTTCATCTTCATCTTGAAGAAGCTCCTAATTGTTACAATGACACAGGAGCAAACTAAGGTGCATGAATCCACCTTCAATATATCCTGCTCTGTAGGTTTTCTGGGGGCTCCAACCCAATGCCACCATGATCTGTGCCTCTGATTGGCTGACATTGTTTGGCTGTCATCATCATCATCTTGTGAAAGGCTGCTTGTCGTACTGCACTCAGCTAATTCTTTCACATAAAGTATTAGCAGAGGCTCCACCACAAACTAGAGGTTAAAGAGCATCAGATGCATGAACTGAATGTATGTGAGGCTAGAAAACTTTTTGAGGCTAGATATGCTTTTGTTGGGACATGAATTTTGATAAATTCAATGAATATGATTGTAGGAAATTATAAAGAACACAAGCTCTTATTATAATCTAGTTGTTTGCATAACTCACTTATAATATCTTGATGAAATTAAAAATTTTATCTTATAGATATTTAAGGTTTTAATTTTTTAATAATAATAATAATATCATAAGTCTCAATTATCTGAGATCAGTTATATAAATTTTTTATTATCATTGAGATCTGTAAAAGATTAGGTTATATGTTTAGTTAAACTCAGATTACTTAAAATTTTATTGATAGTTTCTATTATTTTTTTAGATTTTTTTTATCTTTCATCATATCATTAATATTAATTATTTCATTAAGATTTTTTATATTTTTTCATATCATTAATATTAATTATTATCTTAAAATCTTCTATATATATATATATATTTATATAATCTTAAATAATTTTTTATTTTTATTTTTTAGTAAAATAATACCTAATTATTCATGAATAATATATTTTTTAATTTTTTTAGTAACTTTACACATCTATCTTAATCTTCTTATCTCAATAGATAATATAAATTTTTTATATATTATTTTTTAATTATCTAACAAAGAATTATTGATCCCACAATAGTCTTATGTAAATCTTAATAGTTAGCCTCTAATATGTCTTCCCATGATGAAATTTTACATACTGTTCATTTTTTTTTTTTCTTCATAAAACTAATTTGGGTTGGTCAATCTCAATCAATTATTATTTACCATCAAAAGTTGTGGTATAGATATAAACCTTTAAATTAGGTGCCACTTCAGCACATTGCCACCTCCCATCAAAATAATTTGATGTTGATACCAAATTCTTACAATATCCCAATTTCACCCTCACACAATATATTTGGGAACAAATAACCAAGGGCATATTTGTAAGTGTGCACGTGGATTATATATTTAATATCTTCCTTTCTCTAATTCCTGTTATACCCCTCCTGCTGATCTCCGGCGCAAACACCCACCGTGCGTTGCCGTCAATCCGCCATGACGTGCGTCCCACAACTTGACGACGCTGCCGTTAAGCGCCGTCATGTCCTGGTAACGGTGCCACCCCAGGTCTTCCCTGGTCATAACGGCAATCCACTCCATACCCCACCCGCCGTCCCGAGGCGCCCTCACTCGCAGGCCGACATTGCTCACGTCTTCATCCTCGTCCTCCTCTTCTTCGTCGACGTCGTCGTCTTCGATATGGAAGCTCCCGGCCGCAGCCGCGGAATAATACGCAGTGAACCGGGCCTTGGCGATGATCGCCGCCTCCGCGGCCGCCGAGTTGACCACGCAGGCCGAGCCGACCTCGGGGACAGGAGAGGTGGGGGTGGGAGGGTGGATGAATTTGGAACCGGCGACTCTGACGGCCCAGAGGCCGAGGGCAGTGGCGGCGGCGGCCACGAGGGCGAGGCATGCCCACGCGGAGCCAGAGAGTGAGTGGAGGCGGGAGACGACGGCGCCAAGGCTCACCGCAAGGAGGTGCATTTCGGGAATAAGAGTAAAAAGAGGAAGCGTTGAGTAGTGCAAATATATATATACATATATATATATATATATATATATATATATACATATATATATATATATACATATATATATATATATACATATATATGAGTAATAATAATAGCACAAAAATATTATTTTTTACAATAAAATAAGACTATGAAGAAAAAGTTACATACATTTCAGCATCACAAATTAATCACATTTTGTCCACAACAAAAGTCACTTTCTGATAATACAAATCATATACACGATGAATAACATGGACCAGAAAAGAGTCATCAAGGATACAAATAAACTAATTTTAATATGACTTAAGGCCAAGACATTCAAGCTTGACTGAGAAGTTTGATCACAATAAATAGTTCAACCGCTTGATTGATACTGTTGTATGTAAATATCGCTCACAATAGCTTGATACAAAGCAATAAATAGAAAATTTAAGGACGGATTCTTCTACCTTGGTATTTGCTCTTCATGCATCTATGTGAAATACTCATTGAGAACACATGCAGCAATTACCATGGAGTGGAAAAATCAAGATGAACAGGATCCCTTGCAGATAATTCTCTGGACATCAGAGAAAAATAGACAAAAGGAATCCATCAACGTTGCTAACTATATTTATGTATATTTATGTCGTGTCTAAGTGGTTTCTCAAGAGGAAGAAGGATGGGGGAATGAGGTCGGGCTAGGGAGGCTAGCTTCGAGGCTATGAATGAACCTTCGAGGGTATCATGAGATGAAGTTGATGGGCGCTTGGTCCACGTTGGAATCCTACACAACAGATTTAACGTCAGGAGAGATTTTCGACTCGATACCTTCATTAAATAGTTACTGCTATCATTCGACTCCAATTTGATTTTTACGGTTTATGTTTTGTTATTTTAACTTCTTTTATTTTCCCCAACGAGGGCCTCTTAGTTTACTACTCGTAAAGAGTTCTTTCTTTTATCCTTCTAATTTTATCTCTTAAAAAGATAATAGTTTATTCGCTCTTTTTTTTATTTTTCGTTTGGTTTCGTTGGACATATTTTAAATAGGTTCCAAAGATTTCAATCGGATAACTTTAAATCATTATCAAAAAATAAATTTGAGAAATAAAATTTAAATTTTAACATAAAATATGAAAAATATATAAAATAATTTACAGTACAAATCAACCAAAAAATTCTGATATTTTTATATTTAAATAATATTATAGTAATTTATAGATATAAATTACTTATAATGTTGTGCAAAAAAAGAAAAGAAAAATCAAAATTTATACTCCATATGAGTATAAATTACTTATAATATTATATTGTTCACAATATAAAACTGGCCTACCAATTCAAAGGGGTAAAATGAAAATTTTACAGCAAAGTTTGTCAAATTATCTATAGGTAATTGTATCATGGAAAACCATAACATATAAAAATATTTCCCTTGAATAATTGGCAAAGCCTCTTGGAACACAAGCAACCTTGTAGATCCTAATTAGCAAAAAGAACTTCTTCTAATAGCAACATAAACATAAGCCTTTTGTCTTTTCAAGGCATGAAGATTGAATTCATACCACCTTCATCAATTGCTCTTATTACACTAAACATCAAAAGAAAATAGGTGATTTCTTGTCAATAATGGTGAAAGGTTATCATAAATAGAGTAAACTTAGTTAAACAAATAAAATAGAAATAGGCAATAACTTAAACTGAACAATAGACCTTTTCTATAGGAAAAAAAAAATCATTTAACAGTAAAGAGATGAAGATCTTGTAAAGCCTATTTCAGCATCCAAAAAGTCCTACAAATTGGATTAGGAATTATGCAATCTTCTATACTGAATGGCACCGTTTTGTTATTGTTGTTATAGTAGTAGAAATCTTGTCTAAGCTTTTCTTGTGGTGTTTAATGAAGGTATTGCAGTGAGCTGATAGGGAAGAAGGGTTGAATGGGATTGATTGCTGCGTTCGAGCTAATAAAAGTCTTGCATGATAATAAATTCTTCGAATCAATCTTCATATCAGCTCTTGTTCTTTGCACAAAGTTGTCTTTGTTTCACCTGTGAGATATGATTCAAGAACAAGTTTCGATAATTTAACAGTTCAACCCTTGCAATTTTTATGGAAGATAGGACATCACTAAATCCCTCGCAAGCTGACAGTTGCAGACAAAACTTGGTTTTTGAGTAATGTCAAGCAAGATGACATATCACAGTGGACATAAATATTATATATATATATATATATATATATATATATATATATATATATAGAGGAAAATAATAATAATAAATATAAAAAAATTCAATTGACTGATTATCGTATCTCACTATAATCTGACCTATTTATATAAAAAAATTATAATTACATAAAAACAAATATATGATTTATTTTTAATATTGAAGGGGATAATATTCTTGATTCGTTATGAGGAATATTTTTTTTATGATATTCTTGATCGATAGACTTTCATATTCATAATAACGATAGATCTTTAAAATCTTAAATCAAAATTTTTAGTCCTCGATTGAGATCTATAATCATCAATCAATATCGAATTTGATTTCTTTCAAATTTCTTCACCTTTTTCTTTTTTTCGACTCCTTGAGTTATCTAGAAAATTAGATTAGTATTGTTCAAAATGCTTCACATAGTTACTTATTATATATGTAAAATAACTCCTAGACTAATTAACTTTATACCTATGTCTTCCCTTTCTGTGTGGCTAATGCTTAGAGGTTCTTTCGTGAAGCCCTTTCCATTGGGGCAGGTATGTTTAAGTCTAAACAAAGGTATGCTCTTCTCTAATCTTCTACTGCAACTCCCAAAACAACAAGCGAAGGTATCCCCAGTTGTTTCAACTCTACCTTCTACTTCTTTCTTGATCACAAGGAAAAGAAGGAAGCATGTTTCTCTCTTGTGAGACCAAAGAATAAAATGCAGCATAATATTTCTTCCACAGCTATAACTCATCTATAGAAATTTCTAGATTTCTTTTTGGTTATGAGTGATTTTTAGAGTTTTGCTCTTCCTAACGGTATCAATCTTATTTGAGCTATAAATTTATTAATCTGAATTTTTTTAAAATTTTGATCTTGTTTTAACTATATCATTTTATATAAAATTTTAATTTAGATAAAACTTAATTTTTTAAAAACTAAACTATTCTTTTTTTTTCAGTACCTTACTTAAAAGATTCGAAATACAAATGTCTGCCTAATTACTTATTTTATTTAATTATTTAATATTTATAAAATAGAGATAATATTTTTTGACCTCTTTATACTAAATTAGAATTATATATTAACTCTTTCCTAAACCTCACACAAAAAATATATATTTTTATTATTACAAAAGTCTAAGATATTATATGCCTAGAGTATCATCGCAAAAAAGGAGTATAAAGATTACGGTGATGCATCTTTTCGAAAGCAAGATCCCAGTATGATTAGCCAACCTATCAATATATTCATCGTATTTTCTATAAATATGATATTATTGATATACTGCTAATAAATTCTAGCATTTTCTGAGATGCCCGACAATTATCATACGATGATGGTCAATGTCTTAATGATAACTTCATCAGTAACGATCACTACTAAAAAGAGGATTAATAATGGCATGAGACCTTTTACATATATTGATTGTTCCCCGGATCTTATATTGATGAAAATAATGATCATTAAGGTTAGGGAGGATCTACTAAAAATATAACAAACCCAACTCTAGGATGGTCATCCTAGGTTTTCATGCATTAGGATTAGGGTTACGCAAGTGTGAGATCCATCGCAAATTGCATTCATTAATCTTGCTTAATTTGATGGTCCCCCAAAATTCAGTCATGCAAGATGCTTGAAGACTCGAGAACTATACAGTCCTCCAAATTGACCTCTTCCCGTAGTCCCCAAACCCTAAGTTCACGGCATGTGAAGAGTTAGAAGAAGGTGGGTGAGGAACGCCACCCACCCATTGACTTTCTTCTTTTGTTCTTAGACTAAAGAATCGATGATTGGTGAGTCCACCACCCACCCACACACACAATTTCTTCCACATGCATGCTTGTCCTGTGGATTCAATTTAATTATGTCACCCACAACACCTTTTCTCCCCCCCTATTGATTGGATCCATTTGCGTGGCATCATTTTGCCTTTGAATGGCTTTGTTTGGTCACCATCCACAAGTTTCCGAGCAACATCCACTGATTGCTTAAGAGGAATGGTGTTAGTCTTTGAGTTAGGTTTTATAGTCAATTCAAATTGATCTAAGTCTCACTTCAATTCTTCCATCTCAATCATCAAATCTTATTGATATAAATCTTATTGACATGTAAGGTATTTCGCATCAATTACAAATTATATGATGTTTTACCCATTTTAATTTCTTAAACAAGTATTGATGTATTTGTAATCCTTGGAGTTGTATATTTTAGACAATTAAAACATTAGTATCTAATGCGAGATGTTATCGAATCCCCAACTTGCTCAGTGCCTCTTCATTGCCTCGAGGGGGTGCAACCCCTTGGAAAGTGCCACGCTATTGACCTATTCTGAGTGATCTTTGGGTTTATTCTAATTTAACCCTTTTTGACTTTTTGTATGTGAGATTGATCTCCAAGAAATTAGGTGACTGACTTCAAAAGATTTTTGTAGTTGAAGAACAATTTGGACATCATATGTACATATTCCATCTTTTTTTCATGAATCTTACCCATAAAATCAAGAAAACCACAAACAGTCTCCAACATGAAAGAGTTGAAAGCTTCTGAAAACAACTCAGATTTCACCTCAAAGATAGAATTACATATTCATCTCAATTTAAATTGTACCTTTCTTTTTCATTTTCACTCAATCTCATGGATGTTGGAGGAGCTGCATATGGAGTCATCTTTCTTTCTCATGTGATATTATTGTCTTTTTTTTGGTTTGAAGTCTGGGATGTGTGAGCGCTTGCAATGGCAGTCTCACCTGTACTTTTCCCTTGGCAGACTATGAAGGCTTTTGGGAAGAAGACAACCCTTGAAGTCCTGGCTTGCACATGAAAACGTGTGAGGAAACTGAGAAACCGTGTTCTTGCAGAGTTTGTGGATGGCGCAGACTTCTAGAGGGATTATATTATATATTATTGTGACAACAATTTCTTGATTCAGGAAGAGTCATCATCTAAGTCTCCAATTTGGGACAATTAGAAAAGAACAAATAATTCAGCTGGATAATCTTTAATCAGGTCTTTAAAACTTCTAGAATGCTGAAATGATAATGAAAATAATAATAAATCCTTCAGTGGTGGAATCAGATGGAGATTGAGTAAAAATTTCATTTAACATGTGTATAACAATGTCTTCAATTTATTATTTTTTTCTTTGACCACCTTCATCAAATATGTTTACTACATGTAGTAAGAATTGAGAAGAATACAAAAGCCTTGTGGAGAATATGAAGATTACTATTCACATGCTTTGTGCTATACGACTAAGCATCCAATATTTAGAAACAATCAACATCAAACCTATAAAGAATCTTTCATAATTTTTGTAAAGAAATTTATTTCTCATATTCATGCTCTATGGGATTTCTTTTGATTGGATTAGATAAGATTTGATTCATATCCACACATTTAGCTGAACTTTATTTGCACTAGTATAATTTTCCTTGACCACCTTGATGTCAACCTGCATTTTTGAGATCTTTTTTGCTGCGTGCATGAATCCATACATTTAAAGGAAGTTTACAGGTATCAGCCAAGTCAACAATGTTGAACAATAAGCTCAGGTTGTAAATGACACAACATGATTGAACAATATGAATTAGCAGTCATGAACTGCCATTTCCTGACGAAGGAGATCTCAAAAACTTGTCTTTATCACATGAAAATACAAGAGAAATTTCTTCCTAAAACAAGATCTCCCTTTGCATCAAAAGGAAAAAAAAAATGAAATGCTACAATTAGCAGATCCATCTGTTCCATCCCCGTGGTTAAGTCACTGTTGCAGTAGTACAGGAGTCACTGGTTTGGATTTCAAAGCTATCAGCTACTCTCAGAGTTTTCTTGTTTCACAGCTTGTCCACCCAACCCAAGCCAAGACCGGCAGTGCTACAGCTTGCCCAAGTCTGGAGCCTCCGTGCCACCATGGACTTGATACGGAGCTTTGGTGCTGATCCTGAAAACATTGGCAAGCAGAGATATAATTGTGCTGTCAACTACTACCATGTAAAGATACGAGATACAAGATGGAAATCAAGAATCATAAGCAAGAAACACTCACCGATCCTTCCTCTTCATGAGGAACCGATGAAGAGAGTTTTTTCTCGCTATTGGCATATCTGTTTCCGAAACAAAATTAATCAGCATCAGTTACAGCACTATATATTGCCACAAGTTGTGTCTCGGATATGTCTGTACATGCATAGATTCCAAAATTATGACAGAAATTTTTACATCTCTGATTCCTAATTATTTTGTTAATAGATCTGATCATGCTGTCCATAAAATAATTTATATTTTTTATACTTAATGAATTGCCGAAAATGATCAAAAGAGTATGATTACCAGAAGCATTAGCATGAGCAGTCTCCAGCTGACTGCTACAGTCAGCTCCGGTGGAGGAAGAAGGGGCAGTGAAAGCAATTTTTTGGGCTGCAATGCTCTCTTTGCTGGCCATCTGCAACAAATCCTCCGCCTTGTCGGCCGGGAAATCATCAAAAACCAACACCTTTCCGCAATAAAAGATGGTCAATTGTGCCTTCTCTGTCCTGATAAAGTAATCACAACAACAGAGAGTAAACATTTTATCCTGATTTACAACACTGAAGCTACACAAAGAATAGTTCCAAGAACATGAGATCTGGAGTTTTGATTTCTCACTTAATATTTGAAGGAATCCTGACAGATTCTGAATCAATCCCTGCATGCTGGGGAAAAAGCTCCATGGATTTTGGAGCATTTTGGTCTGTGTTATTGATGGTCTGGTCCTCAGTGGACACATCCACACCTGGTAGCAGACTCAAGGTGGTGGGTGCCTGGTGCTTCTCTGTGGCAAAGAAAGATGCAGATGTAAGTCTATGCCAGTATTAATTTTGAGAATTAAGAGAATTTTTCAGTAAGAGAAATTGTGATGCCACCTAACAAGGAAACCATATAAAAGAAAAAGAAAAAAAAAAATGAACAATTAATCGCAAGATGAACATGCAGATTAATTTGGATGAAAAAAAAGAGTTGTCCCAAAGGAAGATTAAGGAAATTAAAGAACTATGCATCCCCTTAAAATTCCTTATGATACAAAAAACAAAAGGAAAGAGGTTGAAGAGTTGGGAAATGTCTGATAAAAGAACATTCCAGTAGTCATGTTAAGAATTAAGAGATTCTTGCAGTAAGAGAAATTGTGAATCCAACCAACGCATTGATAACATGGAATCATGGAGAAAAAAATTGAAAGAGCAAACACAGAACTTAAATTGTCTCAAAAGCCAAATTACACAAGGTAAAAAGAAAAAAGAAGGAAAAGGTCATGTGGAAGATTAAAGAGGGAAGAAAAATTTGAAGAACTCTGTGACCCATAAAAGTTCCATGTGATATCAATAAAAAGGGAAGAAGCAAGGTCACCTTGAGGTTGGTGGTGAATAGGCCATGGAGCCAACTCAAGGCCAATGCTACCAAAGCTGCCCTTCTCCTTCAAGTACTGGCTCAAGAGTCTGCATGTCACTGAGAATTGTGTCTTCTCACTTCTCGTTCCGATCTTCTCTCCTGCCATCTCTCTCTCTCCCTCCCTTTAAGCAGACTTTACTCAATAATATTGATGTATCTTGTTCTTCTTCTCCTAATCTTCCTTGTGGGTCACCATTAACACATATTCTTCCTTCTCCTTGTCTATGGTTTTATAGAGATAAAAGAAGGCACGTGAGAGAAAGAAGGAAAAGGATGAGAACCACACAGTGAAGGAAATAAAATATAGCCTTGAAAGAAACACGTGTTCTCCTTCCTCAGCCAAAGTCCACCAAGAGAAGTAGAAGACGACACATTTCCCGACACGACTATAAACAAGATCATACCACACACTGAACTCTAATTCCAGACCGCGTATCTTAATCCGATTGATCGTTCATACAGATGAATTCAAAGCTAAAGAACATATCTAAATTATTAAATATAATATCCAAATTATTCAATCATTGAATATATTGCATAGTTTTTTGTCACAGAATTAATTCGACGTGGATTTGGATTGGTCATCGGGTCACAACTTGTGCCGAAAGAAATTCCACCTTCGACTATGAGAGTTTGTCTACTTCTGGCGGTGCCATTACCATAAAAATGTGATTTTTAAGTTGCTAATAACATAAAAATGACGAATCCATTGCCGACATGGAAATAATAAGTTGGGGTCGTGATGTGGTCCTCTTCGTCTTTGGCCTTTTGTAGGTACCACCAAAGAGATCAGTCTGGGATCCAACCAAGCAAGCGTTTGAATGAAAGCGAATCCAAAGCTCTACAAGTATGACTTGGTCTAGGGTGGCCTTCCTTCTCATGTTAAACGAGTCGTGTTTCCACACTATACTTTAAGGTTTTAGGGTTTTGCACCATCTCCATCACATCAAGACAGTGATGTCTGATGGGCACCTGCCGAGCTTTGGGAAATCAACTCGGTAGAAACTCAAGGCCTGTTTCTGTTTCTGTTGCCGATCAAGTACTTCTCAATTATTATTAATTGTGACCCCCAATTCAAATAATTGTGCGCTTTGAGTGAAGATTATGATGTTATTAACAATGCATAAATTATTGCTAAAACCCTAATTACACGACATAAAGGTAAAGAAAATTACGTTCAAGATAAGTTTTGAGCACAGCATAATTGCGCAGCATAACGTAATTAGTTTAGAAGCACAGGATATAGAGATTGTAAAGGAGTCTAAGCTCGGTAGATGTGCATCTTAAGATAATGCCTTTCGAATCCATAACCAAAGTTATGATGAGTACGAGTTTACTGTTAAGGGGAAGAAGTCGGCAACACGTTTGAGCTGGACCAATTCCTGCTCGAAAAATGCTTCTCGTACCTGATTAGGACCGCCTCGCGTTGCCTACCTGCCTTGTGGTTGGAGGAGAAGAAAACGCGGAGTTCAGCGTCTTCCCACCCCCGATCCCGCCGATATCCGTCAGATTGAACGCCATCCCGCGCAGCCTCGGCAATCGGCGAACCACCGGGCCCCGCCGGAAGAACGCGATCCCGTCGATGGAGTTCACATGGCCCCCAAACACCAGAACCATTGTTCTGTGCGTCATGAGCAGCGCCATCCCCAATCTCCACACGGAGGGGAAGGAAGACTTCCAGGCAAAAAGATACCCTTAAAGATCGGTCGGATCTCTGCCACTTCTCTCCACGGCAAGGGATGAAAACGGGATCAGTCGGCAGATCTCCGGGGGGAGAACTCATCCAGGGTGGAAAGAAGGAATGGGGGAGGAGAATGGGGATGGAAAATTTAGGGCTTTCGCCATGGAAGAAATCGATCGGGTGTTGTGTGGAGAACGGGCCGTGAAGTGAAGAGGGGACCAAACCGGAAATACCATTGCCTTTTCTTCGCAACCTTACGATCTTGATCAGACGGTTCAAATCTTCGTAGCACCGTAACAAAATCATAATAAATTATTACTTAAATATGGAATCTTGATCCAACGGTTTAAAACTGTGGATAGTTTATAAAGAAAAGTATAAAAAACGTTAAAATTGCATGGATAGATATTAAGTGATTTTTATAGTTGAATTTATAAATTCAATGGGTACATTCTCGAAAAAAAAAAGCCTTAGCTTTTATCAAAACATCTCATTTTTTTTAATTTTTTTATAAAATATTACTTATAGATCATTTTAATCTTATGATTCCGGACATATGTGCTCGTATGCAAAGCCTATGGCTATCCATTGCTCATGACTATCTATTGTTTTATTCTCATGAATAAAATTATAAATGAGATATATTGATAAAATTATAAACGAGATATTTGATGATGTAATGTCCATGTTTGTATCATTTGATTTGTGTTCATGCTTTACATAGCAGAGGACCTGTAGAAAGCTTAGCAGTCATAGTTTAGTTGTCTTTTTATAATCGTTTCATGTTTGTAAATATAGGTTGTGTGTAGTTATTGTGCAGAGATAAAATTGTTCAGAAACAAATCATCCATCCAAGCAATCATTTTAAGGATTTTTTAATTATGTAGAGTGGTACAGAATGTGTACCATACATAAGAGCTACTTGGGTAGCATGTGACTAGATGGGCTTTTGGGGTAGTAATTAGGATTAGCACACCACATTATTTCGTAATAATGTTATGTGGGCACTTGTAGGGACTTTGGGTTATGATAAACCATCTTGGACCTTTTGTCACATGATCATTTAGAGCTTACAAATCTATGTTTATAATTTACATTGCCTATCAAGTGTTTGCTATAATAATTACTTATGGATCTTGAGTTCAACATTTTCTCTAACCCTACTTATTTTTTGTATGTCTTTACAGGACTACAAGAGGTCTCAAGAAGATTAATTCTTTGCGGATGGACACACAAGAGTGTCACACAACTTAAACAAACATAGTTAAGTCTATAACAAATAATATCAAAATGAGACGAGCATACTTAGAAATACTTGATATATCAGAGAATTGTATCTCTTCTCTTCCAAGTCTTTGCTTGTGGTGTAGTAGGCCTGTAAGTATGGAATCAATCTATTAAGGAGTAAATAAGGTCTTGATTCATTTACTCCTCCAAATACGAGGCCCAAGTATTTATCAGATCAAGGGTTAGTTAATTTTAGACCCTTCTAAAATCTTCACAATCAATATTACATGTAGTTAACATCAAATTTGATTATTTTAATTGATAAGATTGATTCAACTCGACCATTTTGTTAAAATTATCATCCACAAATAAGACATTTTTCGAAGGTGAATATATATATATATATATATATATATATATAAACTCAAGAGTAGAGTTTATTTATTGGACAACAGCACACATCCCTTCAAGCTAGTAATTAACGACACATACAGTCAATGCAAAGCTGGAATTTGACACTTGGGCCCGCCGCCAACCGTAACACAGCATCATCAGGCGCCGTAGAGATGAGACGGAAGCTTTGGCTCGACCACGGTCTGGAGCGGCACCTTCCGCGGCGTCGTCGCCCCAGGTATCTCATCCATATTCAGCTCCTCCGCCGTCATCCCCGGCGGTAGCCTCCATTTGAACCCGTGCAGCAGGTTGGCCAGGCTCAGATGCACCAGCTTCAGGCCGAGGCTGTACCCGGGGCACATCCGCCGACCCGCCCCGAACGGCAGCAGCTCGAAGTGGTGTCCCTTCACGTCGATCGGGCTACCCACGAACAGCTCCGGCCGGAACTCCTCCGGAGCGTCCCACACGGCCGGGTCGCGCCCGATGGCCCACACGTTCACCAGCACCCCCGTCCTGGCGGGGATGTCGTAGCCGTCGACGGTGGTGTGCTCGCGGGAGAACCGAGGTATGAGCAGGGGCGCCACCGGGTGCATCCTCATGGTCTCCTTTACGATGGCCTCGATGTACGGAAGGCGGTGCACGTCCTCCTCCTCGACCCACCGGCCGCGGCCGATCACCCGGTCCAGTTCCTCGGTTGCCTTGTCGAAGGTCTCGGGTCTTTTGAGGATCTCAGAGATGGCCCATTCAATGGTTATGGTGGAGGTGTCGGTGCCGGCGGCGAACATGTCCTATTCCGTCAGTCCAAGTAGAACAATATATTACCTAAACGATCTGCTTAAAGACAACCACAACGAAGACAACGGATATACGCAGACCAGACTGAAGGCCTTGAGGCAATGTCTCTCGAGCTTGACTTCCAGACCGTCATCATCGGCCAACTCCAACGGATATACGCAAAAAATTATAGTGCTAAATTATATTTGATGTTAAATTACATTTTATTTGATTCACACAATGAGGGGAAAAAAAGGAGATTATAGAGTTCATTGCTTCCGCATATTTAGGACTTCAAGTATAACCTTTTCCCAACATTTCATTGTGAGCTTCTAACCAGTAAAAAGAAATCGGGACTAGGTTTTTGTGTTGATTCTCTTGTTATGTATATACTAAATACTAAATTAGATTAGAGCATGAGAGATCGAAAATTTGCTTGTGACGAGTTCTTGAATGGTCGTTGAACTCACAGTTGATGTTGACGAAAGAAGAGAGAAAAGAAGCAAAGGTTGGTCGATAAGAGGTTTAATTAAGCGAAAGCATGATGAGGATTCTCTTTCTATGCATGATCATCATCATATATGTTAAAATGGGATATTCTAGTTGGATGATGCTAGTTAATTTGGTGAGCGAGGTATCATCGGAGGTCAACAAGATCTATTGGTTGAACGTGGAGTTGGATAGGTGAAGAAACTTAGGAATTGGCCATCACCATCTGACTAAGGTTCTCAGCCATTTGATGCAGGCAGGACAGGGAAGAGAGAGGGGAGAACTTTTGATGCTCGTATGGACTGTCTATAGACACATGGAAGAGAGAGGGGAGAACTTTTGATGCTCGTATGGACTATCTATAGACACATGGAAGAGAGAGGGAAAGGCGAACAAGATCTATTGGTTGAACGTGAAGTTGGATAGGTGAAGAAACTTAGGAATTGGCCATCGCCATCTGACTAAGGTTCCCAGCCATTTGATACAGGCAGGACAGGGAAGAGAGAGGGGAGAACTTTTGAAGCTCGTATGGACTGTCTATAGACACATGAAAGAGAGAGGGAAAGGCGAAAAAGGGGACCAAATTCTGATACTCCTCTCGAGGATCACTAGCTTTTTATCATTTTTATCTTTTGAGGGGAATAGGAAAAAGACAGTTAATTGATCCAAAGTTATTAGAAACGATCTCTGAGATGATGATTTGAAGTGGCATCTGAAATGATCAGAAAGATATTCCCTGAGGAGCTTCAGAAAACGTGTTAAAGGTTGCTTTTTTTTTTTTTCTCGATAATCATGATAGAAAATGGGGTTCCAATCTAATAATGCAGGAAGTCCATTTCACATTGTCATAGGTTCGAAACTGTTTTATTAGAAATAAAAAAAATAAAACCTCGTGATTTGTGTGAGATGGTGATCGATTGATCGTTCCATTGGTTACTTAAAAAGGCAGAAGAAATGCATTAATATTCATTCTTTTATGCAAACTTTTGTGTTTAATTAAAAATGATTTTAATTATTAAGAAACAAAATTATATAGATTTAAAGCATTAATTTGAATTAGGGCCCAACCGGGTTCGAACCGGTGACCTATTGATCTGCAGTCAATTGCTCTACCACTGAGCTAAGGACCCTCGGTGTTAAAGGTTTAATTATTAAATATATTAATATCTATTTTTTTATGCAAACTTTTATATATAAATTTAAAACATTAATTTGAATTAGGGCCCAACCGGGTTCGAACCGGTGACCTATTGGTCTGCAGTCAATTGCTCTACCACTGAGCTATGGACCCTCAGTGTTAAAATTTTAGTCAACAATATTTGATGGTTATAATCGGTATAAGTTTAGTCAACAGGAATTGAAAGCGTAAGTACCCCGAGAAGCTTTTGATGGCAGTCAGCACGAGATATGGCCCGATGTTACGATTAAAACATGTTAGCAGCATTTCACAAATTGCAGCGAAAAACTGCAAAACACAAATTTGAAATAAAATATGAACTTGAGAAATAATTAACTGTATAAGCTCCCAATCTCCTCAAACAAGTTTATTAAACACAACTGCATTCGGAACCTCTTCCGCGGGATAACACCACTACTTGCACTCTGAAAAGTCGCTTCTAATGCTACCACATATGCTGCAGTATTTATACATCTGCCATCTGCCCTGCATACTCAGAATATTCTGATTCACTTTTTGGCTTTGCAGGATCTTCCTTCAGTTGCCTATCAGAAGGTATCCGTGGACCACCAGAAGGTGCCGAGTCCCCCCGACGCCAAGAAGGATCTCCTAAAGATTTAAAGAATTCGTTTGTGATCTCCTCAGCTGCTTCCAGGAAATGACCGATGCCACCAAACAGCCTTTGCTCGATGCCTTCAATGTCACGGCGAAGGCCTGGTAAATTAAAGGGCTCCAATGATGGTGAATCGAGAGGGAGTGATCCTCTGGTCACTTCATCAGTAACATCATCTTCAGTGTGCTCAGTTTTTGATTCCACTACTTCCACGGGCCTAAGGACACAAAAACCATGATATTGATGTAAAGTTCACCAAAAAAATTAAGTAAAGCAAATGCATTTGCAGCTTCTCCACAAAAGTATCAGTGCATGCCATCTAACGCAAGTTTTTAACTTTTCCATATTGCACAGAAAGATAACTGAGGTCATAGAAGAGCAGAGCCATTCAACAAATGAGAATGGTATTGACATAAGGATAAAAATTCAGTTTTTCTGGAAAAGAAAATTTTAAAAGACTGAAGTTGATATAAAACCTGCCATCAAAAACTCACTCTCAGATAAACAATAATCCCACTAACGTGAGGTCAAGGGAAATTCAGCATCCTCTATCAGGAGGTTACTTAGGCAACTCAAACCATGATCATGTAAGCTACAAAAGAGTAACTTGATCATGGCATCAAGACTCGCCATCCAGGTAGTAATAAATGGTGGTCCAATGCACAAGGTTGTCACCAATGTGGGTTTAGAAAAGGTCAATTTTCGGGTTGTTACCTCACAAGCTGAGAACTTGTTTTCGTGACTCGAATCCTAATCACATAAAATGCAAAGGAACAACTTCATTGGACTACCAAGACCCACCCGCTGGCCTTTAAATTATAATCGAACACCAATAAGGATAATATCTAGGGACAAACATTACAAGCTTGAACCTAGTTTTTTTATATGGGAGGTTAAACATTAGTACTAGTGCTTGCCAGAAAATTAGAAAGTCCTTTCTGCCAAGTAATGCAAGCTAATGTGGAAAACATAAATTTTAAACGAATGTAGAAGGTTAAAGCAATCTACACCCAAGAGCCACCTAATGTAGTGAATCTACGACCCCTACCATGCTGCAAAGAAATGACATTTCAAGGCATCTGAGAAATTTGCATACATAAGACATGAAACTTGGTGCCGTTCCATTTTAATCCCCTACTATGATCCCTTCACAAAATCTTACCAAACATAGCACAGTTCACACATCAAGATAGAGACAGCTGAAATGTCCCCAGCTATAATACTGCACAAGTTTAAAAAACTAGAACACCATGAAATTTATTAAATAAAAACAATGGAAAAAGTTGTTAACAACAAGTGATATTCTGACTGATCAATATAGAGGCACCAACACAAGTGTCAAATATCAGATCAATATAAGAAATAATTGATGGCTATCAAAGAATGACAAAGAAATAGCATTTCCACATAGATGACAAATAAAAATAAACTAGTTAACAGACAAATAAAGTCATAATTTAGATAGGAGGCAGCTGAAACTTTACTAGAAAACAGGTTTCCAGAACTAGGAAACAGAAGTAACGATGGGCTAAAAAAAATAGAATATTAAAAACAAATTAATGGAAAATACTTCAGAGCATCAAATATCAGATGAGAAAACAACAAGCCATAAAATAAAACTGTGGAATATTAAGGTACAAACCAATGGAAAAATACATGAGAACATCAAATATCAGATAAGAAACCAATAGAACAACAAGCCACATAATGAAAGATTGCAGTGGTGAGCATGTACTGAACGTGTGACCTTCAGATCTTCAGTGTGACAAACTCCCAACTAAGGACATGCTTGATCCATCCTTCATCACCTGCTAGTGCTACAACAATCTGATGCCATGCACTAGGACTTTGAGAAGATAACCCACAAACAATTACAGTGACTAAAGGAGTTATGTGCCTATCATGTTTTTTGGAGGGTGTCTGCAGATTCAATAAACGACATTTAACTCATTCATATTGCCTCACCCCACATGTACTAAACCAAAATCCACCATATGGCACTTTGACCAAGTAGCTAGGGACACAACTTGTGCACCAGTGACAAAACCGATTGTTTCAACTTTCAACTATTATAATAATTCTATTACTGTTACATAAGATCCATGATAATATGCCTTTCCATACTTAAAACTTCAATATGCTTTTCATACCTAAATCTAAACATATTCCTTTATAACTTATCATTGTCAAAGTTCTTGAATGACCATAAATGACATCTTACAATTTTTTTTAATTTAGCCATGCGATATATTTTCCTATTAATAATTCCAGCTTGATTGCATATTTATGTAATTACACTAAATCAAATATTATCTTGAACATTTTAGTCGAACTGAATATGTGAATGCATATGCTTCCCCATACAGTATATGCAGTATGCAAAACTGCATATACTGTATTTGGGTTTCCTTGAGATCTTTCAAGTGTTTTCCAAAACCTTGAAGCCTATCCGTAATGTTGTCAAAGAATTATTTGTGCTTTGCCTTGATCAGAACTTTTAACATTTGTCTTGATGCATACTAATCTCCCCTGGAAACAACTTTTGGCAATTCTCACCCAAGAAGTATAAATTTTCTAATATACAAGCCTCAAGAAGATGAGATGGAGGGAAAATGACAGCAAGGGCTATCACAGAAAGAATAATCATATGGTAGATAGATATCAGACAAAGTACTAGACTAATCGTGTTACAAGAATGGAAGTAAATCATCAACACGATAGTTCTCTTGTTGAATCATCATCAATCCACCAATTATTTCACGACTAGCAAGAATCCCTAGAATACCTAACAATCATCCCCTGAACCCATGGTAGCAAGAATCACCTACCAGGATGCTGCTGCTCTGTTAATAACCTAGAAGAGTGAATTCCCTGCGCGGATTCTCTATAAAGCTGCAAGAATATACACAACTCATCCTAAAACATCAAGTATCCAGGATGTCACATCATTGTTCCTTTTCTTGTCCAATTGAAACTGAGATCATCAGAAATCAACAACCCAAGAAGCCATATACACAATCCCCCATCAGAGATCACCAGAAAGCGGCAAGAATAGATCAAATTAAAGAAGAGATGGCAGAGAAGAGATGCGGTACGGTTACCGGCCAACGCAATCCCGTAGGGTTTGCTCGGTCTTCTCGCACTTGCGGACGAACCTGCCGGGCTCCACCTCCTCCGTCCGGCAACTCGATCGCACCACCCTCCGTGTCGAGCACCGCTCTTTGCCCTCCACGGATCGAAGGAATTTAGGGTTAGGGTTCACGATATCCCCAAAGCCCCGCCCCGAGTTCTCCTCGTCCTCCCACTTCCACCCCATTTCTCTCCCTCTCCCTCTCTCTCTCTCTCTCTCTCTCTCTATATATATATATATATATATAGCAAGGCCACAGCCATGTCTGAAGGGACACGTGTGCTGTTATGTGTAGTTGAAGGTTCTGGAATAATTGCGATCATAATTTTATATATAGATCTCAATTATCTCACATTATATCCATTTAATGCTTATATATTATCCTTTAGAAGGTGTATAATAGAATATAGTATAAAAATGTCCCCTCAAATATGAGGATTCTTCGCACGTACCTATTGTTCTTTTTAATTTGCACTAAATACAGATGCAGAATATTTATATGTATTCATTTTTTATTTGAAATCAGCTTATTTGGAGATTAGAAAATGATATAAAATAGATTGTTTAATTATCATATATATATATATATATCAATATTTGTATATTTTAAGTTAATAGTGTCAAAGTTCGAGATTTGGCTGGACCCAGAGGCTTAGATGGATCGACCCGGCCCGGCCCGTCTTTCCATTTGCCACATGGATTTGAGTGGACCAGAAACCAATTCCTTTTTGCTTGATCTACAGTGAACCACAGTCAAGTAGGAATAGCGTTAGTCCTTTTTACTTGCCATCACAGGACACGAGAGAGAGAGAGAGTTGTGGCTTGGCATTGATGCGAGGGTGGATAATGAGATGAAGAGACGTCTCAGATGACAGCGTTGGCGACTGCAGAAAGATAGGAGGCAGTGCAGTGTAATTTGTAAGGACATGAAGAGACGGCTCAGATTACTGAATTGCTACCTCTCACTTCGGAAAGATAGGAGAGGAGCGTTGAGGGGGTGGGAAGACACAGATACAGAAAAGAAATCATATGAAGAAGACTTTCTTCTCTCTGTCGTTGTTGGGTCTTTGGGGAGGTCTGCAGACAAACACATCAGTGCACATGTAAAGCAACAAACAAAGGAACATGAAATGACTCTTCGGATGTCCGTCCACCCACTCCCACCCATGAAACGTCAACACGAAGATACAACAAGTAGCGAGAGAGAGAGAGAGAGAGAGAGATGAGTTTTGCATGCATGCATGCAGGTCTAGCTGTGGAAATAGTACCTGTGCTGCATGCATGGGAAAAGATGAGAGGGTTGTGATAATATCCCGCAGTGTGTTTATGTATCTGTATGGTTAAATTTAATGCTCATACTACCAAAGTCATATACTCTCTCTTTACACTAACTATAATTGTTTGGTTTACTTTTGGTGTAAGATCAAAGAATGTTGGGATTTATATAGGTCAAAAACCAAGTCCAAATATTGTTTATATACTCTTTCATGAATTTTGGACTGTTCATGCTTTTTTCTTAATTTGTACTACATAGTTAATCTAGTTTTTGGGTAAATATTAAAATACAAACGAGCCATAAGTGGATTAAAGTAATTATATTATATATATATATATGTTTTTTTATGTTTGTATGTATTATAGATAGAAATAAGTAGAAAAAAAGAATATAAAGGATTGACAATATTTGAATCTCTAATAAACATTTTCCACTCTCATTAAATCCATATTCTGATTTAACTAATTCTTTAATTTTAACAAACATCTTAGGATTTGTGTGTTAAATACATACATTAGTATTGATATCAATTATTTTAAGCAAGGTGTGATGTTAATTATAATGTCATATATTGGTCATGAATGATTTCTGGAAATTAAATCAAACCAATTAAAAATAGTCCTGATTTATTATCTCTACAAAAATATTTCCTTTATATATATATTGACATTTTATTATTTATGGCAACAAAAAAAACCAATAAAAATTCTCTTCAACATCTGAAACGAAAGCGTGCGCAGAGTTCTGCAGGAAGAGGATTAAATGCTTTGCATGGCTTTCCTCGCCATGGCGGAGCCCAACATAAGCCGACCTACCGGAAGACAGAGAGCGCGTGTTTTGTGCCGCAGCAGAAGCGTCAGACCGCGTGCCGCCGTGACGTACGGTGGCAGATGCCTCATCCATCCCCTCCCCCCACCTTCCCCCACCTTTCATCATTCTCCGTCTACTACTGCTCCTTGCTGTCTCTCTCAACATATTTCATGCATTATGCGACACCATCATGTGATGGTATGGCTTTTGCAAGGGTTTGTCCTCTCATTCACAGCACCAGTTCAGTATATCAAGAGAGAGAGAGAGAGAGAGAGAGAGTTATGTGGGGGATACATTTGGCCAGATGCATTACAGTGGTCAGATGCATCAAGAAATCTGGAGACACTGTGGATAGTGACACTTCATTTCCTTTCCACGATGCTTCTCTCTCTTCTCTCTCCTGCATTATGCACGAGCTTCATGTATATTGACTGCAATTTTACTCCTCAAAGCAGAAAAGCCTTCGCTTTCTGTGCAGCACATTCATGTTTCTTATCTTTTCCTGATGGAGAGGGGCAGAGAGAGATGAAAATTTTATTTTCATTAGCGGAAGTACAACAAGACATGTTACTCTTTAACTCATTTCTGTCCTGATTTTTCTGGAATACATTCATGTTTCTCATCTTCGCCAGATGAAGAACTGCATGGAAACATAAATGTAGATGTACCATAGACATCTTTGGTGGTTAAGAAATGGTTAATCTTATATTATCTAATAGGCTTGCTATTATTTATTTGTGACATGACTAAAAGCAAATACGTATAGAAGAATTCGGGCTAAACTTCAACAAAATAAGATTAATATACATCAGAATTTTTGAAGTAATTAAACAGAATGGAAGTAGAAAAGATAATCACATTAGTTTTACCAAAATGAGCTTTAATTTTAGCATGCCACAAGGATTCTAATCGAATTTGGCACTTCTGTGTCTTCATTTTAGGTTCATTGGTGCAGAATCTTGAGTTCTTCTTTGCAACTCTTCTATCAGATTTATTGCTTCTTGGATAAAACCATTAAACTACCAGAATTAGCCATTTTCAGATATCTTGGTGATCCTAAACCATGTTCATGATGTTTGCTATTTGCTTCAATGTTACAGAAATTGATCCTTAGCTTACTATTGAATGATTCATTACCATTTCAATTCTATGAATATAAACTAAGAATCCATATGCTTACTTTAATCATAGCAAGAAAATACTAAGACAAATGATAATTGGTTGGTCATCTTCAAAAACCATTAGCTGCTGACCTATCTCTTAGACTTTCTATATGATTAAAAGGAGAGCAAAATAGTTTGATATGATGTTTATTTGGCAGAAATGTAAACAAAATGAGGAGTTCTGTAGAGTTTAATTAGCAACATATTACCAGAATAAAGAAGAGTTTAGTTGGCAGTAAGTAGGCGACGAACAAATTATTGATGATAAAATTTCTAGTACATGAGTCTGATTAAAAATATAATCCAGGGAAAGCAGTAAAATAAAATGTACTTGCTTCAAACTTGACATATAGAACACAAGTTTAAGATATTAATGCACTACATTTACTCAAGATTTATATCTTTCATCATAATTTCCGAGCCTTTAGGCACCCTAGCGAAGCCACTGCCTCCCTCAAGCCTTAGTTGCGTATTATCATCAAGGTTTCGCCCGATATGAATATGAGGAAAGTGTGCCCACTGCAAAGCAGCAAACATCAGTGCACAAAATTATCGAGCAACTGAGCAAAGAAAATGATAATAGATTTGACTTATATTGATCTATATATAGTATTATGATTTAGACTAAAAAGTTTCAAGTCCAACCGTTCGTTCTCAATCTTCCAACGACACAAGATTTGATCGATCAGGCAAACTTGCATTATCAGTGAAAACAAACCAATAGCTTTATTAATTGGGCATGTGTTTATAGTTGCACTAGAACTATCTTATGAGTTACCAAAATCTTATAAGCTATCATATAAGTTGCACTGAAGAAGGAAAATGAAATTGTCTAGTACTCTTTCAAGTGCAACCAATTTGAAGAACTGAAGTAATATGGCATGAGGATAATAAGTTGATGATGGAGAACACTAGTAATGAGAAGTATCAGGAGAAAGCACATTGTATCAATCACATAACATGGCTTCATTGTTGATCCAAAAATATTTAGCAGCATGCTATGTATAAAGTCCTGAAAGTATATGAACTACAAAAAGCATCAATGAAAATGATATCAATGATTTACTCAGGATATCTGTATCAGAAAAAAAATAATCAAGGCATTGCACTTTTCAGGTAAACTTTAAACTATTTTCATTCTCTGTGACTTGTTAAATGTACATGCAAGACACTCCCACAATGAATAACTAATCAAGAAAAAAGGATTATATTTTCAGAAAAATTCAAGTGAATTAAGTTGATGATCTGATTTTCCATTCTGTGACAATTGTTCAGCTATTTTCTAGTGATGTTATCTTCATGTCTATCCTACTGTAGCTTAACATACATCTGTTGACAGGAGTAAGATGCCACTTTCCTCAGCTAATAATATGTTAATAAACACAAATGCAAACAGCTCATCTCACTGAAAGATGAAGAGCAACATTGACTTGTTTGTGTACACAAAGGTCATTGTGAACTTAAAAGCTATATCTAATAAGAAAATGACTTCTAAAATATCAAAAATAACATTAACAGAAGGAAATACTGGAAATAATAAAACTATAAAACTCAATTTTAATTGCCAGTGAGCTTTTTTGTTTCAGATATATTTTTCTACCCATTTTAGAGAGAGAGAGTTAAAGATGCATAATTTTCCTTATATAGTCAATATTCCCCTGTTAATGTTTTCCTCAACATATCTGGTAAATCTTATCTACTTTGGTAATTGGGTGAGCTATGATAAGATTCAACCATTCAATATATATATATATATATATATATAAACAATACTTGGTGTAGACTCTATTTAGGTTAGGACCCATTTGACTATAACAATTGAATAGCCTGACTTCAAATGGCTGATCCATCATAGAACTCAGGTGATAGCTTAGGCCCCTGTGCAGTAGCCCTAGTCAAAATCAACAAAGGATCACATACACCTTTCAAGATAACTAATACATATATAAATAATATTGGAGATTTCTATTGTTCTTTGAAATTAGTTTCTTAATGTGCATTGACCTTTTATGGTACCAGCACTGGAATCCAATATTATTTGCAACATATATGAGAGATTGCTAAAACAATTGGACCCAGAAAATAAGATAATACAAGTATTATACATTTCATTATCATCTCAAGCCAAGTGTTGTATAAATGTACATATATTGCTTCGATTTATATGTACATGAATATATACATTCATACATCTTAAACATATGTAACTGTGTATTTCTAGATAGGATGGTCCAAATGATCTTTTCTTAATAAATCATTTGACTAAGACTGTGGCATTGAAAACAGTAGTCCCAAAGCATGAAAAAAATGATAGATTTGTGCTAAAGCATTTAATCCATGTTACTAACTAATATATAAAAATTAATTAGTACAATATCACCTTCTTATGTGGATCAAAATATTCTTGCCAAGTCTCAACATTGAGACCTTTTGATGTTGCCTACATGGCTATCACTGGTGATTCCTTTTATAAGAACCAATTAAGTTGAAGTTACATTAACACTTCAAGGTATATCATTTTTATAAATCAATTTTAATTTATTTGATCAAATATTTTGATAAACAATTGTCTCATGTCCATTTAATAGCATTAGCTTTGCTTTTGGTTATGGCATTTAACACAACTTCACCTGAAGTGTAACTTTAATTTTCTTTCATTGCACCATCAATATCATACTCACATTCTTTGCTGCTGCACTGAATGCTTCCTTGTGGCTAATGTTAGGATTATTTGCCTTGATCCTTTGAATCTCCTCCCTACACCCAAAAACATAAATTAGTGGCAGATAAAACATTTAAGCACCATCATGTTCAGTGTTCTTTAGAGTGCAGTAATCTAATATTGGAAACTCACTTGATAAACCTGTTGTAAGCAGAAGGAACACGTTGTCTCTTTTCTGGGGCTGCTTAACATAAAAAGGATATTAGTAAGTTAATTGTTGTCAATTCATTAGCTTTAAACTAAGCATAATTAAATTTCTTGGTAGGGTGTTAACAGTTTGCAGAGGCCCATATGATTGAATGCATGCAAAGGATGCTATAACCATAGGCAGAAATCTTATCCAACATTTCATAATCGAGGAGATCATTGTTGTAGTTCTTTTGGATAAATACAAATAATAAGATTTATGATGATCTATATGACTTTCTGTTTATGAGATGTTGCCTTATACTGTTCAAATTATATATATAATCTTATTTGACACAAATGCATATGAACTTGCTTGAGCTTGGCTCAAAAATGTTTAGATTGTGTTGCTAATGATAAGTGTAGAGTTTTCGTAAATTAGTGGGTTAGTAAAAGAAAAAAAAAGGGGGTAAATTGAACTTTTCTACAGATTTGAATGAACTTTTTGGAGTCTGACTTGCTATGGGAGTCTTCTTTTGATCAGGAAGAGGATGTTATTCTAATACGTCCTCGTAAAACTTTCGGGTTAATGTAATCTACACAAGATTTTGAGTGCTTCATGGATAATGATTTGTACTTTAGATATTCTTTCTATCTTGGAAATTTAGTGAAGTAAACATAGACTAAACCAAGTTAAGATTCTTTTTTTCGGTTTAATTCCTGTATCAGGATATGGAGCTATTCAGGTATCACAATGGTGCACTTAAGAGAGATGATAAGCATTAGAAGAGATGCTTACGGCGAACCGGTAGCGCTTGTTGTCGATCATTCTTCATCGAGTACATCAGTGAAGTCATGCCATACTTTGAGGATGATCCATACTCCATTGGGTTTCCATTAGGTGCAATGCTGTAGGTCTGTCCTTCTCTCAACATCAAAATGAGACATGTGAGAGTTCATGGTGCATGAACAAGCTACATAGTAGGGTCTAGTAACCAAATGTTTCATGGAAGTGTTGTGCATCCAGAAATATTTATAGAACCTGAAGATCTTGCAATGGGAGAGTGTGAAGCACAGATCCCATATGCACAGAGAGCAAATTCGCGCAATGTCCGCATCGAACGGTTACCATGTTGAACAGTTTGTTGCCTGGAACACTAACCTGAATGCACAACAAGATAGTGTCAGAAGTTTTAGATTGGGAGATGTTTAGGGTTCTACTTTAGCAGCAAGTTCATAAGTCAAAGCATTTCAACAATTGAATGAGTGTTGCTCGAATTAGGGTCATCTGAAACATCTTTGATAGCTTCATCCTAGATGTATTATTTGCTCTTCCATCATAAACAGCCTCTTGTGGTTCCAACTCAGATACCATCGGCATAGCTATATGGATTCTGAGCATGCAACTTGGCATTAAGAATCTGTAAACAAGAAAGCCAGAACACAAAGACAAGATAATGTTGGAGAGAGGAAGGAAAGGAGAAGAAGAAGAAGAAAGAAGATGTGGAAATGCATGCACTACTAGTAGAGGAGGAAACAGCTACTTAAGAATGACTTCCTTTTATGATCTCACTTCTTTTTATGTTGTTGAGCTCCTCTTTTCCGATGTCTGCCTTTAGGAACTCAATACATGAGGAGGTAAAGCGAGAGTGGTATGCATTCCAGACATCAGAGGAGTGAGAAAGGGCACGAACTCAAAAGAAGAGACAAGATAAAAACAAGGGGAAAGCAAAGGCTGCTACCATCAAGAGCATTCTCTCTCCCACTGACTTCTTTGTTACTCCCAGCTGCTCTTGGTCAATGAAACATGTAAAAGAGTTGGTTCATATAGAGAGGAAAACGACACGACGAGCAGCCCACATCGATCCACACATCTCATGATGTGCGAATGGAAGGGAAAACCAGTAGATGCTTGTAGGAATCTGATGGAATCTGTTCCAAGACCTTTCTCGAATGTTTTGGAAGCTTGTAGAGGAACTTAAACGCAAAATGGAAAGATGGATTCCGACTGTGAAAAGCTTACTTGACTCGATCTCTCAAACAACTTTCTCGATGCAAATATAAACGAAGGATCAAAAGGTTGAGATTTTGCATTTGATTCACACATTACATTACTGTACCAAAAAGATCTTCGCATCCTTTCCACAAAAAAATAGAGAACAACACAAGGAAAGGAAATATCAATGATATCTCAGCAAATAAATTAATATATTTGTTTCATCCATAAATGATGAGATTGGGAGAAGACATGAGACTCGAATCATTCCATGGAGAGGAATGAAAAGAAATTGATCTATATTAAGCATAAATTTTTTGTATTCAACAAATAAAAGGCATGTGAACCATCTGACATCGTATGAGTTCTTTCTGTCAGATCATCATCATGCAGCAAGTGACTTCAGATGACTGTATTATCTGATTCATGCACATTGTAAGAAGATATCAGTAAAGTCACCTTAATTACCAACAGCAAGTATAAACCAGGCCTGCTCGACAACCTCATCATGACTAGCTAGAGTTAATCTCAACATGATGCATGAAACACTCCTCAACAAGCCCAAGAAAGCTTCAGCTAGTCATCGGCTTGCTAATTGGAAGTGTTTCTTTTTAGGCAAGCTAACTGGATGTCTCAGAAGCACAAGGAAAGACAAAGATGGGTATGCTTTTGTTAGTTACCCTTGATCAGTTGAATGAACAGATCTCCATTTGTGTGCACAAAACTCATCTAGAGAGAGAGAGAGAGAGAGAGAGAGAGAGAGAGAGAGAGAGAGAGACGGACTATACCGCAAGGATCGTGTTGCAAAAGTTGCAGTGGACGTAGCAGATATGCTCCGGAGCAACCTGGGCCGACATTTCCAGTTCAGAAGCTGAGAACGATCTTTGCACATATGCTGCGGAAGAAGAAGAAGAAGAAGAAGAAGAAGAAGAAGATGGAGGAAGTGAAGAAGATGTGTAAATGATAAGATTATATATAGCAGATCAAAGGGGGTGATTTCCTTTCCTTAATTTCGCGTCTTGTTTTCATCGAGCGACAGAAACAAAAAGGCAGGCGTGGGTGGGGGCAACGTTTGCGAGTGGCTTTGTGGAGACCTCAGGCTGGAGAGGTGGAAGCGTGATGATTGATCGAATGAGTGGGTGCAAATCTCTCTCTCTCTCTCTCTCTCTCTCTCTCTCTCTCTCTCTCTCTCTCTCTCTCTCAACAACATGTGGAGTGGGGAAGGGGTCTTTAATGGATGCATAAAGAAAGAGAGGGAGAAAGAGTTACCATTGGGTGGCAGTGGGAAACAAAACAACAAATACCAAGGAAATCTACTGTGCTTCCTCAGAAAAGATTAAGGATATGTGCTGTGGAAAACAACTGCTACCAAACAAGGGTCACAGGCATCATTTTAGAGTTATAAGCACCACCTCATCAATCACAGCCATGTGTGTCTCCCAACTCTCCATCCACTGCTGTTGATCTCCTGAGTAACTTTCCAGTCCATGGATCTAATCATCCTTCTCTCTTAACCCTTGCAGCATTC
This sequence comes from Musa acuminata AAA Group, assembly GCF_036884655.1. Classification (NCBI taxonomy): domain Eukaryota; kingdom Viridiplantae; phylum Streptophyta; class Magnoliopsida; order Zingiberales; family Musaceae; genus Musa; species Musa acuminata. The sequence continues at coordinate 37,832,968 of NC_088354.1, forward strand.
ACTGGCAGAGGTACTTCACCCAAGTACTGCTTTGCACATGCGTGCACTGACATGTAAAGATTAAGAACACTGCATGACAAACAAGATCATGTTGACTTCTTTTATTTTGTTTGACCTAAATGCATCTGTCGACCCTTCACATTCTTAATTGGTCTGTCAACTACCTCATCATCATAAATGGTGGCTGCAATTTACACAACAATCATAAAGGTGGAAGAGGAAGCAATAAGGTGAATTAGATTTGGCTCAAGGAGATGGGGGTTAAAGTCACATCTGCAACAAATGGACAACATGTTCTATGGATAGCAGTGGATTGGACACATTGGACTAAGCTGGATTTTCTGCTACAGACCATCATGTGAATCAAAATCCTCAAGCATAAATCTCTTTCATGATCCAGTTAACCAGCAACAACTAAATAAATTTGCCACTCCTCCAGAAAAGAAGAGAAAGAAAAAGATTCATATAAACTCAGATAGATAATGTTGTGTCAATGAGGGATGCCTTCTTCCCCCTAGAAAAGAAAGAAGGGACAAAATCAAATTACCTAAAGATCAAAACTGTACTAAAAGATTATTTATTATTAATGACCTCTTTCCTGGTTTTAAATAGTAGTAGAAGAAGAAGAAGAAGAAGAAGAAGAAGAAGAAGAAGAAGAAGAAGAAGAAGAAGTAGATGATCTCTGTGATTGCACTTTTTCTTGCATTACACATCCACAATAAAACCTAAACCCCATAGGACCAGATTGTTCATGTCCTTGCTTGATACTTGGCTCTTCCTTGTGACATTGATAGATATGTTGGATCATTGAAGAAATGTCTATGAGGATTATTATTCTGGTTCCTTCTGTGGCTAGGACACAATGCTTCTTTCTACTTAGGCTTCTTTGTGTGGTTTCTCTGTGATGATGTGCACAAGGTTTGGCCAGTGATTCAGACATGTTTTCCGCGAATAATGCTACATCGATTTGATCCATTCTGAAAATGGTTGTAATTGACATAAAGAAATTAACTTGAAAATAATACATGATTTACAAAAACTTAACAATCTTATTCCTATTTGCCATATTGGTAATTGGAGATAGAACAAAATCTTCTGTGATGTGAAGTCTAAGAAATCATGTGAACCACCAATTTAGTTCTCTGGTTCCATCTGTTAGAACATAATATGAAAAAGAAAAGGTAGATAGCAACATAAATGGGGAGCAAGAAAAACTATAATTATTAATATAGATGTTTATTTTGGTTTATTATGATTTGCTTTTTTATGTTCCCCACCATCTTTTGGTAAACAACAAAAGACTGCAAACCAGAGGATAATACTCTACTAATTTCTTTTGTAGATTAAGACAAAAGCCAAATAAAACTTAGTTAATATCTCTCATTGCACAACACCTTGTTTGCTTGGAAGATTAAGATCCAATGTGTTCACCTTCAAGGCATCAAACAAAGGAAAAAAGTACAAATATGAGATTGGAAAATAAGCTACAATCCAATTTATTGTGACAACAATATGCCCAAACCAAAAGATTCCAATTCGATCAATCTAATCAATTTTTCATAGCATGTAGATTAGGAACATGTCCTCAGTTAATTTAAGCAAATCACATACACACACATATTATACGATGTTGTTCGCTCGCATCAAATAATACCTCATTTCGGGCGAACATGATAATCTCCGATAAAAAATCTTAGAAGGAAAAAAGATAGGGGGAATGTGAAAAAGCTTTATTGGCACCAAAATTATTCGTCTAAAAATTTATGATAATGTATTTATGGACTAGAAAATGTTAAAATTGATGTATCCTATCTATATAATTAAAGGCTGCTTCTTTCACACCAAATGGACTCTTCATAAACTTCCTTCCAGCCTTGTGTGAAAATCACAATCAAATGATGTGTTTACAATCTAAAATGACAGTGCTATCAACTCAAAAGGAATTGTGACTTCACAAGAGCTTCCAAGGGTCATTAATTGGGAAAATAGACCCCAAAACCTGTTCTGTGATTGGCATTTAATCAGCTTGGAGCAATCAAGTTAAGTACAGCAAGCTTTTTTCTTATGATGGAAACTTGATCTGCAGATTGATGGGAAAGAATCAAGTTGCTTACTCATGAATCTTCCAACTAGTGTTCCTCAGGGTGCCCAAAGATTGAAGGTTCAGTCCATTGACAAATTGCATATGTTTGTTCCTTAATTCATGATTAGGAAGATGAAACATAATGACTATGCTACTAGAAAAAGAGATGTAAAGATGCATTTAGAATAATTACTTGGTACAAACTAGAATAGCTCACATTGGCAGATATGTAAAGTAACTGAGAGAAACTTGTCATGTATAACCTTGGAATTCACAACACACTAAAGTCATGCAGCCTCAGGTTATAGCAAAGCTTGTGTTCCAACCATTAGAACTGTTTTCCATCCAATCTAGCATAGATTGATCTATCATGTCAGTTTGAGTAGATATGGATACAAAAACAGCAAGCTACATAATCTCCTAAGCATAAAGGATCAGCTATATGAATCATTTCCCATCGTCAAGTATTGTGCATCTCTATCTCATAAAGAGTCAACATTTACCTACATAGAACTTCCAGATACAAGACAAGGTTAATAAGGCACAAAGCCTTGTCCCTCTCCACAGGATAAGGTTGAACCGGCGGTGGAGTGGAGAAGTCCAGTGGAAGGGGAGGTGCCACCCAAGCTTCATTTCCTCTACATCCATTCTCGCAACATGGATCGTCCTCGACCTCAGCCTCGGGTTCTCACTGTCTGTTGTTGACCTGCCCACTCCCTTTCAGTGGCCCGGTCAGGTGGGTCTCTTCATTTGGGACAGGAAGAAGCGTCTCATTCAGCCAATGTGGAGTGGATTTACTACGCAACTGGTTTGTCACTGTCACAGGAATGAACAGTGAGATATATAGTCATTTCCGCTGGAATCTTGCAGGCAAATATGTCAAGTAGAAACAGTCCATGAAACTTGCTGAGCTTCAAAAGCTTCTGAACCATATATGCAGAACGAAGCTAAAAGCAATGAAGTACAATTTGGCCACCGATAACATGTCATCGACAAGCAGTCAAATGAACCAAACCAACAGGTAAAAACCATTCTAAGACAGCAATTGCAACTTCTTAAGCAAATAGAATACACATTAAGTCCAAGTTAACTGTGATAGATCTATCTAATCCTATACACAAATTCAATCCTATAACATAGACTAAACTGCTATGTTTGGAGTTGGCTTCAGCTTTTCTGTGCCTCCAAATGTCATCATCAAGATCATTCAACAGTTCTTTCCGGTGCCGTCAAGGAAAAACTACAACTTAGCTCATAGAAAAGGACCAGATGACATACCAATCAAGAATTGGGACCAGAAAGAAAGAAAGCAACAACATTAACACATTTCTGATGCTCTGACTTTATTATTCCTTTTCTATTTTCTACCCAAAAACAGACCCTGGTGCTTGGCAAGGCTACTCGCAAATATTGCCCACCAAAGGCAGGTAAATTGATCTATAGATTACACCACCATAGAAGTCTTAAAGAACAAAAGCTGAGTACTGCTTTAGCAGTCCTTTTTTATCTTATGACACATCATTTCTGCAAAGAAAAGTAGAGATTGAAAAATCTGCAACCATAACAACATAATATTATGGAAACCATACTACTACTAACTCAAATGTCCAAAAACAAATGGGGATAGTAGTGATCTTAACAGACCTCTTCATGAAAAGAATAAAATGATAACAGTAATCTGTGGATTGAGGATTACACATGTGAACAGAGTCAATATATTAGCTCCAACTATATGTTGATACCACTTTGATGGTAATTTGGTCTATTTTGTTTGTCTCCAGTGAGAGACATGATCTACTGGCCATAAAAGGTTAGTCCTAACCACAGTTCGATTCAAATCGAAACTTAATTGGGCTGGAATCAGAACCAAACCAACCTAGCGGTTTGTCGGTCCCAAACTGAAACAGAATCGATCGCGGGACTTCAGTTTGGTTTTAAATCATTTTAATATATTTAAAAGAAACATAAATCACATATATAATTATGGTGCAGTGATTAAAATATTAAATATAAATCAATAAACATGGGCTTAAGTCTTGAGAGAGGCTTTTTGTTTGATTAAAGATTTTATATTTTTATATTTTTTTGAAAGAGGTATTTAGTTGGATGAAAAATTTTATAATTTTATTTCTTTTAAAATTAAAATATAATAAAAATTGATGATTCAAACTAGAACCGAAACCGTCTAAACCAGAATCAAAACTGATGGTTTTGGTTCGATTCTAGAACCAAAACCTAAGTGGTTTAATTTGGATCCCTGGTTTTGGAAAACCAGAATCGATAGTTTCGGAATCGTGATCAGGTCTACTAAAGCACCTTCATAATTCAATTTGAAACCTATCAGCTATAAAATAATTTGTTGATCAAATGACAACTTAAGTGATGTTATGACTTTAAGTAGTTCCATTCTCTTAAGAGATTGGTTGTAGCCCTCATGAATTAGATATTTTGAGATTAATCATGATTAACTCAAATTCGAAGCAATAAGAAGGGATCAAGAAGCTAAATTAAGCATACTATAAGCAAAGCTAATTGCAAAATAATCCCACTTAGATTTAGTCAAAGAAAGAATACATAGAATAGTGACCAAAAATCTCCCCCTCAATAAAATGATTATGGGAGTGAAAAGAAATCAGAAGACAAAAAGAGATCATTTGTGAGAAGCTATGCACGTTTTGTATCAGAAGTTTTTGAAAAGGAACTAAAACTTTCATTGAACTAGAAGAAATTAGCAAGCGGATTGGATTGGCAACCAAGGCCATCCAAAGTATAGTTCTATCAAAAAGAGCAAGCTTGTGAGCCTTGCTGTTGAGGTTTCTTCGAATATAATTAATAGTAAAAGAGTTAAAAGTGGTCAAAAGTTGCTTGTTGATGTCATGGAGGTGTCAAGGAGTCTGATGAACTCCATTGATGTAGTTCTGGTTTGGTTCCAGAACTGAATCACCCAAACTAGAACCAAAATCGCCTAAACTGGAATCGGAACGGATGGTTCCGGTTCAGTTCTAAAACCGAAACTTTGGCGGTTCGGGTTTTGAAAATTCGAAACCGATAATTCTGGAACCATGATCAGATCTACTGAAGGTACCTTCATAATTCAAATTTAAAACCTATCAACCAGTAAGATGACTTACAGATCATGCAATAACTTGGGGGGTGTTATCACTTTAAGTAGTTCCATGCTCTTAAGAGATTGGTTGTAGATGTCATGAATTAGATATTTTGAGATTAACCATGATTAGCTCAATCCAAAGTGATAAGAAGGGACCAAGAAACTAAATTAAACATACTATACAAGCAAAGCTAATTGTAAAATAATCACACATAGATATAGTCATAGAAAGAATACATAGTATAGTGACCATAATCACACACAAAGATTATGGGTGTGAAAAAAATTAAAATACAAAAAGAGATCATTTGTGAGAAGCTCTACAAATTTTGTATCAGAAGTTTTTGAAAAAGAAGTAAAACTTTCATTGAACTAGACGAAATTAGCATACGGATTAGACTAGCAACCAAGGTCATCCAAAGTGCAAAATGCGGGGAACCCAGAGGTTCTACCAAAAGAAAAGCAAACTGGTAAGCCTTGTTGCTGAGGTTTCTTAGAATGAAATTAACAAATAAAAGAGTTAAAAGTGGTCAAAAGTTGCTTGATGTTAGCTTGGAGGTGCCATGGAGTTTGATGAACTCCATTGATGTAGTGGACGACTGCTTGTGCATCAGACTGGAGAAAGATGGAATTCCATCTGAAGGTGAGAGCATGCTTAAGGCCCTCTAGGATGGCTGAGTTGTGTGCCCAACAGGACTGACAACCAATCGCCACAGTAGTCTAGGAAGGCGACTGAAGAAACATATTCCTAGTCCCCTCAGGACAAGGACATGGCCAGAGCTCTAATTACTGAGATAGAGGGGTTAGCATGGTGGTTGCGGAATCAAGCATCATTTCTATTGAGCCAAAGGGTCCAGAAGGAGTAAGAAATAAGGCTGAGGATCCATATGACAACATATTTCTCATGTCCTTCGTCTTCCTGGAGTCAAGAGCCAGTTGACCAAGAATCAAGATGTTTGAAGTGTAGTCCTATTTTGTTTAGAAGTAGATTCCAAAATGCGATAGAAGTATCACATTCAAAAAAGATATGAGCTTGAAGCTCCTCGTAGAGGTTACACATCATATGACAATCCTCTACTTCTTGATGAAGAAGGTGAGCAAATAAATTCGAAATAGAAAAGCTCTAAATCGCCTTCTAGCCATGCCATCATGTATCCCTATAAGAAGAGGAAGAATCTATGTTCCAAAAGAAGTTGCTAGTAATTCAGGTAAGATGGTTCGAGAGAGAGTCTGAAATGTTACAATTGAAGAGGAGGTGACTGGGAATGGAATTTATCACAGAATTATAACATCATTTTACCTGCTTCAGAGATAAGTCTTTGTCCATAAGAGAGTTTGGAAAGTGTCTTATCCATGAGAGAGTTTTAGACACTTCGTGGGAGGTGGCCAAGGGATAAAACGGACCCGACATATTTGAAAGGTCAACTGCATTTTTTGATGCCTAAAGAAGAACAGATAGAGTGTTTGATAGGTGGAAGGCAGTGCCTCGAGAAGAAAATGTTGGATTTGTAAAGATTAAGTTTGAGATTGGTAAGTCGATTGAAAACATTGAAAGCTTTAAGAATGTTAGCATAAGATTTTTTGTTGGCTCGAAAGGTCTAAAGAAGGTCATATGCAAATATAAGGTGTGATACTCTACCACCTTTGAGATTAAATGGGGTTATAAGCTTAGAATCAACAAGCTAAGTTAACGAGAGATGAGAGGAATTGTTGAGCTATGATAAAGAGATAGGGAGCCAGAGGGTCTCCCTGCCACCAAATACCCTTACTGATAGTGAGAGGGAACTATATATATATATATATATATATATGTAGGCTTGTGAGTCCCATCTTTGAGGGAACCCCGATAGGTGGGGTGCTAACGATGGTTGAGACACTAGCCATGGCTGCTATGTTGGTGTAGTCTGCTGAGCCAATTGGGGCAGAAGAGGGATGATGGCTTGCATAATCCCTGTGAGCGTTTGAGCTTGCTACTTGAGGCTCAAGAAAGCTTCAATGGGGAGAACTAGGTACCTCACGCTTATCACTGGGAGCGAGAGTCCGAGGTCGTTGAGTAAGCACTAATAATACCCTGATATTTGAGTCTAGGTGGACGTATCCATCTGAGGAAAGGAGGGTAGCTACCCTCCTTGTATGAAGGTACTATGGGTTGAGGGTGGGGCCTCCTCATTGGGGTGCTCGTTGAGGCGATTCACAGGCGAACATTCCTGCAACATTCAGACCCTCCTTCTAGCACCAAAATGTTAAGTTGAATACACCGTCGGCTATGAGCTAGCCCAGCTTGGTTTGAACCGAAAGACATAAAGGCATCCAAGGAACACACGAGGCAGTTGATGGGGGCACCGAGGTGTTTGAGGTGGCTCCAAGGCTGAGTGAAGTTGGATTTCATCTCATTAGGGAATTACTACACAAAGGTTAGCGTTAGAGCTGACCCGATGCTTAAGTTAGCTTTTGAAAGATTTGTGGTGTAAAATGGATTAGTATTCGAGAGATCCGACCCCTCGAATGATGTCGGGGGTCAACTTTTGTACCTGTTCGATCGAGGGAATCACCTGAAATGGCCGTAATGCTTTTCTAGCATTCTGACTTCGGGGGCGGCCGGTTTATAACGATCGTTCCCACCTCTGGCGTTCCATCTTCGGGGGCAGTCGGTTTATAACAACCATAATGCCCCACCTCGGTCGGTCTATAACGATCGTAACGCTCCACCTCAGGTATTCTATCTTCGGGGGTGATCGATCTGTAATAGTTATAATACACCACCTCGGGCGTTCTGTGTTTGGGGGTGACCATAACGTCTCACCTCAAGCGTTTTGACCACGGGGGCCGATCAAGAGGGGGTAGAAAAAAACTTAGAATTTTCATCTCCATCTCAATTAGCTGCATTTGGGACATGACTAATTTAAGAATCTTCATTTCTCATCAGAGAGCCCAAAGTAAGCATGTACTTCTAGTTGGCTCCTAATTGAAAGCTTTGGTGTTACAAGAGCTTTTCCCATTTCTCTGTTCATGGCATCATGTACTCAGTGGCTTAAGAGTCTGTAATAGTAACATTCACTACTGAGTAGAAACCAGCTTGAGTTGTGCACTTCTCCTTATGGAGAAGATTAGGTGGAATATACTGACTGATATCTTCTTATTAACATAATCATTTTCTTTTCAGATTGATGTCTTCTTATTCTTAACATAAGCAGTTGTTATGTCATTCATGATTCACTCCATACAACCATTCCCTTTTTCTCAATCTGAACCTTCTCTGCTACTTGGTAAATTACATTTCCTTGACAAATATCAGCCTTTATTCGTTCATAGAACATCATGATCTAAGTGTTAATGTTGAACTATGTAAGTGAGTTTTAGTCTCAATGAATTGGTTATCTCAGAAAAGGTTCCATAAAATCTGCTGTACATTTCTATCAACTTCAATAAATTGTATACAATGAGCAAGAATACACCTCTGAAAAAGATCAGATGAGCATGCTGCAGTATCAACTATACTTTAGCCTAGTGGTTGATTCTCCTATTCATCTTAGAAATGCTTTTGTCCCAAACTTGATACAGTGATGTCCTTTCACCAAATTCAACCTATAAATCAATCAAAATGCATGGCTATAGACTGGATCAGAGTTCTTTGGCCTCATCATGGGTCAAAAAGAAAGATGGGGCCTTCGATCACCAAGGTCAAGACAATTGTGTGGACCTGCAACACCTTCAACTCTTTCCTCCACGATCATGTTGATTCTCATTCAAGTGAGCCCCGTGAGGGATCAAAAAGCAGCCATCATTTCCTCCATTAGGCCTCCCCTCCTCATTCCAGAGGTCCAGACTTGATGCAAGTTTCATCCTTTCCCCTGTGCTCTTTTGACAAAGAAGATCTCTGTGCCCACATGACAACAACATAAAGCACAAGAGGACAGAGACCACTATAGTGTAGTCCTGTGTTCACTGTGCAGTTCCCAACAAAGACAGTAGCTGAAAGTTCAAACCTGATGCATCTGCTTGTAGAATGCTCTCCTAGTTGAGATGTTTTGATTCATCATGCAGGCGATTGTTCTACATCAGAAACAGGTAGAAAAACCTACTTGGATATCATTGTAGTGTCATATTCTGTAAGTCTACTCTTTGACAAAGTAAGACATCAAATGTTATAGGTCCAAAAGCTCCCATGCATGGGCTCTTGGAAAGTTAAGGTATTAAATGTTATCAATAGAAATTGATCCTCTCAGCTTGGATGTGATGCTTTCCATCTTCTTTATGTCTTGTGGACTTCCATGGATGTTTGTTTCTTTGTGAGCATGTGGTATCAATTTATTGAGATTGGTTGAATTGATGTTCTATCATGTTATCAACTATTTTGGATCTTTGTGCTGCCCACTTGCACTTTGGCTTTGTGGCTGTCTTTTGTCCATGGCTTTGTTCTGTCTCTGGATTTCCTTTTATTGGTTTCTGAAAACAAATTTTCAATGTATGACTTAGAAAGCACATTCTATTTTTGTCCTCCAAAATCTTATCAATATAAATATATTACTCTCATTTTGATTTTTCATTTTTTCTAATCTCACTACATTAGCTAATCCTTGCAACACCTGTGATTTGAATTTGTAATTACCTAACCGGTCTTGGATATCCAAAATAAACAATGATAATGTATTCATAGAAAAATTTAAAAAGGAGTGATGTCGAGTTTTAGTTTCTGTTTTTCCTTTAAAAAAAGTTTATTTCAGAACTAGAATCAATAAATAACATTAGTGCCTTATTATCAAACCTTTCTTATGTTGTAAAAAATGACACTGAGAGCAAGAAAACAAGAGTAGATAGAATCACTTTCATATGTAACTTCTTTGAGGAATCCATATTCACTTTGAGGAAAATGGCATTGGATCAATCAAACCAGAACAAAGCTGAATCCCCATGAACTATCATGCTCACAACTGTGATTCTGTTGGTGATTATTGGAGATGAGCTATCTTTTTAGTTTCTGGCCCTATGTAAATATGGCTTCACAATTGTCCTCATCAAGACCGATAAGTCGGTAATTGATCAAATCGCTTTCATGAGTTGGCTTGTGCCTAATCCATAGAAGGGCTATCTTCGGTGTCCAAAAGTTATATAAACATAAAACATAGGTAAGCCAAAGTTTTTATGTACATCTTGAAGAAGAAGAAGATGATGTCTTCTTTTCTTTTGTCTCTTATGGTTGTTTGTTTCTCCTCACCTGCGACAGTGCTGTTTTTATCAACAAGAAAAAGCTATGGTTACATAATTTGATTTTGAGAATTCATTCCATACCAATCTTCACTTGATTTTTAGATTACACTCAATTTGAAATTATCGTTGCATACTCATATGTCGAAGGTTTCATTGCTTGAGGCTATTATCACCATCAGATTTCTATTAGCTTTTACTGTAGCAGCTACTAATTTCATGAAACTTTTTTAACATAAAGGAATGTCGATATGAAGGAGAAAAAAGAAGGTAACCAAACCATGGTTTAGGTTCAATCAGTTGCATTTAGCTCCCAAGCATGTTCTGTTTTTGTAGTTTCTTGCCACATTGCATGTCTCCAAAGTATATGGTATGGAAAAAGATAAGCATGCACTTGCCAATCTTTAATCAGAATGCAAAATCAACTAATGTGAAATCGCTATGAAACTGCAATTTGGACATAAAAACTAGTTGAATAAGTCATCTTCTTGCAAGTTAACAATTCTGAATCTTCAAGCTGGATTTCTCCATGGTGAAGCAGTTCATCATCTTCAGCTTCTGTATACAAATCTTATCTCCTGGTGTGTAGTTTGAAGTTTTGCTGTGAATTTATGAGCATCTTCTTCTTTAGGAATTGAAGAATGCAAGTAATTGGGCACAACCTTCAACTCTGTGCTCAGTTTTCACAATCTTCTGAATCAAGTAATTTATTTCATCCTTTGGCACTGTGCATTTGTCTGAAACTTTCCAAAGTTAACTGGTAAAAGGAGGTGTTCTGTTCTGTACAGTCCTCACCATATCAAAACCAGGATTGTTTGAGCACCCAAGCAGTCATCAACTACTTTCAGTATCTCCTCTTTTGTTCTGCAGGGCTATGTCCAATTTCCACCATTGCTGGCTGTGGGTGCTCCACCAAGTGGAAATCTGGCACATCTGACACAATCTATTTACAAGAAATAATAATAGAGTAAATTGCTTTTACCATGCATGCCACAACATCATCAAATTTCATGCTGCACAACTATTTGCTTCTGTTTTACTCCAACAACAGCATTCAATCAAAACCATTTTACACTTCCAGCTGCATCTCTTTATCCAAAGAATGAATGCCTTCTCAGTAGCTTGTACACCCAGATTGCACCAGATCAGTAACTGTATCATTGACAGAATTGTAAATGAGTTTCTTTAGTGTTAGTCAAGAGATCGATCAACAATCTGAATTTCAGAGACGACATGGCCTAGCTCCAATTCTAAATGTTGTCGCCTTCTGAGGATCATCCAATAACACGAATCTTGAGGCGATACAACTGATGGAGAGAGCTTTGGATCCAAACAAACACCCACACTTCTCCTAATCGTTTGTAGCTTGGTTTCTCTAATCGTTTGCGATCGAAAAAATATTCTTCGATTTATTTTTTTATTCTGATAATGTTTCTTATTGTGATTTATGATCAACTTATTTTATCATTCTTTTGGAAGATTGGTATTGCCCATACCAATCTCCTAACATCTAAAATTGTTTACAACTGTTTACTCCTGAGATTTTATTGGTTTCCAACAAAAGAAAAGATGGTGAGACATGTTTAATGTTGGTCTACTCAACCTAAGAATTCTACAGATTCTGATCATTATTTCTTTGTGCCCTATGACTTCAAAAAGTGATGCAGCCACAGCATGCTTTCCTCAAAACTAGTCGACTATTCTAAAGATAGCTTTTGGTGGTGACTAACCCACTACAGCAAATGGGACCTTCCTCAAATGAAGGTTGCCCCAAGTTACTGTACAAGAAAGAGTCTCTGGTTGTCAAGTTGTGATTATTTATTTTTGATGCATAAGACTCCATGTATGACAACATTTTTACTACCTGCCTCCACTTTGCTGCAAAGAGACCAAGATTTAGTAGCTGGACCAAATATATGGTTCACATGACTAATAGGGAAGATGAGGCCAGTTATCCCCACACCATCTCACCAAACTATTGGTTGGAATCATAGCCTATTTGACCCCATGTTCACTATTATCTTTTCAGAAACCAAAAGCAACTTATCACCATTGAAATATATATATATATATATGATTGTTGTTCATGATACATTAAATAAGAATTAATTTTAAATAATCTATTAATTATCAATCTCTATCAATATTGTATGAATCAATATAGAGTTTTTTTTTTTCTATTTTTCTTTAAGACTCGATATATATCAGTACATCAACACATGACAGTCGATATAGTTCGGACCAATGATCAATCTAGGATAGGACTAGTTTGGATATAGTATTAGAAATCAAAATCAGTACCTTCAAATGACTGTTCTCTTGACTGAAGATAATTTCATGCCATTTAATTAAGAAATGATTTATAAAGGAGGAAGGATCTATGGATGGATACAAAAGGAGATGAGAAATCCAATGACAACCAACTTGCTGCATTATATGTTATTCTGCTGATGCTCTCTAGACAGATTATAATATTGCTAACCTTTACCTGTGTCAATCATGTAAAACTACTCCTTGTTAATTTCTTGCAACCATTTTTTCTCTAGAAATGGAAGGAAACAACCTGATGAAGGCTTTGCTTCCTAAACAATCAATTGCCTGTTCATCATGGTTGGGGTATATAGCTGGTCACCAATTCTGTCATTTATGATTACCCATTATTGCTTCCTAAATGTAGGAGATAATACTCAGGCAAACTTGAGCAAACAGCATTGCAGTAATTCTTTATTTTTTTTGCTTTTAAAAAAAATCAAAACACCTCTAATTTATGCAACCAAATATAAAATACAAAAAAAAATTGTAGCCAACACATGAGTAAAAATAAAATAATTAATTTTAGAAATTATAATATTTTGATGGATGCCGAGAATGATGGATATGGATATATAAATATTGATCGGTATATATTATATCGATATCAAACCATATGATCTAGATATTGGATGGTATATATCTATGTATAAAAGTCGATATTGAATTGAAATTTAGTACCAAGATACATATACTAAGATCTATAATAATATACTGTTTGAAATTTTTTATTACAATAAAATGGTATATTTTTCAGTGATTTTTAACATGTCACAAATCACGGAATATTTGTAATAAAGGAATCCAAAATTTCAATAGCATATTTGCAATTTTATTTTAAATAGATAATGTATTTAAATTTGGAACACAACTAATTCTATCCAAAAATTTATTTTTATTCCTAAAATACCCCTTGACAGCTGTAGATTGTCCGGAGCTTTCACAAACGTAACGGAGAGAGCCGTTAAGTTTGCCGCTATCGTCTGTTATTTGCTCGTTAGATGAAACGGCGGTCGTTGATTCGTTAACGCCCTCTATTTATTTCGCCTCGCTTCGTGAATTCGTTGTTCTTCTCTGCCTCTCAAATCCTCTCAAACCTCTATCTTTCTTCGAATTTTGCCCGATTTCTGCGTCTCATCTCGATCTCAGCCATAAAACTGGTATCTTGCGAGGTTTCTGGGCTCCTTTTGGTGGTGATTCGCCGTTTTTCCGGCGACCCGCTGCGCTTCCTTGGCCTCCAAAGTCGGGCTTCAGTGGGCGGCTCTGGTTGTGAGGCCTTGGCGGAGAAACGGTCGGATCGGCAGCGGGGATGGTCCTTTGGAGGCCGTGGCAGCCGCTGTTGACTAGGAAGTTCCAGGTGAAGCTGGTGGTGCGGAGGATCGAAGGGCTGAGCGTCGATGGGGCGGCGGCGGTGGCGGCGGAGGTAACGTGGAAAGGGGCGAAGGCGGCGCTGAGTTCGCTGAGGAGGACGGTGAGGCGGAACCGGACGAGGAATGAGGCGGTGGGGGAAGGCGGGGTAGTGGATTGGAACGAGGAGTTCGAGGCGGCGTGCACGCTGACGGCGCACCGGGAGAATGCTTTCCATCCTTGGGAGATCGCGTTTCGCGTGCTCAATGTGAGTTGGATTTGGCTCCGTTCAGGCCATGATTTCCGTGTCTTTATCTCATCTTCTACGTTCCTATCTCGTTGTTATCTGATAAAAATCTGGTTTTTAGGGTTTTGTGAAAGACTTCGTTCTTAGGTCAATAAGCGACTATTTATTAAATGCGTTATTTCTTATACCAAACTTAGCTTTAGTGTTCTCTTTTTGTAGGATTAAAAAGTTCATAAGCTTTAGTATTTATTTTAAGGTATAATTTAAAATTATTGGCCTGTTTTGTTGGTGCAATTTAGAAGATGCCATCATCCTGTTAGGGGAAGAATAATAGTTATATTTTCCTATTCCATTTTTTTTTTTCACCATGTTAGTAATATTGTCATTTTTTGGTTGATAGGGTAAGAATAATAATGAGGAATGATAACTTGATGTTGGATATATGGAACCTCATCTTTGGAAGATTTGCTTCGATAAATTGGCATGACAGACCATTGTTGAATGTCTAAATCAAAGTTCTTAACTAAGTGATGTGACGAATAACATTTGTAATGTTCATGTGGAAAAACTAAAGATATATGATGACTGATTTCTTTTACTAATCTATAAATAACATATGGACTTCTTTTCCTATTCGGCATCTTCTTCTTCACTTCTCGCCCTTTTACTAAAGCTTTATTTATCCTTGTTTTAGGGCTTGAACCAAGGACCCAAGAACAAGGAATCTGTTCTAGGAACGGCTTTGCTGAACCTAGCAGAGTTTGTTGTACCTGCAGCTGAAGATAAAATCGAAATAAACCTTCCGTTGATACTTTCGGGAGTTGCTTCTAATCATCATCGTCCATCAATTCATGTAAGTTAAACTGAGTTTTTTTTGTGCTAGAATTTAATTGCCTTGTGATTTCTTTTGGATTATCTGATAATAATGTTACCGAAATTGGTTCACCTAACTGTTTGTGTCTCTCCAATCTTATTCTAGAATCTGATATCATATTGTTTCAGATTATTAAGTGTCATAAGACTCATAACATATCTTGCCAACAGCTTCACCACAGTGTCTTCCATGCTTTGTGATTGTTCACTTATTTTCGTTGTTGTGATTTCTACCTGGAAATTCCAGATTGTGAATTCAATTTTTTTATGTTTCAGGTGGCTCTCAGTTTATTGGAGTTGAGATCTTCACAAAACTCATCAGCCACAATGCCACAGCCTATACTGCCTGCTTTGGAGCCCCCTTCCTCTGGGTATTTTCTTCCTTCTGGGAAAGATGAACCTTCTGCTCTCAAAGCAGGATTGCGAAAGGTGAAAATTTTAACAGATCTTATGTCAACTCTCAAGTCTAAAAGAACATCCCAAGATGATGATTCTAGTGAGGGGAGGTTCTCTGCTAGGAGTGATAATGCCGAAAATGCATACCCGTTCGACACAGACTCTCTTGATGACAACATTGATGAAGAAGATGTCGAGGACAGCAACGAGGATAGTAATGTCAGGAAGTCATTCAGTTATGGTACTCTAGCATCTGCTAACTATGTTGGGGCCTCATTTTACTCGGGCATGAGGAATGATAATTTGATTTACTACAGTCACCGAAGATCTGATGTAGGTTGTTCTCATTTAGAGGATGCAATGTCAACTGATGCTCAGCAGTCTATGCCGCATTCTTTAAAAAGGAAAATTCTTCCTTGGAAAAAAAGGAAGTTAAGTTTTAGATCTCCTAAGCTTAAAGGGGAGCCTTTGCTCAAGAAAGCATATGCAGAAGAGGGAGGGGATGACATCGACTACGATCGTAGGATGCTGAGCTCCTCCGATGAATCTCTGTTTGCAGGGGTACGCTTTCTTGCTACATGCTTGTTTCTTCTACATGACTTCTATTAAGCTCGTTATTGGGTGATGGAAACTAAATGTGTCATGCAGTCGAAAAAATTGATTGATCCTTAGAATTACTCTTCTGTTCATAGTGATCCTTCAAATTATTTATTATCTCAAATTCCTTTGGCTGTCAAACAGACAAATTAATTTTCCTTGCTGATTTAATTACAATGTGCCGATTATCTATCTGAAAGATGCTTGCAAGTTTTATCAGTGATTACTTGTGAAATATTCGAGTGGAGAATTAAGAACTCTGCTATGGTTTTCCTTTCAGAGATACAAGGAAGATGATGATAGTGCTCGGAACTGCTCATCATCAGTGTCTGAATTTGGTGATGATAACTTTGAGATAGGCAAGTGGGAGTCGAAGGAGCTTCTGAGCCGTGATGGGCATATGAAGCTTGCCACCGAGGTATTCTTTGCATCCATCGACCAGAGGAGTGAGCGAGCTGCCGGCGAGAGTGCTTGCACGGCCTTAGTCGCTGTCCTTGCTGATTGGTTTCAGAAGAACCACCATATGATGCCCATCAAGTCCCAGTTTGATAGCCTCATCCGAGAAGGATCTCTTGAATGGAGAAACCTCTGTGAGAACCAAACATTCCGGGAACATTTTCCCGACAAGCATTTTGACCTCGAAACAGTCCTTCAAGCAAAGATTCGCCCACTCTGTGTTGTTCCAAGGAAGTCATTCATTGGATTCTTTCATCCTGAGGATATTGGTGGCAACAGTGACTTTGAATTCCTGCATGGTGCCATGTCGTTTGACAGCGTTTGGGATGAGATCAGCCAAGCTCGGTCAGACCGCTCGAGCATTGAAAGCCCTCAGATCTATATAGTAAGCTGGAACGATCATTTCTTCGTCCTCATGGTCGAACCAGATGCCTACTATATAATCGACACACTCGGCGAGAGGCTGTACGAAGGATGCCACCAAGCTTACATCCTGAAGTTTGATGAGAGCACAAGCATTCATAAAATTCCTGCAGAGGGTGAGACTGCCAGCAGTGAGGCCACGATGAGTACGACAGGAGAGAAGGAAAAGGAAACGGATCCCACAGAGGGGAATCTTCTGTGCCGGGGGAAGGAGTCATGCATGGAGTACATCAAGAACTTCTTGGCCGCAATACCAATCAGAGAACTGCAGGGCGATATCAGGAAAGGGCGAATGTCTTCGACTCCTCTGCATCACCGACTCCAGATCGAATTCCATTACACCGAGTCATCAACTGATGCTAACTTTGCTGCAGTGTGGCCAGCAACGGAGGCCATTTCTGATTACTCCTGGCCGGCGGAGCCAGCAGTAGATTTTAACCTGTCAACGGCGGTAGTGGTCGTGTAAGACATTGGAGCGTGATTAACTCAGGCAAAGCTGTTTCTCTCTTTCTTTTTACTGTCTTTTGATGATAGCCGTCTGATTTGAAAGGAAGGGTAACAAAGGTGCCCAAAAATAGCTCATCTTTAACCTCTGGCCATAGGGGGCTTCATTCTGCATCTTTAATCTCTCTTCATTCTCCGATCCTCGGTTTAAACATATGAATTGCTGCTGTTTGTTGATTTATTTGAGTGGTTGCTAATGGAGTGTGTGATAAACCCAATAAGGAAGATGACAACCCAAAACCAAATGGTGGAGAGCTCCATTTCCTTCGGCACAATGCAACAAAAAAAAAAGGACGAAGAAAGGAAGAGGTGCACGTAATCTGACCTAAAAGGACTCCTCACAAAGTCCATAGTGGAATCCACCTTCGATTTCGGTGTAGGCTGCTCGTCCATCCATGTCTTCCAACAAATTCCCCTACCTGTTTACTCGTTGCTGACTCGAATTATCACGATCCGACTGAACTTGAGAACTCCACGAACCGATCGATCGAAATAGTCGATCTGATGTTCTCCCAACCAAGAAAAGACCAGAATGGAATGGAATTGCTCGAGGTGGGAGGAGTGGGTTCGGCCGTATCATAGACCGATATTGTTGACCGTCACGCCGCTCGTCAAATCAAACATTAAACACGAAAAACAGGTGGTCTGACTTCAATCTTCTACTGTCCTTCAAATCGAGTGACGCCTTTGATGCCTCTCTTTTTTGCTTGGCACGAGAATTACATATCGTATTTGCCTCTCTAAATATTGTCTGATTTCTGACACATTACAAACTCTAAATTGATAGTAACATACTTTAAAAACCATTCATGATAATAAAAATATTTTATTTTTCCTTAACCATGACTTAAGGATTGTTAACCTGACTTATCTAAATAAAAATTAACAAATTACATATACATATACATATACATATGCATATGCATACTGGTCAGATAAATATGTAGAAACCCCAAAGAACACGGAGAGATAAGCAAAGATTATAAACAATAATCAATTAGAAGGAAAAAGAATCAGGTGCATCACACATGATGATTGAGTCAGCCTTAAAACTGATCTATCTTCTAAGAATGAGAAGTAGCATCCAAAAGAAGAACGGTTAAGAGATTGACCTTTGTTCTTTCCGTGTATCATTGCTTTCCGAGCACTCAGTATTCTGGCAATCATCAAAAAGAAACGCCGGAAGAAAATTTCCAACCCTGCGGACGACTTGGCTAATGTTTTGGTTTCTTCTTCATTCGTCTCCTCATCTGTCTCTCGCGCTCCTCTTCTTCCTCGATCAGGCGAAGCTGCTCTTCGTCCTCCTTCCTGGCAATCTTGGAACTGTAGATGGGTGACAACAAAGTCAGAAAATGAAAAGAAAAAATTGGGAAAAGTGATATTTAAAAAGTGAGTCAAATTATGATTCAGATTATGAAAAAGTCTAATGACACTGCATCTTTAAACCCTAAACCCAATGGGAAAAATATCACCAGATTCTTTGTGCAAGTTTAGCTCAAGTTCACCAGATTAAAAATATTAGCTATACCTAATTCGCTCTTCTTTCTGTATTACATCAAAACCAACTTCCATGTCACTGTCGTCCTCATCCATCCCTGCATACTTATTAGGATTGTACCTGCATAACAAGATCAAAGAACTTTAACATCATAGACCAGAAACCTTCAAGGGCTTCTCAACTAATACCATGGTAAAAACATACAGCAAAATTGTTCCTTTTTTATACTCTTTCTTTTTTCCTTTTCGTTTAGCAAGAACAGTTAATATTCTGTTAAGGCAGGATCCAACCTCCGGAACATGGTATTGTTACCATGATTTATTACTCGTAGACTGTGTTGGAACCGTCAAATTTTGAAATATGAGTAATGATATTCAAGGCGGGGATGGGTTTTGATATCGAAATCTTGCTGTCAACTATCAACATCTTACCAAAAGGCTATGATGGCACCTTCAAACAATTATATGCAAAATTCAGCCATAAACAGGAATTTGAGATACTTACGTCGTACTTTCTAAGTTTCTCATTTGTAAATAAGATTTAGCAGGTTTATCTACCATGACAAATTAATACTAAATCCAATTTTAAATCTACAGAAGTTGCCTTCTATGAAGAAATAAATATTGGTTATTAAACCAGATAGTGATATCCAAGGAACAATTACAACCTTCAGAACAAGGACAAAAGCCTGCAGCAAGAAATAATGAAAGCATCTAAAAGTTTGTGTTAGAAATATGTACCTGAACATTCCCCTAATGAGACTGCGATAATCAACATCTTCCTCATCACTCAAATTCCTTCCAGAAGGTCTTCTCTTTAATCGATTGTCAAGGTTGCCATGTGAAAAGCTTTGCTTAATAGGCTTCATCAAATTAGAATTCAATGTCAGGAATGAAGTCATAAAGGCTATGTGTAAACTAGTGCTGAAATAAATCCTTAACCCCGACAAACATGTAGGCACACATGTATTGCCAAGAGAGTGAGCACAGTTGATTACATGACCAATCAGATTTTAAGCATAGTAAGCACACTGTTTTGTCTAGTAACCAGTCATTCTTTTATCTTTCACTTCTGGCATGTATTTATTATAGTGTAACAGTAACTAAAGAGATCCAGACCTGAGATTTTGAGGGAGGCATCGACTGTTTCACTGTTGTTTTCACTTGATCTAGTCCTTGAGTTAATCTTTTCTTTTCTGGGTAATGCTTCAGAGCAGAAGAATGTGGCTTTGCAGCTGAAATATCCTTCTTCAAATAAGGATCATTTACAACCTTGCTGAGTGGCTTATTTGCACCTGCTGCCTGAATAGGGACCTTCCGCTGTGAAGAACTATTCCCCATAGGCTTGCTGGACCCATTTCCGAGAACACGCTGAGAGGGATTAGTCACCATAGGCCTACTGGAACCATTTCCGACAACACGCTGAGAGGGATTAGTCACCACAGGCCTACTAGAACCATTTCCGACAACACGCTGAGAGGGATTAGTTACCACAGGCCTACTAGAACCGTTTCCGACAACACGCTGAGAGGGATTAGTCACCACAGGCCTACTAGAACCATTTCCGACAACACGCTGAGAGGGATTAGTCACCATAGGCTTGCTGGAACCATTTCCGACAAAACGCTGAGAGGGATTAGTCACCATAGGCTTGCTGGAACCATTTCCGACAACACGCTGAGAGGAATTGGTCCCCATAGGCTTGCTGGAACCATTTCCAACAACACGCTGAGAGGGATTGGTCCCCATAGGCTTGCTGGAACCATTTCCGACAACACGCTGAGAGGGATTGGTCCCCATAGGCTTGCTGGAACCATTTCCGACAATACGCTGAGAGGGATTGGTCCCCATGGGCTTGCTGGAACCATTTCCAACAGCACCACTCAAGACTTTCTGAGAATCAGTTGAAGCTGGCAGTGGTCGGTTGAGTGGAGCTTCCTTTGCAAACCCAGTATTGCTCTGAATATTCTGTTTTCTTGAATCTGGGTTCCTCAATCCATTGGCAACAGAGACCAATTTAGCAGGCTGGTTCATTGGCAATTGGCTCTTCAGCGATGTCTGAGCATACCGGCCATCTTCCACAGGACCAGAAACCTGTATAAGCTTCCTCTATGACCAAAAATGCTTAAACCTATACAAGTCAATCTCTAAATAATTGTATTTTAAAAGACAAACATACCAGACTTCGGTGCAGAAACACTCCTGGTTGCAGGCTGCTCTTTTGCAGTAGGAAAATCAGTATCATCAGACAGTAGAAAAGAATAATCCCGCATGTCTTTTAGTGTTTGTGCTTTATTCTTTGTCTGCAGAAGTTACTTTAGCATACAAATCAGACCAAAATAATGACATCATCACAGAATGCAACAACGTTAAGGCAGATAATTTACACCTCATTTACAACAGCTGGCTTTTTGTGATGCTGTTGAGTCAATAGAGTACTTGCTGAGGCTGTGGCATCCCTTTTCTTCTGCAGAAACTAGGATTATCTTTTTCATTTTCCTTTTTCTTCTTTTTGAAAAGAAAATTATCTTAATCTTTGCAGTTCAGCCGAAAAGCTGACAAAACATAAAACCAATGGCCACAATACTTACAGCTACAGAACTTGACATGTTTGTCATAACATGTCTTGTTTCTCGAATAGATCGGCTTTCTTCAATAACTCTTGAAGCAATAACAGGCTGTGAAGGGCCGAAAAAGGAGCCAAATCTGTGAAAGTAGTATTTAGATGATAGAAATAGCTTGCAATCCAGCAAACAAATAATAAGTAAAGAATCATTGAAAATCATAAAAAAGAGTTGATTCCATAGAATTACTAAGTTAAGGCGCAAAAGTTTAGTTAACTAATATTTACATAAAACAATATGTTTGCTTGCATCTAAAGCTTCAACAGGGAACCTGACCTTAAAATAAACAAATGGTTAGACACAATAAATTTGAAGGTTAAGGAATGATGCCCACAACCTAAATAAGAACCAATAATCACATATTGTTCAGTATATGTCCACTGCCCACAGTGACCAGACCTATATTTATTGCATACTTGGAACGGGCAAAATAAGCACATGAATTAACCAAGAAATAAAGAAATTAACATAGAAGACCATGAAAATGAAAATAAAGAAATCTCATCACATATCACCGAGTTCAGTTGCTGGAAATATAATAATTGATAACTCGCAATGGATGTTTCATTTATGATGTTAACACTGATATAATTGAAGTGCAAATTATGATATACAAATTCCTGGTCCAGCTAAGCCTGCCATATGGCAAGATGCAGTATCTAGCTGGCAGTAAGCATGTATTTGGCAATTGGTACATAGATTAATAATAAAACAATGACCAGATAAATATCTTTCTAAGAAATTGGTAATTGGTACATCAAAAGCTAGCACCAGGAAGTTGCATATCCAGCATGACTGTGTTATCAATGATTGTGTGATAATTGAGACATAAAGTTCCTACACATAAGCATCTGACTAAAAACCAATCTAAATTTTGAGCATAGGCACATACATATTGTCACGAACAAAACTATAAACAGAATGTTTAATGTAATGCTCATGTATGTCCGCGTCTTTTGGCTTGTTCATGCTTTACACAGCATATAGAGGGACGGTCGAAGGCTTAATAACCCTAATTTAGTTGGGTTTGGTGGTTATTTTAGGCTTGTAAATAAAGGTTGTGTCATGTTGACACATATGGGAGATTTCGATCTGTAGTGGACCATTTTGGATCCTTTGTTGTGCAACGGTTCAGAGCTTGTGAAGTCTTTTTGTAATTTGCATTGGTTATAAAGTGTTTTCTGAAATGTTTGCTTATGGATCCCGAGTGAGACGCTTTCTCTAATCCGTTTTCTCTTTTGTAGGTCCTAAGGGACCATAGGAGGTTTCGGGGAGGCTGACTTTTGCAGACGGACACGCAAGGGTGTCGTACGATTTAGGCAAAACCAACTAAGTCCGTGACAATATGATTTATAACCCAATCTGATTATGATGTTTTACAAAAAAATGTCATGAAAAAATCATATAAAAGAATCCATCAAATTGTAGCTATAATATAATGACAGCCTTATCGATGAAAGTTCAACTGTAACAAATGTTTCAGGTCATTAAGAAACTGATGTGTACAAAGAAGTGTTCGGATTTATCTATAATGATTTCTCCAGACCTTTCACTTATCTCTAACAAGATACCAAAATATTAAACCATTTATAATCAATTGTGTAACCCAAACAATAATGGTAAATGCATCAACATTTTTGCTGTAAATTGGGAATACAGGGTAGATGTTTGATGACATTATAATATACAAACATGGTTATTAAGATCACCCAATCACGATCTGGGTTATGATCACTACTCCAATCCCCAAATGGATCAATTTTTATAAGGATTTGATAGATGCGGTCTTGAGCAGATCGGAAAACTAGAAGTCAATTTGAATTGGTCTGCCTGATTCAGTTGTCCAATAAGGATTAATTTAACCACTCATATGAACAAACACAAAAGGAAAGGAGAATATGATGATCAGCTATAATTGATTAAAAAACACTTTGTTTCTCCTAAAGACAAACCAAAAGTGAGAGAATGCAGATGAACATGTGGCATTACTCACGTAGCATTTGTGGTTGTTCTTCTCTTGTCCTGTGTTTGAGATGAATGACCTAGAGCCCTGGCATTTTGTTTCTTCAGTTTTTTTCTAATTCTGTCCTTTAGTTGTTCCCTCACACTGAGAAATTCTTGTTCCTCCTTGGTAGGTTTTGGAGCTTCCTGTTCATCTTCTCCATCACGTTCAGATGCTTCCTCTTCGTACTCATCATATGCCTCTTCATACTCATCATAATCTTCAGTTCTATAATGAGTACTCTGCGTGACCATGGAACAAAAAATTCATCATTAGCATTGTTTGATATGTATATGAACAAGATGAGAATTGGAGCTGGAGACGTATAGGTGAGGCAATAGACTCCAAATTTGATAGCTTAGACTTCTGTTATTGAGCAAAAACTGTTTCAAATAATCTTAAAGCTGTTCAAAAGAAAATCTAACTATAAGTGATTCCTAGAAGCTAGAAGCACAAAAAGAAAGTTCACTTGACACAAGAACCCTGCCACCTTAAACTCCCAGCAAAAACAAGCCAACCCAACAGACTCAAATAAAAGCAGAAAACATAATAATTATGGATGAAAAGTTCTTATATCCTGATGACACGACCTTTGAAGAATCCACAAAAGCTGATAATGAAATAAGAAAAGAAAAGACTGAACAATTCCCTCAGACTGGAAGCAAATAGAAGAAATCATCCCTTAATATAGGCACTGCATTAAACGAAAATATTTTCTATAGTCACATCGAAGACACAAAAGGATTCAAAGTAAATATATCCTATACATTATCATCAACTAGGCCAAACTATTATAGAGAGAGAGAGAGAGAGAGAGAGAGAGAGAGAGAGAGATCACCATGATTATAGTTTCTTGTAAAAAAATATTATTTTTTTTGCACACGAGGGTACTTATAGTCGAATCGAGCAAACAAAATGACTCAAGAGTAAATATATCCAAAGACATACATTATCATCAACTAGGCTAAACTATTATCAAAAAACAAAAAACAAACACTGTAATCAAGAAAATATTTTTTTTCTATTTTTTCACGCACGAGGGCAATTAAAATGTACTTATTATATTTCTGAATTCCTTGCCAATAATTCTATCCAAATAATCTTGGAACTAATTATACCCTTCAGTTTTTCTCTCTCTTTCTCGCTCTCTCTATCTCTCTTTTTGGTTTATCAGGGTATGCGACTCGTTGAAATGCCATAAAAAGATCCATAAACCTAAATTCCAGATCGAGGCCAAGAAAGCTCCGATCTGATCACTCAAAAGTACAAATACTTCATCAACACCATGAATTCTGGCCAGAAATTTTGATCTGTAGGCGTACGCAGCAAGGAATAAATTATCTGCCGATCAATTCAAATCAAATACAAAATCATGCGAAGACCGCAGTAGATTCGTCAAAACGCAGACAAAACCAGATTACGTAACAAGCCAAATTCATCGATCAATCAACAACCGGAGAAAAATAACATGTCAATTCAGCGGCAAGAGCATTGATCCGGAGAAACAAATCACGATTACAAGAAGCATCAAGAAACACGAACCTGGTGTACGTTCTCCTTGGGCGCCGATCCGTACATCTACACAGCGGAGCCGTAATCCACCGGGAACAGGAGAACGCGGAGGCAATCGGCGTTCGCGACAAGGGGGGGATCGGAATCGAGAAGCAGCGGGACGGCAAAGGGGGAAGAGATAGATGTGAAGGGCGAGAGGAAACTTCCCGAAGGCGAAGAACCGTGAACGTTAGCGCAGATCGTAAGCGTCGGATCAACGATCGACGGATACGATTGGAAGTTGAAAAGTTACCTACGGATCAGATGTTGCTCTTTCAGAAAGCAACGACTTTAGATTTCGCGTCATCGTCTAACACGTGTACGAGACACAATCCAGCCTGGAAATGAAATGAATGTGCATTCCTTAAGTACAATTATATATATATATAATTACTCCTATATAGGATACATGTACAACCTGAGCCTATCTCTAAATCCAATTGAATACCTAAGTTATGTTCAAAATTATCTTAAATATGAACTGATGATATCCAAACTTGATTTGATCAAATCATATAATACATTAATACTCCAAATTCCTAACCTTAAGTTTGGCAGATTATTGTATTTAGATTCTGAATTTAGGTTTAATATTCTTATTCCCATAAAAGTTAAATGTTTACATCTATATAGTTGTAAATCTTCTTCATTGATCCTCAAAATAGAAATGTTGAAACCTTAATTAGTCATTTAAAAATGCCATTTTAAGAATTATGACAACAAAAAAAGTTAGAACAATTGGGTATTCAAATATTTAAATTGAAACCGGAAATTAGCAATCATAATTTATGTTGAATTTGGAACAACTGAGATGAGACAGCTTACACAAAAATCTATACCCCATATACTTCATCATCATCCTTCATGCTTTATTTTCTGATCACTTTTCAACCTCATACCTCTGCTTCATCTTCACAATTCACTCTCTAATCCCTGCTGTTACATGCAAGAGCAGAGCAGGTTTTATGCATTCGGTGTTGGCCAAATATTAGCAGCGATCTGTGTATATCCATCTGTTGCAGAATTGATTCTATCTTCATAATGTGTTCTGTCATCTCTTCTTTGACTGATGGCAAAGTTGATTGCTCCTGCAGTCACCACTGTCTTTGTTTTCTCTTTTGTTTGAGAGGAGGACGTCTGAAGACCACATTGCACTCCAACTCTTCTGGTGCCTGAAAAAGAATGCGAGTGGTGTCGGTGGTTGTGATTCTTTCCTCACTTCTTACTCAAGCAAGAGATGCAGCCACTGAGATCAGTGGCTTCCATTGATTGACGAGTCCTCATCACCTATTCTTCTCACTGCTTTATTTGTCTTAGCTTCTTCTTTCATTCTCTGTATGAATCCGTGCTGATGCTTTCATCTGCTTTGGCACATCTGTTGGTAACTCCGGAGTGCCAAAAACAGTGTCACAACAAAAAGCTCGAAACATTTCTTGCATCCTTGCACAGAACCTCAGTGCTGTAAGCTAAAAAACACAACACGGCAACAAAATAGTGGAAACACTTCTTCTGTTCGGCCTTCTTTATTAGAATAACGCAAAAGCTCGGCTCCCGCCGCGGGACAGACGCAGCACGGCCATCCCACCTGCTTTGTGCACACGTGTCCTCATCTCAATAAATATGAAGAGATTGTTCTATTTTTCTTTTTCTTGATTGGTCAGCGCAGGATGTGGACCGCTCGGCTTAAGATCTACAAAGCATGTGGATGCGATTAACTTATCGTGCTCCGCGAATCCATTTGATGTGTAGCTACTCTTAACCCATTTAATGCTCACCACCTCATCGTCTACCTAGTTGTTAAATGGGGGACCCACTTGTTGGGATCGATGTCGTAGGTACCTGCGTGGGTGATCGACAAAGGCGTAAGGAGATTTTTTTCTTATGAGATAATATATTTCGATTAAAGAAAAGAAAAAAAGGGGTTATTTATGGGAGATGGGAAACCTCCACCCTTCTTCACTCCATCCACTCTCTACTCTTCTTCTACTCTTCGACCGACGAAATCTCGTCTTCTTATTCCGATCCTAAGCGCCAAGGGGCGACTTTGATGCGGGGATGGAGGAACTCGGAGTGAGACGAATCGGTCGGTGCCTCGCATTTGTCTTTTCGTCCAAGATTTCGATCCCGGATCGCTTCCCACTCTAAATGCTTGCTTAGAACCCTAAAGGTTTGATCTTTGCTCTTTTCCCTTGCTTGCTGGGATGAGGGTTCCGTGTCTGAATTTGGAGCAGGATCGAGAGCGGACGATGATTTTCTCGTCGCCGTTCGTGATCTCGTTCCTTCTGCTTGTCTCGGTGCCGGTGCTCTTCGTTTTGGCCCCGCGGATCCTGCCGCCGAAGACGCTGCCGAGCATTCCCGATCGCGACGAGATGGACGACCTCGCGCTCTTCCGCCGCACCACCCTCGCCTCCTCCGGCGCCGGCGGGGGCGGTGGGATCCGCCGACGCACCGCGGCGCCGCCCAAGATTGCGTTTATGTTCCTCACCAACTCCGACCTCTCGTTCGCGCCCCTTTGGGAGCGGTTCTTCCGCGGCCACGAGCGGCTGTTCAATGTGTATGTCCACGCCGATCCCTCCTCCCGCCTCCGGCTCGTACCGACGCCCTCCTTCAGCGGGCGATTCATCCCGGCTAAGGCCACGCAGCGAGCGTCCCCGACGCTCATCTCCGCGGCGCGCCGCCTCCTTGCCGCTGCGCTTCTTGACGACCCGGCTAACGCTTTCTTCGCCCTCCTCTCCCAACATTGCGTCCCCCTCCACTCCTTCCGCTTCACCTACGACGCCGTCCTTGCGGACTCCGGTGCTCCGCCGGCCGCCCATGGCGATGCGGTCCTCCGCCACCGATACCGAAGCTTCATCGAGATCCTCGCTGGCGAACCCGGGCTGTGGGATCGCTACATCGCTCGTGGCGACAATGCGATGCTTCCTGAAGTGTCGTTCGACCAGTTCCGGGTTGGATCTCAGTTTTTCATCCTTGCAAGGCGGCACGCCACGATGGTGGTCCGAGACCGCCGCCTCTGGAAGAAGTTCAAGATGCCATGCCTCAAATCCAGAGAGGATTCTTGCTACCCCGAGGAGCATTACTTTCCAACGCTCCTTGAGATGCAGGACCCCGAAGGGTGCTCTCGCTATACCCTTACCAGAGTGAACTGGACTGATAGCGTCGGTGGCCATCCACACACCTACCGCCCACTGGAGATCTCCAGTGATCTAATCAAGGAGTTGAGGAGGTCTAATTCGACGTATTCGTACCTCTTTGCACGGAAATTCTCGCCAGACTGTCTTGACCCCCTGGTTGAGCTCGCGGACAGCGTTATCTTTCGGGATTGAGCGCTCTACATCTGTCTGTGGTCTATCGCTAAGGGATTGGTGCTGAGGCAAATGTATGAGGTATGGAAGCAATCTACTCTTTCGTTAAAAATCATTCTTTTGTGAACTTTATTGAGTCTTTTGATGGTTGTGTCAAGGAGTAATTTTTGGTGCTTGGGTAGAAGCCCAGATTAGATATTGCTAAACCTAGTACAACTTTGAGCAGGAAGTATGTTTGGAGGTTGTACTATTACTTACCATCACTACGTTGCTAGAATTGGATGTGCACATTTGAGGGTGTTCTGTCATTACAATAGATCTTCATCTGTTTTGGCCATAAGACAAAATTTATAACAAGATTTGCTGCGGAAATCAGTGCTTCTATGGCTTTTTGAAATTTTAGACAGCCAGATAGATCAAAATTTTTATGACCTGAATTCTAGTTAAAATGGTGATACTGGTAGATATGAATGAAAATGAAATGTTTGAAGATTAGACCCACACTATCTTGTATTATTGTTGATGTTCGTTGTTCAGGACCTTAGACCTATATGCTGTGATTAGAGTCCATCCTCCAGAGAAACTCTACTTGCCAGTGGATTTCATTGTTTATAAGATACAAACTAGAACCATGAGAGTCGGTGCTTTTTTCTGAAGTTCTCAGCATTGTTTTAAGTGTTTTTTTCATGAATAGTCTGCTTTGCCACTTCTTTTGCTAGAAAATTTTGGCTAGATTCTTTACTTAAGAGTTTTTCTTTTGAGCACTTTTGTTCAGTTTGATGATTTGGTCATGCATTTTGACTTCCTTTTTCTGTGTTCTTATTCTCTGCAGAGATTGATGAGAGTAAATGGCTAAAGCTGATCCATCTTTTTCCTCTTCATTTGTGAACACCCATCTTCATCACCTGGCAGTGATGCTTCTGGTTAGACTGAAGGATGAAGATGGCTTATGTGAGACATCCACATTAGTGATTAGCATCATTATCCAATGCATCGGATAGAATGCCATCCCTTTGTAGTATCTGTAACTGTCAATAGTATCTGTAACTGTCAATAATAATTGTAAATTTTTAGCATCGGTTTTGATATCAAAACTGGGTTAATCCTCCCTTCTAAGATCATGTTCTCAGTCTCAGGATTATGCAAAGTTGATGATTGAGGCTTTTTTCTTGTAGGAGACAATCGTTAGAATACCTTACATCTGTTCTTCCTTTCATATTCCAAGTGTGTTTCCTTTTCTTGTTGTTGCTTCTTCACAAATGAGTCGGCAAAGTAAACAGGAAATCATCTTCTTTTCTTTCTTTTTAATCTTTAGTAAGGCCCTACCATTCTTACTTTCATATTCTAAATGTGTGTGCTTATTTTTCTTTTTGTTGCTCTTTAACAAAAGAGTGTGCTAAGTCAAAGGGGAATCATCCTCCTTTCTCTTCCTTTTTATCTTTAGCAAAGCCCGAATACTTAGCCACTGGGACTTGGAAGTATGCTCTCTTTTCTTTTCTTTTCTTTTCAATGAGATGTTGGTAATGGTTCAATAGTCAAAACTTCTCTTTGCAAATTTTTTTCACTTTACTTTATTCTGCCTTCTGCTATCCTTATTTCCAGTCTGCATTATTTGTGCCTTGTTTGTCTCCTCACAGGACAGAAGTGTCAAGTGACTTTGGTGTGGGGGAGGAACCTCTGCCTCCTGACTTCACAATGTGTGTATTGAGTGTGGTAGTTTTTTCTACCTCCTTTTATTTGTGCTTTTCGTCTATCTGATCTTGTTCCTCATTAATTTACTCTGGCTCACACAAAATATAGGGGGTAAGTGCCACTCATTTAGACTGATAAATTGATGGGTAAACTGGAAATGAGCAGGAAACTAATTTCTCTTTTATTTTATGCCTTTTACCATGCCATTTGTGTGACATGTAAATGTGTTTATAGCAACACAGTCTTGTATTTTCTTTTGCAATGCACTCTGCATGCTCTCTTGGCAAATTGTATATAGGTGCTTTTGAATAATGTGATGATTTTTCTTTTATTGGTCACATTATGGCTATTGGTTATGTTAAAACTCAACAAACAACCTTGTTTTAACCCAATAATTGACTTTACTTTTCTCATGATGTGCTTTAAATGTGAATTTTATTTTTTGAAGATTGTTGTTGTGAAAAATATTTTAAAAAATTATTTCCTAGGTTAATTACATGTGGAGGAACTCTCCATGTACTATGCACTTGAAGATAAAGTAAACATTTTATAGAATCTAGAGAAAGTTAGCTCTATCTTTGGAAATTAGATTTATTGTAGTAAAAATCACCTCCTTAAGTAAGATATGCATGCTGGTTTAATGTGAGGAGGTGCATTGTAATAGTAAAAGATAAAATGATTAAACCAGCTCTCATGATCACTGGATCTACTTTTAACTATTGGAGTAGTGTATAAATAAATATTTCTTACTGATGCAGGTTTATCATCTAAATATTGGAGTTGAAGAACAGCAGCAGAGTAAGCTTTTAGCCAATGCATCAACTTCATTCTAAATAGCATTTTAGCTGGTCTTCAGGAATTGTTGTAAGCTTGCCACCATCTTTGCCAGCAGAACACTATCACATGTTCAAGGCTGTATAATGCTGCATAATGTGTGTGCAGTGGCTCAGAATGCTTCAGAATCTCAAGATAAGAGTGGCACAGCAACAGCTGAGTCACATGTAGTTGCATGCATATTTTAGACATAATTAGTTGCATGCATGTCTTTTGATTTATTTCAGAAAAAACAATTTGTAATTTTTTTAAATTTGGCAAAACATCAATTACCTAATGATCTTATTTTTAGGTTTTGTGTCCTGGATTCCAAGACTGGTCTGGAGTTTAGTTTGACTGAACCATCTTTCAATGGGTATGCAAGGAATTATTTTTTCCAAGTCTTACTACCACTTGCATAGCCACATAGGTTACATGTGAACAGTTCAATAAAGTGCTACATAAAAAAGATTAACTTCTTGATAATAGCTGTAAAATACATGTAATTGGAAGATTATATTAGATATGAGTCATAAATAAGTTGGTGACTATGACTTTTAGATCCTCAACTGATTGATAATTCATTGTTGCTCTTTGCACATAACTAAATTCATTTTCCTAAAAGCGATATGCGACGATAACAATAAAATCACAAATTTTAATTATCTTGAGATCTTTTGTTATTGTCGTATGTTTAATTAAGTTTAAATTATTTTTAGATTTTTATATAATTTTTTTATTAAAACAATTATATCTTCCTCTATCTTTTGTAATAAGCAATGCATTTTAAATACCTAAATACTATCTCATTATGAATCAATCAGATGTTATTTATCGGTTTGATGATGAATTGATACACGAAGTAAGCCTTCTTCGTCTAAATACCTAAATACATGAATATCGATCTAATATTTAAATATCATCTCATTATGAATTGATCCAAGTGGTATTTACCAATATGATGATGAATTGATACACAGAGTATGACTTCTTAGGTGGTATGATTTGATTTAATTTTTAATTTAAAATAATAAAAAATCCTTTACACTCTCTCTCTCACTATCTTATGTAATAAGCAATGCACTCTAAATACCTAAATACTATACTGAATACTATCTCATAATGAATCGATCGGGATGGCATTTATTGGTTTGATGATGAATTGATATCTCTAGATACCTAAATACTATCTCATTATCAATTCTTCATCTAAATGCCTAAATACATAAATATCAATCTAAATACTTAAATATCGTCTCATCATGAATCGGTCCAAGTGGTATTTATCAGTATGATGATGAATTAATACAAAGGGTACGACTTCTTCACTCTCTCTTTCTCTCACACTAACTCGACCACTTGCAACCCATTACGATATGGATCGATCGACCATTGTTGATTGGGGTACTCCTACCATATAATCTCATGTCTTGTCAAATCGAGCTTGTTACAGAAATCCTAGTAAATAGTACCTAAACCTAATTTAAGTGAGTCATATAGAGCAAAGTTCTTGACTGCCATCCCAAGCTCATGGATTTCTAATTGGGCCCATGGTGGGCTCTTCATCTGGCATATTAAGGAAATGGTCCGGTCCGAGTTAAGTATCGTTTGCATGAGCCGGGCTAAATAAGCCCAAATGAGAATTTTTAGTTGCTAGGGTTTTAAGAATTTAACAGTCGGTTCGGTTCGGTTCGGTTCGACCGAACTTTGGGCTTATTAGCCGGCCCCATGCTTCCTTGTAGGCCGCCGGATGATCGTAAAACCCTGCTTCTCCTCTTATGCCCTAACCAGAGCTCGATCGAGGAGAGAGAGAGAGAGAGAGTTGCAGCGGCTACAGGAGGACCTCCATGGTTGCGGCGGCGGCAGCAGCAACAGCCATGGGGAAGTCGCGGAGATCTTCTAAGAACTCGGTGTGTTCTTATTCTGACTCCATCTTCTCTCGGTCGACCTCCGGTTCTTCGTTTACCCGTCTTTCTGATCTTTCTGACTCGAATATAGGATCGGTTGGAGCAAGAAATTGTCGAGAATCCGGATGCAAACGAGGATGTGGAGGAAGCCCGTGGTGGAGATGAGGAATCGCAGCCGAGTGACGCCGCGAGTTTGTCGGAGGATGAGGTGGGCATCGTTTCCCGCGCAAGAAAAAGGCGAGCAATATTTTGGGAAAAATTCGAACGTCTTGATTGGTTTCGGTCTGTTTGAACTACAGGGTTCTCAGGGATCTCCTGTCGACAGTGAGGAGGAAAACGGGGATGTTAGTGATGATGAGGACCATCGGCCTGGAGAGGAGAGCGATTCTTCTGAGGAGGAGGTAGGTCGCTTATTGCTTCCTTAGGTTCATGTTTTGAAATTTTGTTTCTTTATCAAGTCATTTTCTATTATAAATGTAGGTGCCTTCGAGAAACACGATTGGAGACGTTCCGTTGGAGTGGTATAAGGATGAGGAGCATATTGGGTATGATGTTGCAGGCAAGAAGATCAAGAAGCAGGCTAGAAAGGACAGGATCGAGTCTTTTCTAGCTGGGGTAGATGATGCTAAAAATTGGTGAGCAGATTCCCAACTTAATTATTCTTTTGTCTATATATAACGTGGCCATGTTAGTTAAACTAAACGCTGCAAATAACTTTGAATACAATGAGCTTTAATTTGTCAGTTCCTGTTAATTTTAACACCTCAAGTTTTTGGGCCATCATGACAATTTGGGTCCACTTGTTTATGATTCTTAGCAGAAGATACTTAATTCGTTGTTGAATGTATTTTATTTTTAGTATAATTTATTTTTTAAACCAAATATAGGAGAAAGATTTATGACGAATATAATGATGAAGAGGTGGAGTTGACAAAGGAGGAGGTTAAAATTATCGGTAGGATGCTGAAGGGGAAGACTCCACATGCAGGAGTTGATCCATATGCGGTCAGTGATCTACTCATATTACGTTAATTGTAGAATAATCAGTAGAACATTTGCCTTGTGCATACAGAATTACTAACGTGTATGTAATATGTCATGATAATTTACAATTCAGCCTTATGTTGATTGGTTCGTGTGGGATGACAAAGGACATCCACTTTCTAATGCACCAGAGCCAAAGAGGCGTTTTGTTCCTTCTAAGTGGGAACAGAAAAAGGTAATGATCTTTTTCTTAGTGCCTTCTGTACTTTCCTGGAAACAGAACAATTTCTTCTCTTAACAGAATAAAGGAAGTATTCTAAAAATAAAGGAATTTAATATTCTGCTTATTTTAAAATTCAATTTTCTTGCATTATTTTGTAGCTAGTAGAAAATCTTTCTTAGGTAACGATAATGATATACAAGACTGAGCAGAAGAAGCCTCCTATCAAAGGGTTTAAATTTGTTTGAGAATTTAAAAATAACATTTTTATTCTTTAAAATGATAAGGAATTGTTCTGAAATTGATCCAGCACTATATGAATTTTGGAACAAAGAAAAGTCCCTTGGAGTTAGTATTACAAGTCATATAAAATTTATGATCATTCAGGTTTCTGTGTCCCCTATGGAAGGGAATGTAGAAGTTCATTTTGTCAACTTTGTCAACTATCAATTATATATTTTTTCTTAACTATGATATAAAATCAATTAACCACTTTTTTTGGGTTATATCATTCTGGTATCAGGTGGTTCAATATGTTCGAGCCATTCGTAAGGGCCTTATTAAGTTTGACAAACCGAAGGAGGAACCTCGTGCTTACTTATTATGGGGTGATGATTCTAGTGCTGCAGAAAACAAGAGGCATGGTTTGAGTTATATTCCAGCACCTAAACCAAAACTGGCAGGTACTGGAGTTTACTCTTCTTTAAGTTGTAAAATGAGCATGTTGAGCCCCTGTTTTGAGTAGGCTGCATTCCTATACTGCATGAGGTTGGAATTCCTTCATTGCTCAAAATATTTTTATTTGGATTTGCCTACGTGCTTTAAGTGTATATAAGGCGTAATGCAAAAGACGTGCACATGCTTGCATATGCTGTGACAATGCTTGTGTAGGTTAGCTCTTGAATTTTTAGATTCAAATGCTGCACGATGGTTATTGATAAATAGAGTATTTGAGTTCCTCATCCTGCTAAAATCTTTAATGCTCTTTGGTAATGGGGGTTGCTTTACGTCTTTTCACTTTTAGGTCATGAAGAATCATATAATCCTTCTGTGGAGTACATCCCTACCCAGGAGGAGATTAACTCTTACCAGCTGATGTATGAGGAAGACCGTCCTAAGTTTATTCCTAGAAGGTACTTGTGGGTCTTGTAGCAGGTAGTTATTTTTTTTAGTTTAGATTAAATTCTGGTGTTACAATTGATGAACTTTTGACAGGTTTGAGTCGCTTCGAAGTGTGCCGGCATATGAGAAAGCACTTAAAGAGAACTTTGATAGATGTCTAGACCTATATTTGTGCCCTCGAACCCGGAAGAAACGTGTATGTGCCTCTTTTATTATGTAAAAAAGTCACTGAACATGATATTTATTTGTTCTAACTATTTCTCATGTTCCTAAATGGAATCAAGCGTGCAAGATCATTTTTTCTTGTGATGTCCTTTCTCCTATTCAATACTTTTTTTTCTTTGAACTTCATTGTCAAAACTGACATCAATTTACTGATTCACAGATTAACATAGATCCTGAGTCTCTAAAACCCAAGTTACCCAGTCGGAAAGATTTGAGGCCTTATCCAAGAACATGCTATCTCGAGTACAGAGGACATACAGGTCCTGTGAAGACGATTTCAATTGATGTATCAGGGCAGTGGATGGCATCTGGTTTGTGGTGAAATGCTTCTTTGATTTACTTTGATTCTCATTTGTTGAATGTTGTTAGTTTCTTGTAGTACACTATGGCATTTTTCTCATATTCAATTTACGTTGTATTAATGATTAGCTATACTATTCTGAAGGTTCATCTGATGGAACGGTGCGTGTTTGGGAGATCGAAACCAGTCGCTGTCTTAGAGTTTGGAATGTTGGTGAAGCTATCAAGCATATATCATGGAACCCATTGCCTGAACTTCCTGTCCTGGCAATTTCTGCGTAATCTATGTGTCCTTTTTCAACCAGTAAACTTGATTGTCATAGATCATTTGCTTCCCTCTAACATACATGTCCAATTTTGTTAATTAGGGGACATGACGTGCTTATTTTAGATACTGGATTGGGAAATGCAGAAGAGCAGGCGAGGATCAAGGAGCTGCTTCATGTGGAGGAATCAAAACCGGAGGAGGATGGTGATCAGTGAATTTGTCTTTATGTTATGTTTTAGTTTCTATGCAAGTTACATGACACTAGGCTTGATGATTTAGGAAGCACACCTGTTGTGAGTTGGGTCCAAGATGACAAGTATGACTGCATCAGATTAAAGCATCTTAAGGTAATTTATTGTCTTTATTAGTTTGTACTGTCTGAAAATAATTCTGTTACTGGTAGGGTTCATGTTAGTACCATGTTAACACTCCTGTTCTGTTTTTCTGCTTTTCAGGCTGTGACAACAGTTGAATGGCATCGCAAAGGCGACTATTTTACTACAGTTGTGCCTAGTGATATCCTCTTCAGCTTTTGTTTATGCATCTTCTTCAGCTTTTGTTTATTTACTGCTTCTGATTAAATTCAGTTCTTTGTATTTTTGGTTGATATGCTCCCTTAAGTTACTTTTTTTAGAAAAATCATGAACTTATATTTGACATTGTCGCTAGGCCTGCATGTGGGCTTGGTCAGAAACATCATTTATTCTTGGTTTATTAAAAAATGCCATGAAAAAATTAGACTTGTGCTACATCAGTGTGAGCTGGCTGTTGTATGCAGTCAAAAGATACTCGATAAGAAGAGGCCACAAAAGATGAGGTGGCTGTTTAATCTATTTAATGAGTCCTAGCTGATTCTTTTGAATGTTTGAACTTCAATTAACAAATGGCTAGATCTCATAAAAGCATTTGAGTATTATTGAGATCTTAAGTGAATATTTCAATTTGCAGAAAAGGATTGCTATATCAGAAATTTAGGTGAAAGCTGTTCTTGTAAACCTGCTATTCAAGACAAATCTCGTATATTTTCTTGTTTCCCAATTGATAAGCATGACTACGTGGATGTATAAGAAGGGTTTCCCAACACACAAGGCTCTCACTAATGTGGGTAGGGTCAGTGTCTGGAATCGATCTTTAGAAGTAGAGAGGCCATCTTTGTGAGTCAAATCAGTCACTAGGGTGATAAAGAACAAACCTTATCATAGTATCACTTATGACCATGTTGAACATAATCCTATAGCTGTCTAAACTGTTTTCATGGTTGCATATGTTTTATCTTCAATTGGTATCCTTGACTTGTTGTGCACGTGATTCTAGAGCAATATTGATACACCAACTCTCCAAGAAGCATACACAAAATCCATTCAAGAAATTGCACGGGCTTCCAGTTTCAGCAGTTTTTCATCCAACGCGTTCCATTTTCTTCATATCAACAAAGAAAAATATTCGTGTTTATGATCTTTTGAAGCAGAAGCTTGTTAAGAAGCTTGAGACTGGCGTTCGTGAGATTTCCTCCATTGCAATTCATCCTGGAGGTAAGTATTCAGTTACATTTTGCCGAGTATGTTTTCCTGAACAAATTGGAATCAATGAGTTCATCGAGTTTTTGTGTGACTAACTAAAAACCTTTTAGGTGATAATGTTATTGTGGGGAGCAAGGATGGAAAAATGTGCTGGTTTGATATGGATCTATCGTCTAAATCATACAAGACCTTGAAGTATGTTCAAACTTTTGGGTTTTCTTGTCTCTTTCATTCTACAATTTATTCTTCTTTCTAGATGATAGTGCATTTTTATGGATTTGGAATGCATGTCTTTGGACATGGATGTTGGAAACATGGTTTTGCTTGCAACCTATTATTTGCATGTTTACATATTTGAATATCATGTAACAGATTTATTATAGTACAGTACTCATGAATGTCTGTGCATTGAGGTTAGTGTGACCATTGGTTCTTAATGACCTGATTGGCATTCAAGCAAAGAAGATTAAGGACCTGAAATTCTGGAATAAAATCGATACTGCAGCTGCAACCTTGATTATTACATAAAATTTTTGGTTTACTGTTTCAGTTTCTTCTGTCTGCTGAAACTTCAGTAGCCAAATGACCCAAAAAAAAAAAAAAAAAAGTTAACTTTTGTCATCTGTATAAATGTCTGAATCTATTTGAAACGAACTGAGATCTCACATCATTTCCATAAATTTATATTTTGTATACATTATTCTTGATTGTCTTGTGACACTCATAATACCTGTTGTACATGTTATTGTTGTTATGATGTATATTATCACATCTTGCATGCTTGTTTTTGGATCGATTAGTGCAGAAATGAACCAAAGATACATTACCCGGTCGACAGTGGTGGTTGTTCGTGGCTTCATTGTATGTTGTTACCTCTTCCATTTTTTATTTTAGTATCAATTAACACAAAAATTTGTTGAAAAATACATTACTTGATTGATGATAAAAGAAGCTACCAGTCTTACCTCAATAAGTAGAAAATCTGTTTCCACGTCTGGTACTACTTATTTAGGTTGTCACGGAGCGATCCTTTCAGCTGACCCTCATTATTATTTTCTGAAATTGTCACTTTCCAATTTTTTGACATTTTATCATTGTTTTGTTTAGTTATTTGTACTCGGCTACTTGCATACTCCCTAAAATTTTCATATTATAACAATTGCACCTTTTCTGTTCTAAAAATCTACAGGACCCATCCGAAAGATATAACAAATGTTGCCTTTCATCGTTCCTACCCTCTTTTTGCCTCGTGTTCCGATGACTGCACTGCATATGTCTTTCACGGCATGGTGTACTCGGATCTTAACCAGAATCCACTCATTGTCCCATTGGAAATTTTGCGTGGCCACACAAGCTCTGATGGTAGAGGTCAGTGTTATGTTGGAACTTGTTTTTATATTTCATTAACTAAATTTCTATTCATAAGAAGAAAAAAAATAAAGTTGCATGTAGTACAAGCAGCTTTATCATCTCTCTATTAGTAGGTGTGTTTGAACTAAAATCGACTGCTAAGCTTTTTGACCATGCAGGAGTGTTGGATTGCAAGTTTCATCCAAGGCAGCCATGGTTATTCACTGCTGGTGCCGATTCAATTATCAAACTTTATTGTGATTAACATGCGAGATAATGCAAGATCATGGGAAGAAACTACAGCAGTCGAGTTGAGAAAAAGGGAAGCAAACATGGATCAATCAGTTTTTATTTAGATGATAGAACATGATCTTCTATAGAACTTAAACCAATGTCCTTGGACTTCATGTTCTTCCGGAATTCGCCCCCATCTTTGTTTTTTCAACTCAATTTTTGCTCTCCATTTGTCTTTAAGAGTGCCCAACTATATCTGTTAAATTAGATGATACGAGATGTTATCCCCAAAGGATCACCATCATGTTGGATGTGAAACACTAATGTAATCTTAATCCTACCACCTATTTATGCATTCGATTTGTATGACAAATGGTGCAAATGAGTATAAGAAGTTGATGAAACCACACTCCCAAGTGTTTTTGGCGTTGCTGTCTTTGGTGGCTACATAGTCTTTGAACATCTTGTCCTGTCAAAAGATTTCCGTTTGCTATTTGAGTGTGTATAGTAAGTATCAATACAGAGATAAACATGTATTCTCATCATTAACAGATGTTGATGATTCTAAGATGCTATTAATCATTTTAAGAGATGTTGTCCTGATGAGCTACTACAAAATGTGTCCTAATCAGTCCTCTGTTAAATTGAGATTTTATTTCTTACCTAACTATCAGATTGATAAGAATGTTGTTTGATGACCACATAAACTATATAATTAGACATTTTATAGTTTAAACCCACTTTACTAAATATGGTGGTGTATTAAAAGGCAGTTGAAAGAACTCCATAGCCTTGTGATTCAATGATGCATAAAACATTTGATTATAGATTATATATAAATACACTACTCCTTTGTTCCTTTTAATCAAAGCAACAAAGACACACGGCTCCCTATAACTTGATGTAGGGACTAACTAATTCGGGACCTAAAGGGAAGCTTAAAGATTTGAGTTCAAAGTGGTCTCAGCTGTATGCATTGCTTACATATAACTCCATGCGTTTCTAATAATTACTTAGCAACCCCAGTCTTTGATGCTTATGCTGTTTGTCTTTGGGCCCACTCAACCGTCGCCGCTCCTACACTGCTCGACCACCGCCGGCTCAACTATCACACCTACTCGCCCATCGCTTTTACCTACTGCATAATTGGGCGCAGTCATTGTGATGCTCGAGGAGGCTGGTTGGTGAATTCTGAAGCTTCTCGAGATTGCCAAGGGCGGAGTGCACGACGACAAAAGTGCATCTGATCGATAATGGAGGGTCAGGGGAGCTTTTCGTTACGCGTGACGACGGCGATCTTGAAGTCTTGCAAGCAGGTGGGGTAACACGTAATTACCCCTGAGAAAGGTTGATCAAAGCAGCAGAGAGATGAGAAGCGGATAAGCCATGCCATCAAGTATGCCTCCTCAGAGGCTGCGTTGCATGGAGGCCTCGCCTCACTGTTGCTCTTTCTAGGATTCCACTCCACCAAATCTCTCACATCTTTGTTCTATCGAGCTGGTCTTTTCCTGCCCTCATGATTTCTTGGTCTTGCTTGGCGTTCTTGGCTGTTTTGGCATGGTTTTGGTGAGGAGTCCACCTTTGGTCGCTCTTACTTCATGTTTTGTGCTTTTAGTTGATTTGGAGTGGGTTTTCTTTGGAAAGATCGGATCTTGAAGCTTTGGTCGACTGAGTTCTTCAGCTTAAATATTTTGATTAGGATTTTTTGATGTTCCAGTGGGAAAGATTATATCTTTTGGCACAAAGATGGCTTCTTGGAACTGATTTCGATCTATTTCAGATGTTCTATGCTTCCCGTACTGTTGTGACCTCAAATTCTAGCAAAGGATGAAACGGTGGTCTTGATCTGAACAATGCTGAATCCTCTCCCAAGTGAGAAACAAGCAGATGGAAGAGATGGCTACTCGGTCACATCTGGTTGTTTCCTTGAAGGCAATTCATTCTTGGCTTATCGACAATGATGGTTTTATCATCATGTAACATTACAATGATGGTGAAAGTCCTGCATGCTATGGTGATTGTGGATGTTTGTTTACTGACTGATTCTTGTGCAAAATGTTGAGTCCATTATTTTTCAGATACGTTTGATCTCTGTAGAAACAGATCATGAAGATTTCAGTGGGAATTTCCCGGTGGTAACTTGATTTTATGTTACTTATTCTGTATTTAGATTGTACTTTGCATGGCTACTTTCAAGAGTTTGTGAAAGCAACTGCTGTCTGTCACTCCAAAATCAGTGTTGTTGGAGATCTAATATCTCATCAAGCATCTACAGAGAGAAATTACAATCGATCAATTTAGTTTATTATTCCCAAGAAGGTAAGATTTGGTAAACATTCTAAAACAGATGATGACGACTTTGTGGAGGTTGAATTCGTAGCAAATGTGTAGACATTGCATCAGGTAAATGCTAGGAAAAAGATTCATTCTAAAAGAAACAAAGTTATGATTTAATGGTGACTCGAGTACAGATGATGATGGCATTACACTTTACAAGTACCTAAAGATCATTCGGTAACCAATTCCTGTATTTATAGTCAATCAAAGAATACTCGACAAAGATTTTTCGAATGTAGAAACTAGTTGTTCTCACCTGTTTGATTCAAACTCATGAGCCAACACCGTTGATGCCAAAATAGAGAGTCTTCCGCTGGAAGGCATTGATTGCATAGTCAACCCGAATCTGTCCCAAATGCGAGTTGAAGCGAACACCGTATCCAAGACCGACCCCAAAGCCAGGTTTCCCTTGTCTAAGGGCAGGGTTACCTGCAAATGCATTCAAATGGAATCGTTAATGCACTAGACTATGCATATTTAGTAGTGTCACTTTAAGTTTCCATAAGATGACACTAAGGAAATTTGATATAATGGAAAATGAGAAAAAAGTTGGACTTTTGCCGATACGAAGACTGATGAGAGTACAGAAACGAAAGATTGGGGAGACGAGAACATTGTGATTTGCATAATGGCAAGATTCATTTAAGGATGAAATGGCACAGGAACAACCCAAGTAAAATTCTAGTCTTACAATCAAATCCTTTTGTGAACAGTGAATACCCAGATTAATTCTCTGAATTGTCCTACTCCGATCAGCCTTACTTCTTTACACGATCAAGTTCCATCGATCTTTGACTTTCCTAAACAAACATTTTTTTACTCAGTTATGGTTCCATCTGATTTGACCACACCTTGGCCATCAGGCTAGAGACTGATTGGACCATGTATCACAGTATTAAGGAAGATAGACCGACAAAATCACTTTAGAACATCTTAACAATTTCTTAAAATGCCCAAGGTACACTTTTCCAGTAGAACTTCAGAATGCTTTGGGAGGGATTCAGGTCCACTGCTACGATGTGTGACCATTATGGAATTCTTATGTTGTATTTAAATGCACAGTTCGTCACAAAAATAATGGATATACCTGAGTGCATAAAATCAATTTTTGAGCAAGAAAAGCTATTGAAAGGGTGGAACCTCACCGGGAACATACCGAGCAGATCCTAGATCAGTTCCACAGTCCATGAAGATGGCACCTTCCAATTCCTTTGTCTATCACAGATGAAACAAACAGTGTTTATGTTAAGTGCTTTGTTTATAAAAAAATAACTATGGTCCAAGAGACATGAAATGACTTATTTGATAACATCACAGCACAATAAGATATCACCATCCAGACATATGGAAAAAAATATTAGCATCAACTATCATAACAAGGAAACATGCTTATTGCTAAATTGTGTAA
This sequence comes from Musa acuminata AAA Group, assembly GCF_036884655.1. NCBI lineage: Eukaryota > Viridiplantae > Streptophyta > Magnoliopsida > Zingiberales > Musaceae > Musa > Musa acuminata. The sequence continues at coordinate 37,875,877 of NC_088354.1, forward strand.
AGTTGTATAGCCAAGGATCCCTTCCAGCATAAGAAAGAGAACCAAAAAGGAGGTTCTAGAAGTTAGATCCTGAAGAAAATCACTAAAGTAATCTTGCAACTAAACAATTCGAGAAAACCTAGGTTAACCCCAGATTTGTTGGCCTTGCCAGCATTTGTCAGGTTCGGCCATGGACTCAGAGAACCAACAACCTTGGCTACGCTCTTGGACTCTGCAACCATTGCAGGGGTCATTAAGCCCCCTGTGCAATGCAGGCAAATATAATTTACTGAAGAATCACTAGTACACACCATCATGAGTCTCCACATGCATGTACCCAACCTCATTGCCTGTTCATGCACACACCCATATGTTCGACCATCTCACTTAACCGGCTCCATCGATAACTCACAAAGCAAGCCAACTTTAACAGCTTCAATTAGTTAATCTGACACTCCATATTGGACTAGGGAAGCACAATTGGGAGCCTTGTTTGATCCTGGATTGCACCAAGGTGAGAGAAGAGACGAAGTCCCTTCCCTTCCGAACTAGGGGCTGAGAGCCCATAGTCAGCTTGGAATTAGGGGTTGGTAACAGTCTGTAGTTGCCCAGACCTGGAGGGCTGAGCTGGCAATCAAGATTTTAAAAGACCCCATAGAGAAGTATTTGGCCAAAGAAAACCAGGGTATTCTCAGGGTATTTTGGTATTAATTTAGAGTAAGTCTGATACGGTCAGAAATTAGGCAATAATAACTTCTATGAAAATCACTGCAGGTATCTTTGGCACATCTTCTTGCTATTTATCACAGCAATATTTTATTTTCCCTTATATTAATTTCCTGGAGGCCCTTTCTCTTCCTCTAATAACATTTTATCAAATTAAAGAAACCCCGATCAGATGGGACGGGTCCTAGAGAGGTGTTCTAAACTTGAGGAAGCTTGGACATGATCCAATCATTGAGCTTTTTAACATCCATGATGATCCAATGCCAAGTTGGTGTTCCCTTCATCTGACCAGATAGAGCCTCAAAATTACTCAGCATGATCAACTCTTCACTTGGTCATCATCAAACTAGGATCATGCCTCGAAACTCACTTTTATCTTTTCAACATCTTAAAAAGAAAAATCAATGATAAAAATCTCACATGAGATACGAACCGCTGAACAGTATATCATGGCTTGCACAACTATGTAGAGGAAGTGCTGAGGATTGGAGGAATCACTGAGTTATAAAATGTTAGGGAACACATGTTATCTAAAGACTTCCAAGATTGACAGCTACCAATCTAGATAAAAACATCATCACCAGCTTTGGTCAGTTGAGTGGATCAATCTAAAGCATTCTGACATGGATCAACTGACCTACTGTGGATCAACCTACAACTAAGAAAACCTCCTCGAATTTTGCTTCTTCGGGCCTCTAACCTCCACTTACAAGAATCCTCCCCCTAGATTTGATGCACCCAGTGAAGATAAGAAGTCTATGTCAACATCTGAATGTAGATTTATGGTACTTTGCAATGCTATTGGAAGCATATGCAATATTGTTCCATACTTCTTTATCATCATCTATTAGACAAAACCATGTAGTATAATACTTTATTACATAACATCTTTAGCCTAGATTGCTTTTGGTTCGTGCGTTCCCTTTTCTAATTTTCCTTAGCTTTCTCTCTCCAAAAAGTTCCCATTTCACTAATCTTTTAAATTAATTTTCCGTTGAACCAATCCAATGATTCAAAATGGATGATTCTGTTCAATCTAGATCCTACTTCCATCATCCATCCTGACCTTTCAGATATTGTGTTCAACAGCAATAAAGAAATGTTATCCTGTACATTAGTCGAAACACAGAGTACTCTCTAAATCTATGCATCAACTGTCGACGAGATATTATCATGTTAATAAGAGAAAATATTACACACAGTTATCTTTTAGCTTTATTTGATGAAAGACAATAAAGAATCAAGGATTTTGAGTTGACATTGGCCTCTATGATATTATATGCATTCTCAGAGAGATGATTCACATACCACAGGAATTGTAAATTCACCATTGGCAACCAGACATGTTCTTCCTGAGCCAACTGCACCCTCACCATAACCTCGAACACTACCAATTCCACCAAGGGCAAATGCTTGATATGGTGCCATGTCCCCGACAATCGATCCACCTGTCAAGCTATTAGATAGAGAAAACAGATGGTAAGAGTTGCTTATGATAATATGCCAATGTAAAATGGGAAAGAAAAATATTACAGGTATTAAATACCTCGTGACCAAAAAAGTTGACCCCAGTTTAAATCCCTTTGAAGCAACAATCTTGAATCGGTTAAAAATGAGCCACTTCGACAAAAGAGGTAGTCCTTGTTCCATTTGAAAATTGAACTGATGCATAGAGATCTATTAGGATGACTATTAGAAGAGGAACTAATAGATGAGAATATCATCTACTTACTTTGGTAAATCTATCATCATTGGCAATTGCATATTGTGATTCTTGCTTCAGAACAATCATATTATCATAAGACCTGCCACTGCATCAGAGGATATACTGATGAGCAAATGATGACTAGATTATAAAGTGACAGCTGATGAGGAAGTTTGGTACCTGGAAGTTATGGGAAAACCATCCATATCCCTGTTTATTGTATGGCCGTCATTATTCAGAGGACGGACATGCTGCATATAAATGCCAAATTAAAAAAAAGATCATAATGTTTCCGAGGTAATTCCTCACAAAAAGCACGAAGACAACAGAAATGACACAATTTAATCATGGTTCCCATTGATTAGGAAGGTCCAAAAGGCCAAATTTATGTAAATATAAAGCAATGAGAATTTCTTTGCTACAGGTTACATGATTTAAATCTCAATAATGCCCACTTTGGAGAGTGATAATCACCTCAAATTTGATGCTAGTTTTGCTGCTCCAATGGGAAGTAGAAGGCTCACTGAAATCAACACCTACTGAGGAGCGGCTCAGGTTGACACCACCACTCCCTGAACGAGTGAAATGATCCACAGGCAACCCATGCACCGCAATCTCAGGAGCCACTGAATGCTGAATGACAGTAAGCAACAACCCGGGTAAGAAGCAATGCAGGAGTACACATCAAGAATTTATCGACAATGATATCAATTCAATCCTTGGAGAAGACTACTCCAAGTGGGACGTGATAATAAAGTGACAGGAGAAGAATAAAAATCACCAACAACTTTCTTCTTTCGCCCTCTTAAAAATTTCTCTTCGGCACATATATAGACGTAAAAAAGCAAGGAAGACTCAACATGAAACATGAACCTGAATGGTAAATGACTGCTGCGACAGCCAATCAGGCCTCGGACGCCTGAATGCTATGAGAATGTTGAAATCATCAATGCCTTTGTCCCACAACACGTCCAACTTCTCGTTTCTTCCAAAGAGGTTGGGGTGTTTGATGGAAAGCCTAACAAAACAAAAACGAAAACAAGAAACCAATGTAAGCAAAATAGCCAACTTTTCCTTCTAAAAATTCATCCTTTTGCATAACTAACGACGAGTACCTCGCGATAACCTGTGAAAAGGGGTTGCTGGATTGCCTAAACATCATAACAAAATAGGATTTTCGTCAATGTGCTATGAGAAACAATGGACCTTGAGTGGATGGAGAAGAAGTACCTGATATGAGGAAACAACAGCGCTCCACACAGCTTCTGAGTGAGGTCCACATTGAAATCTATCTTAGCTGAGTAACATTACACCACCAACACCAAATTTTCGATCAGAAACAGAACATTCGGAATCCAATAAAAGGAAAACCGGCGACGAGAACTCGAGCAGGAACCAACCATTACGGGCATGAATGCTCTTCTGAGCACCCATCAACGCTCACGAGGTCGGCAGCGCACGGATGCGTCTCTCCTCATCCGACCCGCATGCCGCGCCTCCGGGGGGTGGAAAGTGGGGGCGGAAGTGGCCTACCAGTGGCGTTCTTCGCGGGGAAGAAGACGGGGCTCGGCAGAAGCAAGGCGGCGGCAGGCGAAGAGACCATGAGAGGCTGCGGAGTCGGTGCGAGCCCGCCGCCGATTTGTTTGGGGTTTCGGGATGCTTTTCGTGGGCTGAGGTGAGGGGAATGTGGAATCGCTTCCTTGGATGGGCGTTCACGACGAGGCCGAGTCTCCCCGCGGCCAAGGCAAGGATGATATCTTCACCCCGTGTCGGGTTTAACCGATACGGGACAATACTTCCGATATATCGGTATGTCATTCAATCTTGTATGAAACGGTTCATCAGTCGGACATATCGGATCGGATGAGATGAAAACGGAGGAAGGTTTCCTGCTCTTTTATAGTCTGAAGGGTATTTTTGGAAAGCCAGCAGTCTGTGTGTGTGTGTATATATATATATATATATATATATATATAATAGAATAAAAGTTTCATGGGTTTGACTCGATCGATCACTGCTAAGAATTCTGCTAATTTCATGTGAAATTGTTTGAGAAACTTCAAAGCATCTTTCTCCCCTTTGACCACCCTATTTTTGATCTAAGAAGAAGCAAGGAAGAGCAAATTGCCTTCTTTTCTTGGTGCAGGGTTGGCTATACGATTTGTCGCCCATCGACATAATTGTGATCGTAGGTGAAGAATAAGCTGCTCATGTTTCAGTCATCATCGTCCACAAGAAGAAGCAAGAATTCATATGAGCAAGAAATGTTCACCACCATAATAAGTAGATCTACAAACATCGAGAGGGAGAAGAAAGAAATCCATATGAACGAACAAAAGAAAACAAAATCGAAGAAAAGATAGCCATGAGGACATCGAAAGCAGCAGAAACATAAGTCGTGGAAGATGGAAGAGGAGGGAGGAGGAAAGCTGTGATCACTTCTTGGTGAGAGAGAGGACGGTGGGGAGGACGATGATGAGGATGATGATGAGGAGGAGGATGATGGCGATGCAGGTCCACTTGCGGGTGTTCTTCTGGTAGACGCGGGCGGTGGTGAGATTGTCGGTGCCGTGGCGGACGAAGGACTGGGCGCGGCCGACGTTGCTCTCGATGTCGTCCAGCTGCTGCCCCTGCGCCTCCACCAGCACCGCCATGTCCATGAACACCTGCTGTAGCTCCAGCAGGCTGCGCTCCAGCTCCGCCACCGCCCCGTGCCGCTCCTGGATCTCCGCCACCACGTCCAGCACCCGCCCCCTCCCCTGCTCCTCGATGGCCCGCTGCAGGAACCGCTCCCCCTCCCCCGTCGCCACCAGCGCGTCCACCGTCGCCTCGTCGGGCGACTCCCCCGTGACGGTGTAGTAGCGCCGCCCCACCGTCTCCCGGTACTCGGCCGCGATCCGGCGGCGGAGCTCCGCGAAGGCTTCCATGGAGTCCCGGAGCTTCTTGCGGAGGCCGGCCACGACGGAGCTGCGGGTGCGGTCGGTGGAGCTCCCGGGCCCGCACCCGGGGACGGCGCGGTTGGCAGCGTTGGCGCGGTCCAGGGACTCGAGGCGGAGCTTGATGAGCTTGGCCTTCTTGAGGGCGAGGGCGACGTCGGCGTCCATGCGGCCCCGGAGCTCCCGCACCGCCGACGCCTCGTGCAGCGTCTTCCCCGCCTCGTTCGCCTCGTGCAGGCTGCGGTGGAGCCTCTCCACCTCCCGCAGCTCGTCCTTGATCGCCTCCACGTCCTCGAAGAACCTGTCCAGGTTAGCCCCGCCGGCCGCTGCTCCCGTCCCCATCTCCACGTCCCCTGTTCCTCCTCCTCCGGACTCGACGTCCCGTTTCCAAGACGCGGACGAGAAGAGATTGTTCATCTCTCTCTCTCTCTCTCTCTCTCTCTACCCCTCTTTCCCTCTCTCTCCTTCCTTGGCCTTGATATCGACTAAAGAGGCAAACACGACGCGGTTTTGAATAGATATTTAGGAAGAGATGATGTGCTCCTCCTCGTTTTCTTCGTCTCGGTGGCCAAACGGAAGAGAAGATATAGAAAAAGAAAAAGGAAAGAAAGGAAGGAAGGAAGGAAGGAAAGCAGTCGAGGAAGGGAGGAAGAGAACGGCCGGGAGGTGGTGGAAACGTCAACCGAGTCGGAGTCGTCTTCAAGCCGCGTTTTTGTCTTTATTGCCAATGCCAACTCCTAATATTACTTACTAGAAGCCACGTCGGTTGCTTCCGCCATCATTCTTGACTTAAATCGTTGAACCACATAATACCGGCTCAAGTACAGTTGTCCAAGTATTAAGATATGCATCATGTTATCATGCATGTATTTATATGATTTCTTTTCTTACAAGTAAAGATATAAATCATCATTTCCAACATTCAGAGTTCCTTTTTTTTTTGGTAGATCGACGTAGAGAAAATAATAATAATAATAATAATAATAATAATTCCTTTTTTTCATATATCCTACTCGTTCTTCTTAGAATTTGTCGAATTAAAAGTCAATTACGTGACACAAGTAGGGTAAAAATCCTGCAAAATATGTGTCAATAATATCTCTCGACTATTTGGTTGGATGGAATATGCAAGTCTATGGAGATAGCGACATTGTCCGGTGGATGCATCTTCCCAAATATGATTGTTTATTTTGTTGACAATGACACCCTTCAAGTTGGTGATATCTAATACTAAATGGACAAAGACCTTCAGATAATATCACAATGCTTTGACCCATTCTTCTTCTTAGCTTATAACAAGAAGTGAAGTCTAATGAAAGATGGAGGAGGTTTGACCGTGGACTGAGCAAGTCTCTACTGCTTATCCAGAAATCAAAGGCGAAGGCTGTGGGCAGCAGCCTCCCTTGGACAAAGTTAACATCATGACTCGGCTAAGAGATGGAAGAACGACAGCATATAGACCTTTGAACGTTCAACCATGGCCTCGAGAAATGCCAATATACTTTCTTATCAAGAACACAACTCTGAACGTTAATACTATTCTTTTATGCAATATAATCCAACAAATATATATATATATATAAAAGATTTTTTTTCCTTTTTATTTACACAGAAAAATAAAAGCAAGAAAAAAAAAGCATAGTTTCAGACGCACCGATCTTTCTCTTCGTTACAACACAGCAAGGAAGAGAAGGACGGGGCGGAGTGACGACTGGACGCGGACGCCGCCGGGCTGCTGCTTCAGCCTCGTTCGACCCGTGCAGGCTCCGGAGGAGGCGCTCCACCTCCGCAACTCGGCCATGATCGCCTCCACGTCCTCGAAGAAGCTCGCCAGGTTCGCTGCCGCCAACCTCCTATGGCCTCTGGCCGACGCTACCCTGCCGGAAGAGTGATGTGGAAGGAGGGAGGAAGTGAAGGAACTGAAGGAAAGATTCTATGGGCGTCTTGCACTGTTCTTTACGCACGTTGACAATTCCAAGCCTTCACCGCGTGCGTTGACTTGAATGAATCATCCTAGTGTTCGACGACAACAACGTTGTCGAATCTACACAACTAGAACGTTTGCAGCCATCCGAATCCCATTTATTCTTTTCCTTTGGGAATGAATCTCTCGCTGAAGGAATTGCACATTGGGATGCTGAGAGAGATCTGTATCCATCGGCAGCTGCTCGAGCAGATCAGCCATGGCCTTGTTGTTGGATTAAATGGATAGGGATGCAGCAACATAACTGTTCCAATTGGAATTTGAGAGAAAGCATAGCGTGGATCAGATTAGACGAAATCTATTCACAGACGAAACCAGCTTTATCATCACGAAAAAACATGTATTATTGTGAATCTTAAATCCATAAACACAACCAACATGGATCTTGAGTTTCCTAAATCGAAAAAAATGGAGGTCACCTAAAAAAAAGTAGTACATATTTCAACACTAAGGTTGCATAATGCCCTGCCACAAGATATACAAAGTGCACACAATGAAATGAAGATCCAGTGGGCTTTCACTGCGTCTGTGATGTCTTCAGCCTCTGGTGTATTTCTTGGGTTATGATCATCATTAACAAGATTACTATTATCGATCACAGAAAAGGAACACAAGTGGTGATCATAGTTGGCATACAGAGCCTTCAGAGCTTTATGGTCCCTCTGGCAACATTAAGCATTTAATCATCTGTGCGAGTACACTCCAAGAATCACCATCCTGAACATGTAAAAGCTCTAGGGAAAAAATAACTGACACATTTTCAAATAAAACACAAAAAAAGGTAGATGGAGGAAGACAACTGAACTTTCTCAAAAGGTGAAATCATAGCAAAGGAGAAGGCAATGCCTCAGCAGAAACAAAACTAGTTTATCACTGAGGTACATAAATCTAAAGGAAGAGCAGAGATAATTTCCCAAGTGAACAGTATCTTGGAACAGACACCACAAGTTGATAACTGAACTACCTTGTTCCAACCGAATAAAGTCACAGACAAAACTGGTCAATGAAGGTAGCCTAACGATATCGGCGGAGGGACAAGGTCTGGTTCCTCTTCCAGGTTGCCCTGCGGGAGGGTCTGGCCTTGTGATGGAGGTGGCCTTTACCACGAAGGCCACGATATTTCTTACCAGCAGAAGTGAGTCCACGAAGCTCCCGATGCTTGTGGACACCCTTGCAGATCCAGTTGATCCTGGGGTCATTCCTAATCGCACTGTGAGCCGGATCAATAAGGATGATCTCATAATACTTGTAAGTTGAATCCTGTGAAATACAAAAGCAATGGTATTTAGTGCATCATCAAAATCCAGAAAATTGAGAATATGTGTAGATGATACTTATACAGGGGAAAAATAAATCAAGGTTAAATTGACTTTGCCATTGATGATTATTCTAACCTCATTCACCCAGTAAGAGTTTAGCACCCTCAGCCCTCCCAACTTACGTCCAGCTCTCTCCTCAGCAACTGACCTCTTATTTCTTTGAAATTTCAGCTGGGTGATACCCTGATGCTTTGGCTTCCCATAGACAATACCTTTAGGCACCGGTCTCTTTCTGCCACCACGTCTAACTCGAACACGATAAATCACAAAACCCTGCATGTTATGAGATACAATGTAAAATAAGGAAAGAACAGCTTAAATTTGAAGATGCACATCAAAGTCATGTTGCATCCCTTTTAACTCTTCATAAGGACATCGCATGCTATTGTTGCACAAGTCCTTATCAATCACAGTCATCAACAAAAGTAGAAATTCTAGATGCTCATCAAATGACCTACATCCCAATGAACCAGTCCAAATAACTTAATGTCAGTCTTTAAAGAACCTTTCGAATTATTGTTGGCAGTTGCATTCTCCAGCATAGTCACTTTATGTGTATCCATGCTTACCATCATCAATCTCAACTGTCAGTTGAAAACCTAGAAATTCCTCCTGGCACTTTGTACCACCCAAAGCAACCTCCTCTATCACACCCTATATACCTACACCTAATTCTATAAGTCATGTATCTATAAAAGACAATGATCCATCCAACGAACACAAACTAGCACATTAGAAGCCTCCCTAGGGCACTGCCCTATAATCAGGCTGCTTTCTGAACCAACTGAATTCAGCACCATCTTTTATTATGATATCCCAACTTTTGCTACTAAAAGGTTGGACGCTCATCCGAAAGTGACCAAAAATGACTTCAAGATAAAGCTGAATGAAACTAGTCTATATCGCATGATATAACAATTTCACACCAAATTAATTTAATAAAAACCATAAATAGCATTTAATTCAAGCACTGCATCAATGTCCTCAAGACAAACTATGCAAGCTAAATGCTAACCAAGAAATGGCGGCATTCCAGCCAAAAAGGTAAATCCGTTGTTTTGATTTGTTCCCTTCAACAAACAGTAAAAATATAAATTAAACGAACATACCATGAATTTGGAAAACAGGAATATGTCTTAAATTTACCATACCTTACTAACTAGAAAATCAAGATGCAAATAACAACCAGCAAAATATTTATTTTAATCACTTCAATTATTCAAAGAGAGACGAATCACATTTTTACTCTGCGTGCTAAAATTTCTAGGAAATCAAACAAAAAAGCAAGCTTTTTTTTTTTATTTTGTGCGATCCTATACCTGTTTGGCCTTGTAACCAAGGCGTCGAGCCTTGTCGGGGCGCGTCGGCCTGGTGACACGGACGATCGACGGAAGCTGGCGATACTCCCAGCACCTCACACGCTGCAGAAACCGCATCACATCCGACTGCTTCTTCCTCCACAGCTCCGACACATACTTGTAGGCCCCTGATAAAAATTCAACCACAAGCCATCCCAATGAAGCAACGACTCAAAGAATCTTTGACGAACAAAATAAGAATCGCAAAACAATCGAAGAAACAACAAAATGAGATCGAATCGATCGAGGCAACGAACGACAAGCGGCGACGCCGAGATGACGAAGGGTTGATACCGATGAAGAATGGAGAGAGAGAACTCACCCATTTCTCCGAAGAATCTCTCCGCTCGTCGAAGGGCTAGGGTTTTGGCAGCGACGGCAGAGGTGGCGCAAGGGGAGGCGGCCTTATAAACGGAATAGGAAGTCATACGTGGGAAGATGAATACCGTCGGATCTAGTATATTAAATCTAAGCTGTTCGTTCCCCGCTTCACCAGGCTCCCGGCGCTTTTGACGTTGGTTGACGTCAATGATCAGCTCCTGTAGCCTTAAATTTCGTGTGAGATCCATGATGAACGGTGATGATGAGTTGTGGGGTTTCTGTTCCAATCGGTCCTGAAATATATGTATATTTAGCAGGGAGGGATGTTTTTCCACCTGAAAATAAAAGAAAAAGAAAAAAAAGAAATTTTGGTATATATATTCCTGTAAAATTATTGAATATATCATATTTATACATCAAAACGAATGCAAAAAAAAAAAAAGCCCCAACTTTTCTCTCTAAATTATCAAAAAAAAAATTTCAAGATATGAATTAAATGAATGGATTTCCTATAAAACATTATCTTAGAAATAATATTTTTTTTCTCTCTAAATGATTATTCTCATCTATAAATCTAATATCACCAAATTCTTTCTTATTATATTTGAAAACATATCATTTTAAAATAATAAAAATTAATGGAACTCACAAGAAAAATATTTATTAATTTATTTTTTTTCACAATAGTCTTTTTTCTAATACACAAAATTAGGCAATATGTCATGAGAAATGTACAAATTCTAATTAATAGCTAGAAACATTCAGCCACATAGCATGTATTGCTGCTATATCATGTTCTAAGTCTCAGAAGACTGAGAGGTGGATCATTGTCTCCAAGAGATTGCAATACTATGATGGCTGATATGACCAAAGAAATCAAAATTTCATTACCTTCCCACGAGCAGCCAATATAATCCTCCAACTTAATTATGGCCAACAAGAAATTAAAATGGAAAATTTGGGACACACATCTTGAAAATACAGTAACCTCCTAGCATCTATATGCATAATGATCTGTACTTTTATACAACATTGACTGGAAGAGAAACTTGGAGGGACAAAGAATAACAAACTCTGAACCCTGAAAACGTTTTCCAACGAAAAAACCATGATTGATTCACGACACATCAAAAGCATCGTTCTAAATGTTACAAAACCGAAGAAGTCACATGGATCTTGCGGGTCGAAGAACCTTCGTGTGTTCTGGTAGACTTGTTCGTGAGCCAACGCTTATAACGCTTCAATACAGATGCCAAATTCTCCTTCCCCTTTGGGAATGCAACATCTCCTGCTGCAGTGCCTGACCGGCCCTTACGGCCAGAAACTGCAATTTCGACATCTTTAATGATCTCAAGTATCATACTTGAGGTCGTGAAGGCCTCCTTCATGGGTTTTGGCTGTTGACTTAGCAGTGAGTGGTTGGAACCCTTAGCTTCTGGAAGTAATTTGAGGCACGAGCAGGTACTGAGGGGATCCCGGGGTTTGGAGAATGCAATATCAAGAATTCCCTGTATCGAATAACAAAAAGTAATGATCATCAAGAGATTGCCAAGAAAAAAGAAAACACCAGAAAAAAAATCAGTGCATGATTCTTGAAATGTTTGTGGATGATTTAAGACAAAGGAAGCCGCCTCTACTAAATTTTACTATGAATGAAAGAATTACCATAGGCTCAACTAAGAACACATTGCTCCTTGAAAATTTCTATTCTAAAAAACTTCGTTTTATACCCGGCCACCTCAAGTAGCAGCAAAATAGAATCAGAGGAGATCATCAAGTACCAACAGCATAGTGTCAGAGGAGATTACAGTTAACAAAATTTGTTACCTTTTGGAATTAATACTACACAGTTTATTCCTGCAATTATTCATGATAAGAAACACTCCATAGATAATGATGTTGATATTTTACCTGAAGGCGGTTAAGGACATATGTGTACTTGCCCCATAGCTCTGGCCGACTTTCCACAAGGGAGAGCTCTAAGATTCGATGAACACACCACACTCCAAAACTTACAACCAGGGATGCTCGCCATATACAGCCATCCCCACAATTCGGCAAGGACAGAGCGTAAGGGGCATCTGCTTCCCCATTCCTCTGAACTGAACTTAGCTTTTGCACAGACAACATGTGCTGAAGCTTTCCAGTGTGCAACTGAGTCATTTCATCGGCATCTGCCTTGTGAAGATTCGTCTCAGTTGTTGCAACTTGATAAATTAGTTCCTCATCACATCCACCATTGTGTCTAAACAGCCAATCTGACCCCTCCAGTTTCAGGAGCCTCATAATACAAAACCGAAGGGATTGTAATAACTTGTGCTCCGACTCTGCATAAGAGAAAATATCTCGGGAATCACTGCTCCGTTTGTTAGTAACCACTTGATCCCCTCTAATTTGTTCTCTGCTTTGAACACCAAATAGTTGTTCAAATGGTTGTCTAGACCAAAGGGATCTGGTGTCTGGGTTCAGATTCGACTGGTGTGCGAAAACATCCCTCCGGAGTTTGGGTGGATAGAATTCATCAAAACCTAATGGAACTCCACTATTGGAGGTAGGGTTTAAATAATGATGTTGTTCAGATGTCATCCTACCCAAAGATGACCTAGGACCAACAGGACCACCCAACTTTGCCTCGTTCAATAAGGAATTCCGGCTAGCAGCAATAAGCGCAGAAATGTCTGGTGAACTATGATATTTCTTTGTATAAGCAGAAGAGCCAGTATTTTCCCTAGGTGCAATTAAAGAAGGGTTGAAGCATGGTCCTTCTACCTGCACTCTGCTAACTCGAGGTGATGTTGGACTCTGCATACTAGATGTTGCAAGTGAACCTAGTCCATTTTGCTTATCACCATACAGAACAGTATCCCCAAAACCTGGGGGAAATCTTGCAGATGATTTAGAAATTGTAGGAGATTCCAACGACACATTTGATGGAGAAGGAATGCTCCCTGCACCAATTCCTCTAAGATAAGATGCTATCTGGTATCCATGTACTGTTGCTGGCTGATAATCATGATTGTCAGAATACTGTGGCAGGAATAAGCTAGAATAATGTCTTTCATTTGAATCAAGCAGGCTGCTAGATAAGCTTTGTGCAGGTGTATTGAATACTTGCATGTTTCGAGACCGAGATGGGGACCCTACCTGAAACCCATAAGACAACTCTCCACTAAAATTCTTCAGCTTGGAAGAGCCATAATCTATCGAGTTCGGTGGAACAATTGTTCTCCTGTCAGCATCTGTACAGAAATTGGTGGCCTCTGTTCCCACATCCACTTTTGCGGAACTAACAGTCTTCAAGCCTAACCCCAATAAAATATCATACTTTTGTCCACTAGCTTCTTGCGTTGGCTTCCCGTGGAAATCAAAAAGCTGTCCCCAGAACTCATCCAAAACAGCTGCCATCTGTCGACGAGCCGCACGTCCTAGTCCAGACAGCTTTGATAAGCTTCCACTCCCAATTCCAACATCAGAAACTTCCACCATAACGATATTAGACGATCCAGAATCCATAGATGTTGAAGATGACAATGGTTCGCCCACGGACTCCTTAGGCTCCAAAATCTCTTCATTATCTTTATCTTTGGAATTATCTGCTTCCAAGGTCAAATCTTTTTGCATTAGATCAAACTCATGTCTTTCTAAATTACCAAGATCTAACAAGCTAGCAGAGGATGATGCCTTGTCCACAGTTTCTAAGTCAACTTTATTAATAAACTTTGGTTCTTCAGTTTGACAAATTGAGTTGACAAAGGCATCATCAGCATTGAAACCATGCACAGGTTGATGGTGATCGTGATCAGAATCAATAGCTGTAACAGAAGCAGCAGAACCATGAGCATGTTGATGGCAACCATGATCAGAGTCAATAGCTGTATCAAATTGGTTGGGTGGTTCATCGTTATGTTGCTCCACGGTACCCTCCAAAGCAGGTTCCATTAAAAACTGATCTTCATTGGTTTCAATTTTATCTTGAATGTCATCATCTCCTACCTCAGATAGCTCAAGCTTGTCATTCTGCAAATCCAAGGTTCCTATTTCTGTCTCTGGTATGTCACTTGCAGACTTCAGTGGTGTAACTGTCAAATACAGCGTAAAAACCACTGACACACAAGCAACAAGAAGAAGGGCAGCATATGTGACTATTCCACCACCACTCATACTTCCCCCAAGGTCATTTATCCAACTTCTATTTCCAAATAACATTTCAATAGTGAAGATTACATTTGAAGCCAGTATCCCAAGAAATGCCAACAAAGCCATGATTTCCAGATACCATGACATTTTGAATGTCCCCATTATTGATCTTGATGATGATACTCTGAAAAGAGGAATTACAGAAGAAGGAAGAAACATAGCCTGTACAACTTGACACAAAATAAGCAATTGATATATCCCTTCAGTGCCTGCATACTTTGCACAGAAAAGTGCTGGTATGACAGAGAGAGCTTTAACTAACAGAACATAAACCCAAATGGAGATGTTTGCACCCAAGAGGTACTGCAATATTTCTTGCCCGTTGATAGTCCAAGTTAAAGCTGTAATCTGACTAGAGAAAAGAAGGACAACGAAAATCGCAATAGGTGCTGCAGGAATCCTAAAAATCTGCAAATTACAAGTATGTAGAAATCACAATTCTGTCAATGAATGATAGCATCAAGTTTTCAATGTTCTTATTCTGACAAAGGACTCACATACGAACATACAAGAAAACATGCTCTGTTAAGTAGCCAAAGATTAGTCCCATGATAAACAGCATAATATGTAGAACAAGATTCTTTCTCTGGAGAAATGAAGAAGATCTATTTGCTAAAGCATTTCAAATGATTGTTTGTGAAAACTATGAAATTTGTTAGGCAAAAGCCAACCTGCAAATAAGTCAATTAATATATATTAAACAATATAGCAGCAAAAGAATTTAATTCTTAAGGCTTATGTAGTTGTAGAAATTTCATCACCAAACCTTCCAGACAAAAAGGGTAGCTACTCTGTGGGCTAATGCTTAGACAAGCAAAGTATAAAGAAAGCTTTTGGTCTTCAGAATTTTAAGAACTGTTTTATTAAAAGCAAAAAATAGCCGAATAAGTTTAAATGATGACATCTGAATCCTTTAGTTGAGCACTGTGATTTAAGGTGATGTAATAGGTTATATGCAATTGATGCATTAATGCATTAATCCAGATTCCCTATAGCTATTGCAGGTTGTAAGCATCATCAACCATCCATCTCCAGCTGATAAAAAAGAACTGAATTCTTTGTGAAGAAAGAAAGATCCAAAATTAAATTCTTAATTTAGATTCAGACTAGAGATTGTTTTGCTCGGAACTTGTTAATTCACAACATCATCCCAAAGAACTTGTTGCAAAACCATCGTCAGATCACAGATTAGTCACTATGCTCTCAGAACTTTACCAGGTCGCTCCAACTACGGATGATTCAAACTAAAAATACCATGGTTTGGCCACTAATTTGTCTATTTTAATTAAGGCCAACTACTTCATCAATTTATCATCTATTTCAGCCTCCTGAATCATCAACTTGGGAGGATACCTTCATCACATTTACCTCAAGCATTAGGTCCTCTTTTCTAGGGACTCTGCATGTCAAATAATTGTTTCTTATTTTTATATCACCTAGGTTTTGAAGTCTATTATTTGCATAATGAACAAATGCCAAATAAAGAAACAGTTCGTCTTAAAACATGCATCAGATTTTTCCATTAGATTTTTTATGTTGCTATCACTTAATGACACACTAATTAATTCGACGGAAACTAGGAGTTTATAAAATCAGAGGATATGTGGGGCCTACTTAAGAAGAAAAACATTCCACAGTGAAAAAGATAAT
Organism: Musa acuminata AAA Group; assembly: GCF_036884655.1. Classification (NCBI taxonomy): domain Eukaryota; kingdom Viridiplantae; phylum Streptophyta; class Magnoliopsida; order Zingiberales; family Musaceae; genus Musa; species Musa acuminata. The sequence goes on from NC_088354.1 coordinate 37,892,052, forward strand.
CCAAATGAAGAAAGAAGCTTAAGAAAAGAAGACATATAACCTGATCCATCATCAGTGATATATCTTGGAAGTTGAGTTCAATATCTGTACTTCCAAAAACAGCACCAGCTGAGTTCATCAGCACATAGTTTACCAGAGATATTCCAGTGAAGATGAACAGAATTGCAAAAAAATGGTCATGAAGTAAGGCACCTACAGGAACATTCAGGAGTCTCTTCTGCTTCTGCACATAGATAAACAATTATACAATTTATAAAAAACCTAAGTCAAAATACTCAGAGAACAAAGCAGGAAATGTTATATATGAAGAATCAAAACCAAAATAAATAATAATTTGGGGCTAGAAATTTTTAATCCAACCAAGCTTTACAAAAAAATTCATAGCAGCAGCTTTGATCCGGAATTATAAAATGACGAAATTTCTGCCATATATACATAATTTATAGAAAAAATGTCAACTGGATGTGCCAAAGGAACAATGAATTTTAAATGCAAGAAATGAAGGATAAAATAACTACAAATATTCCAGAATAATGGTTTAAAAATACTAACTCGAAAGGACTAGTTACACGAAAGGTCATTTCCTAATTTATGTACCAGACAAGGATTATGGCAGAGAGAAGTGCAAATTTTGGTTTAAAAAATTAATGTTTAGTCAACACTAGCTTTTTATTCTTGTATTAGTTGGGAAAAATTTTACTTCCCAACACTGTACTTGTTTTAGCAAGTTCAGATTAGAACATGAAACTAATAATACAAGTCTCAAAATACACCATGGCCAATTGATCCCTTCTCTATAATCAGAATTTTTAACTTTGACTAGCCTTTTATGGACTTGCATGATTGAGATTGTCTTCTGGCATAATATGCTTTAGGCAACTGAAATGGATTCCAAATGTATATCAAATCAAGGAGTATAAATGAGTAGCAGAAGATTGTGCATTTCTTAATTTATTCAAAACTACAGGTTTTAGGCTTTTAGCACTAATTTTTAACCACCAACAAGGGGAAAAGGCTATAAACTTTAGTGAGCTCATGATGAAGATATCAGAAAAAGCAAATCAGACTTGTAGTCAACTTTACCTGAACTATTGAAGAGTGGATATAGAAATTATGTGCCATTATATTAGCACCAAGAAGAGCCATAAGTGAGTACGCACTCTCTCCATTCAACTTTGGGAAAATAACATTTGTTGTAAGAGGAATTTCTGGTTGACTGATTAGAACTCCAAGCACATATAAGAGGAAAGCAAATCCAGCTATGCTTTCATGTGATGCTTCAGGCTTCCAATTGTTCTGCACCTCAAGCAAAATTGGAAAGCATTAAAGCTTATCTATTCATTTTCAACTGTAAGATCAATAACAAAAAATTTGAAAGTCAAAAAATTACCAAGAGATCAACAAAAGGGGGGAACAAAACAGAAGTAGCTGCAGCAAAACAGATAGATGCCACTAAGTCAACACCAAACAGAAGATTGAAACCATATGCCACTCCCAGAATCTGGAAAATTCCAAATCAGTATGTCAATTAAGACGCTCCCATTCATGGTACAAGGTAACAATACTGCAGTCTTACACTTATCGGAAAAGAAATTAGTAATAAAGAAAGAAAGCAGGCACATAATCACTCTTATAGATGAAAATCATAAGTACCATAGTCAGGTCTGAAGTAATCATGGATAACTGAGACTGAACTCCCAATATCATGCACGCTGTTCTTGAATATTCCATGCTGCAAATCTTGTGCACAACCAACAAAATGAATTAGTGAATCTAATGAGTAAAAGGATACTCCATAAAAAAATTCAGTGAGAAAAAAAAATCCAGTAAAATAAAGTTGTGTTAAGCCTTTGCTTCCAACTAAGACATACAGAAACAGCAGTTAGTTAACTTGCAAGGTGTTAGAAAGTAGAAACCTTTGAAGAAATAAAATATTTTAACTTATGAATGTGCATGAACCAAAAAGAATTCCTTACGTAAATATAGTTTTTTAATTGATGTTGTAGTCCACTATCTTTGTAAATATTTATTTTTTTAATTGATACCATTATTAGGATCGACTAGGGATAATACATTTAGTATCAATAGTACCCCTACAAAGAGAGATGTTGTCTTTGTGACTTGGACCCTAGCTACCTATATCATAAACAAGCAACTGTCTCCAAAACATATGAAACTAAAATATATAAGATAAATAATTGTATAAAATAAGTCTGTTAAAAATTGAGTTCCATATGTTTAATTATAAATAAATTATAATAATATTGTACAAAGATATTATTATATCATATAATAATTTTATCTCATACAAGATATCCAAAACGTTTCAAACTAAAGCTTTGAAGCTAACGAAAAACCTCATTCCTTAATGCTTCTCCGAACACCATGCTAGTGAAAGACATTGTAACACAAAACAATTAGTTATTAAAATTTAAGCCTCATTCTAAATCCTATCGCATCACATTCTCTATGATAGCATCCATGTTTCCTTGAGACATTAGGAACTACTCTGTCCTTCACTTTCCTTCCTCTATCTTACAAAATAGAGGAAGGAATGGTGGTAGATGACAAATGCAATGCTTGCAACAAGAAGAAAACAGCAACAGTTTCTTCAGCTCTGTTTCACAATCACAATTACCTATTTATTAATCTTTTATCTATCTCAAAGTTCTCTCTCCTTCCCTCCACCCTTCTCATTGCTCCTTTGAGGATGTGGTAATCGCAAATTTTGACCAATATAGATCAACTCAGGTGTACCATATCAGAAACGGTTGATAACACTCGAAGGTATTTATCCAGAATATGATTGCTACAGATACAATCACATGTTGAACAAACTATAAGTCAAGCATTCACTTCTAGTTTATTGTTGCTTCTTTTTACTATACATTCTGTGAGTATAAATATCGAGTTTTCAAAGTCTTCTTTTCTGCATAAGCTTCTCACAAATAGAAGTATAAAGAACTAAAGACGCAAGCTTTTTATATGTTTGCAAAAAAACAGGTGTCGGGAATAAAACTAAATATTGAAGCAAACAAATTGGAATGTAGTACCTGTGCGAGATTCTTTCCAGAGACAATGCCAACACATGATGCAAGGTACTGGCAAAGAATGGCAGTTAAGTTGAAAAACAGAACTAACAGCACCAGATCATTTCCAAATCGAGCCCCACCATCCACAGTTGCCAGCCACTTTCCAAGGTCTATATATCCCATAGAAATGACGAGTGCAGGACCAAGTGAAGGGAAAAGATGAGCCACTACTCTGGATGCCAAAGACTCCATTGTTGAGAATAGCTTCTTCAGAAAATATTGTGTGCGGTACAACTGACTAGAAAACACACAAAAAATCTTGGCAAACAGACTCTGTTGTTCAAGTTATTGTGAACTCAGCCCTTTTCGGCAGCAGCCAATGATAGCATTCCTGAAACCAAGACAGGCTGGACACTGACTTTTAATTAATGTTGAAATTGACCAAGGAAGATTGCAGGCAGAATTCTTCTACAAGCTCATCCAGAAAATTTCTATGAGAATGAAACAAGAGTACTAATGCACATCCCTCAGGTAGCCTCCGATATCACTTTAGGTGACGGTATTGCCAGAGCTTGGTACCCTAGTCCACTTCACCTGCAATAAGATCAGTGACCTCACGGTTAAATGAATAGACATACAAGAATTGAAGAGAACTAATATAATTAGAGAAAATAACAAGTTCCTCCAAATCTGAAAGCTTAGCTATCTGAAAACTGGCTAAAGAAGTAATCAAGAGTACTCCCACAATTATCAATCAATCCAACAAAGAAGAGATCCAAAAGAGACACAAAGATAGTGAAAATATCTATTTTGACCGCCAGCCACAGCATCTCTGTCACCGAAAAGAAGCCACACGTACAAATTAATTAATATGCTTTCTAATCTGGCACTTGGTTAATTGCTCCAAATTCAGACACTTAGTCATTTCAAAACTGCCTTTTTTTTCAGATTAAGCACCCAGCAGAGCGTTTCTCTGTAACACCTTCCACTAATCTGGAGAAGCAAATGAGATAGAACGAAGAATTGGGGAGAAACAAAGTGTAACTTATCTTGGCTAAAAATCCCCAATTAATTCAATTCCCAGAAAAGAAATATCAACCGATCTACCGCCAAACCTCTTCCAAAGCAAATAAAACCTAAACAAAACAAGATTCGCTGGCAATCCGAAGAACAAAGAGCGGAAAAAAGGAAGCATCTGACACAGCAGAGAGCAACTCCAGATTGTGGCGGTCAAAGCAAACCGTCTTCCAGTTTCTCTGATCTCGAAAAGCTTGGGGATTAAACGTGAAACTCCGCAATAACTGATAAAAACTGTACCTTTACCCATTTGGACGGCCAAGATTGTCCACCACCACTGCAGCGAACACAAAAGATCGAGTGACTCCGCCACTGCTGCCGTTGCCGGAAGCGTCAAGAACCTCTTCTGGGGGGGTTTTCCAGCCTCAGTCGACAAGGGGGCGTGGAGGATTCAGGGGACGATGACAAGACACTAGAAAGCTTCTTCCTTTACGCTTCCTTTTCACTTAAGCTTGATGGACTTTTGCACATATGTCCCCCAACTCTCAATATTTATTCATCAATTCAAGTACAAATCCCTGGAGAAATCATATTGACATATACACCCCTCCACCTTTAAAGTTCATGTATATTGTCAAAATACACATATTCTCATTCTTAATTTTTGTGCATGAAAAAATGTGGTTGATGATAATAATTTTTACAATAATAATAATAATATTTTTTGATCCTAAATGAATAATTTCTTGTATGAAAATACAACAAAGTTACATATGAAATAACACAAGACTAATAGGATTTGTATGCAATAAAGGAACAACAACTTGAGAGGTCTTTTTCATATTTTAATATACAATATGTTTAGTTTCTCCATCTAAACACCACATTCCAAGTTAGTAGCATCATTATCAGGGAAAAACCACACTTTGGATAAGCTTAATGATGAGATCTTAAACATTGTATCTTAAAACAATATGAGGACGTTAAGGATGAGCAAGAAAAGACAATCTTTTTTGAATTCCAACTCAAAAAACACAAGGTTTTGATTTGATTTGCATGTATAGCTCACCCAAGTTGAAGTTTGGATTTCTATCTTTGATAACATAGTCAATGTGAATGAAGCTTCCTTCATGATTGATTTCACTATTGAGTATCAACTTATCTCCAGCTAAATACAAGGTTTTTCTTTTGACTAAAGTACTTTAAGACAAAATAATTATGATCCAATTTAATGATTGAGATTCCCAACTTCCTATTCCGATGGATATCATCAACATGAGAAGGAAATTATGTACTTTTTAACAGTTATCTAAGTTAATTGATACTCTGAAAATAATAATCAGATGATATTTCAAACTATTAACATTTGATATATAGATCTGATGTATCAATGAAATATCAGATTTGATATAAAAGATTTAACAAGTAATTTAGAAGTCCCTCATTACTCAATCTAACACTCTCAATCCTAAATATGTTTGATTAAAAGAATATATGAAATGACAATAGAAAAAGTAATAGTTGAGAAGGGGAAATGGATTAAAGAATACATGGACAAATATATTATACACTGAGGGCATACACACAAATTAACTGTTGAAATCTATACATATAAATGTTTAATAAACCAATATATGCTAAAATACACAAGAGATTTTTCACATATATTCCTTTAGAATTTAAGTTTACTGTACATATTCCTATCAACCTAAATTAGTCTCCATGGTTTTTTTTGAGTTGATTGTTTGATGAAATTCCATAATATATATGTGTAAAAAAATATTTTGCAAGGATATATATGTAAATTATTTTATTAAAAGGTTCTCATTAATAATGTATATATTTCTACAAAATGATATTTATCATACTTAGAAATAATTATTTTTATGAATGTTAACAATAGTGACACATGCAAAGAATCCTAATATTTCAAGGAATGTATATTATATAAATATTATGATATATTAAAAAATTATTCTTTATCCTTTGTTTAAGAATGCCTTCCTTAATTACGAGTCTCATAATATCACCATCATCTTCTTCATCATATCGTTATCATCAATAATAATTAAAAATACTGATCAAGTAGTAGATGGCTCCCCATAAAAGTTTGGTTGTCAACACAACTTTGAATTAGATTATGATTATAATATTTGAATAAACTTTGTTGATTAAGGTTGGATAAGATTAAGTTATAAAGTATTGAGAGACAAAACTCCGTCTCTGATAAGTCATGATTAGTTTAATCAAACTCATCATATTAATATATTAATATGATGTAAGATTATTAAATTAGATAGAGTTAGATAAAATAAGAAAGGCGGTTAATCTACACAAACGTAAATAGAAATATCTTATGAGGTGAAGATTGAATTAAAAATATTTTAAAGTTTGACTTATAATTTTTTTCATAATTATTCATAGTTTGACTTATTATAAAATTAAGTTGGTTTCGTATGCTAAAACATTAATTAGTCTGATGACGATGATATATTAGATATTCTTTTTAAAGATTGATGATTTAAAATCTCATTAAAGTGTTAATTAATTTAATTGATAAAAAAATTTGAGAATATTTGTTATTTAAAAGAGGTTAGATATCATAACATCAACATCAATCGTTTTTGCACAGTTGAGTTAAGAAGGTAGAAATAGTTTGATCCTAAAGGATAAGATAGATGATGGAAGAAGACAAGTGTTCGGATGAATGAATGAAGAGAGGAAGTCCGATGAGTGGAAAGAGGAAATAGGGTCTCATCACGAGCTCAAAAGGACGGGTTTGATGAGTGGATGAACGAGTCATGTGTTAAATATTAATCAAAATAAAAGATTTGAATCAATTATAATATATTTCATCTCATTCTTTCCATCTTTTATTTCTTTCTATCCTTCCTCTCTCTTTTATCCTAAAAATTATATTAAAATATTATCTATGTATGTATTTATTTTTTAATTCTTTGACTGGGTAGAAATATAGAATTCAACTCTCTTACTATATATATATTATGAATATTTTTTTCTAATTAAGATTATATATTGTGAATATTTTCCTAGTTATAAAATTATGTTAAAAACATATTATTATTATTATTATTATTTCCAACAGAGAATATGAATTAAATATTTTATTTTATTTATTAACTATAGTTTTTAGATGGAATGACAAGGATTGATGGTTTATGAAGATGTCCAATGATGAGTTGGTGATGACATTGACATAGGAGGAATTCATACCACTTGGTAAGTGAGAGAAAGATCCTGAAAAGTGTCAATTGGAGGTGTGTCCATCATGCAAGAGATCACAGCATATGTTCCTTGTACTACCTCTGTCTCAGAATAGTGTTGTGGCCAGGACCAGGAGAAAGAAAGTTATTGAGATGAGATCTGAGGTCATTTATCTCTCTAGAAAGAGAAATGCTATGGTGACAAGGAAAGCTCTTTCAAGGGAGAAGTAGTAGTATATATAGCACAGGTCACCTGCTGTGATCCACTGATCCTAACTACAAGTGCAAAGTGTTTTCTTTCTTTCTTTTCTTGTTTGTGAAAAGACTAAATAACAAAGATGAGATTCAATCTTAAGATCCGAATAATCCATATTAAAATTTTATCAGCTAGTTAGCTGACACTTTCAAAAAGATTATATTATTGTATTTTATCAAGTTGGATAGAGTAACACTTAATTAGTCCATTGTTTCATGTTAAATAGCTGATGTCTTTTTCTCTCTCGAAAAAAAGATCAATATCTTATATTTGTATTTATCTTGAGAACATAATTTTTATGCAATGTATAAGTTCATCATGCATCGATCTCGTGCCATATAGTAGCTTAAACTCTTACAACTATCATGTGATATGTATATACAACATAAGATACTTTATATTCCCCTATAAGAATATATATCATTTTATATTTTTCCACTGATGATGTGAAAATATTTACATATTTAACAATTCTCTAATCTTCGAATGGAATCGTCATATTAGTACTCTATCATGCATGCATGCATGCATTGAACGAAATATTTAGATATGTGTTGAAAATATCAGAATGAGAGACCCCGTGTTGATACGTATTGAAAATATCATGCATGACATAATTTCATATAATATCAACAACTAAGATATCAATTAAAATATCTCAAAGCATGAATCAAAAGAAGGATGGAGAACCTTTGGCACTAACCTTGGTAATTTTCTCTTAATCAAATATCCTTCAAACCGAGATAGATGGAAAGGGAACAATTCAGACGGTTTATAAAGATGATATGGAAGGATTTCTAATAAGGTATGAAAATTTAATTTATTTTTAATTTTTAATTTTTAATGAAAAAATAATGAAGTTATTCTTTATTTGACTATTCAAGGCAGGAAATACAGATTAATTGCTGAAATAAAATTCCTTATAGCAGAATCCATATTAGGAAGCAAATAATGTTATTTCAGTTAGGAAACAAAAAAATAAGATGATTACATTTTTAGTTTTAGAAGGATATACAGTACAATTCAATGTCTCAAGGGAATGCATAAATATTTTTTCCTCAAAAAATAATTATTTTCAAACTTCACTTCCATCTCAACTATGATTCTACTCCCTACTTGAGCTGATTAGAGAGGCCACATGGTCTAAAGTAATTTTGATCTCAAACCCCAGTTGGAGATTTTAAGAAAGTTGACCACCATATGCTTTGACCAACCAAGTCTTCAAGTGTGGGTCATTGTAGTTGGCATCACTCAAAGCTTTGTCTCCTTGTCCATGAACCTTGTGCTCAAGTATTATCTAAAGATATATTGAGGAAATTATAGTTTCACCAACCTGAAAGAAGAGTAACCCAATACATTAATTATCAAAATGGATCAAGTGGTAGTCAACTGCTCAAATGATTGTTTCAACAATGATGATTTGTACTACCCAAATGATTGTTTCATCAATTAAAATGAAGCAATTTCACGTTAAAACAACTCACATACAATGAATGCATAATGATGAAAGCGAATAGTAGCACTTGTATCATTTGATTGTCATTAATAGATTGATTCATAGACTAAATAAACTCTCAAATGCCAGAAGAGCTTAATAATTGCTAATATGCTATTCCTTCACTTTGATGTCAATCAATGGTTGGTTAGTTTCAATGAATGTGATATTTGAGTAGTGCATGCCTTCCCTCAAAATTATGTAGATGGAGAGAGCAAAAAATATAGTTGGATAGAGAGAGAGAGAAAGAGAGATCAGAAATGTATAATATAGGGAGATAGAAGCTTAGAAATGGACTATCATGTATTAACAAAGCTACATTTTTCTTGAGATCATCATAAGAGTCTTCACATGAGTTCGCAGGATTTTGAGCCTGTCCTATGTGAGTTCCCTTCAAATTTATGTAGATCATGATTGGCATGGAGAGAGAGAAAGAGGCTGAGACAGAGAGAGAGAGAGAGAGAGTCAAGCGTTTTCCTCTCCTCTTAGTGGGGAAATTGTCATGTGTTTGAGGAGGTTTGTGCATGGTGGAACATTGAACATGCCCTGTATCACCAAAGAGAGAAAATCTAGCTAGAATCTACTCACATGTGTATGGATTATGGAGATTTATATATATATATATATATATATATATACAAACACATGTACATATATATATATATATATATATATATATATATATATATATAGAGAGAGAGAGAGAGAGAGACAGAGTTAAGCCTTATCCTCTGTTCTTGGAAAGAGATTGTTGTGTCCAAGGAAGAAACATGTGCATGGTGGGGACATTGAACATGCCCTGCATCAGCAAAGAGAGAAAATCTAGCTAGAATCCATTCACATGAAGAAGACATAGTTAGTACCAGGCTCAAGCTGCCGACTTCCACGTTATGTGCATGTGGTCAGGCTTAAGAAACAGGAAAGCATTGGTTAATAGCAGAACATGATTCTGGGACCCCGAGCTGCTACTTGAGCCATTGACTTCAATCTCTTGATTAGAGGACGAGCACATGCTGATCCTGTGAACAACAACAACTCTTTCAAATTCAAAGGACCCTTTGAGATCAAGCAACTTCAAATGCAGCAAAAAAAAAAAAAAAAAAAGGAACCCAGCAAATTTCTCATGTGTGCCAATTTTATGAGCTATCTTGCTCGCGACAAGTCAACCCTAAACCTTTATAATTGTGATTCTCAGAAGCTTAATGGAAGCATTGCAGGTTCTCTGACTCATTAAATTTTCCTTTTTGTTCTCTGTCCAGTTTCCAATTCATCACTGTGTAGACAATGAATCTAGACATCAGACTAGTTGTTGCTGCTTGATACATGCACAAAATTGATCATGTTATGGCCAATTAAAAATACACCAGTTGGGCATGAATAAGATGTATGATAGACGAGTAGAAGATGCCAAACCTTTGAATGAGGAAGACTGTGGTATCCCAATTAATTCCATTCCAGAAGTTTGAGAGGCCTTGTGATGACATGTATATAGGCTTCAACGTTTTGGGCCACATGATTAAAGGCTCAGTCTACCGTGACCTGCAGCATGACAAGCTTGTTAACAAGGTCTTATGCCCGACTGCTGTTGAAGTGCTCTTCTCCTGTTTACAGCCATTCGACAACTTGCATATATGATCAGTGTATTTGAGCTATGTTCATAATCCAGCTGGTTGCCGCTAGCAGCAAACTAGCTGAAGACATACCCTGAGAACATAAAAATGGTGTATCTGATACTTTAGCAGTCTATTCAGAGATGGATGCATTAGTAAAAACTAGAAGTAGCTCATGACATTTATACCCTCATGTCTTTCCTTGGTTGAGACTCCCATCACTAACATATGGACAAGAACAATGAAAAGCAGATGCATCTTTTACTGTGTAGTAGATGATCAAGTATATGCCATAAACCCTGGTCTATCTGTACCAAGAAGAGATATATAGGAAATCCATGCACATATTTCCTCTATTTTATTGCCACAAACTGTAATGTAACTTCTGTAAGCATCTCAAAACCAGATGGCAGAGTCAAATTAGCAATTTTTTCATAGAAGTACAATCTCCATGTTTTGAAGCCAGTTTTGCCTTTACAAGATCATACTTTTGATAGGTGATGATCAATCATAACTGCAGTGTCTAATTTATAATTCTCAGCAAACACAATAAAAGGCTTTCACATGAATCACTGATAAGCTAGTTATTTAATTAAATTGATTTATAAAATTGCCTCAAATTTTAAAATAAGCTAGCTATTCAATTCAGTCTTGCAAATGCTGAATTCACTGCTAGGCCTTCTACAGTTGACATGTCTAGGGCTGACCCAAAAGCTACAGGCCATCATCATGTGATGCTGACTGAATATCTACTTATTTATCACTCTTTCAGATCATTAAATCAAGTAATATTTTTCCACAGAGATATCCAGAACAAGTCCAGACAGGATTATTGAAGCTAATTTCCTGGTAGTGTTATTGATGCTACGCATTGAGAAGCTTTGAAGCCCTCATCTTCTAATGATCCATATATGTGAGTCCACCCAGTAAGTTTCTGCAACCTCAACGACCGGTAGTGCAAAGCATAACCTTCCATCTTCATAATGTTGGGGAATCTAATTAGGATGTTCCTCTTGCCATCGACAGCTCTGTTGCTGTGGTTCATTCCACAATGTTGCTGACATGTCATTTAAGAGAGTAAAAACCTGTTGGACTTCATGACTAAATATCTCCCATGATGTTCTGCTATATAATCAGAAACTTACTTTCAACACTACTCTAGCAAGTTCATTAGCTTATAATTTTCTGATTTTTCTCTAGAGCTTAGTAGCTTGACTACATATTACCATCTTAAGTGAAAGTCTCAGTCTTTCACACATTAAATTCAATTGGAAGTTAAAAACCTGAGCCACACTAAATGCTTCCTACTTCAAACTTTCTAGCATAAATGTATGATCGTATTGAAATGCTAACTCTCATAATTGAAGTGGCAGTGGAATCAATCATGCAGGATTGCATGCACTAGTACCAAGTATCCTAGTTGGACAACGATCAAAAAGTTAAATTAGGTTCACAATTTTATGTTTTTCAAGTTGAGATAATGGGTTTGAATGACTGTAACTACAAAATCCTCGGAATTTTACTCGTTACACTTGGAAGTGTTCCTCCTAGTTATGGTACATGACGTAGACCAAATCTATCGCATCCACAAAGTCCCATTCACTTTCTGCCATAGATGCCCCAGTTTAAGAAAACTGGGAGTTTCAATGGCCTTCAAAAGAGGCAATTGACCAGTATTAAAAAAAACAGGGGCGCTGCATCTGAACCAAGTCTAGAGGCTAGTAGCTAATTTCATTCTGAAAATAGTGTGTTTGATGCAAATTTTAGCAGTACATTTGAAGAATAATAACCACTGAAGATTAATTGATTCAAAGCATCACCAGCAAAAGGATGGAATGTTCATCGCTAAGTTGGTTGACATTATACCAGCATTTCGACACTGGCAAGTATTATGAGATTAGCGCTGAGACCGGCAAATGGAGGTTTTGAAGCAGTGAACAAAAAGAGCATATCATGAGTAAACAATAAATAAGGAAACACTGTGCTTGAGTTTGAACAGTTGACGACAAGGTTTTCTAAGCAATGAAATATGAGGTCATTTATAGCAGATAATACTCAAACACTAAATCTTTGGGAGTTTATAAGCAATATGCTGGATTCAAGGTTTTGAAAACAAAAAAGAAACTCGATAACAGGATCCAAGGAAGACTTAGTATTGCTCAAATTTGCAGTAGCAGGATAGTTTTCTACTTAATACTTTTCAATTTGACTCACTGTTGATTCACTCAGTCACTACTTGTTACGGCTCTTGTCGCAGATTATCTCGATAGTAAACAAAATCACACATTGATAAAGGCAGGAAAAGCAGCATATAAAAGTCCACAAGTTCACTTTATTAACTTGAGTTTGGAGTACATGCAAGCTAACACGAATGTAAAAGGGCAGTCACTATTGTTGCCATTGGATTTCAAATCCTTATCACTATAATGACAAAGATTTGCAACCGCCGCTACTTATTATTTTTCACTAAACAGTGGCAAATTGAGCAAATTCGCACTGATTTCTAGTTAGGGAATTAGACTCCTTGCCTGGTGCGCCTGCGGAGAAACCTGGAGGGACTGAAAGGTTTGAGATCAGCAGTGGTGGAGTGACCTTCTAAGATGAGTTCGGCAAGCGAGGCTCCGGTGGCAGGGCCATTCAGAATCCCCCAGCAGCTGTGCCCAGTCGCAATGTAGCATCCCTTGACCTCGGGAATCTCCCCAATTACAGGCAACCCGTCATCCGTGCAAGGCAAGCAGCAAGCTTGCTCTGCCACCACGTCCACCTCCCCCTCTTTCAGATGACACGACACAGTGCCCGCTATCTTATGCAGCATCGCGATCGATTCCCTCTCTCCCACGATCTCTTCGGGATCGTCGGGCACCTCGTCTTCCTTGGACATACCGCAGATGTACACTTCTCCTGCACCATCAAGCGAGAGCTTTGATTTATCGAGAACTACCAGAAGAAACCAACAGCATGCATTTCTTTGTTTGTTACCTGTGGGTCTTGGATAGACTTCGGGGTCCAAGGTCTTGGCCCCAGGCGCTGGTTGGTAGGTGAGGAAGAGGGCGTGAGGGGTAATGGCGGCGGGGGATTTCGGCCGGAGGACGATGCTATGAGCCTTGAGGCTAGAGACGTTGAAGAGGGAGGAGACGATGGGCGATCGATTCGACCACGGGCCGAGGGCTAAAACCACAGCGTCCGCCTGAATGAAAGGGCCGCCGCCGCCCTTGAGAGCCACACCAACTGCCCGGCCGTCCTCCACCTCTACCCGGTCCAACTCGCCGATCACCACCTCCACCCCGTGCTCCGCGGCGGCGGCGGAGAGGAGTGTCCGGGTGAAGAGCTGTGGATGGACTTGGGCAGTGGTATCAGTGGTCCCGATCGTCCGCGGCGGCCGGGCCGCGGGGCCATCGACCCATGGAGGAAGGGAAGGCGAGGCTGGAGCGGCCGCCGCGGAGGATGCGTCGGGTAGGAGGGAGAGGGAGAGGGTGTCGAGTGGTCGATAGCCGTAGTTGGTGGGACCGTCGAGGGCCGCGGCGAGGGAGCGGTGGAGGTGGAAGCTAGCGCGGGCGAGGCCACCGAGGGGGCTGCCATCGCACCAGTCGAGGGCGAGGAATCCACCGGCCTTTCCGGAGGCGGCGCAGGCGACGGCGGACTTCTCCACCACTGTGACGCGGGCGGTGCCCTTCGTCGCGAGGAAGTAGGCGGTGTACGCGCCGATGACGCCGCCCCCGCAGACCACCACCCGCTTCCCCTCCGGGGACTCAACCCCGCTGCCTCCGGCGATGGCGGCGGAAGGCGCCGAGGATACGGAGGCCATGGCGAGGATGGACGGTCGAGATCGGTGAAGAACCGAAAGCCAGGCAGTGGATAACACTAGAAGCATCTCTTGCCTACCTTAGGAATGAATTCGCATTTATTATTATTATTATTTTATTCTCTTTTCAGTTTATTACATCCACAATGAAGCGAGAAAATATATTTTCTGAAAGATAACGTCACGTCAACCAACTGCTAAAAAGAATCTGTTTATTGTTCAGGTCGCAAAATTATATATATATGTATATATATATATAATGACAGAAAAATCTCACGTCAAATGCTAATGATGATGATGCCGTGATGCGAACACGTGGATTGCCACATCACTTTTAACAAGTTTCAGGGGTGACTCGGTGGTCATGTGCTATCTTCGTGTGCGCTGTGTCGGCCTGTCGACTGTCGTGGGTTGAATCGGGAACTGAGCAATGCTCGTCTTGGTATGGAAATGATTCTTCAAACGACTTAAGTGACGATTTAACAAACGACTTAAGTGACGATTTAACAGCATAAATTGATACGAAAAGCAACCTAATATATATAAAGTTGATGTATCCAAAAAATAATAATAATATATTTCCACGAGTGTTAGGGTAAACAACATGGAGCCGTGGCCTCGGGGCCGACGCGGCTCGGTCCGGGTCCGGATGACGGGAGATCTTCCCGCGACGGGTTTCGAGTCCGCCGAGGTGGTTGCACGCGGTGTCCGATCGGGATGGGGTCGTCTTTTCCTCCAGGCAGGAACTCCTCGCCCGCGCGTCCAGCGGAGACCTTCGGCTTCACTCCTGCACAAAGGTCGGGTCGAGAAGCTCGACCCGACCCCTCCGACGATCGAGTCAGAAGATAGTGGAGAGGATTTCGGAAAAAGAAGAGTCTTTTCTCATCCGCTAGGGCTTCCTTTTCGGAAGCCAGGGCCTTTATAGGGAAGCTTATTGTTGTTTGATGTGCCGGCCTGTAGGGGGCAGGTTGGTAGCGTCTGACATGGGCGTTGGCGTGGTGTAAAGAACCAAGCCTGAGTAGGCGTTAATGCACCTCAGGCGGTGTTCTGATCCGTTTGATCGAGTGCCGTCGCGCCAATCGAGGCGTGAGGCGTCGGCTGACGTCAGCCGAGTCTTGTCATAATTACTATCCTCATAAACGAGGAAGGTGAATTATATAACTCAATCTAACCTATTATCGAGTACAGAAATCAATATAATCAAAGTGAGATGTTCCGAAGTAATCACTATTTATCATCACATAAAGTAGGATTCATTCTAAAAACTCCATCATCATCAAAAGTTAAGCCGATCGATCAAGTTGGAGCACAAAGGATTTGATATCTTGCAATCGATTTGTATTTCTTGGCAACTGATTACATGTAGTTACTAATAAGAAAATATATACTCAATATTCAAGAAATTTTATACATAAAACATCGTGAAGTCTTGCATTAACTTATCCCAACAATTAATAAATTGGAATATTGAAATTAAAATGCGGGGGTTTTCAATCAAGCAAGAAGAAGAATGTGTCAGCTGAAGCAACGAATCAATTGCGCTCCTAAGCCTGCGATTGCAAGTCCTTGGAGGCCACGAAGGTGCCGTGGAAGCCGTAGGGAACCCGGGACGGCAACCTCACCGCTGCCTCGAGCCTCATGTCGCCGGCATTCACGATCAGTAGCTCCGACTCCGACGTTCGCTCGTCGTGCATGAAGGTGAGGACGTAACCATCGTCCTCCCTCGACAGCGCTCCCGCGTTTCTTGGCACGAAGCACGGCTCGCCGCCGTACCTGCTCTCGCCGAAGAGGAACTTGCTTGCTTCTCCCGTGGAGAGGTCGACCTTGGCGAACCCCGACACCTTGGGCCATGGCTCGGCGATGGCCAGGTAGGCGTAGCGGGTCTTCCTCCCCAGCTTGTTCCTGTTCACCATACCGGCTTCGAGGTTAAGTTGCGATGACAGTATGGGGCGCCGTGTGGATTTTCCGGTTGCGAGGTTGAGCCGGATCTCCGTGAGTACGCTTCGAAGGCTTTCTTCGCAGTCGTTGAACACAGAGTCCGGCGGCGTCATGCAAGAGCCGATGACCACCACCTCGTGGGTCGTCGGCTCCTCCCACGCGTTCCATAAGTGGAAGCAGAAGCAATCGGGGACGTCGATCCACCTCATCTCCGATGCGTCGCGGGCGCGCTTGGGCAGAATTCCGAAACGTGCCATCTTCTCGCGGTCGTAGATGACCGGAGAGCCGCCATGAATCATCTCCTGGAGCTTGAACACCACCTGCTGGTCCGGAACCACGACGTGGTTCTCGGTGATGGCGAAGTCATGCATCATGGTCGGCTGCTCGAGGGGGATCTCGACGTCGGGGGACTTCTTGCCGTCCGGAGAGAAGTAGAAGTACTTGAGGTAAGGCTTCCGGACGACGTCGTAGCAGAGAGCGAACAACTCGCCGGTGGATGGATCGAGCTTCGGGTGGGCGATCATGGAGGAGCAGAGCTGGCCGTTGAAGTCATAGCGCTCGACCGTCTCGAGGTCACCGGAGGGAGTGATTCTAACGTGGTAGGGGACGTCATCCTCCGACATGGCGAGGAGGCGATCGTTGAAGTAGACGAGGCCAGCGTTGGCCACCCCGGTGCCATGCGTGGGGTCGACGAGCCCGAAGAGGCCTCGAGCCATGAAGAGGAGGAGACGGGCAACGCCCGAGTGGCCGTGGAGCTCGCCAATGGCCTTGGGGAACACCGGCTTACCGATGGCGCGCTCCTGCCGGAGGCGCTCCGTCTCAGTGTAGCGGCAGGCATACGTGGCGGCGCCATCACGGATTTGGACGGCGTGGATCATGCCATCACCGTCGAAGAAGTGGTGGCCGGCGACAGGCTCGAATAGAGGGTTGGCGCCATTTCGGACGTACACGCCGTCGAGGGAGGCAGGGATCCGGCCATCGACGGGAAGGTTGCGGCAGGGAGGCCGCTCATCCACCGGGCCGAAATTGCCAGCAATCTGAACAGCAGGGTCGGCGGTCCTCGGAAGCGGCCGGCGGCGCTCGAGTACGTTCGATATGAAGACGTCTTCGACGCCGTCCAAGGCTGCGGCAGCCAGCCGCTGGAAGATGTTCCACCTGCTGGGTTTCATGATCCGGTCATCGCCATGGTGTTTCGATCGTTCCAGCCTCGACGGGTAGTCCTCTGTCAGATGCGCTAGTGGCGGATAGAAGGTGGAGGTGGTGGCGAAGCAGAGGAGGGACTCGAAGGAAGCGGAGCAACGGACTGAGCTAGCGGTAAAGGATTGCTTTCTCGTTATCTTAATGCATCTCGACCTACTCGGGCCCAACACTGCAACGGAAGAAGAAGAACTGGCAACATTGCAGACAGCAGAAAGCATAGCTCGGACTTGGTAGCTGAAACTGAAGGATTAGGAATTTAACTGAAGTGGAAGTGCTGCCATTTGGGAGAAGGATGGAAGCAATTTATAGAGCGTGGGTATGAGTGGGGAAATGGGGTCTAATGTGAACGGTGCACATCGGGAGAATTGTGGTGAGGCAGGTGGCCAAGTCACAGGCTTTTCTCTCTGTGTTCAAGTCTTGCCCTTCCGTCGCCTCGCTCTCGGCGATGGCAACCACACCGCTGCTTCTGTGCAGTTCTGCATGCCTTCCCTTCTCTTGTCATCTTCTCCTGTCTGTGGATCAAAGGTTTAAGCAACATAGATATCACAGAATCCGATTTGTTATTACAGAAATGCTTCCTAACAACAGGATCTCGAATCATAAGAGAAGTCAAATGAGATCTTGACCTAATTCATTACCGGGGGAACAATAATTGCAGACATAGTTCTGCAGACAAAAAGCTATGGCGCGTTGACTGAATCATGCTGTTAATGACGCATCAACGTCCCAAAGATGTGCAGCTTTGCAATGTGGATTCCTGTGTGAGATGTGGCTGTCGCGCATTCACTGGCTCCCAAAATTTGTGGTCTTCGTCGATGATTAGCGTTCGAGTGACCGCCCACGTTTTGGCAGTACAATTTCAACACGGTGTTTTGACAAGGAAACGAACCAAGTTTTACGGAGTCAAATCTTAGTCCAAGTCGAGTTCAGTGTCGAAAAATAGTTGGATTCGAGTGGGTCTCGTGAAATTGCATCCATAGCATACCCACAAAAGGTTTTGTTTCGGAATCGATAAATTAATTTAGAGGGTCAAATTCGAATAAGACGAATATTAATAAGTGAAGGACTTACCAAATCACTAGTGTAATAATTTAGGTAAAAGAACAAAAACAAAAAATATTCACAACCCTTTAAAAAATAATAAAATAATTTTATTTACAATCTTAGTATGAGTAATTTTACTCTTTTGACATATTTCACATTAGTAAAATATGCAATATAAACTATTAAGCCTCAAACTGTTAATTTCTCTGATATTATTACTACCAATGCAATCTCACCTAGTTTCATCACTAGCCTCTCTTCTTCTTGAACACACATGATCATTAATTCATTGATTGATCATTTATCTTTATATGTGTTGTATGAAATATTAAAAGACCCGTATTGACGTGGAAGGGTGTTCATAATATAGTGCACCAGGAAAGATTTTGACATATTAACCTCGAGTTTCTTAAGTTGAACCACAATATCTCGCATTTACATTGTATGCTCACGCACACCTTTTATGTTGGTGAATCTAAGGGATAAGAATTTAATCATTAGGGTACTTGCTAGTGCCTTTTTCGAAGTGACAAAATGCTCATCGATAATTTGTAGCATTTTTTTTTTCTTTCCTACACCCCCTTATGTCATTCTGACCGTAAATAATTTTTTTATCATATTACGTTGCTCGTTTGTTAACCCTTCGATGTTATTCGAAATGAAGGATATTTATGATAAATAATTTAAAAATATTAAATAAAATTAAATAAAATTATAGATGATAAAAAAGGGCTGTAAAATAGTAATTTAGAAAAAAAAAAGGTTGTAGGTGCTATAATGGTAAATGACAAAATTTAATGTTCTTTTAGAATATTTTTAGGTGGACCATTTTGTCCCTGCAATGTTGCAACGGGTGATGTCGTCTTTCCGGTGTCTACTACACGCGTGGCCACTTATCAGGGCGACGTTACCCGCGAAGCGTTTCAGGGTGCTGAGGAGGACAATTTTTAGAAGGCGAAAATGATCGCGCGAAATCCGAATGCCCGCGAAAAATTCGATATATTTGTACGGGAGTTCGGGCGTCGAGTTCGAAGCGTCGCCCAGATGATCGAGGTGGTAGAGGACGAAGCTGTCTTCCTCTCGCTGGTGGAAGCGGCAGAGGCCGCGGTGACCCGAGGAAGCGCTAAGCGCCAGAAGGTCTCCTCCTCCTCCTCTGCTTCTGCTTCTGCTATCCCAGCCGCCAGCAACCCCGCCGTCGAGGAGGGTTCCTATATGGCTGCGCTCAGAGGCAGTCACAGCTCCCTCTGGCAGCACCAGCAGTCGAATCTCGGCCGAAAGAAGGACAACAGCAACAGTGGTATCCGAACCGGTAACAGTCCCTCGCCCATGTCGTCTTCGACTGGTGGCGGCGCCTGCTTCAAGTGCGGTGTGGAGGGGCACTGGGCGAGGGACTGCGACGCCCCGCGCGGAAGGGAGTGGGGAGGAGGGTTGGCTTCCGTTGGCGCTTCCTCTGGCGGAGAGGAGGGGGAGGTCCCAGAGAAGGCTTGCCCTTGTGGGTCGGGAAGTTGTCTTGTTCGCATTTCCAATACTGCCAAGAATCCGGGGCGGAAGTTCTATACCTGCCCTCTTAAAGTGGTGAGCGTTTGGTCCTCTCGCGCCAACTTCATTTGTCAGCCATCTGTTCTAACCACTGGTGAAAATACATGTCTTTTACCTGTTTGTTGTTTATCCGCAGAGAAGTTCTCTGGTGAGGAGTTGAAAATGACGTCTCATTTTAACATAATTAATCCAAATATTTTAGGAACATAGAATGTTAATTTCTTCCAAGAATGTCGTTTAGATTCTTTGCCTGATAGGTGAAGATTCAACCGGAGAAGGAAAGTGTTTTGCTACTCCAGAAACATCTCTTTTCTTTTTTTAACAGTAATGCTGAGTCTCGATGGTTTACCGATACTTTGGCTTACGATACTTAGGCGCAGTGGAAACAAGGAACTATCTTTTATGTGGTGCCATATAAGAGAAAGGTTTAAAGTGCATCGGATCAGTGAGTTCTTCATGTCTTGTATTCTTCCCAATTTGTACTTGTGAAGAGGCTGTGGTCTTTTATTGTGCTTTCCCCCACTCTTTCTAGCTAGCTGCTTTTGGTTGATTGGAAATGAGACTATGGAGCTATCTTCTTTCTCTTGATTGGCCTTCTGTCATTTAACAAACTACTTGGTAGCTTAACAACGCTACAGACCTGACATTCCTTTTGAATTTTGGGATTTTGCTGATAACTCTTTTGTCCAGGATAATGGGGGATGCAACTTCTTTGAATGGTGTGATAACCCGATATCGAGCCATCCTTCTCAAAATCCCATGAATCGTCAATCTAGCGTGTCAGTTCCAGATCTTCAATGTCCATGTGGTGCTGGATCTTGCTTGGTGTTGGTTTCAAGAACTGGAAAGAATGGAGGTCGGCAGTATTACCGCTGTCCGCTAGATGAGGTATTCTAAACAAACTTATCTGCAAGCTCTATTTTAAACATATTTTTTCATCCTTTGCTGCAAATCCAAAGAGAATATCTCTCTTTAACTTTTTCTAACATTGCTTTTTCAAAGTCTGAACCATATTATGTTTCTTTTTCTTCAGGTGGACTAATCTTTGTTATTGTCAAGCAGTTGTTTATTTAGAACAATAGAACTATCTCTGAATCTTACTGCTCTTACAAATTTCATTTATTTTTAAGGTAAGGTGAGGGTCGCTAAATATGGTCATTTGTTTTTTGTTCTTCACTTATTAAGAACAAGAAGAAGATAACTAAAATTGATTTGAACATTTTCACCCCACCAACTTATTGATGCAACAAGAACCAATGCTTATGTTTCTTCTCTATGCTCATCCAATGTATGTGAACCTTATATACCAATTATCCACTGATGTTTCTTTTCTATACTTATGTTTCTTCTCTCTTTAACTTTTTCTAACATCACTTTTTCAAACACTGAACCATATTATGTTTCTGTTTCCTCAGGTGGACTAATCTTTGTTATTGTCAAGCAGTTGTTTGTTTAGAACAATAGAACTATCTCTGAATCTTACTGCTCTTACAAATTGTCATTTAGTTTTAAGGTAAGGTGAGGGTCACTAAATATAGTCATTTGTTTTTTGTTCTTCACCTATTAAGAACTAGCATAAGATAACTAAAATTGATTTGAACATTTTCACCCCACCAACTTATTGATGCAACACGAACCAATGCTTATGTTTCTTCTCTATGCTCATCCAATGTATGTGAACCTTATATACCAATTATCCACTTATGTTTCTTTTCTATACTTATGTTTCTTCTCTCTTTAACTTTTTCTAACATCGCTTTTTCAAATTTTGAACCATATTATGTTTCTTTTCTTCAGGTGGACCAATCTTTATTATTGTCAAGCAGTTGTTTATTTAGAACAGTAGAACTATCTCTTAATCTTATTGCTCTTACAAATTGTCCTTTAGTTTTAATATAACACACCGATTAGTCCCATATCTAAAGTGGTTAAGATAAAGATTGATTTATAAAGGATCCGACAAGTGTACTATTATCAACTTCAGCTTAAGCATTTTGATCAGTGGTTTAGGTCAAACGAAGTTGATAGGCTAATTAGCTCATCAGGCTCGAGTCATGACATTTTTGGATTGTTTTGGAAGTCCTAAGATAAAGAGAAACTATAAATTGAGCAAGTGCAATTTTTGGTTCAATGAAGTTATGTTTATTGGTTATGTAATTTTTAGTGTCGATATATTTGTTGACCCCTAGTAGATTGAAGTTGTGATGAATTGAAAGCGATCTTTTAATGTTTTAGAGATCAAAAGCTTTTTGGGTTTGGTTGGATATTATAAAATATTTGTAGAAGATTTTTTAAAAATAACAGTACCTTTAATCATGTTGACACAAAAGAATGTAAATATCATGGGCCGAGTCATGACATTTGGTATTAGAATTGACCAAGTAATTGGGCATGGTGAGGTGGCTCAAGTGGGAAAGGGTTACCTGTAGACGGAGTCAAAAGCCTCGTTACAGCGTGAAGCCACCACCGGGTTACACCTCATATACACCATGCTAGGGTTTGATCTGTGTAATGTTGAGCTTTAATGAGGATGCTAAGCCCTTGAGTAAGAAAAATTATAATACTTCCATTAGTCTCACATCAAAAGTGGACAAGGCTAAGAGTGGCTTATAAGGGTCTAATGAGCGTATTACTATCGACCTCAGTTTAAGTATTTTTGCCAGTGGTTTGAGCCAAATGAAGTTGATAGGCTAACTAGTCTATCAGGCTCAGGTCGTGACATTTAAGGTAAGGTGAGGGTCACTAACTATGTTCATTTGTTTTTTTGTTCTTCACTTATTAAGAACTAGTAGAAGATAACTATAATTGATTTGAACATTCTCAACCCACCAACTTATTGATGCGACAAGAACCAATACTTATGTTTCTTCTCTATACTCATCCAATGTATGTGAACCTTATATACCAATTAGCCACAATGTTTGCAGTATTATAGTGTTGTTTCCGATAAGCTGTTTGGAAACTTTTATCTGTGTATGTTTTGGTCATAGTTCTTGAAATTAACACTAATTTTCCTGTTTAATCAATAAGTGTTCGACATATTTCATCTACTTTATTAGCCCTTATTTGAAATTTGTGCCAATTTCAAACTGAAAAAGCTTTAACATGCAATTCTATGTAGTCAAAGATCTCTTAAAACAAGAGTACTATTGTTGCTTTTCTACGATATATGTTCTAAATTAAAATTTTAAGGATCTTCTTGAACCTTTTAGTTGATCAAGTCAATGAGTTTGATGTTTGCATGAAATTGTGTACTAATGCCTTGAACATAGTTTTGAAAGGAAATTAATGTTTTGTTATTATGAAAATAAGGTTGAAATTTTGTCTTGTAATGATGACAGAATGTGATAAAACACAACTTGGAGGAAAACTTCCTTTAATTTCGTTACTTGTCTATTGTTAGGTCAAACAAGTAAAACATAGGTGCTGAAAAATGTGCTATTAAAAGTATGTATACTTTGGAGGCTCCACCTTCCTACTTTCTGATTACTTTTTTCGAATAGGTCCATGCAAATAAGATAACTGTGTTATTCTAACAAAATGTGTTATTCCAAAGTGCTTAGTGCTCCATTAGGGATTTGACCTTTAATGATCATTGTCTCATTGAATACTGTTTAAATCTTCATTTTCTCATTGCATGATGTGTTTTCATTTGACGTTTTCTGTCTGCACCCTTTGCCTTATATTTTAGGGGAGTAGAAGTTGTGGCTTTTTCAAATGGTGCAATGACCAGGGTGCTTCCACCATTGAACATGCATTTGCTTCTAAGAATCATGGCGCACATGAAAACGCAGGCAGCAAGCTGTCTTCATCTTGTTTTAAATGTGGGCAAGAAGGGCATTGGTCCAGGGATTGTCAGAACCAATTATTGAGTAGCTCTGTGGACATGGGAGGAAAGCATCTTGGTTCCACAGCCTCTAATACATGTTTCAAGTGTGGTAAGTCCGGTCACTGGGCTCGAGAATGCCCTGCTGATAATGATCTAGGTGTCTTTTCTGTCACCCCCAAAGGGACAAAAGCTTGTAAGACGTACAGTGCTTATAACTCTAAACGGTATGGATAATGAAGTCAGTTGTTAGTTGTTATTGTAAAGCACACTCATGATGCGAAGATGCCAGTTACCTAGCCTTTTACATTTAGATCCTTATGCCGTATGGTCTCTTTATTTCTCTAGTTTTCAAGTCATTGAGACCTACTGGTTCTATTTCTATTCGTGAATCTGCTTAAGCTGCCATGACCAGTTCCAGATGTTCTTGTAAATGAACAAATTTGTAGTGTTTCATTTGTGCCATTTGTACTTTTGAAACATATTGATATAGTTTCTCTTGAACAACATCAGTCTGGAGCAGAAAAAATAAGTCATTAGCTTTTCATACATCGAGCATGGCAGCTGTTGGTTATAGTTCTGAACCTCCTGATGTTGCATAGAACTTCTACATCTTGAGGTAAAGGCTGGTGGTGCAACTCTTGGAAACTTTATCCTCCTTGCTTGTATTGTTACTAAAAACTTTGAATTTAGTTAGCATGATTGACTGAAGAAAAAATTATGATGGCTATGCCATTTTCGGTTGTCTCAATAGATTTTAAACCTCTACCCCTCCACTTGTTGGTGTTAGTTTCATGTCATTGAATTCTTGGGTAGATTCAATTCATTATTTGGTGAGAGTTCCTTGCATGGTTACTTAATGAAACAGCTTAAATCTTTCAGCTTTTAACTTGCATGGGTCCTTCATTAAAGTGATGTCTCTGAGTTCATTTGATTTATATGGAGTCTGATATGGACATTCTACCTGTTGGTCTTGTTTGGTGTAGGCAGTCTTACTTTAAGCAGCCTCCCATCTGTTCCTCCTGCTGACTAGGATTCTTGAGATGAAGTTAATATAAAGCACAGAGATGTCCTTCTGTGGGCAAAAACATTCTCCCTCCTCCTACTCTCTCTCTTATTATTATTATTATTATTTTGGAATATGAGCAGTGAGCATGTGAGGGGTCTAATGGTCATATTGTCCTTTGCAGATTCCACTGGCCTTCATCCCATGTGTTGCCTGACCCCAAGGAGTCTCTTTTTCTCCAAACAAAGGCACAATGTGACACTGCAACTTATCATGGTGATTAATGTATCATGAGTCCCCTGCACATCTCATAAATAATGGGTGTTTTGTCCTTTGAATTTTAATGCACTTTGTCTTTGGCCAACTCTTTGGTAGGAAAAGTTCACCATTATTGTTTATTAAATTGGCAGCTTTTCTAAGTTTCAGATCTCATATTAATGGAATTGTCAAGCATAAAAATCACTTTTTTCTTTATTGTTTCTCACAAATTATTAAATTTTGAAAAATAAAAAATAAAACAGTTGTCAAAGATTATAGTCTAAGAATTTCTTTTTTTTTCTTTAAAAGTTGACAAGATTTTTTATCTCACCATCTTCCTATCAAGAATTTTAGTACTTTCATTATAATCCGAAAAACAAATCATTAGATCAAATAATCTAAATAAAAATGGATATTTATCTCAAATTAGATCGACGCCAACCGAACTGGATGGAACCAAGTCAAATTAATTGCATCCCTACCCACCCTACCCACCCACTCCGCTGCACAAAAACTCAGAAGGTCAAAAGCAAGGCTGGGATGGGGTGGTGGCGCTGAAGTGAGGCCATCTGTATGAATTCTTTCCGATGGTATCTCATGCCCCCCACTGTCCCAAGCTGGTTGACGATGGACCACATCCTAATCGGATCAAACAGAAGAAATAGATTCCCCGAACCCCTCCTCCCCACCCTCCCTTTTTCCTCCTCTTCTTTCCTCGGGGTTTGGTGACTCCAGTGGCTGACAAACCCTCCTTTCAGACAAAGGGAGCAAAGGATGTCCTGCTAGTCTTCCACAAGTCCCAAGCTTTGTGATCTTCCAGGTAAGAATTGATCCTTAATCATGTGTATGGGCTTTTTTTCATTTGAGTTTTGGCTTCAAAATTTGTACCTTTCTTGGTGGATGAGCTTTTGGATGGAGACTGTTTCTTTTGTAGGATGGTTCTTGTTCTATGGTCATCTCCTCCCTGTGATTTAGTTTTAGGTGTGGGGTATTTTATGGATGTTATCTTGCAGAAAGAAATATTGTGCATGCATAAGAATTTAGGGTGGTGAAATTTTTTTCTTTTCTTTTGCCTACTGGTTTGTTCACCTTAAATTGGTTACTGGCTCATGAAGAGACAGAAAGGAAAAGATTAATTGGACTTTCTGAAACAGGTTTGGAGAAGCTAGAAATTAGGGTTTTGCAATTGTGAGGAGTAAGGGCTGGTTCTGCACTCAGAATCGTTGGCCTTTCTTGTCCCCAAGAGAACGGTGGAAGAACCGCTTGTGGTTGTTAATCGAAACCCTAATAGTATAGGAGAAGATGCGCCGAGTTCGGGTCTCATCCCATCAAACCCCTGTGCACAAGCTTGGGGATTCCCAGATGAAACTGTCACCCAAGTTCAGATTGGCCATGACCCCATCACCTCCACCCTACCATTCTCCTCCAGCATCGGTGGAACCAGCAGCAGCCATGGAGTCAACCGCCCTCATCCCTGGCCTTCCCGATGACATTGCACTTAACTGCCTCCTCAGGCTGCCCGTTAGCAGCCATGTATCCTGCCGACTTGTCTGCCGGCGGTGGCACCAGCTGCTTGCCAACAAGGAGTGCTTCTTTAGCCAGAGGAAGGCTCTTGGTTTCCATGACCCTTGGCTCTTCACCTTGGCCTTCCACAGGTGCACTGGGAGGATCCAATGGCAGGTCCTGGACCTCACCCACCTGTCTTGGCACACCATTCCGGCCATGCCCTGCAGGGAGCGTGTGTGCCCTCGTGGATTCGGCTGTATTGCAATTCCTCCAGATGGCACGCTCCTTGTCTGTGGTGGGTTGGTCTCTGACATGGACTGCCCTCTCCACCTGGTACTGAAGTATGAGATATACAAAAATCGTTGGACAGTCATGAGTAGAATGCTTGCAGCAAGATCTTTCTTTGCCGGTGGAGTGATCGATGGCCGAGTCTATGTCGCCGGAGGATATAGTACAGACCAGTTTGAGCTTGACTCGGCAGAGGTTCTAGATCCTGTTAAGGGGACTTGGCAGCCCGTGGCAAGCATGGGCATTAACATGGCCGCGTATGATTCTGCTGTACTCAACGGGCGGCTTTATGTGACCGAAGGTTGTGTGTGGCCATTCTTGTCCTCCCCGAGAGGTCAGGTCTATGACCCAGAAGCCAACAATTGGGAGCCCATGGCTGTTGGGATGCGAGAAGGCTGGACAGGTTCAGGTGTCGTCATCTATGGTCATCTGTTTGTGATATCCGAGTACGAGAGGATGAGGTTGAAGGTGCACGATGTGGAGTCCGATTCATGGGACACCGTTGAGGGTTCGTCCATGCCTGAACGAATCCACAAACCTTTCTCTGTCACTTCTGTTGGTTCGAAGATCGTTGTTGTAGGTCGAGGTCTTCATGTTGCTATTGGGCAAGTAGAGAACAAGGGTTACTGCAATTCTGATGGGCAAATGAAGAAGCAGAAATTTTCCATTCAATGGCAAGAAGTTGATGTGCCACCAGAATTCTGTGACTTGACACCCTCCAGTGCTCGGATTTTGTATGCTTGATTGTCCGTGCTATAAGGTAAATGTACTACTTTCTATGTCGAATAAGTCACTGAAGGATTAGAGTCACTGAAGGGCTTCTAAATGCGTTGTAAACTAGTGTTGGAATTGTGTAGTAGATCTGTACAGCAGACCTAGTAATTTGTTTTTCGTTCATACAGCAGCGACCATCGGTGAATATGATGTGCCTCCTTGTAATGGTGATTTGTGGTCGTTGTGAAGGAATGTCTTTGAATGTCAAGTTACTAGTTTGTAGCTTGTTCGTGATTTAGATAAGTTGTCAACCAATCTTGTATACAATCTTTTGTCTGCTATTCTTGATTCTGTGATCTATCATGCTTATCTTAGTGAGCCCACTATTATGAGTTAATTCAATGAGCTGCAGACTTTGGCATTGAAATGTCATTGCCATGATACTATTATTATTATTTTTTACCTCATGACTCTGAGGATCTGACTCTGATACCTGTATTTTAGCCACTTCAAACAGGGAAATTTGGCAACTGGATTTGGAGTCTGTTGTTGATCTTTTGTCATCAGTATCTGACTTGGGAGCCCTCAGTGAGCAACATCTGTTGGTATTTATTGAAAGTAGTCAAGGAAAGGTGGACCTTTTGTGGGCTGAAGGCATCTAAGAATTCACGGATGCATCATCTTCACACATCAATTGTCTGACCTGTGGCTGCCATTCCTTAGCCAGCAGACAGACTTTTGAAAAATTACATATTGAAAACTGTTCTCATGCTGTTCCCTTGATCATATGGTAGCACAAAGGGGCATGTCCTTATCTCAATACCATTCACATTTTATAAGACAAGCTCAGCTGGGACAAACCAATTTGATGATCTCATGTATGTTCTCATTGTCCCAAGCACACCAAGAGAATCCAATGCATCTACCTTCACTAAAGAAAGAGAGAGAAAAATGGGAATCACATTGAAATAGAGCTTGAAGTGTTCCTAAATCCTTTAAAGCTTTGAATAGATGGACTGGTATCAACACACCTTCTATGTCACATGCTTTGTGGAAAAACAAAAGAGGTTGCATTGAGCTTTAGGAATGCAAACAACTTGCATTACAATTGTAACTATAGATTTTACTATTGCATATCAATTTGCAATAGTAAAATCGAAAAAAAAAATATGGTCGATAAATTTATACCAAAATATATAATATATTAGTCTAGTAGTGACATTCCAGACTCATTTATCGATGATTTATAATTTAATATTGTATACAATCTTTTTTACACAAAATATTAGTCGATCAAAGCCCCTCATCAAAAGTTGAGGATTTCAAACTTCATCTAACAAATTTTATATCTAAGATAATAATATGACCATGATCTAAAATCTTATCCGATAAATTTGTAGAGCTTGTTTCTCATATGATTGAAATCAAATTTAGAATTTAAATTTATATATCTAAAATATTGGTTTAGTGATAATATATTATATCTTTTCACCAAACATTAAGGGTTCAAGATTGATATCCAATAAAAAAAATGGACATTCCAAATATGATTTTTAAATATTTTTAAAATTATGGAGGGTTCAAAATATTATCATATATATATATATATATATATATATTTATGATTTGATTGGATTCGCCATTCGGCCTTTGTGGACGGTGGTGGGTGTGCGATCACGTGAATTGATCACATAAAACACATGCAACGCCGTGGTCATCCCCTCACTCGCGTTCCCAAGTTGGGCCGACTTGAAAGCCACCACCAGCGGACATGCAAGACTTGCCGCCCATCACGCTAATCCCCTTCCACCAACGGTGGGCATAGGTCGTAAGAGGCAAACCGTCATTGATGACGCAAGTCGTTTAATGTTCTACGAACGAATGGAAAGAGTTTTTGCTTAATGAAAAAAAGAACCTTCAAAATTAAGTATCAGTCGTAATATAAATGTTCTATTCTTTCAAAACTCGATGGAATAGCACAAAAGAATACAACTTTATTTTCGATAAAAAAAATAAATATCTTTATTCAAGGTTTATGTGATACAGTGTACTTGAATTTAAATCTATATTAACTTTTAATTTGTTTATTGCAAATGATACCAATATATATAATATATATATATTTTTCCTACATGAACAACAAGTTTTAAATTCTTACATTTAATTCAGGGTTTATTCTAATTCAAATACAATACCTGACATTTTGACCACTCCTTTCTAGACTGATGTTGGAATTCCACAATATTTGGTCCATATTTTTAATTGTAATTTTAATTATATTATTGCGATAAAGGTTATATAATATTATTGTAGTTTTCATAAAATATTTTAAAGTATTTTTATGGTGGATAAAAGTATTAATTGAGGTCTAATATATATATATATATATATAATATTAATGAATTATTTTTGCTAATAATTGATTCTTGGATTATGGAAAACGTTCTGGAAGAAAGAGGAAAAGAAGAAACAAAGAAGAGGACTAAGAGAAAGAAAAAAAAAAATTGAAAATGACGAGAAAGAGGAGTATCAAAGCAGACGAATAGGTGACGACGAAGACCTCCTCGCCACTTCACCAACTACGCTTTGACTCCTGCAACGCGTTTGTTCTAAGTCGAAACTACAGCTGCTGCAGAAACGGCACATTTCAAGCTGAAGTGTTCCAACTCGGATTCTTCTTTCATCCGATGACTTTGTTGGGTGCTTCGAGTCTGTTTATGCATTGTGATAAACGAGAAGTTGGACTTGGCTTTGATTTGACACCTCCGTCGTTCTCACGAAACCACTAAATTTTCCTTTCTCCTCAAGCGAAGGAAAAATGGCACGTTTTTTTTCCTTTTTCTTTTTTGTTTGGAGACTTCAATCCGAAGGAATCCAAATCCGAATCCAAGCAGGAAAGATGATGCTCGAGTGGCCCGAACCACCACTCCCAAGTTTTCAGGGGCGACGCGTACCGATGTGTATGGACTTCGATTCGCTTTTTTTGGGGTTATGTCATATATATATATATATATATATATATATATATATATATATATATATATATATATATATATATATATATATATATATATATATATATATATATATATATATCCTAATCCCTCACGGAACCGTAAGGAACCAAAGCCACAAAAACGTGCACCGCAAATAGATGGTGGGTAGGCTTCGGTCCAACAGCTGCTCCTCCCGTCACTGTTCCGCACGAGAAAAACAATGGCGTACCACATTTGTGTGGCAAAGACGGCAGCCGACACCGAAATCTAACGGGGATATGGAAGTATCCTGTTGTCGAGTGTGTCTTTCACGGCAGCCGATAGGATCGCCTACCGACGAAGAAACGTTTCATGCACGAGCTCCTCATTCTCCACGTTCTCCTCCCGTCCACTCGTCTCCTGTGGAAAACGCGTATATAACGCCTACTCAGCCCCTCCGCAATCACCAAACTCTTACTTTTCCAAGAGAAGCGCCACCGAAATCACCAGCAAGAAGAAGAAGAGGAGGAGGAGGAGGAGAAAGGCAGAAGTGGAGATGGGCTGCGATCCTGAGCTCCGGCTTTCGCTTTGCACCGGCGAGGATGGCCACCGGAACTATCGATCCGACTCGTCTAAACTCAGCAGGTACTGCGTTCGATCCATCCCGTTGAATCCTTCTGCTCGTACCGGGCTTTGTTTCCTCTCTTAATTCTTTTCCTGCACGTCCATGTAGGGTCGACTCGCCGCTGAGAAACCAGCAGCAAATGACGATCTTCTACGATGGCCGGGTTTGCGTGTGCAATGCCACGGAGATGCAGGTTTGTCGATTGTTCTCTTTCCTTTCCTTCGGCTCAGAGACTCCTTTTTTTTTGTGATCGTTTAGTACTGCTTGGTTGGTTGCTGATCGCTTGATTTGGTATCGTGAAGGCAAAAGCTCTCATATCAATGGCGAAGAGGGAGATGGACGACATGGTGACCGAGAAGAAGCAGCAACAGCAGCAACAAAGCGTGGAGTCTTCCACGTCGTCTCTGCCGCGGCCGCCATCTCCTCGACCCATGCCACAGATGCTTAATCCTGGACTCTCGATGAAGCGATCGCTGCAGCGGTTTCTTCAGAAGAGAAAGGCCAGAATGAATGATGTCTCTCCTTACAGTCAAAAGCAGAAACTGTTGTTGTTCCCGATCATATGCTGCAGCGGGCATGACGAGGCCTATTAATTTCTACCAGTTAGAGAAGACAAAAGGAGCTCTTTTTCTTCTTCTTCTTTTTCCTTTTTTTTTATCTCCCCTGATATGTTTATGGTGGAAAAGGGTTTGTTTGACATATCAGGTTTGTAACAAATTTGTAGTTTAACTTATACATATTTGATGACATAAATTCTTGTGTCAGTCTTATCAAATTTTATCTTCATCATTTATCTTTAATAAAAAAAATATATTCTATATTTAATCATGACAAATTTAATATTTTTATAATTATTAGTTAAATTTAATATATATATATATATATATATATATATATATATATATATATATATATATATATATATATAAAATCCAATTCCAAATGTTTAATTACCCTACAAATAATTAACTTATAGCTATTACTGTGAGTTAGTCTATGTAACGGTTACAATTATTAGAGAAATTGGCTTGATCACCAACCTACCCGTCTTGGGCTGGGAGTTTGAGGGCCCATGGGAGCCATCGTTGGATCCCCTCACAGTGCAGGTAATTTTTTGGGTATATGTGTTTCCGTATTAGTATATATACTCTTCTTGGTACTGGTTCTGTTACTCGGGCCGTTGGGCGTAATAGTTAACAGCTGCTTAATGTGTCGACTTAAGCTACGACTCAGAGTGCGACCGAAGGATATGACGCTACATATTCTGGTCGTATGTTAAGTCGTGTGGTAAGGCATTCTGGCAATTGGTTTCTTGGCCAACAACTCGTAGAAAAGAGCGAAACAATCGCACCGCCATGATGTTTCTTGCCCATTTCCTCCACCGAGGTCCCCTCCCGTCTCCTCCTCGCCGCCTCCCTCTCCTCTTCGTCTCTTGTTCTTCCTCTCTTGCCGTAGCGGCAGCGATCGAAGACCACGAAGACGTAGCGGCGGCATCAGTGAAGAGGACGAGAAGGGCCTCAAGAACCTCGGAAACTCTTGCTACCTCAACAGCGTCACCGACACCCCGCCCCTCGCCCAGTTCTACCTCTCCTCTCGGCGCTCGTCTCTCTGTAAACCCTACCTCCTCGACCCCCTTCTTTTCTTGATTTCTTGCCCTATTTCTTGGTAGAAATTTCAAGAAACGGTCGGGGGTTAATTTATAGGAAAGTCGTCGTTCGAGAATCGAGAGAAGGAGTGCGCCTTCTGCATCCTCGAGCGGCAGATCGCTCGATCCCTCAGCCTTGATGGGCCACTCGGCGCGCCGTCCAAGATTCACAAGTGCCTCGCCAGCTTCGCTGAGCACTTCCGGTGGCGCCGTCAGGAGGACACCCACGAGTTCCTCCGCTACGTTATCGGCTCCTGCTGCCACAACGTTTGCCTCAAGACCCACAAGCGAAGCATCAGCGGTGGTAACCCTAAAGCGGAGGAGCGCTCATGGTCCAGCACCGTTGATGAAGGAGATCTTCGGGGGGGCCCTGCTCAGCCAGGTGAAGTACCTCCCGTGCAAGGCTGCCCTCGCTCGATTCTTTCAGCCTCAAGTACAGCAAGTAAGCGAGCCATTCTGTTCTTTGTTCTTTCTGCTTCATATGATAGGCCATGTCACTGAAACGTAGACGCTGTTTTTGTCCTTTTCAGCCAGCCGTAAGAAACTCTCTGTAGCCAGAAAGCAGATGTTTATACACGAGCACCCAATGTGCTTGTCATACAGCTCAAGGTGATAAATGTTTATTTTTGGTTCTCTATGTTGTGTCATTTGGTGTCTTAATGTTAAATGTATTATTCATGTAGAGATTTGAAGGCACGCATGGTGCAAAAATTAACCGGAGAATCGAATTTAATGGAGTTCCTGGGCTATCAAAGTTCATGTGTAATATGAATAAGGTTCGTCTTACACTTCATAGCTGGTTATCTTTCGGATGGCAGATTAACACTTTGCATCAATATCTTTATGTGCCAAAATAAGCATATCAGAAATGTCAGCCACATCTGGGTTTTTAAATCTTGATCTTGCATAACGCTATTTTTTTTTAATCTGAACTTGATCATCTTTGGTTTTAGGTTTTTAACTTGTACAAAGGATCAATCAGTAAAAAAAATATATACATATTACCATGTTCACCGGTCATGCATTACCACAATCAGTAAAAGAATTTGTGATTATTATCTGTAATTCCACTATTAAGGATTTAATCACATACTAACCGGCACATTTTGGAACATAGCTTGTTGGAAGGACATCGGCACACATCACACAACATGAGTTGGAGGTGTCAGCATATGATTGGACTAAATTTTGGCCCGTGACATCAAGTATACGGGGGTGTGTTGAGCAGAACATGCTGTGCCAGAAAGGTATGAACGCTTTCTTGTACAATGAAACCTACTTTTGGAAGTTGTTCTCTATGGAATGTTTTTTCGTTTCTTGGAATGATATTTGTTAGTAGACAAGCATGTAGAATCACTTATTGATATATGATAGAGTGTCATTTCTTTAGTAATTTTTTTTTCTGACATAGAAAAGAAAAAAAAAAAGTAGGCAAAGATGTTTTCTATTCACGAGCTCTTGCCTGAAATTCAGTATCCATTTGGAACCCAGGTGTTGGTCCAAGCTCGTGATTGTTCACATAATAGCTAGGCTTTTAAACAATCAGGTGTTGGTCCTTTTTTTTTTCTGAAGTAAAAAAGTAATGATGCAAGTTAGATAGTAGGCATGGTTGGTTATAGATAACATAAGTTTAGTCCCTTTAGTCAATCTTATTGAGTCATTGTCTCTGTTAGTCTCAAGTCCGAAGAAAAAGATGAAGAATTATATTATCATTGACTATGAATGTAAAATTATGTCATATCTCATGAATATAAAATTTAATCAATTTTAGTATATAGTTAGATTGTTACCCGAAAGTGACATGAGACATTTTCACCACCTAGGTATCTTAAGTTACAAATGATAGACTAAAAGATCGTTTGAAAGCGACCCATCATATTGGCATCCGGATGTGTTCTCTCATTGTTTTGGACTAATGAGAGTAAAGAAGTTAGTCAAAGAATACAGGGTTAGTTAGGTAAGCAATTTGAAATATAAAAACTCTTTAGGGGGGATTATAATGTTAGACACTATGACCAGAAGAATAATAAATATTATTTACTTACAAGAGACTTAGTTGGTAGGAAAAAAATCTAGAGAGATTAATAGTATTGGATTTAAAATTTGATATATTAAAAAAATTAAACATAAAATTAGTATAAGAATTATTGTTGATAAGAATATTAAGAATAATGTTGTAGATATAAAAAGATTTAGAGATAGAATTATAGTTCTAATATTTTAAAAAGGATAAAACATATTAAATGTCACTATTACTTATGCTCTCAAGTTGGATTGGACGATGAATCCAAAAGAGAATTTTTAGAAGGCTTAGATGATATGAATGTTTATAATTGAAAAATATAATTAGACGAGATTTGAATAGTCATATAGGAAAACATATGATGAATATAAAGGGGCGCATAGAACCTTTGGTTGCGAGGAGAGAAATGAAGATAATGATATGATTTTAGATTTTGCAACTTCGTGTGATCTTATGATTGCAAACACTCACTTTAAAAATAGTGATGAACATTTAATTATTTATAAGAATAGTTACAATTATAGTCAAATAGATTTTTTTCTTACTAGAAAGATAGATAAAATTATTTGTAAGAATTATAAAGTTATACTAAGCGAAAATTTGATGAATCAATAGATCAACGATATTAGATATTTATTATAAAAATAAAAAAGGATAGTAAAAAAATGATAATATGAATACTTTTAAGAATAAGATAGAAAATGAGATAGACTTAAAACTTAGATGAGGATAATATTAATATTATTTGGATTACAAACAAGATATTTAGTGAAATTAAAGGTAAAAGTATAAACTTAAGAGAACGTTGATGGTGGTGTGAGGAAATTCAAAAAATAATTTTTACTAATAGATTATGTTTTAAAGATTGATAAGATTGTAAAAATGAGAAAAATCTAAAAGATATGAAAAAAAATTAAATTATTAAAGATAAACAAATATTCAGAAATTTAATAAATGATAGTAGTAGATTAATAAATTATTGATTTATTCAGAAAATTAATGTTAATAATTAATGAAGATAAAAATAACTAGGGACATTAGGAGTCTTGTGTGATTGTCAAATACAGACAAAAATACTTTATGAATCTATGTGTTGAGTAATTAATAAAAAAATATATAAAAAATTTATATTATCGAGATAAAAATGATAGAAGATAAAATAATTAATGTTATTGGTACCAAAAACCTAAAAAAATTTTAATAAAAACTATAAATAAAAATTTAAACTTTTTACTGATGACATGTTATTTATGAAGCACTGTTTTAGAAAAAATACTGAATAAAACATGAAGAATAAAACGAGGAAAGAGCACGCCTCTATCTCTCCAGCAGCCTACTTTAATTAATTATTATTCAAATGTTGCAAGAATTTCCTGCTAGTTTGCTAAATAGATATGTTACAATTTCAAACACATGTAGACAGATGAAAAAACAGAGAAAGAAACGCGTTTGTTCCTGACGAAAATTCAGATGACCGATGACGATCTACATGGCCGGGTTTGCGTGTCCACTGCCACAGAGATGCAGTCTTGTTTTTCCTTTTTGTGATCACTGCTTCCTTGGTATCGTGAAGAGGGGAGGAGAGTGAGTCTTCCACGTCGTCTCAGTCACGGCCGCCATCTTGATGAAGCGATCGTTTGCATCCAAGAAGAAATTGAAATTTCAAAGTGTTTGAACTTATGAAACTGTTTTTTTTTCAGCTTCTGCTAAAGTGCCTCTGTGGAATCACATCTAGGTATTCTTTTCTCAATAGTTTCAAAGAAGTTGGAAACTTGAATTATCATCTTCTTTCCATGGAAACGATTTTTTCCATCAGAAAGTCATTGTTCATCTCACAAACTCATGTGGGATCTTTTTGACGCCAAATTGTAATTATTTGTACACCTCGAAAATACATATTTATACTGTTTCAGATTCGTTATTTATATAAATACATATTTGTACACCTAGAAAATCTTTTAATTTCATATATATACATACACACACACATATACACATATATATAGAAAATCTTTTAATTTCATATATATACATACACACACAAATATACAAATATAAAAGAGGTCACAAACAGAAGCAGTATAAAATAACGGAGCTCACAAAACGCCTGTCAAAGTCCCACAACATGCAAACTTTTTCAAATTCTCTGCCAATGCACTACGCTTTTCTAATTGTCTCTTTCTGAGTTGACCCTTCAGCAATTTTGAATCCTTATCTTGCTAAAGATGTAAATAATTTTTGAAACCTTCTTATGAATGCAAATTTATCCATAATCCCACACCGGTTAAGACATACGGATGCCAATTTTTGGCGATCGTCTAGATCAAATCCATATTCCACACCAATTTTTAGTTAAATAAGCACAAGAGAATCTTGGAATTTATTAAAAGAATTGAAAATTGCTGAAGCAAGATATTTGTGCACATATGTCAACCTTGATATAGGTACACATGGAAACATACAGTCAACATTGCCTCAATCAGCAACTGAATCCAAGTGGCTAAAACTAAAACCTAGACATAATAGCCAGGTTCACATCCAAAGCTAAGAATGATGATATCAGAAAAGATTCAAAATCTTATGGAGGACCATTTGTTTCGTTAAAAACTGCAAACAAAGATGACCAGAATTAATAAAGAATCCCTTTTTGTTCTTTAAATGCACATTTTAGTTACCTGTCGCCATTGCGATCTGTTCCATATGAATAGGCTAATAAAAATTTAATTCACATGAACCAAATTAAAAAATTCAAACCCAACTTGATCCAGATTTACAAACCATTCACTTATTGAAATTGAAACAAGTTAGGTCACACATATGGATGATGACAGACCAGGCAAGAGAGGCAGTTGGAGTTGGCTTAAGGGTCCAAAATGGTGACATGATTCGAAGTGAGAGAAGTGAGTACTGTTGGTTTTCATGCGCATGTGAATGTGCCAGAATTTGGATATACAATAACAAAGCAATCATGAATTCCAAAATTGCATTGGGACCAGTGGGGAACACTAAAATAGATAATTCAAAATTAGCTCCTATGCAACATTTAAGCAAATGATTGTATGACTGCTATACCACTAAACGTACAGTACTTAAGGTATTTTAATCACACAGAAAAGGAAGGAGTATACATCTGAGGAGTAAAGGAAACACATTTATTTCATAACAAACTACCTATAATGGCAAACAAGAACCACAAGAAAAAGATAACAAACAACTGCAGAGACATAAACTCAGTTTCGGCTACCAATCATTAATCATAGATTCTATCAACCATAACTAATTGCATTTGCTGGTCATACATTGGACACCAATTGATCCTTTGATTACAAAGGAAACAATAAAAAACTAACACACACTAATGCAGTATATGAAGCATGATTAATGAAAAAGTTCAAAGCATTCGACTGAGGGAGAACCATGGTTCTCTATCACCGGAATGAATCAAGTATGCCAATCAATCTACATCTCCAAGTGTATAACTATATAGAGGCGATACAATTATCATAATTAAGCATTGCAATTATGCTGTTCCAGATGTTGATGTAAAATAGGTAGCTAGAGCCACTGGAGGTTAAAAAGTTTCTACTAGCTCGTTTTCACAGGGATCTTGATATAGCAAATGGGATACAGGTGTGATTAAAGAGATATGTACTTGGATAACATTCAACTATTTGTCAAGAACATCTTAAGCAAAAATCTATGTACATCAAAACATGGAGAGAAGCGATCAGATCAGATTATGTTCATATCAAGATTAACATAAGCAGTTTCCAACTCAGTCTGGAAAACGCAAGTCTATTCTTCAAACATATGGGTACAATCCAATCAAGAAGACGCAAAACCCAATGTAAACTGCTCCAGCAACGGCAATCCACAAACCCGTTCTAATAACCCACCAACAAGAAACCGAAGAACGAATCTGATGGCAACATGAGGTACATCTATCGATAAGAACCTTAATCAAGATCGCAATCCTCACAGACGATGATAAAGGAAATAAAACAGAGTCCAACAACCCGACCTAAGATCACCTAACGACAGAAGCGGAAGATAGCATCGATCTCACGTTTGAATGAGGCAAATTGATCGATAAGAACCGTAATCAAGATTTGCAATCAAGATTTCCAAATCAAGATTTTCAATCCTCACAGACGTAGATGGAGGCAAAGAAAATAAGAAAGAGAGAAGAGATTAGGGCACGGAAGAAGGATCTTTAGGGAAGATATCTAAAGATGGATACCAAATCGATCGACAAGAACCCCGATCAAGATTGCAATTCACACCGACGATGATAAAGGCAAAGAAAGAAATAGAGAGAAGAGATTAGGGCATCAGAAGAGGACCTCTAAGGGAACGATCAAGAGAAGGATACGTCTCGTTGCCCATTCCTCGCTCTCCTCCTCGTATTAATAACGAGATCTCAGAACGCTAAAGACAGACGCGGCAGAAAAGCATTGATCTCATGACAAATGAGGCAAATCGATCGACAAGAACCTCGAACAATATTGCAACCCTCACGAACGGAGATGACGGTAAAGTAAGAAGGAGAGAAGAGATTAAATGATCGGAAGACAGATCTTTAGGGAGAGAATCGAAAGGGTACCCCTCGTCGCCCATTCCTCGCTCTCCTCCTCCTCCTCCTCATCCTAAGAACCCGATAAGAATCCCTAACAATATATACAGAAGAGAGCATCGATCTCATGACGAAGTGATCATCGATCGACAAGAACCCGGTCCAAGAACCTAACAGTATAAACAGAAGAGAGCATCGATCTCATGACGAAATGAGGCAAATCGATCGACAAGAACCCTAACATCATAAATAGAAGAGCGAATCGATCTCATGACAAAGTGAGGCAAATCGATCGACAAGAAAGACAGAGCGAAAAGGGGATCGGACGACGGATGTCTAGGGAAAAAGATCGAAAGAAGTATACCTCTCGTCGCCCATTCCTCCTCTCCTCTCGTCCTCTCTGTGCCGTATGGCATCGAGAGACGCCGTTTTTATACCGCAAAGCAAGCCATCGGGAGAGCGCGCCACCAGCTTTGTTGGGACCTCCTCTGTCATCTCTACCGTCCATCGTCACTCACCTCTGTCATCTCGACCGTCCATAGTTCGTCTATTCTAAATCCTTATCTACGCTTGCAAGGTTTAGAAATAGAATATTCACCCTTATAAATTTTAATATAACGTTTATATATTCCGCTTAATTTCCCCCCTTACATCGGTCTGAAAAGGTCATATCAACCTATGCTAACCAAAACAATAACCACTTTGAAATTAAGTACTAACTGTAACTACAAAATGATATTTCTTAAAATTCATCATCAGTTTGTGTTTATGTGTCAGATATTGATACCTGTAAAAATCGTAGCCACCAATGAGCTTCCATCGTTTCACCACGTAGTCTCCCAATCTTCAACAGATGACGGATGGGGAACAACTGCCTTCTCCATGGAGCGGTAGGTTACATGGTGATCCATCCACAGTTTGTGCCGTCTTGCTCCAACTGCAACATGCCTCTCCTCCACTCCCTCTGTGCTTCCTCCTCCCTTATCCTTCCCACCACCACCGCCGCCGCCGCCCAGTTAGCCGCAAAGCCGTCGGTGCTCAGCCCAGCTCCAAGCAGCAGCAGTAAAGACTTCGCCGTCCCGATTCCGGGCCTTCCAACTCACGTCAAGGAGAAGATCCTCAGCCTGGAGGTGATGGGCGTGGACGCCGGCCGGGCCCTCTCGCTCAACCCGGCGCTCCGCACTGCCAGCCTCGACTCCGTCCACTCCGTCATCGCCTACCTCCTCTCCAAGGGCATCCACCACAAGGACCTGGGCCGCATCCTGGGCATGTGCCCCCGGATCCTGACTTCCAGCGTCCGCGCCGACCTCGGCCCCGTCTTCGCCTTCCTCTCCCGAGATCTCGGCGTCCCCGACTCCGGCTTCCGGCGGGTCATCAACAAGTGTCCCCGGCTGCTAGCCTCCAGCGTCGGCGACCAGCTCAAGCCCGCCCTCGACTACCTCCGGCGTCTGGGCTTCACGGACACCAACGCGCTCGCTTACCACGACCCCGTTCTTCTGGTCTCCAGCGTGGAGAAGACCCTGATCCCCAAGCTGCAGTACCTGGTGGGGTTGGGCATGTCGAGGGAGGAGGCGGTGGGGATGGTGCTAAGGTGCCCGGGGCTGTTCACCTTCAGCATCGACAGGAACTTCAAGCCCAAGTACGAGTACTTGGTCGGGCAGATGGGGAGGAGCTTGCAGGACCTCAAGGACTTCCCCCAGTACTTTGCTTTCAGCTTGGAGAAGAGGATCAAGCGCAGGCATCAGGAGCTGCGACACAGCGGGCTTACCCTGCCCTTGTCTACCATGCTCAAGAGCACCGATGAGGAGCTCAAGCAGTTGGTAGAGAAGAAGAAGAAGAACACTCGGATTCCAATATAAGCAGTCAACACCACTTGTAGATAAGCGACTGTGAAGTGGGATAGGAGTCTAGTAATTGTTATATACTGATCAAAAAATTGATAGAGAAATAAGAAGAGCACATAAGGGTCTCGTTTAGCTTGTATGGCTCTCCACTCTGCAAGGTTTTCAAGGAAACATAGCAGCTTCCGACTTCTCTCATTTCAGAACAGACATTTTCTAATACTTTGAAGTATTGCACAAACAATTACCTTCCGCGTTGGAATGAGATAAATTCGTTGCCATACAAACAATTCATCACATCAGATTAAACTGCGCACAAATTGCATGAAAGGAGGGGCGTGCAAATGAAAGAAAGAAGATACGCACGAAAGAAATTATCAGAAAAAGTTATGTCATGTAATGATCCTCGTTTGATCTTTATGCTTCCTATGTAACAAACTAAATGTGGAGGATCTGTTGAAAAATCAAAATAGATTTACATTACTTTTACAACTAGGGGGCAATGTGGTTCCAGCAAAATCACACCCAAATTTGGTATCCCCCGATAAAAATTGCACTGAAGAATCAGCACTGAAGAATCAACAAGAAATGAACGTCACCTTGTCATCTAAAGTTGCAGCACTGAGCTCGACCGTGTGACAAATTTTCCCATGAGCATATCATTTGCCTGGGTGACTGGTAATGTGCCGTAAAATGGTTTTTCATGCATCCATACTGGCAGAGCTTCCAGCTGTGGTGATGGTGGTGGTGGTGGTGGTGGTGATAATGGTGTTGAACTCTTCAACCCACATACCCATGCTTACATCTTCCATCTTGAATCACCCAAATTTAGTATCCCCCTAGAAAATTGCACTGAAGAATCAATAAGAAATCAGATGGTGAACATCACCTTGTCATCTAAAGTTGCAGCACTGAGCTCGACCGTGTGACAATTTTTCCCATAAGCATATCATTTGCCTGGGTGACTGGTAATGTGCCGTAAAATAGTTTTCCATGCATCCAGACTGGCAGAACTTCCAGCTGTGGGAATACTGAATGGTGGTGGTTGTGGTGGTGTTGAACTCTTCAACCCACATACCCATGCTTACATCTTCCATCTTGAATAGCTGCAAATTATATGTGCCACAAGTGCATAAAGCTAAGGCACTAAGACACCTTATGCATGCTAGATGTTAGGTTCTCAAGGTTGCAAGAAGCTTACTCTTAAGCTATGGTTGGCATGTTGGGATACAACATATCTGGCGATGTCCTTTGAGATTATGTATCCAGGCCCATCAGCATATGGAGGATATATCTCTTCTGGCCATTCCTGTAAACAATATCATCATGTCATTATCAAGGCACTTCCTAATATATATAAATAAGGCACAATGGCAGTGGTAAAAGACATGTGGACATGTCCAAGCATAAGATTTATGATTATACAGACTTCAAACGAAGTAAACCAAGGGAAGAACAATTTCAGGGAACTAGTTCAAGAAACCATCCACACAATATAGATATGCTCATATCTAATGATTTGAAGAGGATCAAAAGAAAGAGGAAGTTACACAAGAATCAGTTTCAATGATGCTCTCAACAGAAAATATAAAAAAGGAAGTTACACTAATAAAAAGAATTCCTATAAATGCATTAAATATTATGTAGTATACCCACCTCATACGTGACTGCCCATTTTCCACTCCTGAGTGGTCTATGCAAGACGTTTAGATTACCCATATAAAGAGATGAATTAGAAGCATCTGTTTCGATCATTCTCAGTATTACATCCACCCTAACAAATGTATCATCATCACATTTCATAATATATGCTGCAGTCAAATTGTGAACCTACAGGATAAAGACGGCCAAGTTAATACATGTGATGAACTGTGTTCTATAAGCAAATTGCATAAATCAGGATGCCAAGAAATATCATGATAAACTTACCCCAAACTCACAAATTGCAATCGTTTTAAGAACCACTAAATCATAATGATCCATGAATGGCAAAATCACAATATCTTTAAAATACTCCGCCTCTCTCTTCAATGCTGCATTTAGCTCCTTCTTTGGACTCTGAAAATGCAATTTATCACGTTGCTATAAATCAGTGGCTGGACTAATAATTTCAACAGAAATGTCATTTTAGGTCAACCATTCACTTAATTTCTTAAATCTTCACTAAGCGAGGAAACTTTACCGAGTGTGTTGCTATAAACTAATTTGCATATGACTAGTACTGTTATACAAAAAAAATTCTTTGTTTCTTCAGATT
The DNA here is from genome assembly GCF_036884655.1 of Musa acuminata AAA Group. NCBI lineage: Eukaryota > Viridiplantae > Streptophyta > Magnoliopsida > Zingiberales > Musaceae > Musa > Musa acuminata. The sequence goes on from NC_088354.1 coordinate 37,935,746, forward strand.
AAAATTTTGTTATAGTAAGTTAACAAATGAAATAGCAGTTCAGTCATAATTCTTGCAAATTAGCACAAAGATCCAGCATCGGAGGCTTAGAAACTGATGCAGGATTCTAGTTTACTAAATATCATTATGAAATCAGGCATGGTTGCTTGTACAGAGTTGGCGCACTAAAGAATGGTGGTGGCATACCAATTTCATGAAAAAATAAAGAAAACTTCATGTTGTAGATGACAAAGTCTACAAGCACTGAACACTTGCATTCATCATCTTAACTGTCTCGTTTTGTGATTGAAGTGTCTCTAGAACAACGATAAGTCTGGTTCATCACTTGGAGCTCAGAATGCATGGACTTAATAGCAGCAAAGATACCCAGTTAACCCACTAAATCATATCCATGTAGCACGATGTTATTTGGTCCTAATCCCAATTGTAGTTAAATATTCCCTAATAGAACATACATAGAATGCCTGTGCCTTATATCTAACATCTACATTTTATTTAGATTGGAATACATGAAAAAGTCCATGAATTTTTTCATCTTGCAGTTGGTGCTCATCAGGATCCAAGTTTATACATGATTCTCTAAACAAAGACTTCTAGACTTGTGACTATTGTTTTGATTTAGCATAAAAATTTGTATAATATGTTTGTTTGCAAATGAAAGAAGTAAGCAAAATATGAAAAAAAATCAAACAAACAAAAATTACCAGTGCAACAAAGAAATGGGCTATTGCACTTGACGAGTGCAGTGCAGGATACTGCATCCACGTTTTCCGAACAGCCATGCGCTCAGCAAAATGACCTGTAGCTGATATAATACCAACAAAAAGTTGAACTGGATTTTGTGGCAGAGGAGGGGATTTCCATCTTTCTGACATCTCCAGTACATGTTGAGCTGAGAAACTGGGGTGAGAAGTTGGAAGAGAAGTAGCATATACCGAGTGTATGTCCACATCTCCCTTAATTGTTAAACCTGTTGCATCTTCAAGGGTAAATCCCTGCAAAGGACATTCACAAATATCAGTGAATATAAACAGGCTTCAAGTCTCAAAAGTTGAATGCATATAGCATCTGGTCCTAGCCAGGACCAGAAAACAAAACAATTTAAATGATCAGTTCCTTCAAATTGCTTGTCAAAATGCCACAAATGTGGGTTGTCAACTTTAAATATAAAAAAGAGATGCAAACTACACACCATTCGATATGGGAAAGAAGATACATGCCGCCCCCCTACATAAATGTGATATCCTTCGACACCAGCCTGAATTGTCAGAACAAACAGCTTGCCTTCAGCAAATGGAAAAGGCCATGTCATTTCTGGCTTCTTTGCACGACCAACGAATCGCTTCAACCAAGAAGTGGTCTTTGTCTCCTTTGAATCAACAGAATCAACATGCTCCCACTTCTCACATTTGATAAAACCATCAACTACAAAAGAATAAGTCAACAGTGTAGACTTAGCAGAAACATGTTACCCTGAAATTAAAAGAAACATATCCAGCGATAACAGTTCAATCTGGATGCAATGCAATGGAAATATATAGATAATAAAATGGAAAACAAAGAGGGATTAGAAACCATGGACATCAAGAAATTTTTGGAATGGACTAGAAATAACAACAAGAGCTGTTCCTGAAGGTAATAAAACAAAGAATTTGAACAGATTATGATGGCTTTTGTGTACATTTCACTTGAAGTAAATGCAGAATCTTAAATTTGCATGAGGCTTAGTCTAAAACAATTACGTCAAATTATAATGTAAAAAATCATTCTCAGTTGCACTATTCATAGTTGCCTAAAGATTCCACATAAAAATTCATACTTCTGTTTAATAATGTAAGAATTGCAGATAAAGCAACAACATTTCCAGGTTATTCACAAAAGAATCCCATGACCACTTATTCTACAAAGCAAATCAACACCAGACACCATAAAAAAGCAAACAAAAGCTATTGCAGTTTGGCCACCAGGTCAATTTGTCATTTTTACTTGGGTAAAAACTTAGTGATCAAGTTCACATTAAATATTATTAGTTTTCAAACTATCTAGATGATGCAATTTTCAAATGTCAAAATCACATGAACTGGACATAGAAATATAGTTTTGCGGCAAGTGTCTCTAACAAAATAACTTGTACTGCCAAAATAACAAAGCATTAAAGAACAATGAAACAAGGGATTGGAATTAAAATTTTACCTGTTTCTTCATCCTCCTTAGAAGGCACCCCATCGCAGCGTAGAGCCTTGCTCCACTGCATCCGGTAGCACGTATTGTGCTCGATGATGGGAACCTGGCTCCAGTCTCCCTTCAGCCTCGGATTCAAGTGCAGAATCTTGGGCGGGTCTTCACTGTCCGCCGACTTAAGCCCCTGCAGCTCCAACACGAACTGTGACACCATCACAGTATCATTCCCCTGCCTCAACCTCGCAAGCTGAGGCACATACTCCTGATGGGCATCTTGCGGTGTGCCGACCACCGTGATCGATGACCCTACGGCCAATCCACAGGGAAGAAACATCGCTCGCTCACTTTCTGCCACCGTCTCAGGCCCGGTGATCGACGAGGGGCAAGACTCGGGCTTAATCTGGACCACTGTGGCAGGGATCATTTCGGCCCCGGAACGGTAGTTCCCCAGCTCCTCCCAAGCCTTGAGGCCCAGCGCCCACGCCTCCTGCGCCATTCCCTCCAACACTGAGAAATTGCCCCTCCGTTGCCGGCCCCCGCCCCGCAGGTAACGCTTCATTATCTCGCCGGTGATCCGGCCGTAGCCCGCGTCAAAGGAACCAGACTGCCGGGCGCGGAGTACGAGTGGGTCCATGCCGTGGGGCACCCGGGGAGCGTCCAGGGTCCGCCCATCCTCCAGCTTCCGTTGGTGGGCGCCGCCATGGTAGGCCGACCCAAACAAGCTCCGCCCGACGTCAGCGACGCCATCGAGCGGCCGGTCGAGTCCCCCGGAGACGCTGCCGTCGTCGCTGACGACGTATGGAACCTCCAGGAAGTGGCGGAACTTTAAGGCGATGAAGAAAAGGTAGAGTGCGGCGGCGACGAGAAGAAGGTGGGAGAGTCTCCAGCGCCGGCCGTGAAGTGACTCCACGCTCTTGCTCCGCTTCATCACCGGTGCCAGTCCCTGGGAATCGACGGAGGGGTAAGATCAAGACCGTTAGAGTTTTGCCTCCGGGGATCCCATAGGAGGGGCTTCGAGGAATGAGTAGGTATTCGATCGAAGTGGAGGGAGAAGAGGAAAGGAGTTAAAAAAGGGTGACCAAACCCTAAGGATTTAACGGAGGAAGACGGGATTAGGCAGTTATTTATCCATTAAGGTCGTAATTAAAGCAGGGGTTTTAAACATTAAAAGTTAAGTGGGCTGTGAAGAACGTCTAGTATTTTCTTTCACCCGCTTGTGACACACTCATGTCACCTACCCACCTTTGGCAGCTGAGTCCCACATCTAACTTCAATCATAAGACCGGCAAACAAAGCATCGCTGGAACCTAAAGTAAGGAGAGGTTATCTATCTTTCCTTTAATATTATTCCCTCTCTCTTTAAAGCCAACGAATAATAAAGTAGCGAAATGAGAATGAAACGGCGCCGTAACAAACGGGCATAAGTTGCTGTTTAATAGGAAATAAACGTGGGATTATGTTTGTTGCTTAGTAACAGCTCGACGAAGTTTCTGTACTCCGCCAACCTGCGGTGAGTTGGCCGATAGGGTCCCGCTTACCTAATCTACGTGATGATGTGGCACGATGCGATTGGCTGGCTGTCTGGGTGCGCGACGATGATTGGACGTGAGGCCAAAAGCGGCGCTACGGGTGTATGCGATGACGGCAGGTTTGGGTCCCACTCTCACAGACCAATTCGACCGAGCCACGTCATTGGACAAGCTTTTCCGAATGATGTTTTGCGGCTTGCCGAGGCGAAGATGCAATCGCTGACGGACACGTTGTTTTAATGGCCCCCTTCATAAATACGTTTAATAAAAGGTTTTGTGCGTGTGTGTGTGTTAAATTAATATTCAGAACGGTGGATACAACAAATGGTAATTAGGCAGTCACCTTCCTTCGTCGCGATTGGAGCGTCTCTGGGACCCACTTGGAGATCGAGAGGCTGACTCCTTCCTTAAGAAGGTGAGGACGGCAAGTCGGTCACGCGCGTGTACAAAAGTCTTATCGCTTTTCTTTTTGTTTCTGCATTTTTTGACTCACCCAACACGTACCGGACTTATCCGACATGGGACCCAACTAGTCTCCAAATACCATATTGGTGATACCGCTGGTTGTTTAGAGACGGGTGGCCAAAGTGCACACTCTTTTTCGAGAATTAACAAGACCACAAAGTGCACCCTTTCCCTTCGTTGGGTGCGGTACAGCGCGGAGACCACGAGAGCGCGTGGATCACGTGCGCACCACCGGGGAATGGGAGAGTGAGTTTTGTGACACATACGGAACCGTTTGGTTGGTCTCCACTTTGTGTATCGAGCCTATGAAATGCCAGTATTATGAGAGTGAGTTTTGTTTACTCATTCTTGGATTTATATTGTATCTATACAATCATAAAACTTTGTTGATTAAATTGAATTATTGAATAAAAATAGGCAACAAGAATTAGAATGTATTCACAGACTGATGGTTGAAAGTTAAATGTCCAAAGTGAAACGAATGGGATTTAGATGATACTTCTGTACTTCAGGTTCACAACAAAGAGGAATAGAACGTCTGACTGAATTGAACCGCGAGAAGAAGAAGAAGAAGAAGAAGAAGAAGAAGAAGGCTTCACATGTTGCACGACAAAGAGTGGCATTGACAGAGAGGCATGACAAAGTCGCTTCTCTCATAGGGCGCCCAGGTTCTTGAGGCCTAACACGACGCCGACGCCGATGATGTGGCCGACGACGCCGCAAGCCAAGGTGTCCGCCATGGTGAATCCGGCGGGGTCGCCGGTCTGCAGCCCGGAGTCGCGGACCTCCAGCTTCAGCCCCGCCGTGGCCTTCCTGTTCGCCGACGGTGCCAGCCCGAACCTCCCGGCGAACAACATCAAGCTCGTGCTCGTCACCATTATCTGCCAAACACAAACATCACAGTCATTTTACACGATCGTCTCATCTGCATTCTCCAACGTCCGTGCATGTGCCAAATCCATCTATAGTGCGAGATACGCATGAAGTTGGAGCTCACGATGTTGGTCGGAGAGCCGATGAAGTCACAGCGAGCGCCCAAAGCTCCCCGCCCACGCTGCTTGAGTTGAGGCAGCATCACCTACCAAGAACACGAGTGCAGAATAAGAAATGCAGTCGAGAAAACATTGAACCAGTGCTTGTGAACCCGCTCACCATGGATGGCTGGACCTTGAGGCCGCTGAACTGTGGGAGGGCGGTCATGGCTGCAGCTGGAGAGGCGAGCTTGGAGGCCATGGCTTGTCTTGCACCGCAGGGATCAAGCTGCTTCCTCGGCTGTCACGCATTCATCAGGACCTTAAAACATGAGGTGGAGATCTTGGAGTGTCAACCTTGTGGACTCAGGTAGCCACCATGGATAAACCTTAGATTCTTGGTGCTGAAATGGCAGCCTCTTGGTAACCTGAGCCAAGTGGATAAGATAGTGTTCGAGTGATTTGGTTCGATCACTACAATTTCCTATTTTGGATTTCAATCATGCCTATAAATTCTGGACCGAATGGGTCTGTCGGATCATAAAGATATTCTTGACTGATTTGAATGAAATTTGCTAGACTCTTAATTTATCACATTAGATTTTTCGAAAGACACTATTACATAATGAAAGAAAATAAAATTCTATTACATTATTTCTTCTTGAAACGTGTTTGCATTTTATCTATATATATTTGAAATACACATATATAATATTTTTTATCTATATATTTAAATCTCAAGATAAGATATAATTTATATTATATTTGTAATTTTGTTATTAATCACTGATTCGATTAATTGGCTATCGATTCAACATTTTTATATCCAATCCGATCTAATAATTACGATTTTAATATATTATTATATGTGTGTGTGAGATTTGATCCGATCTACCGGGCGGATTGAAGAGCCAACATGTTAGGGTTAGGTTAAACTTGGTCCGGTTAATTCTGGGTTGGGTTTCGATCTGCAACTCATGGCCACCGATCGCTTGGAAGAGAGACTCGGGAGAAGACGAGGCTATATATTTTTAATCGAGGGTTAGGGTTACACAATTATCTCCTCCATGGCCAATTCCAAGACCAAGACCGGAGGTTGTTTGCTGCTGCTAATTGGTCTTTCTTAGTTCTCTCGGTTTGATGGTGTGCTCGAACTATCTAGGGTTTTGTTTCCTTTGAATTGTTGACCTATTGTTTTGCACGGAGTACTTCTTTTTGCCGTGACTTATTTGGCTGGATTGCCGTTCAATTGTCTCAATTCGGACCTCCATTTTGGGTTCTTCGGGAGAACTAGGGCTTTCCGTTGGATTTCGAACTGCTTGAAATTAACTGCGGAATTGTCTGCCGGATTCTTTTTTCTTGTTGATAGTTGTTGCGGGGTTTGTGTTGGTCGCTTTCCTTACATGGAATCGGGACTTCTAGTTTTGCTTACTGACAAACTTGTGGAAGATTGACCTTATTCCATCTCCGATTTCGAGATTTGGTAACGTGCTTGTCGACGATAATATCTGATAAGTTATTCATTGATTATGATGTTGGGTTTTTTTTTTTAAATTTCTTATTGTCCTTTCAAAATTTTAGCTCGGTGTTTGTTTCTGCTTGATAGAATTTGATTCCTGAGCTTGTTATGGTGATTTGATCGTTTCTCCTTTCCTTTTTATCTCTTATCGGTAGTCTGCTTCTCAATGATTTTCTAAAGTACTTGTATGTAGGTTATCTGATGATTATGGCTGCTTTGTTTTAAGAGCTATATGTTATCACTGAGCTGTTGTATTTTGCAGAAATGTTTACCTTTGCGCTTTTTTGACTGCTTGTACGAAGGTTGCATTTTAACTAAGGAGTCCTAGAGAGTATGTAGTGCGGTTATTACTTGTACATTCCATTACTATTTCACTTGGTTGTTTTTTTGTTTCTTTCGTCATATCTGTTAAAACTGTGCTTTGTGGGAGTAATGGTGTTGGATTCATGGGCATGGAAATTTGTTGCAGATGTATGGATCATCATGAAGCTGATGAAGTCTGGTTGATTTTGTTTTTGTACTTTTGTCATTGATTTCTCTCATTTTAGAAAATGACATTATTTTTATCAAGCTTCACACAATTTGATTGTGGAACTTGATTTAGTTTGTGCATCTTCTTTGTTGGTTTCTTGATGTTTGACTTGGACATCCTGCTGCTGATATGTGATCAGGATAGTGTGCTATCAAATGCCATTATAGAAGATTTTGGTTTCTTGTTAATGGGCGCACCCAAGCAAAAATGGACTGCCGAAGAGGAGTCCGCTCTCAAAGCTGGAGTTCGAAAGCACGGGGCTGGAAAATGGCGCACAATATTGAAAGATCCAGAATTTAGTGCTACATTATGTCTGAGGTCAAATGTGGACCTCAAGGTAAAGTTTCTTGTACATTGTTTAATCAGACAAAACCTACTTTTCTTCTTCGGGTTTTTTGCTGTAAAATATTTGAAAATAGCATCTTCTGTCATGTAATAACTCGAGACAGTATATACATATGAGATTTAAATTGCTAAGTGAATGCTTAAGGTATGATTTTTATTTTTTCCATTTGTTTTATCTTCAATGGACAGGACAAGTGGCGGAATTTGAGTGTGACTGCTAATGGGTGGGGATCTCGAGAGAAGGCCAGAATAGCCATGAAACGGAGCCAACATATAGTTAAGCATGACAATAGCCCAAAGGCTGTCAGCACGTCAATTGAAGATAGTGATGATGAAATACTTGACATCAAGCCTATTGCTGTGAGTAGTGAAAATATTCATGTAACTGGTCAAAAAAGATCATTCTCACGGTTAGTGATACTAATGCTTCATTATTTCTCTTTTCCATTTAGATCAATTTGCCTCATTTTTTTTTTCTTTCTAATTTTCATGTTTATTTAGTGTATCTTGCGGCAATTATGAAGTTTTACTTATATTTGTTACGGATTGTGCCCTTTTTATGGTCTTATATTTATGTATAGAAAACAGGTAGATAATTGACAGTAAAGGTTGAAGTCATTACTCGTTAATATACCTCAAACGTGGAACGTGTTTGGTGACTTTGGAATTCCCTTCTCTACTTCAAAGGGTGTAGATTTGACTACACCCAATTAAAATACATTCCCCTACACTGCATACATTCCCCTACACTGCTCGCCAACTTGGAATTTAGTTCTCTGCATGCATTCCCCTACACTGCTTACCCCAATTAAAATACTTAGACCTCCCTATGTATTTCACTAAATACTTTTATAAATATATCTCATTACTAGAAAATGGAAAAATGAATGGTTAGGATCAATGAGTACAACAACACATACTAAGATTAATGAGAGTTGCAAGGATCCATGGTGACAAAACAATTCAAACACTGCACTTGATGATATGGACTTTCCCGTATCTATATGTACCCTTATTGTCTTTCTTAATTCTGCATAATCTTTCCCGTATCTATATGTACCCTTATTGTCTTTCTTAATTCTGCATAATAATGGTGATGGTAGTAGTAAGACTTCTAAATGTAAATATATCTTTTTTTTTAGGTAAAATATAAGGGAGTTTATGCATTTGAACTACATAAGATTCTAACCAATTTTCAACATTGATTTCATTCTGATGAAGCATGTTCTAGAACGCTATCAGAACAGCATCTTGATCCTTCTGCTATCCTTTTTAGTTATCACTGATGTATACTAATTTATATTTTGCTTAACTATGTATGTAGGATAGACAATCTGATATTGGAAGCTATAACGAACTTGAAGGAACCCACTGGATCTAACAAGACAACTATTGCGATGTATATAGAGGTTTGTATCAATCCTGAGGCTAAATCCCATTCTCCTAGCTCTCTCAAAGGGAAATGTGATGCAATCTTATAAAGAAAATGTTGATTATATAAATATTATGTGCAGGTGCTATCTTTTCACTGATAGGGACTAGGAACCCGAACATTTTTCAAACTCACAGAATCATTGGATTAAAACAATAAGTTTAATAATTGCATACCTCTTGTTTTATTTGATCATAGATTTCTCTCTACCTTCATGTAGGATCAATATTGGCCTCCTCCAGATTTTACACGATTATTATCAGCTAAGCTGAAGACATTGACTGCAAGTGGGAGATTGATTAAGGTAGTAGTTTTTTTCCTGGTTAAATTTATGTGTTAGCAATGTCGTGAAACTATGGAGTTTTGGCTAATGGATAGTTTATGTGCTTATTGCTGTTGAATAGAAAATTGTTATGTATGCTTGCATACATGTTCATGCCCTGAAGTGCCTATACATGTCACTCCTCCTTTTGTCTAAATGGCCAGAATTATCACCTACTTGCCCTTTTAGGTCAAGCGCAGGTATAGAATAGCACCAACATCAGCTTTTCAGAAAGGAAAATCATCTAATATTTCTATTTATGAGGGAAGACAAAGGGAGCCATCCGGATCAGTAGTTGATGACTTCACACCCCTCTTGAGATCTCAAGTAGATGTTGAATTAGCACGGATGCGAAATATGACTGCACAAGAGGCAGCTGCAGCTGCTGCTCAAGCTGTTGCGGAGGCAGAAGCAGCCATGGCGCAAGCTGAAGAGGCAGCAAAGGAGGCAGAGGCTGCAGAAGCTGATGCAGAAGCAGCACAGGCTTTTGCGGAGGCAGCAATGTTGACTATTAAAAACAGAAAAACGGCTGACCTGGTAATATCTTTTTTGGCCATAAGTATCATGTAACTATTTTGTCAGTGCATATATGAAGTTTTTGCTTCAATTGAGTCGTCCAACCTATGTTTCATAGTTTTTGTTTAATTCATCCAATTCTATGAAATTGAATTCAAACATATCATACTATCTCTTTTGTCATAGTAACTAAGGTTTTTGTGAAATGTGCAGATAGTCCGAGCTTGACAGGAATCGACTGGTCAATTTAGCTTTTCTCCAGGTGCAACTTCACCAGAGATACTATAATTTTAGTTTCAGTATTAATGTGGATATGTTTGAATAGCTAACGTGATGCAGATTCACAACCAACAATGACCCTTGGGAGTCAACCTCAGGACTCACTGGGCCGTTGTTGGTTCCATGGTGTTGTGACTCCAAACAATTGTTGTTGTATATGCTATCGGAAGACCAAGTGTATGGAGGAGGAGAGCTGGTGCTTCAGAGTGAGATCTTCCAAATTGGCTGCTGATATTGTGTGCTGCCTGGACTCGCCAAATCTGCAGATGCTTGTGTAGGAAGCTGAATGATTGCCTATGGGAGATTGTTGTCTGTAGGGAAAATCTGACATGGTGGAACATTTTCTTTCTCGAGTTTGGATTAGACTATTTAGAGCAATGGGGGGCTTAATTATACCAATGGAGACAGCAATTGTATTAAAGATCTCACAAGGAACTCTCGATTAGGAACACATTTTTTGAGACAACATAAAAATGTCCTTTGAACATTGATGATGCATTTAATGTATTCAGATGCATTATCTTCGGTCACTTTCATTCTCCTTGTTTACCACTATATCGCTGCTTTATGGATTATTAAAAATTGTGCAGTAAAAGCTTGGTGAGCATTGGTAGGGCTCTGAAGACTTACCTGAGACGAATACTTCTCAACTGCCCCTACTTTGGTACAGGACGTGGAGGTGAGTGTCCTATGAGCATATAATACCTGAATTAATAACAAACGTAGAATATTACATGGAATAAATAAATTTATCCTGTTTATTCGTGCAGAAAGTTCACATTATTAGTTTTTTAAAGGCATTAGTTTTATTACTGACAAGTAATTTCGTTCAATGCGTTAAAAGCTAAACTGCCTCGACTCGGTGTAATAAAAAGAAACAAGTTAGGCCATAACAATGTCTGGAAATAGATAACAAAACACCGAATCAATCTCAATATTCTGTTCCTAATTAATAATCCAAAAAACATGAGCTACGGTCCTCTAAAAGTTCAAAGAAATGATAACTTTCACATATTAAGTTTTGATGACATTTGGGTCAACTTTTAATAGTATAACTAAGTATTAAATACACTACTGCACCTGCCAGATTGATATTTTGGCCTCGCAATGACATGCCTCAACTTGAATAATAAGAAACAACAGTACAAGATAGGATGAAACACGAATTGTGCTTCAAAGGCGTAGTATGGATACCTCGAAGAAACATCTCAAAAAATTCCTCGCAACAGTCTTATCGTAGTAGACATATCAAACGCACAAATCATCAAAGGCACATCATAATTCACAGCAAACAAGTGCAGTCCAGCGAAAGTATGAGGCCGATGGGTGAATGATTGATAAAAAGTGCTTGTCCAGCTTCCTCGAGGTTGGACATTTTGCATCCCTACCAAAGATCGGGACAACATGCACCGGCAATCACATTGAGAACCCGTCCAAGGCTGGCGTCCAGCAAGTTCAGGCAAAAAAAGAAAAAATCTCCTCATGGTGCATTGCAAAAAGATATACTGAAGGGCACCTCCACATTCTTCTGCCCCGTCTTCTAATACCAAATGCATCATGTCTCTGTCTTGAGAAGTGAATTAAGAGAAGTGCTGTTGAACCGCTGGGCAAAACCTCTTATTACAAGAACAATGACATCCCGCATATGTCGAGTTTGCACCATCAAGTCCATTTCATTCTCATTGTCAACTACAATCTTGAATCGGTGTTGGTCATTCCGATACAGTTCAACCTGCAAAAGTACAATAAGATGTCAACACTCATATAAGCACACCTAGCCCACCCTGCCACTTTCTGCTACGCAACTAGAAGCTACTGAAACAACATATCATAAAATTTTAACAATATCCTAATGTTCTAACAGTCTTACAAGTCTTCATCAATAAACCTTATCATGCTTCTCAATGTCAACAATCTCAATCTGCACTTCTATGAGGTAACAAGATAGCTTACATGAAAAGGCGGGGTATAAGTTCCACGGATTTCAGTGTTTGGAAAAGAAGTCTTAGAACCAGGTTTAATGACCTTGACCCTCTTCCTGTTGACTTCTAGAATTCTTCTCTCCAGATTCCCTACACCTGGAGCCTGTTAAAGTGATGAAATTACAGAAAAGGGGTTTTAGCAGACCTCATCCAATATCCTTTTTGATGCATGGTCGTCTGTGATAGGGAACATAAAATGAATCAAACTACCTCTTTTGCAGATCGATCTTTGTCACATAATACCTGTTTCCAATGTAAAATGGATTGTCAACTTCCCAATTCAATAATAATAATAATAATAATAATAATAATAATAATAATAATAATAATAATAATAATAATAATACTAATAATAATAATAATAATAATAATAACAAAACAAATTCATAAACAAATCCCCTATTCCAGTAATCATCTTGAAAGATTAAAGTTATTTCATATGTTTTGATAAAAATTATATTCCAGGATAAGTCAATGAGATAGCAATCACAGTATCAGTAGTCAACATGTTGCTTGAATTCCTTATCTCTGGCTACTATACTAAATTCTAATTCTATGCTACAGATATAAGCACCCATGTACATTAGTATTGCCTGGCATGATGCATGCCACATGCCATGCCTCATCATGGTAAGTCAAGATTCTGGCCTGCACTTTTGATTGAAGTACACAGTCAAGCACTCAATGTACTATGTACAGGAATCTGCTGGCATGACAACATTGCATACCTTGTATGCATATGTAAATAGGCAATATTTGAGAATAAAACCAGAAAACACAAGGAGATGTTCAAGGGTAAATCTGGTTTCAAAATAAGGTTTCCGACCTACAAAATATAGAACAAGGAAAAAAAAAATTAAGCAGCAACATAGCAGTACCTCAAATTTCACAGATTCAAGTTCCAACTTCTGCTTCACTTCCTTATAAATATCAGGCTCTGAAAATGGACAAAAGAGGCCATTAAAAATAATAAAAAGAGCAAATGGTCGGAGAAATTATAGCTACTGATAGATCAAACTTATTTAAAAAGTCAATTCACTTGATTGCCCACATCAAGCATTTGTCAGCATTCACACAGAAGAAAACTAAAATTTCTCTGGCATATTTTGAATATTGAGGCAATAAACAGAATGAATTAAATAAATTATTATTGATTTGATAGGTCTACGGTAACCAACCATGAAAGCCTTTGGCAATTCCGTGCTCTCAAAAGAGTAGCATGTTTTCCAGAACATGTACCTACCATGTGTTTTGACAGAGAGCCGGGCCCCACATGGGACTCATCTCTCAAGGGAGGTACATGAGGAAGGTAAAACATAAACTAGTAGAAAAACATTATTTATAAATAGAATTCAACAGTTAATATAGCATTTGCATATTTGCTAATGTAATTAAGTAGTTTAATTGCCTACATTTGTGATTACAGTTTCCAAAGCTAAATATGGTAATTTGCATTCGCAATTGAGTCCTGGGAACAGATGATCTCATGGAATATGATGATCAGGATAGATCACAGAAGATATGATCATCTTCAAGCTAGGTGGTGGAGAAGGGCAGTGGCCACAGAATGGTGAGAGAAAAAAAGATACTGGTGTTCAGGAAGGACGATGAGAGGGGTCAAAGTGGTCATAAGCAATTTCAGAAGTAGTGGCTCTCAAGCTGCAAGTAGCCCACATTTCCACATGAAAGGAATTTAGCCACATCGAAATGCAGCCTGGAAAACTTAAGTAACAGCAACCAATGCAACCCCTAGTTATCCGTAGGCAACCAAACAAATGGACTAGATGAAATGCTTAGCATTTGCATATTCAGGCAGCCATAGTTGAAGTCTCTAAATCATCATACTGATGAGCAATGAAATAAAACACATTCATGCTCAAGTATCTAAATCATCATACCAACTGAAATTGGGTCCATTGATGCAGATACAGCTTGTCCCTCCATTCCATCTTCTCTTATTGGCGTATAAACTGCTATCAATCTGTATCCTACATCATCGACATTAGCTTCGTACATCCTACTAGTCTCACCTGTAATGACAAAAAAAGAAATAATTACTGGCAGTTGGAACCAGCTGACTACATTCATGTTGTGACACGTAGCATTCCAATTTTCTTGTCTAAAAGTTTCCCTTTAATAAGTTACTTCATTCTATCTACCAATGACATGTTAGGATTCATGAAGTAAACCAACTAGACATTTATGTTCCAGATTTTCCATATACAAAAATTTGAGTTCCAGAAGCATGGGTTTGCCAGCCAGCTGTTGAACAGTTCATATTGTGCCATGCTGGCATGCCAAGTATGTGCAGTTGAATAGAAAGCAAAAAAAAATATATTACAGAAAAAACACACAGAGAAGACTACTATGAACGGGACAGATCCTGTCACATTGACCCTCTCTCTGACAAATCAGAGAATAGGAAAAATAAGAAAGAGTAGCAAAGAAAATAGAAACAAAAACCCCACATGATGACAAGAGTGAGGAGAGGAGAGCTTACTCAGCTTATTTCTGGCGATAAATGAAAACAAATGACAATAACCAGAGGTGAGGAGTAAGTGCGAGAGGAAGGAGGAGGATAAACTCAACTATTGGAGGAGGCAAAAAAAAAAACTAGAGCCACATTTAAGATGTTTGAACGAAGAAAAAAAGTACTAAAGAAGAATTTTGTCTGCTTCTGAGTTTCTTTCTCAGACCTCACGTGCATGTGTGCACACACACAAAGAAACCAAAATGCATCTGCAGGAAAACATCAGGTGATCAACCCACAACCTTCCAAAATATACATAATTGAAGTCAGATCGAGGGTATATAATATATTAAAAGTACATGAACTGCCCACTAGGCCACTCTTCTATATGAGAGAAGACTTGTTGCTTAAATCATGCAATGAGACTGGTTATGTACAATATTCTAAAATAAGGATGGACATAGCAGGAAAATTTGATGAGTTTAAAATTCCACTGTCCATCCAAATGTAGCTGAACTCCATGTTATGCAGAACATATTTTCATCTGATAACAAGAATATAAATGCAGCAAGATTAATAAGAAAATTTAGTGCATAATATAAAATAAAAACTAAAGCGGCAAGAGCTAAGAGTAGATGACACAGTTAACTAGCTTCCATTTTCCACAAATGGAAACTGAAGTTATTTGAGTAGCAAGTCTGTTATACCAGGTATTGAGATTAAATCAGGGCTTCCAACCATTGATCTAAGCCACTGGATTCTGCTCTTGCCTTCTTTACCACCACTATAGATACCTCGAACAGCGAACAAATTTGTGTGGTAGCCCCTTCCTTCAATCTCCAGTTTATCAATTTTAGGAATTCCTAAAAGCAGCAAAAGTTGTCATTTTGCAGACAAGTGATTTAAAATGTAGCGCATCTTATCAGGAGATTCTGAATCTGACTAAAGAACTGGAGAATTAGCTTAGTTGATACTTCGTTTTCAGTAATTAAGTTCTGTATGGTAAAAATCTACACGTAAAAGAATTTCAATAAAACAAGTGCTCCACACCAGCATTATGATGTTCTTCAGGACAAATGTGTTTTATATAAGCAAACAAATATTGTTACTCAGAAAAGGTTGCATAATTATTTGCCACTTGATAAAGTATTTCTAGAGAACTTAGGAGAATGGCATCATGATGAAAAGCAGTTGGCATAAAATACCAGCAGTTACTCATATCTTGCAAGCAAAAAAGGCAACAAGCTTACTGTTGTTATAAGTTCAATATTTTGGGCCCAGTTCCAACTAAAACTAAGTGGCAAGATGATGAAGAAGACCTGGCAATACAGCAGAAGTTTGTGCCGACACAGTATTACTTGATCTTCCGAACACATCTGTGACAGTGCATTCACATTTCAAACTTCGGCCTATATCCTCAAACCGCACTTTATATGAACAAGAAAGCTGAGATGGCAATGGTTCAAAGGACGAATGCTCTCCATCTCCTAATGAATAAAACCTGTTCTCCAAGATTATCATTAAACAATAGATGTGGAAATTTTGGTAAAAGTAACTTAACCTGAATATTACCATTGGTACTTAATCTCTTTCTTGTACTTGTTCCAGACATGCTGCTGAATATCACTTTTAGGAATTAGTTCAACAACTGTAATCATTTCTCCTTCAACTTCCTTTCCTTTAAAAGAAAGCATATCAAATTTTGGAATCTCTGGAGGAAAGCAACAAAATATTTACTATGAGTTGAAGATGAACATAATAAGGGCATAGTTTAAAGAATGCAAACGAAAAAACAATAAAATGTTATGTATGTGCAATAATGTCTGTGCCGAAACATACACAAAAGTTTCAATATAACAATGACAATAGTTTAGACTTTCTAGAATAAATAAGCTGCAAACTAGATACTAACACCAACAGACCCTCACAAAGTCTTTTATGTAAAGATATGAACCATATAATTGCAAGTGCCTATTATTTGAGGCTCTCCCATTCAAGGGGTAGCCTAGTATTATTCTAATGAAATGTGCAAGAAACAACTAAATACTAATACTATTCAGCAATGCTTGATATTAATGTTTCTGAACCACAAAAACATGTGCTTCAATCTTTCATTGACAAGTGCAATTTAACAACTTAAAAATATGTGCAGCATCTAAAGCTGAAAATTAGATATTTGTTAGGTTCTCCATCTAAAAGTTGAGAATTGAGGAAGAGGTCTACCTATTTTTCATAAGGGTAAGGAGAGAGGAGGAATCATCGGTTCGACTTTCCTCTGTGTTGTCGACAAGAAATAGGCCTTCTTCAGCCTTAACCCTTATGTGGCACTAATTAACACACACCACTGGGCTGGTAAAAGATATAAGACTCTCATTGACTCCCCATATAAGGGGTACCATATCCGAATGAATGTGTTGTTCCATTAAAAATTGCATTTGCAACCATGCCAATTTTCACTAGACAGTACGGCACCAGGACATAGCTTCAGGCTATGCCAAAGGTGTCCCAGTTGAACCTTTACTAGCTACAGGCACATGCTTAGTATAGGCCCTCTAATGTCTCTTGCCAGGACAGTACCAAAATGTTTTATGCAAGCAAATTTAAATCCCTTTGTTTCAACTACAAGCCAAAGTTGAAGTTAGCAACTAAGTGTTAGGATCAAGAGCGGCACTAAGAGGGGGGGTGAATTAGTGCAGCGGAAAACTTTCGCGGTTTCAAAAGTCTACGTTTCGATTAGAACCAATTCCGACGAAAATCGTTTCATAAGGAGTTTAACTTGAAAGCATATATGAGTGTAGAGAAGGCAGAAAGAAGGTAATGTAGCTTGCAATAATGAAACATGCACAAATTGAAAAGCAAACCAGAATTTGGAGTGGTTCGGTCTTTATGACCTATAACCACTTTCGGATTCCTCCTCCGTTGAGGTCACCGACGTCCACTAAAGGCCTTCCTTCAATAGGCGAAGACTAATTACCTCTTATAGCGCTTTCTCCTTTTCACAGGTTTAGGAGATAACCCTTACAAGTCTCACACTTCTCTAGAATGATCTCAAAACTTAGAAAGGGAGGAAAACTCTAACACTTGTTTACAACATTTTTACACCCCAACAACTCAAGATTATCTCAATGCTTTCGTACCCTTTCATGCAGAAAAGGGTGGGGTTTTTATAGGCCCCAATGGCTTCAAAAATAGAGCCAAAAAGTGTCTAATCTCGGATTTCCGGGGTCCCGGCGGTACCACCGCTTGACACCTGACACTGGGCGGTACTTCTGCTCAATCTGAGTGGTACTACCGCTCAGTCTGGGCGGTACCACCGCTGGCAGCAATAACTGCTGGCGGTACCACCGCCCAGACCACCTGTGGTGCTGCTTTCCAAGCGGTGCCACCGCTGGCCAGGAATTCAGCAGCTTGGTTGAGCCTTGACTCCGACCCAAACTAGCCCAACTCAAGCCCAGTTGGCCCAGTTGATGGGATTACCTCCTAAATCAACTCTAATTATTGTTCTAACTACGATTAAGGCAAGTATGGTCCGATACGTTGATTCTTCACTCGGCGATCTTTCGGCGAACTCCCGACCAACTCTCGGCTAGTCTTCCAGAGATCTCCCGATGAGCTTTCGACGAGTCTTCCAACGTGCTTCCGGTGATCTCACGATGAACTCTCGGCGAGCTCCCGGTATATCGTCTGAGTCGTCGACTTCGGCCCATCATCTGCTTTACGCCTTACTGCTATCGTAGTTGTTCCTGCACACTTATCTCAACAAATGGATTAGATCAAATAATTTACGAATTGATTTCATCATCAAAATCCGAGATTCAACACTGAGGGCATAAATGTTATCTCAAGCTCAGAGAGGAAATAGTAAGAGTTCCTTTCTAACATGCAACGGTCCATACCGGGGAAGGAAGAGCATGACCAGATTTACTATTTTGGGAAAAATGAACTTCAACAGCACTGGCAGATGGTATTTGTGACTTGCAGAGTAAACAACAGTCTTAGATTAAAAGACACCTTGTCCATTGCACAATTTCATGGCAATGATTACCACTATCAGAGAAGAGAAAACAAATGTATATGCTAAGAGCAAGACTAACTAGAGAATTTGTAGGTTTCACTTCTTCTGTAGTTCATTTCATTAACAGCGAATACGAATCAGACAAGCTCTAGTAATAAGCATCTGAAAATCAGACAACTGTAGTTGCTCCAAAGACAATGGTTTTGACAAAACATAAATATACCTGGGAGAATTACATCAGTTGGTTCTGATAACTTGAGTTCTCCTACAAGTGCATCAAAACGAACAGGAATATAGCTGCCAAGTAACATTTGAAGGTCATTTTTTTTTGTACAAATTCAAAGATTAAACGAAAATATAAAAGGAGAGAATCTGAAGCATACACAGCTAAGTTAAAATAAACAAATTAAAATACATATAAAATGACAAATTAAATCATTAAAAATCTATTCAAGTAACTGGCAATGTGAAGCATGATTGTATATGATTTTTTCCTCCATCAGACCATGCACGTTTATAAATGTGAAGCATGATTGGATATGATTTTTGCATTGTTTCATTTCATGTATCATCCAACCATTCTTTTATTTTTGATGTCTTAATATTGTCAATAGTTTCATTTTGCTCGAGAACAGGCAGATGAATTGTCAGTTATAAACAATTTATATATTGCACTAATAAACACAAAACAAAGGAATTTGCTGAAGGAAATTGAATGGGCCCTCATGTTAGCTTCCTGAACCACGTCTTACTGACATAGGCTTTGCCAATGGGAACACACACTTGCACAAGATAATACAAGTGAAAAGCCTATTTGAAGGTGCTATGACAGTTGACACGTACAATTTTGTGCCATTTATGGCACATCCTGTGGCCAAGAGTCCTGAATTTAGTAAATAGTGACTCAAAAACTAGGCAGGTTGACACACTGATCTGAGTAGGCACCAAGTACAGATGCATAGATTTTCGTTTCACACCACAAGTTCTAAAGTCAAGATTCTTTAACTAGAAAGTGATACTCCCACATAAATGATATCAAAGATACTATACAAGGTTCGAAATTTTGTACCATACCGGTGTATCGAGATTTGCACGGTACGATACGATATGGCATACCGAATGGTATATATATATATTATAAAAAAAATAAAAAATCAATATATAAAAATATAACAATAATATTAAAAATATTAAGAAAAGGCGTACGTAACCTCGGCGACGTCGCCTGCTCCTCTTCTCCTTATCGCCTCGTCTATAGCATTCAGCGAAGAAGGCACGAAGATGTCGAAGGCCGCAAACGTCTCTGGCCTTCGACGACGAAGGCCACAAAGTCGCAGATAAGGCGATGAAGGAGATCGCCTCTTTCGCTGCTCTAGCCGCCACCTCCCCTGATCCCCACGCCTCTAGATCCTCCTCTTTACGACTCTCCTTATCGTTACCTCTTGGATCGGGATCGTTGAGGGAGGGTGACATCGGATCAAGATCGAGAAAGGGCGTGGAAACAAGTTCGCGCCAAGGTTCTCCCGATTCTCCCTCTTCTTCAAACGCCCTCCCCTTCTTCCTTCTTCGACGCTTCTCCCTCAACCTCGTTGCAACCAGACTGATACCGCCCGGTAGCAGGCAGTAATCGACCTGTTTCGAGTGGTAACAATCTGATACAGAGTTATATCGAGTGGACCGCTCGTCACGGGCAGACCGGTACGTATTGCCCGGTACGGGCGGTACGATTCGAAATCGCAAACCTTGATATTATATACCAAGTTAAATCATTATCTATAACAATTGGCACTGATAGTATAATTAGTGACAGCAGTCAATAATATTGTAATAAAATTAATTATAAAGAATAACAAATATATATTAACGTGCAAGAACTTACCCAAATAATAGACGGCAGTTGTAATCTGAATCTTTAACCTCATAAATGGTGGAATTGGCTTCAGTAATAAGAACTATAGTTCCTTCTTTAGTTTCTCTGTACCAACTATACAGGCTTGATCCCTCATACCCACCATAATATTTTCCTTCTCCAGCATATACACCTGAACTGAGCTCTTTTATACATACTTCCGAAACAGAAGGAAGAGCTGCATATTTCAATTATATCCAAAAAATAAGGAAAAAAGGATGCCAAAAAAGAGAATAATAGTCCAAACTATCAAGATGAATGCAAATCAAGACAACCTGCCATGACCACATTACTACTAAAAGCGACTAATGGCTTGCCCAGTTTCCCATCCGTCCGTGTAGGCACCCAGTATAGGGCTAAATAGCAACCAACATCTTCAAATGAGGGTGTGTATGTTCTGCTTGGAGATTTCAATATCCAATTAAAGGTAATCTTTGCTATAAAAGACCCCACATAAGAAACCAAACAGTACAAACATCACTTAAAACAAACAACTCACAAGGTTTCTCCAACAAGAAGAATATCATCAGATGAAGCAGCTTTATTTACAAGTTCTGACTCATCTATCTTCTCTTTGGTTCTGTACCAAATATATTTCCCAGTTCTCTCTTTCCCACCATAGTATGACTTCAGGGGAACAATTTCTTGATCCTCACAGCAGCTTGGTAGGTCAAGCTCAATGCCCTTTGGATCCGCTGTGTAATGGACAAAAAGTGACACTGAGTGACTCAATCATATAATAGTTATTTTTATATTTTATACAAATCACAATAAAGAAAGCATGCTCATTTATTTTTATATTCTATACAAATCAAAATGATAGTTATTTTGATGTTGTGTTGCAGTGCAGTAATTCCATTCTCTCTAAAATTTTTCGGAGCAAAAATATTTTGCTTCCAAAAGTTTGGAAACAAAAATCTGTAATCCATGAGCTATGAGATTTATAATCTCACTTATTAATGCCATATACTTTCTTTATCTCCCATTTAACTTCCCTTTTCAACTTCCTTTTGTTTCCAAAATATTGTAGAAGATTAAAAGGCTAGACAAGGTCTTGAAAAGGGGGGCATATGCTCATTACAGTAGTTAGAAAAACTGTGCAATGCATTGACACATGATACGATGGGATGTACCAACAAACCGATATGTACCGCCCAGATCGATCGCTTGTCAAACTAGTATATACCGCTCGTACCGAGCAGTATGCCGTGGCACGATGAATCTTGGTGCAATGCATAGTGCATAGGATCACCAAAGAATTAATGAATATTCAGTACTATGAGAAATTAGTTTAATTTATCCAACAGAGGATCTATTTACTGCTACTATTAAATTTTAACAATGTCCAAGCTAATGAACTTAAGTTTTTAACAAATATTTGATTTGTGTCTGATCCATATTTATACGGTTATAAAATTAATCCATTGATTTCCAATACTAAAGTATTTTCACCATGCACCTATGCTGGCCACACATACACTTATACGTGGCTGGTTCTGTATATGCATAATGTGCAGCACAGACGTGCTTTAGGACAAATTCATGCTGGCAAGGTGTCAAGTGGATGACAATGCCACAGTTACATATATAGCATGTCTGCAGCAGAGACTCCACAGCATGCCAAATTGGTGCAAGCACAGTATCGAGAACAGGATGTTTGATAATTTAATTAGCAATGTAGATGGACATGATTGAATTAATTAATTTCAATGCAAATAGGCAATTACCAGGAACTATGATATCTGAAATAATGCTCTTTGGAGATCCTCTTGCTCCATCCTTCCTTACAGGTGTATAGACAAGCTCAATGCATGCACCAACATCATCGATACTCAAATCAAGGTAATCTGGAGAAGTTGTTTCATGATTATCCCATATCAAGTCTTGTGACATTTTAAAAGATGAAAATTGCTTAGAAATTTTATGAGCGCACCATTAGCACTAATTCTATCCTTTGCACCATTATCCTTCACCCTAAACCATTCATGTATGCAGGTCCCTCTTTTACTGAAGTAAATAGGCAATTAGTCATCAGACTGACAAAAACATTCATTGAAAGTTGATCATCATTAAAGTGGTCTCACCCTCCATTATACTCAGCGATAAAACTCAAGCTGCTTCCTTCAATAATTGATCCAAGAAATTCAAGTGATCGACAAGATGGTGGTCCTACAAAAGAAATTTGGTGGAATAAGTCCTTACTAGAATATCTATCAAAAATATGAAGCAAATGGCAAACTTAGCTAGAATGTTTGATTCTTCCAAGTCTCAAGGTCTAAAGAGTAATATTCCAATGTAAAATCAGGGCATGTAGAAATTTGTATCTCAAGAAACAATACATGCTTGATATTGCAAGAAGAGACATACCAGGAACAATGGGACCAATACATTCTGAAAGAACTGTAGGACCATGAGCACAGTCACTTCGAACCGGTTCACATGAAACAGACACTAGAAAGCCAATATCATTGACTCTTAGGGTATATGATGTAGTTGTAGCACTTTTGATTTCATGCTGAATACCATCAGGACTCGTCTGAAAAATGGATCATAAAACTTAATTAACATGAAAGAGCTTAATGTTAAAATGAACTGGACAACCAGAAGTCAGAAATAGCTATTGGAATTTTGCAAAAATTAGAAAGAACAGACAAAAACTGGCAACCCCCACTGACCAGGAACCAACGGAAGACAGAATCACCTTCTTCTCCACCCCAATATCTTTTGTCAGCACACAATGTGTTTCCTTCAACAGCCTTGCCAATTATCCATAGCGAAAGCACTCTTGGACTTCCTGTTGGTTAAACAGTTAGTACAAGGGGCATTGTTTTCTATAATTATTTGGTTTACAAATAGATCTGTTTGTTGCACGCAAGGAAAAAAATACAACTTTCAGACGGGTACTTCATTTTTTAGAAGAATGTCTACAACTGCTAAATATTTTTTCAAGATACAAAGCAACTAAAAAAAATATTATAATAAACACTTATCCTTTTTTTCTTTATTCTGCAACTAAATGCTCAGCCGCACATTTGCTATGACTAAGGTTTTGCTAGTTCAAATGAGATATTGGTATATTTATTTCTTTGGCTTGGATAAGATGAACTATTTACTTCTACCATGCTTTTTAGATTATACTCAATATACAAAAGAACATCCATAAGGATTATGTCTACAAAAATGCTTAGGTATGTCGCGTCACAATTAAAATTCATAAAATCAAAGGAAATATATACACCTGGACGAACTTGTTCTTGTCCTAAGAAAGTTCTTGGCTCACCAATGATTCCATCATCTCTCACAGGAGTGAATTTAATAGAAACATATTTGCCAATAGCATCTTTTGTAATCCGATACTGAAGCAATCCTGATGCCTCTGGTATTAACACGCCTTTACTGGTTTCATTCTGCAACATCCAAAAGTCACAAACTTTTTGCTAAAATAGAAAGTGACACCCAGGCAATTTAACAAAGGCTAAATAAAACTGATCTGAATCAGATTATTGGTCACAGCCATTACAACATGAAATTTTAACAAGAAACAGAAGAAGACATACTTCATGGAGATACCAATTGAAGATACTTTTACCCTCATGGCCCCCAATATAACTATATGATGTTGTCAACATCTCACCCTCAGAAAAAACACCAGTTACAGACAGAAAATTTAGGCTTGGTGGAAGAGCTGCAAAAGAAATGTAAGTTCAATTCAAAGTTTCAAACTGCAAAGATAGCAACTAACATTTCTGGACTCAGATATGAAATTTTCAGCTCCATGCTACAGCAGATAAAACTAGATTCAATGGACTGAGACATTGACACATTTATTTTAAAAGCAAAGCAGTTGAAGTTCGATACTGAACCTACACACCAATTGAGGGATAAGAAAATATGAATTAAGTTTAAATTCTTGTTAATGGTACTTGTCCACCTCAATGCTCAATTAACAGTCAACGTCAGGTTTTCATGTCTCAGGTAAACTAATTTTATTTTGAATAGTAATACCAATGAGCCATATGTTCACTAGCCAGAATCCTTATTCGTACGATATGGTTTTCCTCAAGCATCTGGTCCAAAATCCACTATACGTGAGTATCATCTTCATTGTTTTAGAAAATGATTCGAGCACCCGCCAAGACACTTAGAACACAGGGCATTGAGTTTCTTCAACAATTATTGCTTTAGGTGGCTGGATACTAAACAAATTCTTAATATCTTCGATTGCAACTAATCAACCTGGCTCGGTAGTCACTTATGTAATGTAAGTGGATCGCGCAGTGGCAATTTCTTTAATGGGCTGTGTACTTGTTAACTTATTTTCATATAATCTATAAGATTCCCAGGCATCCCAATACCTATTGATGGCAATCAGATGGCCAAGAACAAATGGTGGTGAACTTGAACTATCAGTAAGGTAAAGGATAGTCTTCTTGAACTTTTTTTATTCCGTAAGTTTCCTACAATGCCAACAGCTTTTGTTGTTGCCTCAGCTAGAGATGACAAAGATGACTGCTCTTATAGTGCAAGTCCAGTAGTTGCAGTGGCTGCAAAAGAACTAGTTATTGCTTGCATCTGCTGCTATTGATTAGATGACCTCAATCAAACAGCTATATAGATGCCCACCCAGAGTCTAAATGGTCAATGGCACTTGGCCACTCATTTGGCGCACCTATGTCTTTCTTATACATTGATCTTCTTAGCAACTGCTAGCAAAAACCCTTCCCTTACAAATCTAGCACACCCCCCAATCCTCATTATCAATGCCTACTTGCTCTCTCTCTCTCTCTCTGTCTCCCTCCCTCCCTGCCTTGTTGACATCTCAGTGCATGTTGCCACCACCTTTCCAGCCTCATCAATTATTTCATTGATGAATCTAGTTTCCATCTCACCATAAGCATACAAATGATCTAGAAGAATCCCTTACCCCAACGTACTTCCAGTGACCCTTATTTGCTCCCAAATTCTTTGTTGCATCTCGCATCTTCAAGTTTACCCTAATGCCACACCAAAAT
Organism: Musa acuminata AAA Group; assembly: GCF_036884655.1. NCBI lineage: Eukaryota > Viridiplantae > Streptophyta > Magnoliopsida > Zingiberales > Musaceae > Musa > Musa acuminata. The sequence goes on from NC_088354.1 coordinate 37,961,225, forward strand.
TTCAAAAACCTTAAAGAAATTACTTAACTAATATAACTGCAGTCCAATGTGAGCCACAGGAGCCAGTGCATATTCCTCTAAAATAAATTTTAATAGGTTACAATTGTGGTGTTTATATCAAAACCTTCATGCCTCAAACTTTTTTATAAAATTTTGATATCGTGTGAAATTGTAGAAGTCTAAAGACAATAAACAAATGGAGGAGTTTGACCCAGGATAGGGTCTGAAACAAATGGCAGCAGTACCAACAAATGCTAAACAAAAAGTCTTCAAATAGAACTCCAAGTCAGAAGTTTCTCTTTAAGGTAAAATATATCGAAACAATAATGTCATTTTTAGGTATCATAATAGGTGATGAAGAAAATCCATGTCATTTAGTGGCATTAACTAATTTTACTTTTTTAACTAAATTGAAGACAAAACATCCAGGGCATCAGCATCATGCTTTTGAGATTGCAGTCATCACTCAGTAATTTTTTTCATATCTTTAAGAAGACACTAAATTTGGAAGTCTATTACTAGAATAGTCTGACCTTCACAGCATTCCTGGGTAAGTTGAAGATGGAGAAAAACCAAGTCTTTAGTGGCCTAAACTATTCTATTTTTTAAACTATAATTAATGATAGGGCATCCAGTGCCATGGTTGTGAAATTGCAATCATCACAGTAATTTCTTCATATTTAAAGATAGATTAGATATGGATATACTGAGAAAATTCTGATCTTCATGGCCTCGGTAAGCAAAATGGTCCTTTGCTTGTGACAAATCAAGTGTTCAAGAGAATCAAGCAATCAGAGAGACCAACATAACTTACCCTCAACTACTTTTCCCGATATAGCATATGTTGGTTCACCAGCTTCACCATCAGGGGCCATAGGAGTGAATTTCACAACAATGTAGTGCCCAACAGCACCAAGTGGAATACGAAATGCCTATAAAAAGATCAGCATAAGTGATAGTTTATATGAATAACAGAATAGCAGATCATAAACTTTGATAAAGTAAACAACTTAGCCTCATTGAAAATATACTTTAAGATATCTCACTTTTGCAACTTTGGAGGCACTAACTGCTTCAAGACAATTTTCACCTTCCAATTTCTGGGAAGTTGTTCTGAACCATTGAACTCTACTAAATCCCTCAGTTCCCCCATTAACAACAGCACTAACAGTCACCTTGCTTCCTTCTCTAATATCTCCAACAATCTTCAAATTGGTAACCCTTGGAGGGGCTGCAGGAGAGAGTGATACAATGTGAGGTGAGAAACTGATATGAAGAAGCTAACAAGTTTATCAACACATTTAACAAATATAATGTTTGGTTTGCAGTTTCATCCAAACTGATATGACGACTGCCCCCATTTCGGAAGGTCCGGTCTGGTGCATCTAAAAAAAACATTAGGGCTCATGAAGGAAGTCACTAGCCCTCTTCTCCTCCTCCGCGAACCAGGTTCTGTCAATCCTCCTCCCCATGCCGCCTATCCACCTGCCAACCCACCACACACCACCCATCTCTTTGCCAGTATGCCACCTCCTCCTTTTTCCTTCTTCTTCCTCCAATGCCTCTTTTTTCTCTTCTTCCACTTCTTTATCTTCCTTTTTCCTCCCATCCTCTCCCTCCTCCAACAGAGTGTCTGTACATACCGACGTACTGAGTGTCGGTATGCCAGTATCGGTATTCGGTAGTATGTACTGGTCTGGCCTAGGAACGGCATGATGGTCTGGTACAAGATTGCATTCCTTGGTTTTTATCATACCTTGCTTTACAATTTCTGAAGTGGCAGATGATGATTGTCCCTCCTGGCCTGGAAAATGACAGAAAATAAACCTAAAAAAATTAATATAGTTTCATTAACTAAAATAATCATGTTGCAGGAGAATAATACATTAACATACCTTCAAAGTTAACAGGAATATATACAAAGACTAAGCATCTCCCAATATCCTCTTTGGTCAAGGAATACTCATTGGTACCAGAAGATGCTAGTTCAGAAATGCTGTCCAATTCAAACCAAACAGAATATAAAATTGCTGGCTAAAAATAAAGCTTCAAAGAAGTAGTTCAAGCTTGATAGTTCATTTGTTGGCGCTAACTAGGATTACAGAACCGTTCAACTGAAACTATTAGTGAAATGTGTATTATTTAATGGCACACTACAACTTACAAGCTTAATTAGTATTTTGCATGGGTTAGAAAACAACACAGCTTTGCCACAGGTCAGAGGACTGATATATTGCATGCATGAGAAAAGGTGTAGTTAACTATAGATTTAGCAGGACATGACACAAAAGTACTAAATTCTAACAAATATAAGGTTAACAATGAGCAAACACAGTTATAGAGATACATGTAGTGCTGCTAAAGTACGTATTAAATGGCCATATCAACGTATTTTTCTAATCACATTTAGTGCCACCAGGATTGATGAAATGAAACTACGCACTTAATAAACAATATAAGGTGTCCTGGTTAATGCAAGAAGTTACGGTCACTAGTACAATATATGTTCTTCATGCATAATGCTTAAACTACAACCTATATTCTTTTTTGTCACAAGCAGTCACAAAAAGGCGAAGCTGAAACTGTAGGTTTAACAATAAAGATAAGATGCCCTCATAAATTGCAGGAAGTTCAGAATATGAGTTTGTAAAATATATGGCTCTTCATGCATCTTCTTTTATAGAAACATTTCCCATATTAACTATTTACATGATGATTGGCTCCTAAGTTGAAGAATGGTTCATATTTTTGTAATGTCTTGTATCACAATAGTAAAATTTATGAAATGATAAACAGGTAACACATCATGCGGATAGTGGACTACCATAAAGTAGTACCAGCTAAAACCATGTCGTATGCAGCAAACTGCTACTACGGAAGAATATCAACCATATGCAGGGCATTGGCATCAATACAGTAATATAACCGATAATTATAACTGGACATGAGTAAACTGGTAGCTAAGGGAAATGAATAACGACAAGCTACACAAGTGAAAATATTTATACTAATTGGATATGCATTCGCAATGAGTTCCTTTTCTCACCCAAATGGTTAGCATCCAGTCAGAACCCTATTCTATCGCAACTGTACAACACATTTTCAACAGCACCAGTGGTGGTCCATAACAGATGGGTGATGTGATTACCCATCTTTTTTGTGTGGGTGGTTTCTTTGAATGAGGCATTAAGTTTCACTATTCTTCTGCATAATTGACTTGTATAAGAATCTCTTTATTTACTCAAAGCAAAATCAGTGAATGATTTAAGTAGGAAGAAAATCGATCAGCTCAAATATTCCATTATTCTTGGCTTCCAGAATGTATGTTAAGAACACAAATTATCCAAAACAAGGTAATACCTTGGTTACAAATGTCAAAATGAAAAGTAATTGGTTAATCCTTCTTCAAGAAAGAAAAATATGCAAATTTAAAGGTTAAAAAAAAGCAAAAAAATACCTTGAATCTTTACTCTCTCTTAACCACTTGAACTTGCTAGGCCCTTCTTTTCCTCCGAAATATTCTCCAACACCTTTTAATGTATTTCCTTCAACGGCATCTCCTAGAACCCACACATTATTGACCAATGGGGCAGCTGAAAACAAACGAGAAGCGGTTACACATAGTCAGCCCTGCAGAAATAAAATTTTAATAGTTGAATCATTTAAATCCACTGACAAACATCATTTCAGACAATCAAGTGTGTACTAATAATTATAACATACAATACTGTGATGATATGTTTATCATAAATTGAAGATTTTTCTATAAATCAAGAAAACCATAAGAAAACAAAAAGGCAATATAATACTGAAAAGGTATCTTAATTGTTAACCATAATTATAGGTTCTTTCATACATCGACTATCCCTTGTAACAGGAACCTAGCAAGCAGACAACCACTGCAATTGCAGGTTATGCAAATGTGAAAAAATATATGCTGGTACACATAACTTAGGACAACATGCTATCAACTGCTACTAGCAAGTAGCTTATTTTCCCGGCCATAAGCAAAACAAATATATAAAACTATAACTCCAACAACTCAATGGTGTATAATGACAAATAACAAAATATGACAATATTGCACTCTATGCTATCAGTCCACTAATATATAATCACAATTCACAAACAGAACAGAAGGCAAAAGAAAAAAAAAAACTCAGGAACACATATAGCAATCAATACCTGCTTTTATAAAGTCAGTCATTGCAGACTGTGGTTCTCCCTTGACACCAGCTTCTGTAACTGGAGTGTACATGAAAATCAAAATCGAATCAATGTCATCTACAGTTAACTTGTACTCCTCATCTTCAGCTCCCACTATTACAACAGGGCTGCTGTTCCATCTTCGCCTCAACCAGCTGTTCAGTAAGCTCGAGAATAAGTTTTTCAGTGTAAGTTGCATTCATGGACACGTGAGAAATGAGAATGATGATTGAGGCACTGTAACAACCTAATTGTTGATAGTACTGTAGACTACGCACCTTGTTACACATTTACCTGGGGTTCCACCACACCATGCAACCTCAGCAGAACCTCTTATTACATTTCCCTCCACAAGCTCACCATGCACGGTCAAATTTAAAACTTTAGGATATCTGGTTCCTAACCAAGGAATTGCAATTAGAGGAATCACGAGTCATGACTACAGCATGTGACAACAAAAGAAAACCATGAAATTATTAATAAAATTAACATGTTAATCTCACACATAGCTTCCTTCAGGAACTAAAAATTCATGATACAAGAAGATTGTCTCCTATTACTGACTCCATAAGAACTTCATAAATCATAAAGCAAAAGAAAATTTAAGCGGCATCAATAGTAGCCATACCATAAATTGCATGCACTTTTGGAATAGCACTTTGAAGGAATGATATCACCCACAACAGTCTAAAAAGATTACCTTGAAGGAATTACGGGAAGTGGCATTTGAAGATCTTCGATAAGATGTCTCTACAACCTTAAATTTTGAAAAAGAATTTTTTTTTGGCAAACTCAAATATAATCAGGACTTTGTATTTGTCATCTTAAGAAATTGATCTTTTTGTAAATTACCCTAATATCATCAAGTGGTAGCCACTTATACTTGTCTATAACCAATACCCAGAAAACCAGAGCTTAGAATAATCTCATTTTCCTTGCATCCCCTCATACATTCAAATGCTTTTCAGTCTCCAGCAAACCAACAGTGGTATATTCTTGCAGAATTTTGTTCCACTGGAGGGCAAATAGCCAAAAACCCTCAGGATGATGCATGGGTTTACACTTTTTTTTGGTCTAAGGGTCTAATGAGACTTGTAACTATTCAAACATCAGCAAGAAAAAGACTCGTCATCTGTATTCATCTCAACAGCAAATTGGCTTCTAACTGAAACAATAGACCAAACCTAAAATTTATTCTCAAGTCTCATGAGTACTGAATGATAAACCAAAGATGTTTTTCGAACTTTCTTTCACAGAATGACATCAAGGAGTTTTAATATTTTAATTCAAAAATGATCATAAACATCCATGACCAGATCACACAATGTTATATTTCCCCTTTTGCACTGTGAGTCTGCATAAATCTCGTTTGTTAGCTCAATTATAAATTTAGCCAAATTATAAATTGAAACTTATTAAGCCAAATTATAATGGAACTAAACTGGGGGTGTTTAATGTTAAGCCAGATTATAAATTGAAACATATTTAATTGTCCTTTCACCAGTTGTTAAGAAAGAACTTTGACACAACCAAGAGGTTGAAGGCCTTTCAACTCCCAATCCTGCAGGAATTGTTATGTAGCTGTCATTTCATACAGATGCACTCATAAGCAACAGAAAATCTGTCACCCTCCTTATCCAAATACAAGTAGGAAAAATCGCTGTAAACAATTCGGTCAAATCATCATGGAACAGACTCAACTGTTGTTCCAGCAATTATTAAAAGAACTGCAGCACAGCCAAACAAGCAAAGGCTTCATGACTTTTTCTCATAGGAACTGATATTATAACTGTCATTTAGTCTCATTATCTGGCACTCAAATTTTTTCGGTATTGTAGCAACATCAGATGGTTGCATGTTTCTTTATATGCAACAAAAGGGTCCGTGTTTACTCTTAATAATTATCTTGATATGTTAAAGATTTCAAAAATGCAAACTTTGCAAAAAAGAACTTTCTTTCCCTGTATACCATCTTTTTGTTTGCAACATATATAACCATGTATCAGGTATGGAATCCATATATCCAGTTGTATAGAAGGCAAAAGATTGTATCTACAAATTAATAAAATTCAAAAGTTCAGTCAATCACCTCATATTTAAAACCATGTATATCTTCAATGTGTTATACACACAAGTAGAGAACAAACGTGAATTAGCATACTAACTTTCTACTTAGGGGAAGCTATAGAAATGTTTAACTAATGTGACATTTCACAAGAGATGTACCTGGGGCAACAACTGATGATACAGCAAAAACACAAGGGTACTCAACATCATTGAGAATTGGAGTGCATTCGACCTTCAGAAATTTGCCAACATCATCGTGTTTTGGCCAGTAAACCTTATTGTTTGCAGGCGACAAATGATTAACATACTGGAACTCAAGAGAAACATCAACAAAACTCATAGGCAAGTACCACTGTACCTCGCCTACAGCATCTGCAATAGGTAAAAAGCTAGAGAGTATTCTTTCTCCTATAAGCCATTGGAACTTAAGGACAAGCTCAGAGTCGCTGCTTAAGTTTACAAAGTTAAAGTGGCAGCAGCAGATATCTTCTTCAAATGGCTGATCAACTGAGGTTCGTTTAAGCATGTAGCCATGAGGAATGTTATCCTTCCATTTTTCAACTAGGAATGAAAATGTTGACTCTGTCCAAAACATAAAGCTGTAATAGTTAACAACTTTACAAAGATGAATGATGACACTTGACACTACGAAGAAAACACTAATCATATGAAGTATTATAAAGGATTGCATATGTTGCATAGGAAAATAAACACAAACAATACTCTGAGGCCATGCATTCTTATGGGTTTGTTGGATTAGTAGTGGATATTCTGACTGTAACAAGATGTTGCATTGCATATAAGATGTATAGCCTAGATAATGGCAGTTCCATGAATTACTATGTCAAGTCGCAGATTCTACAAGCATCCTAGTACAGTGCTTTTCTTTTATTCGAATGAAGATTTCTGACTTTCAACGGATTTAATCAATCTTAACGTTGTAATTTTCAGCAGATAAACCATCAAAATTTCTGTCTGACAAACTACTACAACTGTGGTATGAATTCACAAAAGATTATGGTTCTAGGACTCATGCTTTACTATTTATGCTCTTACAACAAAAACAAACTTATCAGAAATCTGGTCCATAATATCCAGGAATGAGAAGCAGAGAACTTGAAGATATGTCATTCCATGCGACATCCAGCATAAGTTGGTTGCTGCTTGAAACTAACCTCAATCCATTGAAACTAACCTCAATCCATTGGCGACCACGCCAGCTGAAGAGGACCAATCACAGACAAAAGTCATAGAGCTGTATCTGAAACCAATTTCAAGAGGCTTAAAGAAACAACCAAGGATGTCGAGACCAAAATATTGGATCAAGTGAGAAGGCGGGCAAGGAAGAGACACAAGAAGAAGAGTTGGGATACAGCAAAAAGTCAAAGAAACAGATTGACATTTTTAAAGTCAACCAGTTCATCCTGTGGCAAGCCATCGAATGACACAGTCCCAGGACAGGCCAGTATAAACTTATGTGTCCACACGATGGTTAAAATTTCTAGCCAACAGGCTTCCATTCACCAGTAAAGACAAGAAGATAAGCATTCTTTCCAGTATTCAAAACAATCCACCTAAACCTGATAATGCAAACAACAACCAATAGCAATTTAAAATCATGTTAAAGCACAACAATAAAAATAAAAACAATAGCCGATATAATAAGAATTGAAACTAAGCTATATGAAATATTGTTTGCACAACTAGTGCAGTATAACAAGTTGCAAAAGTCAAGAAGGTGACTACATTTAAAAATCCGGAACTCTTAAGGCAGACCTTCAGCAAGATCTGGCCGGCAAAATTCCCATCCACCTCTGATGCACAAAGCTGTATGACCAGGGTATAGCTTTGCAATTTCCAGTTCTCGAGGTGAAAGATCTGCAATGTTCTATTAGTGTAAGAGTAGATAGATCAACCAAAACAAGTAACTTTCATTTTCAATTAATGCTAATCCACTCAAACCATAATCTCTACTTTCTAATGATTTAACAAATTTACAAACATGATATTGATCAATCATGCATCAACAATCAGGCTCTTACAATTGAAAAGTTAAACAGGCAATCAACAGCCAAAATCCTGAGCTTTTTATGCCAGACAGCATCTGAAGGCTAATATGGACAGCTCTAGAAATCCAGAATATATCCCATGCCTAACCATTAGATTCGGGCGATCATAAAATCAACCATGCATAATTGCATCATGTTTAAACAAAATTGTCATAGGTTTTGGCTAAGATCAAACATAAAGGAAGTAATGCAAAACAAAAAGGAAGCAGATACTAATTTGACAAGCTACAGAAAAGACCAAGAAAAATATGCCATATAAAGATTAAAGAACATGGAAGATACCACGGTCATTAAACTTCTTTAATGTAGGACCAATAAGCAATACCAAAGCTGCTTCTAAGTGAGGCATCTTTAATATAGGATTTTCCTCCACACGCAGATGCTGCATATAGCATTTGGAAACTTCACATAAGTTGCTGTTACTAATGGGACAAAGAACTGTTTCAGAATGTGAAAAAGGAAATGTAAGATGTTCTAAAAGATTGGCACCTAAAGACAAATTAATAGGTAGCACCAAATATTTTGGTATCTTAAACAAACCACATGAGATAATACCAACATATAAGATTCATTTAGCATGATGCAGTAGCCCATTCAAATGTTTGAGAAACTAAAGGTATCACATGTACCAGAAGAAATAAAGTAAATTCATCATCTTTAAGCACATTTGGAAATTATTTTTCAAAGAAGATAATGATTTGCTTGTGAAGAAATTTTGAGTTTGCATAAGACATGTCCAAATGCAGTTAAAACTATGTCAAATGCCGAATGGGTTTCTGTTTCTATACAAACCATCAGTATTCCAAAAACTAATATGCATTCACTTCATTGCATATTTACCTAAGGTTTTTTTCAGAAATATGCTAAATATGACTAAGCTTCTCACAAATAACACATCAATTCCCTAAAACCCCGTTTGATGTTTAGAGAAAACCACACAACTTATTTTAACAACCAATAGAATTAACACAACTATATTAATGAAATGTTCAGTTAGATGAAACAGAACAACTATTTTGTATGTGAAAATAAATGATAAAACCCAGCGTCTATAAGATACTACTACTTCAAGTTTGCCCAAAAAGAGAACTATAGTGCATTGTAAACCCAGAGTAAAAGCTAAAGACCTTTCTCTTTTTTTCTTTTCCACTCTGATAGAGCAGGAAAAACAAAGAAATACTAAGTTTGGTAAATGAATGGAAAAGCCTGACCTCAAGAAGTGGTAAATACGGAAACCCCTTCAAAGTTGATATCTTATTTTTGCTAGCTGCTAATACCTGAACAAATATCCAAACAAAGAACAGTGACTGAGTTAAAAAAAACAAAATCATTAGTTGTATAAGTTGAAACTAGCTGACCTGCAGCCGAGGTTGGCCAGACATGGAAAGTGACTTTAATCTGTTTTGAGCAACAGAGAGAAACTGGAAATAAGAAAGGTCACCTTAGGTTTGTGAGAGACAAGAAAGCACATATTATTGAAAAATAAAACGTATTCTCCAATTTAGGATTATGATGATAACAACAGACCTCCAGATTTGGAAGTTGAGGAAGGGTAACCAGAGATGTTATTTGATTTCCAGCAAGATAAAGTTGCTGAAGTAATAAGGCATACATCATTCTTAGTTGCAGAGTATAGTCCAAGAGCTTTCATATCGAGATATGTACTATTGTCAATGAAAAACCCATATAAGCCCATATACACACCTGGAGGCCTTTGCAATTTCCAAGAGGCTCAAAACCAAGCCCTTTGAAATCATTGAAACTCAGATCAAGCACCTACAAGGTGGAATTTACTGGCTCATTAATATAACACTGAGATGGTGTGGGTCAAGACAAACATATGAAAGGTAACCCCCTGTCAGTTTAACAAATAAAATGACATTCTGGCAATATAAACCAAGATATTATACCTTCAACCTCTTTAAAATTTCAATACCCTCCACAGATGATAGAAGATTGTCCCTGAGATAAACAAACTACAAAGTAGGAATATTACTACATGTAGAAACATATCATTTTTCATAGAATTTTTAGTGCACATAGAAAGAAAAGTAAGGCCATGATAAATCTACCAGTGAAACCATATTTGGTACAAGAAAAAGGGACTCTCACAATATTCAATGAAATTTGCAACCATGAATTTTGTAATCACCAATCATGCAGACATTTACCAGCACAAAATAGATCACTGATCACAACAGAAAGCTGGCATTAGTTGCAAGGCACTGAAACATTAACATATGATCAATTCTTAGCAAATTTGTACCACAAGAAAGGTTTGCAACTCTCAAGCATGTGTAATTGTATACGTGAGGCCGTGAGCCACCAGTATCAATGAATGTGTAACTATATGCCCCAGCTACCAATATCATTATCTGCAAAACATACCTAATCAACTAGTCCACAGTGACTTTAAGCCCATTCTTAGTCCATTAAGCTACCAGTCAGTCTGGTACCAAGATCATAGACAGCTTCAGCAAAGACAAGATAATAATTGTATAAAGAAACAAAAGTATTTCATGTGTGATAACTTGGGTACCTTGTTCCATGGGTCAAGGTCAATTTTCAAATTCTAAAAATGCAAGTTCTGGAGACAATATTCAGTTACCAATATTCCCCAATAATTATAACCCTCTCAATTTACCACATCTCTTGCACCAAACTTACATCTTTGCATATTGTCCCAATTCCTCGTCCTTCAAGATAATCTTTAAATAGATACAAAGTGATGGTATTTTCCAGAAACAAAGATTACCAGTTCAAAGTCTTTCATGGCAATTATGTTTTACACTTTTAACTTATCATAAGAACGTGTGCTATAACTGGAACCTTCTTATTCTTTCCAAAATATTCCATTTTAACCCTTGGATCTAATTCATGAGTACGATCATTATTTTTGTACCAGTCCAGAAGTCAAGAGAAGAAAGCCCTAAAACTTACCATCGGGTGATTAATAATTTTGTGCTATATTGCCTTCTTCAACCTTCCACTTTTGATATAATATATCACCCGTCTCATTAGACAAGTTCAGATTCTGCATTTGATGAAAATTTACATTACATTGTGCAGAATTCTACCACATCCTTATTAATCACCATAAGCTTGGACTTATCTCCAACGAGCCACCCAGTGGTCAACCATAGGTTGACAGGCTGGTTTAGAGGAGAGAGGCACATGTTAAAAAACCCGAAATAGTTGGCACTTATTGTGCATACATGTTAAACAAGTGGACTTCACATTAGTTCAACAATTTGTCTTCTCCCACTGCATCTCTCATCCATACACTTATTTTTTCTTGTATGGTCAGATGCCAGCTTAAGGTTGCAAACAGAATATAACATCTTTTCCCATGATAACTCAGTAATTAAACTTCACCCAAAAGAAATAGATAGGCAGTTACATGAGCAGGAAAGCACAAGAGTTTCCAAAGAAGTTCCACTCAATTAGTTTAGTATGCAAGGCCTCACACAAACATTCTTTTATTTATTTATTTCAAAGCATCATTACCAACACTTAATGTATTTAACATAAAGAACACTTTTTATTCAAGGGAACTAGGTGATTACTCAAGGCAGGCTTCTTTATTCTCAAAACAAAGGAACAAAAACAACGATGGTTCCAAAATTCTCAAACTAAAAAAGAAATAAATAAGAAAATGATTGGTTCCAATATATCTCCACAGAAAGTAAAGTCGTCATTCTTCATTCAAAATAGTATTAGTTTGTGTCTGGACTAAAATTAAATTGGACACTGGATCCATAATGACAATTACCTCTAGTATTGGTGACAAAGTCAAGGCATTAAGACTGCGAACCCTGTGTCCTCTTAAATCAAGCCGCTGAAAATAAATTAAAAAATCAATAAAAATACCGGTGAGACAAAAGATGGATTGCATTGCTTAGCTAGATGGATCCAAATTTTGAATTATTCTCTAGGACTAATAACCCAGAATAAACTACAAAGAAAAAAGAATTATATCGTAATATAACAATCCAACACACAAGTGACTTCATCACTTACCATTTCGACCCCTGCTTTGACATCCACCTGAGAAAGCATCATGAAGCGAGAATCACAACTCTCTGGAGTCAAAGTCTTCTTTCGGCCTGATAAAGAGGAACCCCTATCGATAGATGCAGACATTGATCCCAACTTAAAGCTGCTTGTAACTGAAGGTGAACGTCCTGAGGGAGACGACACGTTTGAATCCACTTTTCTTAGACTACTGCAGCCATTGGGACTGTCCACTGAAGATGTGGTAAACCTTCTCAAAGAAGAAACTGTTGATGGTTTCACGAGTGGCTTCAGTGTCAAATCTGCCTCAGTACTGTCAGACTTAGATGATAACCGAGACACAGGAGATGACTTCAATGTCTCTGAACGTGCTACAGCGGAAGGTACCTTTGGGATCACAGAAGGCAGTAATGAAAGTCTGCTTTCAAGGCTTCTTCTCTTCTCATGTTCAGTAACCGAAGAAGCTTTCTTTTTACCATCAATAGACGTTCCATTTTCCTGCCGTTTTGTAGCTGAAGATGGCAGCTTCAGTGCAATGCAACCGGTGCTATTTCTCCTCTGCCATGAAGCGGCATTCAAGCTCCCAGCAGACTTCGTTAAAGTGGATTTAGACCTTCTGGCACGCAAACCTGTTTGATCAGCTCCTTCTGTCCGCTTCTTGATGGAAGAAACGGTACTGGAGATTCTAGCAGTTGGTGTTCTTCCGCTGGGTTTTACCATTTTCGATGATTTCTTCAAGACCTCAACAGCTGTCGATTGTTCAGAGGCAGTCGATGATTGAGGCTTTTTGACCGGATCCTCGAGGTGAATCTCTAAATGCGGCTCCATTTCCACAGAAATGTTTATGGGTTTGACGTCTGAATCGAAGCTCAGACAATTCAACCACCCAAAAATACCATTTCGAAGTATTCCGCGCACGAATTTAAGTGAATGACCTCAGTCTACCTCAAGCAACAAACAAACATAGCAGGCACGCTTATCTTCTATACAATTTCCTCGTGAAACACCACGAAATCAAGAAAAGGAACTCAAGAAGCTAGCCTTCCGATCTCTGCCTCAAAGAAAGACAGAACACCGGGATTTCTCTTCAATTCGAGTAAAACCAGTTAAATACAAGAAAAAACCAGGCGTTAATCTCACGCAGTTCGACAAGAAGAGAAAAGAACTCCGATCTTGGCTCTCAAACTACACCAAAAGCCAAGAAACCGACCGAAAACTCAAAACCCACCAAGAAAACGTACTAGACTCCAAGGAAGACCACACTCTCCGCGATCTTGAGAGAATGCAGGTTCTAGATGAAAGGTTCCACACACCCTGCATCGATCTCCGCGAAGTAAAAGAATAAAGAAAAGCACAGAAATCGAACAAGAAGACACAGGACTTCAATCCAGTGAGCAGGATCTCACCTCGAACACTCGGGAATGCGTCGCCAAGAGCAACCCTCTTCTCTGCCGACATATGTAGTCAGAGAATACCAAGAGAGAACGAGGGTACGACGAACAAGATTCGAGCGGAAGCGTCGCAGCCTAACAACTAACAACAAACCAAAGAAAAGTTAAAGAAACGGTACAAATTAGGCTATCAAAATCCCGCTAAACTTTTGATCGGTTCGCGTTTAAAGTTCGTAGAAAGAAGAGGAGGGAGTTGATTTGACCAAATTGCCCTCCCCATGTCGGTAATTAACTTAGGGCACCGCCCCACGGTGCAAGTAACAGTTCTTGCAGTTCCAGTTAGTGGTCCCCACGTGTCCTCCCTCGAACGAAACCATCCTATTTACCGCGGTGCCTCGCCCAACGCGGTGACAAGATACGACCCACGACCCGGCAAAAGCCCGACTGGGTGACAATAACCGCCGCGGTGCGTGGACCCCGGTGACACGGTACACACAGCGAGGTAAAATCTGGAACGTTCATTCTGTGATCGGGACAGATCGGACGGGTGAGAATAGCGGAAAAATCTTCCACGCGGGTGCAAAGCGCACACGAACCCATGCAATACCAAATAATCACCGTTCGATGCGCTTGATATCTGCTCTATCTCGCATCTCAAAGTATCATACCCGTCACGCATGGGATTCGCGGGTGCATGGTCCATACTTTTGCTTACCGTTTACCCTTACCATACCTTAAAATAGGTGGGTCCCATGTACCATTCTCCAATCCTGGAAGAAAGTATGGATAGACTGACGGCATAATGAGTAGCCGACAGAATTCACCGACTCAACAAACATGGCGCCGACACGCATAATTGCGGCCCCATTAATTGGGTATTTGGTGTACTTTGCAGGACGATTAATGATGAATTAGTCATGAAGGAACACAACGTACCATCAAAGATCCTCAACAACGTATAATTCAAATGGTTTTGGCAGCAAATGATCAGAATAACTTCTATTTTTTATTATATTCATTATATTAAATTGTTGAAAAGGAATACATATATGTTTTTCATTCAGATAGATGGTTTTAGCTGTCACATTCGTTGGTGGTTGCTTCCATCGAGTATTAAGTAATGATGTCAATGAATACGGTGGCCAGTGCAGCAAGCACAGGATGATGTTGTCATCTCTGATCATATAGCTTGGATCAGAAACTGTGTCAGATACTTCATGATGTGAATCAATACGTTGCATATACATGATATTTTCCCCTCTTTACCATGCATTTATTTGGATATGCAGTTCCATATCAAACAACAGTATCTCTTTATGTCATGTACAATAACAACATTAACAAAACCATAATATCCCAATTATTTAAGATGGATTACATAGATCTATTGTGGATATACACTATTAAGCTTTGTAAATCTCTTTCATGCCATATATGTTGGAAAATAAGGAATTAGCAAGAGCCAATAGAGAAACCTATTGCAATATAATTTCTGGTGGGTTTTAATAAAACTCAAACACATCTTATGTGATTTATTAGAGTGTTTTTTTTCGTTAGTATTTATTTTGGCCATGAAAAATCCAGGACATTTTTCAGCCAAAAAAATATTAAATTATAATTCTGAGTGCAATTTTATCTTGTCATCATAACAAAGGTCTTGTTTGGTAACTGATAGCTATTGTAATAGAACAAACTCAAACTCCATGGGTAAGTCCGTCTATGCTATTTGATTTAGCACCATTTTGTGGTTAATGCTCTTCTGAAACTAAGAATTGTCACATCATGGTTTATAAACATAACATTCCGAATGTCATAGTTATAAATTATGAAGAGTTATTTAAAAATAATCAAAAAAATTTAAATATAAATAATTCAAGTGAAAAATATTTTTTAAGTTTGAAAGGAATATGCTAGGAAGGAGAGAGGAACACCTATACACCACTACACCACCCTGATTAATTTAGATTGACTATATAAAAGTGAATCCCAAGCTAAATAATAAGTTATAAGTATAATTATTTTTGACTAAATCTTATTAGATTATGTAATTCTATTTAATTAGGTAACATATATTATAGATATGATTAGATTCTAATTATCATCAATCAATAGAAAAAAATTTATTTATGATAAGATTCTTCGGTAGATAATTTTGATAAAACTGACTCTCTTAATTATTTATCCTATATCATTTACTTTCGTCTATAAATAGATATAATCTTTTAGGGACTCAACACGTGTAATAACACAACATATATAAGATTACATGTATAATATACGACATATATTAGTTCTTTTGGTATATTAATATTACTACATTCTACCAATCAGATTATAGAGTATGTTCTCATATTAGAAAAAAAAAATTTTGATTGACATCAAAATATATGTTCATCTAATCTTCGATCTATAGTTATTATATTTTAGTTTTTAGTATTAATTTTTTTTATAACAATAGCATTATTATAGTTTTTATGCTTACAATTAGCATTAGAGCTATTTTTTAAATCAAAATAACTTAAATCATAAAGAAATTTTAGATCTATTTATGTGATTAGATTTGTTTATCTTTTAAATTATTATTTTAATCTCTTATTAATATTATTTTTAAATTAAAGAGTATAGTCTTTCATTAACATATTTATTTTTAAGTTAAATCAAGTAAGTATAAGTTTAATTCATTACAAAATGATAATTGTATAAATTATTATATTCATAATATATTTTGAAATGTGTGTTTGAAATAAATGATATAATTGTTATGAGTTAGACATGAGTTAAATATGAATGTATATATTTTATATGCATAAAAATATATGAATTGTGATAAAAATATATTGTATGTATGTATATATGATGATGAACGATATGAAATGCATATATTTTCTATAACAGTATGAGAGTACACAAATATATTACAACATATAATGTACATATATGTTATAATATACAGTGTGAGAGTATATATATATATATATTATGACATGCGGTATATATTATGGTGACATACAGTGTGAAAGTGCATGTATATATTGCGATGTATGATGTAGAAGTCCATGAATTTGTTATGTTTTATAAGTATTTTGAATTATTTTGACATAGATTTTTTTTTAATTTTATATATGCTATGTTGTAGGGTTATGCTTGCTAAAAAAATCATAAGATCAAGTATTTATCGTTAAATATCTTATAATGATGATTTTAAAATAATATATATAAGACATGATACATACTCACCTAAATAGAGTTATATAAGGATTTATACTTACTAAGTAATCTGCTTACTATAGATCTTATTTTACATATAAAAATAATAGTATCCCACCCTAGGTGATTGGTGATTGGATCGGGAAGTGAAGGCATACACTCTTATGCTACAAATATGAATGATAATCTATGAGCATTTATATGTGTTTGACTTTTCAACGTATTATATGAGCATGTTTATCTTTTGGTCAAATATTATAATTTTTTACATGTATCAAAAGGATATAAATATGAGTAAAATGTTACAACAGGCTGCCCATAATGTCCTTAAGTTAGAAAAGAAATCGAGTCGTGTGTATTAGCAAGTTTTAAGCATTAAATGCTACTGAGTTCAACAATTATACCATAGGCTTTTCCATAGGATATATATATATATATATATATATGTATATATATATATATGAAATATTAGAAAAAAATTAAAAACTCATTGGCATGTTTCTTTTGACAAAGGTGAGCGGAGTGATCTAATCATTGAGTTGCAGAGTTGCATTTCTTTAGTTCTCACCAAACCCGTCTTTCTTGGGCTGATAAATTTTCTTCATCAGAATCTCTCTCTCCACCACTAGGCATAGTTTAGTGTGTCCAAACTCCCAAAAACATGATGTCTCTCATGTTTTATGCCCACTAGGAGATTAGAGTATAACCCTGCCAAACTCACAACGTTCCTTTTTTGCACCCCACTTCTATGGATTGGTTTCTGTACAAAAATGTTAAGACATCACATCAATCAAAAATACGATCAACAAAGTCATTCCCAAACGGTGTTGTTCATGCTAAAGCCACATATGATTAAGAAAATAAATATGGGGTGTATATATATATATATATATATATATATATATATATATATATATGTATTAATAATGCTTTCTAGATTCTAATATTTCATATGTTTGTATCCCTCTTCATGGATTTAGATTTTGTGTACATATAATAGTAATAATAACAAGGAGGAAGAAAGAGAAAACTATTCGATGCTAATCTGATCTCTCCTCCTGCACTTCATCCCAATATCCATATCTAAATCAAAGCCGACACCTACTAACTTGTAGACCAATCAAAGTTTAATTCGTTGTTGAACTTAAACCTAATAATGTATAGATAGCTAAGCTAAACAGGAAAGAAACTATCGAAGCAACTCATGCTTATCACTTCACTATCTTAATATCTCGACTCAAACTCAACAACAATATACTCAAACTCAAGAACAAAAGAAGCTTATTTTATTTCTTTGGCATTTGCTACAAAAGAAGTACATGGAAATTGCATCATGTGCTGAGAGGGCACAAGTACTCGAACACACTCGACACGTAAATGCAGCTCCATTCATATTAAAATATGCATCCATCGATCACATTTTGATTAGGGGCTTTTTCAGTGGTACTCGTCACTTGAAAAGATACTTGAAGACATGGTTATGTGACACTCATGATTTTTACTACTGTGCTACGAGAAAAGTAGTGCTTTACGAGTTTATTTTGGCAATCATTTATTTCTTTAGATTGATGTGGAGATTGAAGATTTTATGTGATTCGTCTATTCAAAAAGAAATATACTAACGTATAATATGAATTCAAGATTTTTTATTTGTTAGCAGCTTGATGTCGTGAATTGAAGGTTAAATAGTTTGATATTATCCCGAAGACATATGATTATCCTAAAAGATCCTCCCAAAATGAGATGAAAGAGGGTTACGATCGAGGGTTGACGATGAGAGCTTCAAGATAGCCTCTGAACTTTTGTGGCTATCTTGAGATAGGACTTATGTGAACTCGATTTATTTAGTGTCCTGCACCACAGGTCAGTATGGAGAGGGAAGGGTTCTCGATGTAACGCCTTTGACATTTATATTAATGTTTGGTAGAGATTATAACTCTTTTTTAGGGTTTCGAGTTTGGACCCCTTTGAGCATCGGGAACTAGTTTTTATACCTGTGGAACCGATGGGATTGGACCATAATTGAAAGGGACTACTCGCACGTCCCTTTGTGGTGCATTCATGTGGGCAATCGCTCGGCTCTTATTGGTGTGGGTTGGCTCATGCAATTTCTTACGATGTGAGTTAGCTTGTACGGTCTTTCGTGGCACGACGTTGAGCTGTACTATTCCATGTGGCGCTACACTAGTAAAGTGCAACTAACGGGGTGCTGCTTATTAGTCCTATTCACTTTCCATGTCGAATTGATGCCCTACTGTCTTTTATGTCAACTCCTCGGTGAGAATTATAATTAGTATCAAAATATTTCTTATCACTATTTATGTTGTTATTTTACTTATCAATTTGTCATTCACGTAATATATATAACCAGTTTGGACAAAAATAAAAAAATCAATCAGCATCGTAAATATAGATATATAAATATATATATATATATATATATATATATATATGGGTTTAATATTATAATATTTTAATAATTTTTAATTATATCCATTTATCATTTAAAATTTGACTATTTTTCTACTTATATGTAGAAGAAAAATATCAAAAGCACTAGTATCAAGAGATATATTATATGCAATATTTTTAAAGGGCATTATCGTTATCTGAAGTTTTGGTCAACAAAATAAGATTAATTTTAATTATATATTTTTTAATTATATATATATGTGTATTAAACTGAACTTGAAAAAGTTCATACAAAAATAGCCAATATAATAAAATTACGCATATAATTTTGCCATAGAGGGCAAGCTGTGACGTGTTCGGAACTGGTTCGGACCTAAACCTTCCTCTTCCGCTACCTTATCCTCCCGCATCCGTTCCGTGTAATTGGATGCCTTGCAGGGGTCCACGTGGGCCCGCCAAGAACACCAGGCAGGCAGGTGAGTTGGGTAATCTACAAAGGGTGGGTGAAATGTCGCTGTACACCGGAATGTGACTCCACTTGTCTATTGCAGACATGTCTCCACGGCCAGTTTAAAGCTTCTGCTCTTCCCCACCTCTCTCTCTCTCTCTGTCATCAGCGCCACCACGTTTACCTCCTCGAACCCGCTTCATGGCCCTCACCACCACGTTACCTAATAATCTTTCCCTTTAGCAACCGCTTCGATCATTAGACTCTTTTTGTTTCGCCCACCTTCTCCTTCACCTCGCTTCTCCGCTTTGTCACGAGCAGTGCCCGAAGCCTGAAGAAAAAGCAGCAGAACCGGCAGATAAAGTTAGGGTTCGTCAGATTCCCGTGCATTATTTTACCATTTTACCTTTTTATATAGCTCGTCGCAGGTGGAATATAGGATTTGCTTGTCGGTTTCACCCCGAAGCCCCTCCCGAATCATCGATCCTTTTCCTTCTTGTTCTCCTTCCCGGCAGAGAGGCGCCGGCCGGGTTGGAGGAAATGGCTAGGGTTCGTGCGCCATGAGCTGGCAGGCGCAAAAGAGACGTTTGTGCTCGGCTTGATAGAGGCAAAATCGTTTCTTTGTGGTTTCCCTTTCTCTCTGCTGGAGAAATGATTGCTGGATGGAAGAGATGACGATTTTGTAGTCAAGCGGAGAGATCTGCTGCAATCTTCTTAAAAGGCTGGTCTTTGTAATCGTTATGACGATTGGTGATGGGATCTGAGAGATTTCTTCTGAAGAGGACTAGAAGGAAATGTTGCTCTGCAACACCTCTTAGCAATCCGATTCTGATGGCAGAGGTTGCATTATGCGTTTTGGTGGGTGTCTTCGGGTGATGTGGTTTTGGCTAAGTTCTTACTCTTATGGCTTCAATGGGCGGCATAGGCTTGTTCAGGCAAGGGTGGAAATGGGTACAATCCCGAAAGCAGGCCTTTGTGTTCGTCCGAGTTGCTGCGAGTTGGGCCGGAGAGAAACTCGTGCTTCTGGTCGACCGCCACTGGCCGTTGGTTTACAGCTGGTGCACAGTTGCTGGAAGGTTCCTTTTTAGGTTGATATTGCAGTGGAGGGACTGTTTTGTGGGAGGTTTGAGGTCCCTGTTTACCTTGGGTTCAGCAGCTCTATTCCTCGTATTGTGGAGTTGCTTCCTTTGCTTGACTTCGACGACTTCCCTCGTCTACATGCTTCTAAGTCTGGTTTGTCCTCACTCTTGATAAGACTTATGCACTTGCAAGGACCCCCTTTTATTTTTGTGTTTGTAACCTTCTTTTCTAGATTCTGTTTGAAATAGAGCTTGTGGTTTTACTTTTAGGTTTTTCTGTTTTATAACGTTTACCGAGTTTCACTCTCTGTCTCTCTCCTTTTCCTATCATACTTCTTATACTGTATGGCTATTTCTAGGCTAGTCTGATGCCTCTATCTGTGGTTTTATATGTCATCAGCAAAGTATCTTAATGCCATATCACCAGGTGCTACTTACAAGTTGCATGTGTAATGTTCCCCTTCCATAAATCACTTCCTGACTCCTAGCACTCTATGATCTAGTGGATGTTATAAATCGTAGTGACCTGGATAGTAATATATGATTCTCAATCATTTATGTGGTTGCATATTCCACAACTTTGTGTTTCCTACTGGATTGTCCTAATTAGAGTTTTAGAACTGCAATCACATATACATATTTTCTGCTCTGAAGAATGTAATGTACTTCTCATGAAGCTATCAAATGTTGGAAATGCTTGATAGCTATCATGGCTTTAGAAGCCAGATTAGTGGGCTGAAACCGAATGTCAAAATGGTTGCCCTAATTCCAGAATTGCTTCAACATGATTGTTAGATAGATTAGTACAATTAAATAAAAAATTTATTGTATGATATCATCAGTATCATAATATGATATAAGCATCAGATGTAAATTTACAGCATGATTTTTATCTTTTCATGAGACAGATGTGTTGGTACAAAATATATTCTTTTGTTGCAAAGAGAGCCTCTCATGGCATCTTCTGTAAAACTTTAAACATTGTGGGTACTAAAAAAATTTCTTGCTCATAAACTTAAAAATTGAAATATTAACTAAGTGAGAGATGTGGATTTTCTTTCCAGAGTCTCGTTATTGATTATAGATACATCTAAAAAGGCATTTTCTTTGCTCTATTTAAATACATCATGGATAGTCGACTAAAATGATTTTCTACTAGGCTCCTTTTGTGTTGCCTTTACCTCTTTTCTACATTGGACTCTCAGATTCATACCCAAATCCTCTTCTGATGTCTCTATTAATAGTGTGGTGGTGGAGTCTGATCTCCAGGCTTGGAAGTGAAATGATTGAGAACAAAGTAATTTTTTTATAAATTTGTTGTTGTAGGATAATCCAACATTATTATGAAGCGACTGTACTGGAGTTATTTCTCTCTGTCCTCATGTAGTGATTTATGCAGAAGATGCCATTCTGATAAGTGATGGTTAATGTTATGTAATTGGTTTTCATTCGTGGAAAATTCTGGCACAAAGTTTTGCTTTTCTGTCATGGTTTTGTGCGATGCTGCTTCTTCCCCACATGTTATCTCCTGTTGAAAGCTATAGAAATATAATAAAATCTTCAACCTGTTGGCTCTGTTTTTGTGCTTCAGATTAGAACACCTGTGTCATTTCCTATGAGGCACTCAAAATTAATAGGAGGGAAATAATTTAATGAGGGTGTTATCTATCTGAGAAGAGGTCAAGTATTATTATTGAAATTGGATCATGCTAAATTTACATATAAATGTGTTGTGTCAGGTAGCTGCTGCTGCAGTCATTCACTATTTGGGATTCACACCTGGACTTCTTATTGTTGGGCTTTATGGCATTCTTATTATGTGGATATATGGTTACTTTTGGATTACAGCAATGCTATTTATAGGTGGAGGTATGCAAAAAGTTTCTCCTATTTTAATTGCATTGACTTCTTGTAAGACCTTTCAGTTACGGGACTTGATTTGCTTGCAGGTTATATGTTCTCCCTTAATCATGCACGGTTTTTGATATTAATGGCGACTGCTTATGCTGTTTATTATATCAATGCCCGTGTAGGATTGCATGGGGTTTTTCTGTCTTTAAGTCTTTCGTTCATTTCCAATGATATATTGAATAAGTTGCTACAAGGATACGATGGTACTGATGAAGGCATACATGAAGAACAAAAGGAACCAGAACCGTTTATGGAAGATTTTTCTGTTGACAGTGAAGACTCTCCTCCTAAAGAAGCTGAAGAAGTGACATCTTATATGTCGCCTTGCACAACATCCAAGGCATCACATCTTCCAAGTACTCACAAGGATGCTTCGTCTAGCAAGGTTGTCATGGTGGAATCGACTTCATTGGTTGAGATGAAAAGGATAATGAACAGCACAAACCATTATGAAGTCTTGGGCTTTCTTAAAAGTAAGACTGTTGACCCTAAGATAATGAAGAAGGAATACCATAAAAAGGTGTGCAACTTGGTAATCTTAAGCACAAGAATATTGCTTTGATTAAAAATTAACCTTATCTGATGAATAGTATATTGCAAATTAACTTGTGTCTATGGAATCCTAGGTCTTGCTTGTTCATCCTGACAAAAATTTGGGAAGTCCATTAGCTTGTGAATCATTTAAGAAGCTTCAATGCGCATATGAGGTAAATTGTATCACAGGAAATGATTGTTTTCCTGGTTTCTAGAGTTAGCAATTCATGCCTATTTTAGTTATTTGTTCTTGTATATAGGTAATACTTTGCAACTAATAAAAATTAAATCTCAGGTTCTTTCAGATTTGACAAAGAAGAAAAACTATGATGAACAGTTGAGAAGGGAAGAATCTGGGAGAGTGTGTCAGAGGTCTTCTGTTACCTCTCAGCAGGTATAATACATCATGATGCATAAGATACATAGCAGAATATTGTGAATTTATTTAAATTCAAACACGTATGTGTGAAATATACGACTTGTCAGCTGTCTCATGAAACATCAGATATTTAATGCTGAAGAGTTTAATCCATGATATAACGTTTGTCATGCATCTGAATCTAAATGTCTTAAACAGTTCTGCTTGTTGACTACCTGTAAGGTAGATCTCCTGATGAAGGAGGTGGTTTCTAAAGTTCTGCAACTGTTGCACCCGACTGCCTTGGGATGGACACACCATCGATTCAAGAGGGTTGCCATCATATAGTGTGCCTTTCTAAATGTTTTCAAAATTTAAAACATGTCATTTCTTGATTCACCTGACCAATACGTGAGGATGCTAGATCACTTGGTTTACTGCAGGAACCTTATTAAGTTCTCTCCTATTATAATGTATTTTAGTAATTTAAAAGATATTTTATTAGGTATGAACCTTATTTCAGAATTCAAATATGTTATGTGCATCATTTAAAAGTTGCAAATATGTGTATATATAGGACATGAAGTTCACTGAAAATCATGTGTGTATATATTAAAACATTTGATTGTGTTATATTACAGGGAGGAGTAGAGTACCGTTCTGAAGAATCTAGGCGTATTGAATGCACAAAGTGCGGAAATTCTCATATATGGATATGCACTAACAGAAGTAAAGGGAGGGCACGGTGGTGTCAGGTAAGTGGCTAATCTAAATATTTTACATCACAATGGTTCTTGTTCATATCTTTAGAGTGTAATTATGATATTCTGTGTTGCATTAGTCTTGTTCCCAGTATCATCAAGCCAAGGATGGAGACGGGTGGGTAGAAAGTGGGTGTTCACCAGTTGTAACAACACCTCGGAAGGTATTTTTCATGATCTTGTGCATGCTAACTTTTTTCTTTAACTTCTCTTTGTTATTACTTAATGACAATTTCCTTCTTGATTCGTTTCTCAAGTGATGAATTTTGCCTACATTTCATCCTGAATCTTATTGAATGTTTTGCCTACATTTCACAACAGTGAATTCTTTAGTATCTATTAGTTACGTAACTGAAGTATAGACCTTGATTATATGTATACATATGCATTGATGTGGGATCTCATTTCAGATTTTATTCCTTGAAATATAGATATTCTTTATCAACTGTGGGACGGGATATGGAACTAACCAGGGAATTAAGTTCCAGGAGCTTGGTGGCACCTTCTGGTCAAAATGGTTGTTTATGCTGGTTAGCACTGCTGTTTTGCCACTGGAACAGGAAGCAAAGAAAGAAAAAAAAAAAAAGGAAAAGTATGAGAAGCCGCTCAAAAATGGAAAAGAAAACTTACCTGGGTCTGGGAGCTTTTCCACAACTTCCCCTTCTCTTCTTTAGCTGGGAGAGGCACGACGAGGCTTGGGAAGGTGGGGAGGAGGTGCAGCGACACACATGGATGCCCAGCATTTTCACACCTTCTACCAATCAACTCTCTCTCTCTCTCTCTCTCTCTCCCCTTTTCCTCCCTGCTTGTGCTGGAAACCTTTCATCTGGGGGCTAACTAGACGTTTGTTGATAGATTAGGAAGTATTAAACCAGTGAAACTGGATGATATGTCCGTTGGCTTAGTTCTCTTTAAGTGTTCATGGTCCCCAGTGTTTGTTACCTAACCATCTGCTAGTGACACCAAGTAATTGGTTTGGAAATATTGTGCCCTCTATGTGGAGAGGTTATACTATTCCTTGTTTATGAAATCATTTACCAGAGAGGAGTAATCTGACATGAAACAACACCAATGTTATTTCACTAGTAACTAAATTCTTTCAGAGTGCAAGAGGCAGTTTTGCTAACTGCCTCTACACTTCTAAATATGACACACATAATAAAGCAATCCACATCTATGTAATATCTTGGACTGCAGATGAGTGTTCTGTGCAATAGTCTTGCATCTTATATGCATTGGATGTTAAGAGTTTTGATCAATAAACTAATTGGTGTAATTGGTATTCTGGTTTTAATTGTTGCTGACAAAATGAACAAGTTACACTTCTTAACCTTGTTTTTGTTCCATTCATGCGAAGAAAGAAATACTTTGGTGCTATTGCTTGTAGTTATCAGCTGTCCTTTATTGTACATATCATATATTTTATTCTTGACCATTGGGTCTGATGTTGCATTTTATGTTGTTAATCATTTTGGCTATCCATTTCTTGCTTTTCAGGTTGAAATTCCACAAGCTTTTGTGTGCGCAGAGAGCAAAATCTTTGATGTGTCTGAATGGGCAATTTGTCAGGTTAGCATTCGGATGATTAATAATTTTGTTGCATTTTCTTTTAATATTTAAGCTTGTCAGAATCAGGAAAGAGTTGCATATCTGTGTACCACCTAGAACTGGCTTTATTGTCATAATTTTGTCAGTTAATGTAAATCTAACAGATGCTATAATGGGCAGCCAGATTATAGTTCAATTTTATTCAGTTCTTTATGACAAATAACAATTTCATGCAAGTTCCCATTGCTGTAGCTTGCTATATTGCAAAATTTTGAGGTTGAAGTTGTTGGAGCAACTAATTCATCAGAAACTCTAGTACACACGTCTAATTTCAGCTGTTTCACATGAGATCTGATTATTTTCTGCAGTTGATTCAGTCTTTAGTTCATTTCAGGCTTCTACCATCATTATCTGGAAGTTCTTGTCATGATTTCTTTTTTAATTTTCTATTTTTTAAGAGAGTAAAAATTACTTGATCTGAAAAGTGATGTGGCTTTAGGAGGGTTACTTTCTAACTTACAAAATGTGATGTAAAAGGCTGAGCATTGACACAAACTTGGTGATACTTTATTTGATATCCTCGTACTGAATGTACAATCGATCTAGGATCACACACCTGACCTTTGAAGGCTTTTATGCTTGGCTTCGTTGTAAAGGATAAGTAGTCACGTCAGATTAATCAGGAGGTTTAAAAGGCTTTAAAGAAGAGGCCTGATGGTAAATCAATTTTCATTCCATAGTTTATGTAAAGAAATTACCGGATACAATCGTAACTCATTGTACACGTGGACTATGGTTTTCTTTGGCTGAGGTTGCAGTTATAAGGGATGACAAGGTTTTGGAAATTAACAGTCTAGTAGATTGCTTCAGTGGAATTATGATAGGATTTGCACCTTCACGGTGGTTGTGGTTTCTAATATGCGTATATCTCTTCTAGCTTTTACATCTGTGATCATGTAATAACCTAAAGAATAACATGAATCATCAATAAATTTAAAATTGTTGCAGTTACTACGATTTTCATCTAACTCAAGTCTGTTGTATACAGGGAATGGCATGCAAGCCTAACACTCATGGGCCAAGCTTTCATGTGAACATGGTTGGTCTGGATGGGACAGGGCTGCGATCTAATCCCTCCAGATATCCTTGGGGACTGGACGCTGAGATGATTGTTGAGGATGATGAGTTTGAGTTGTGGCTTCAGCAGGCTTTGGCATCTGGCATTTTCTCTGAGAGTCCAAAGCGTAGAAAAAGCTGGCCATTTAAGATTAACCATAAAAGCATGAAACCATGGCGGAAATCGCCATAAATGAAGATAATTTGGTCACAAGAGGTGGTTATTTGATTGGAAAAGAACGACTTGTTCTCTCAATGCTGCAAAAGAAGAACGAGGCTAGAAAAAAACATGCCCGCCAATTGATTGCATTCTGGGCATGCTTGCTTCTTTTAGGAATCAGAGGAAAAGAAACAAGAATTGCATTAGATAGATACCTGTTTGAACCTAGCAGAGCAATCCATGGTCATCTGAGTTGGGGAGAAGACCTGAATTGTGCTGTAGGCTTCACTCTCTCACTTAGTCTCGGCTTAGGCTTCACATTGGTTGGTCTTCAGCCTACTCTTTTGTTCAGCAGTTGAAAGCCTGCAAAAAGTGGAGAATGGGAGTAGAACATCAATCAAAAGAGCTTATGAGAGAATTTTCTCCATGCCTATGGTAAAAATAAAGAGAAAAGGCCATGGTGGAATAATCTGTAAATAGATTAGAAGCATGTGTTAGGTTAGTGGTGTCTTGTCATACTTTGTACACTAAACATATCCCCAAAGTACAAAGTCACTCCAGTCTCCAGGGTCAGACAAACTTGTAAGGAACACTGGTGATTGGTGCCTTAATCATTCTCTCATTGTCTTTACCTAAATATTATGGCAGATATACTCTATTGCAACTAAATTCTATGGCTATACTTTCATCTACACACCTGCATTTTACTTTCCTTTCAGAGATCAGGCCTCTTTGCTTAGTGGTAATAGGTCAATTCTCATGTTATCCTGAAACCAGCTCAAGATGCTGTTGATAGCTACACCTACAGGGCTATTGTTTGAAGACAATTTACCTTATGAATTGCTCAAATTCTGCCAGCAACATATTTCATTGCATCATTCATTACAAACCAACATTTTTCAACCAAAGACTATCATGAATCTTTCATTATCTGCATTTTAGTCTGTTGACTCTGCCAAGGTTGGTATCTACTTGCAGGTGATCTTAGCTTGCCTCTTGATACATATGAATGAAAGAACTAGTTACACTTTGTCCAAAGACATTGTTGGGAGTTGTAGTTATTTTGGTATTGCATGTAAAGTTTTCATACTACTGAGTCAAATGGAGTAGCTGACATGACATTTTTGAGAGACAAGCTTGCAGACATGTTTCAAATTGTCATCACTTGACTCTTGCCCAACCCACTTCTTACAAGTTCTTTGCTAGCTTTTGGCACTCCATTTATCTTGGATATGTGTTAACTGCACAGCAACTTTGAATGGAGTACCACCTTCTTCCACTGGAGTTCTGATAATATTTGAGAGGTCAGAATTCTCTCTCATTTAGAAGCTACTAATTAGCTTCTTTTAGCGCTTATTCTTATCCATTTTTGAAGTCATTCCTTTCGTCACAGGCCAACTGATATTTAGGGTTCCATATCACTATCGCCTTTCAATAACTGATAAAGGGATTTAATAAAAATTAACTAACTGTAAAGGGATTTTATCCCCATATGTCATTACCATTAAATTATATGATAATAATTAACCTAAAAGATATATATTTACATGAGTTTTTAGTTTCCAGAGGATTATAAATATATTTACACTAAATTTAAATTTATAAGTATAAATATGTACAAAAATCCTAAATTTCGTTTTTTTCTTTTGTGTGTCTGCCTTGGCCACTTGGGGTCGGTATTGGCTCGACCGGACCGGATCTGACCGAGACACCGGTTCGGTCGGATTGTGAACCAAAGTTTATCGGACCGTTGTTCCGGAGCTTTATCACAGCGGAAGCGGCAGCTCTTCGAGAACTCGCTTTGTTCTTCGAAAGGAAGGAAACCGCGACGACGATCCCAGATTCCCGTTGCCGGTAAAGAAGAGGTAATCCGGTTCTCCATGCCGCCTCGATCTCGATCTGCGGCCAGTCCTTGGGGTTCTTCTTGATCCCTAAGTCTTGGATTCCTCAGACCCTTATTAAACCATCCCCTTCACCTTGGATCTGAGCGATTCCGACACCGTCGCAATGGAAAGCATTGTTGATCTCGTGGGATGCTGTAGATTTTGCTTAAACTGAGCCTTTTTGGTTGATCTTTTGTTGCCGACGTTCATTCTAGTTGGATACGACGAAATCTTGAGTTTTTGTTTGAATACGGAACCTCCTCTGTTTCAGGCCGTGTTATTTCAGATTGGATAGTGTTGCTGGGGTTGAGCCGATCAGGATTTGATGAGATATGGACAAGTCCAGCGCTTTGGAGTACATCAACCAGATGTTTCCGACTGGTATGGTGGATCGTCTCTTGTTTCTTTCGAGCAGTGGGTTCTTGTTTTCGATCGTGAATCCTGTTGTGCACAACGAATTTATAAATTTATGGAATTATAGTGCTGCTCTTAATTTACTGGTCTTTTCTTGGTGTTATTCGTGCAAAGGTGAAACCACGTCGATACAAATCCCTGTAACTTTCAAGGTCATGCATTATATCGTTAATGAACTGGAATAAGAGTCCATGAATTTGAAGAAATCTGATCTAAAAAAAATCAAGAAATTAAGTTTTGAATCAGAGCTCAAAGATGTTTCTGTGCAACACTTCATGGTAATTTGAAAAGTTTCCGTATCCAATAGTCCTTTAATTGTTATGTTTAGGATCTAGCTGCTTGTGCTGAACTAGATGCCAAAGCAACCAGCAAGATATATGATATACAATACCACTAACTGAGACTCATATGTGGATCTACTTTTGATTGTTAGCAAGCATTTTTATTATGCAAACTAGTGAACTACGACTTAGAACGCTTATCATTTATTTTATGACTCAATCTCAGTAGACATATAATTGCCAAATATTTTGTTGATAAGTTCTATAGCTGACATTGTGTCCCATCTTGTAGTAATTCAATTTATGGAAAGTATTTTAATATCACAAAGTCTTATAAAGAAATCAATTTTCTGAAATTCTAACCTTGTGAACCATCTCGTATATTCAGAAGCATCATTATCAGGGGTAGAGCCACTTATGCAAAAGATACAAAGCGAGATTCGCCGTGTAGATGCCAGTATATTGGTTGCAGTCCGACAACAGGTCCTGCCTACCTTTGTTGTCCTCCCAAATTCTATTTCTCTTGATTTTTTTAGCCTACACCATTATCATTCTTCAGTAGTCACCAATGGGGTTCATTCCATGGTCATTTGAGCAATCTGGTATGATTATATATAACTTGTTTTAGGGGAATGATACCAATGGGGTTCATATTTATGCACGTGCAGAGTAACTCTGGCACAAAAGCCAAGGAAGATCTTGCTGCTGCAACACATGCTGTTCAGGTCCTTTTTCCTCCTTCGACATTCTTACTTGGATAACTTTGTATTTCCTAACATGAAGTGAGGCAGATGGTGACATCTTTGTTCTTGCAAATGTTATTAAGGGATGTTTTGTTGTATTATCCTTGTAGTTATGGCATTGTGATATTTTAAAGAAATGGAATTGAAAATCATTTGGGACTTGAAGATGGTCACTGTTGTTAAATATTTATTCCTCTCCTGAAGTCCATTTCTCTTGGTAAACAGGAGCTTATGCACAAGATACACGAAATAAAAACAAAGGCTGAACAAAGTGAAACCATGGTTCAAGAAATCTGTCGTGATATTAAGAAATTAGACTGTGCAAAGAAACATATAACAATCACAATTACAGTTCTTCATCGACTTACCATGCTAGGTTAGTTTTTATACCACTACCTCTTGCTAGTTATTTCTTTTTTCACTTATCATTTCTTTGATAGTTGTTACTTGATATGTGGAATTTTGATGAAATGTCTACAAGTGTATATATAAGAGAAAGTGAAAGAGTTGTATATTACATTACTATATTGTTTATCCAATTTATCCTCTTGTTAAGCCTATTTGTTTTGTAGAAATATCTCCATATCCATACCCGAGGACTAGTGCCCGAGTGTGAACAACATAGCTTCCATTCTTATCCAAGAATATATAGCATGTGCATATCATTTAAATTGCTATTTTCTCTGTTTTTGTGCTCCATTTCTCTTTTTCCTTAAGTATTTATATTGTAGATACCACCAAGGTCATAAAAACCAACATACTGCCTAGTATGGTCCGATATCTACTGGTCTGATAGAGGACTGACAAGCGGACTGGCTCTGTATGGAGAAATTTCTCTTTCTTTCTTTTTTCTAATTTTTGGTCTTCTTTAGACTTTTCTTGAAACTCAGTACATATTGCAGTATGAACACTTGGACTGGTATCGTACCGATTTGAGCCCTGACTGAGTACTGGTATACAAAATTGTGAACCTTGTTCTGTACTACATATGTTTGGTTAATGCGAATAGTCTTAATTTTGTGAGTTTGTGTAAGTCAAACGGAATTAACGCCTTCATATCATAATGATCCATTGACTGGTTGGAAGACCATACTAACTTTACGAAGTTTTCAATCCTTGTGATTAGTTTTTGCTTGTTCTTTTATAATACTACTTATGAATTTACTGATACCTGATTGATGATGTGACTTAGCAGATCCTAGTTACTTACTGAAAATGGATTACTTATGTTTATATTAAACATGATACTTACAGTATCGGCTGTTGAGCAACTTCAAATAATGGCTTCAAAACGCCAATATAAGGAGGCTGCTGCCCAGTTGGAGGTAGAATAACAAATTTTAATGTTTATTCTTGAAATTGTGACTTGTGCTTGATAGAGTACCAGTTTTTTCTCTGTTTAATCTTTATTTAGGTTGTACAATGCATTCTTTGTCAAGAGTTAAAACCATTGACTGATGGAAACTTCAATATTTGTTATTGGTAGGGTAATAATGTTTTTGATGGTAATATTGAGATCAAATTTGAAATATCATCTCTCTTTACATAGATCAACATGGACACAAGAGTTAACTATTCTGATAAACCTATTAATGGATTCTCACTGATATATTTTTCAGAATGAACTTGCTGAAATACTTGATAATGCTAAGAAGAATGCTATGGGCACCAACTTTAAATGAAAACTGCACTGTATTTGCAAAATCTTGTTGCGGTTTGTGCTCATCTCCACATTCTTGGGGCCTTAGATTACCAGACTAAGTGACAAAAGGACACAATGGACTTAATTGTCCATTGCATATACAACTCAACTAAAAACAGTTTTAATGATAGCAAAGAAAAAAAGTCAAATTTAACTATTTGAAACAACCAACGGTGTCATTCTTTTAAGTTTTCCATGTTGATATATGTTTCTGTCAAGTGTAATTTCAAAATTAGTGTTATTATCTGACTACAAGTGCTGGTTTCTGAATTTGCAACCAATATTCTTCTGCAAAATGTATTTAGGTTTATCATAAACTCACTATTTTACCTGCTCTTGATTTTTTCACTAGCAGCTGTCAAATCATAATGTGGAATGCCAACATTACTGCTAATAGAAGTTGTGGCATGTTTCCAGGCAGTAAACCAATTATGCAGTCATTTTGAAACTTATAGGGATGTACCAAAGATATCCGAACTCAGAGAGAAGTTCAAGAACATCAAGAAAATACTCAAGTCCCATGTCTTCTCAGACTTTTCAAGGTAGTTGTTTATAGATTTCAGGAAATTTTATTGAAGTTATTGATATGCACTTTATATATTTGTTCATAAAAAACTTGAAGAAATACTATGTAATGTATAGGGATATCACAAATTAGTTATTGGGTTGAATGTCAAATCATTCTATGACTAGAACATACAAGATAAGGTTTACATCTTTATATTTTCATTGGGATTTGAGCCTTTTCTAGTTCTGAGTTCTCAATTTTAATGTTTTTAGAAGAATGATAAATGGGAAAATTGAATCAATGATTTTCTCGTCACAACATGCCATGCTATGTGGTGGTTATCACATTAGTTGCTAACAAAGCTTGGCACAAAGTTTGTGTTGATTAGTACAAGCCTACATTTTGAAAGCATGAGTTACTATCATGGTTTCAAACGCTAGTTCGACCATGGACCAGAATCTGACCACATGGTCCAATGCTGGAGGGTGTTAATTTTTGACTTTTTTTTTTGGGGTGATCCTAGATGTAACATGTCGATGTTTCAGTTCAGCACTTCAATACTTTGTGTCATGATGTAGGAGACTGACATACATCTACTCAAAGATAGTCCAATTGCTCTGAGTACAAGGAAAAGTTAGCTGATTTTTGTAAGGTTTGCTAGCTCTTCAGTAGTCTAGAATAAGCAGCAGCAATTAAATAAGTCAGAAAGATCCAATACCTGATTCTCACTAATCATATTAAAACAGCAAGTGTCTATAAGGCACACCTGCTAATTTGTACTTGATTGCGGTGGTTCACGAGCCTGGTCTAATCCACTCTTGTGGGTGTGTAGGTGTGTACAGCTATTTCAATCTTTTATGAGATAATATTCCCCATTTACTCATTAATTTCAAGCCAAACGTCTACTTCATAAGGACATTGATCAATTTGCAGCACCTTGCAGCACCATTCCAGTTTTCATAACTCCATGGAACAATCTTAATTAGTTGTGTAATTCATAATTCATGCATTTGCTTTGAGATACACATAATTAGTCTTAAGTTGAGTTTTGTGAAGTGGAGAAAGGAAATCCAGAACAGATTTTTTCATGATAGAATCCAAGTATGTATGACTTTCACAAGGAATTGTAAGATTCGAAAACTTAACATGGATTTGAAAGACTTGAAAAAAGGATAATTAAGGGTTTTATATCAGGACTCAGGATGTATCTTTTATCGAAAAGAAGTGAAAAAGATTTGAAGAACTATGACAAAGTTACTGATTATGATAGTAATTCTCAAAATGCAGGAATAAAAAGTAAGAAGATTAAGCCAAAACAAGTATTTGATTCCTAGTCTTGTAAATCTCTTGCAATATAGTGCAAAATACGGACGCAAACTTTAGTTTTTCAGTAGTCTTTGGGTTGCCTTATTCGAGCTTCTGGTTGAATTCCATGTCTAGCATATCTTTTAATTGAGAATGACCTAGTACAATTTCACTGATTTAGAGGTCCATTTAAGTAATTGTTGACAACAATCTGCAGCTTAGGAACTGGAAGAGAGGTAGAAGAAACTAATTTGCTGCAACAGTTGACAGATGCTTGCTTGGTTGTTGATGCGTTGGAGCCATCTGTAAGGGAAGAGCTAGTAAGAAACTTGTGCAATAAGGAGCTGACTTCATATCGTCAGATCTTTGAGGGAGCAGGTTACTTAATTCATGTTATTTTGAGCTCTTCTCCCATCTACATTTTACTGATCATGAAATTGGTTTCTTTTGTCACTTTTATATAGAACTAGCAAAACTGGATAAGACTGAAAGGAGATATGCATGGATTAAGCGTCGGCTGCGGACAAATGAGGAAATTTGGAAAATTTTTCCTTCTGCTTGGCATGTTGACTATCTTCTGTGCATCCAGTTCTGTAAGCTAACAAGGTTTCTGACACTTGATCAGATGTTGCACCTCAACCTATTCTATGTCTTTTTTTCTCTGGCATCAAATTCTTCCTGAATTGATCTTAACTTTGACCTTTCTTGTCTTTTTCAACACAAAACAAGAGTTTCTCTGACTGAAATTAAAATTTTGCATTACACAATTCTACATTTTTTGGACATATCTATTGCACTCAAAACCTAAGTGGTTTTTATCAACTCAAACATTTTGTAATGATATCTTTCAAGAAAAAAATAAAGCCAAGTTTTTCAGTAGAAATAAGATAACATATGAAATTGAAAAGATTTTTAGCTCAAAGCTTGAGCATTTATTCTTCAAGGAGATTTAAATCAATGTCATGTTAGGGTTTAAGGGCAGATATTCTA
The DNA here is from genome assembly GCF_036884655.1 of Musa acuminata AAA Group. Lineage (NCBI taxonomy): Eukaryota > Viridiplantae > Streptophyta > Magnoliopsida > Zingiberales > Musaceae > Musa > Musa acuminata. The sequence goes on from NC_088354.1 coordinate 37,996,332, forward strand.
TTTGAATATACAATTGATTCTCATATGAGTAGGTTAATAGCTTCTAAAGTTCCAGACTTTAGTTATCAGGGAGCACAGTGCAACCTTTCCGTGACAATAGATGATGACCTTTTGTGCATATTAGCTTCTGTTTGTTAACTTTTAGCCAATATTCAAGGAAGATAATGCATGCATCTTCAACAAGATAATTTGATGTATCTAATTTTGCAGGACACAGATTATGGATATTCTCAGTAATCTGAAAGAGAAACCAGATGTTGCAACACTCTTATTGGTAATTCTTCATCTTATTTTTCTACATTGTGGCGATGCTTTTTTATTTGTGATTAATAGTTTAATATACTTAATGTCCCATTAACTTGTGGAACTTTGCAAAGGTTTGAAGTTGTTTGTAGCACAAAAAGGATTTTTATCAAATTAGATTATCTCGTTATCTATGTACATCTTAACCGTCAATGTTCAACAGACATTGAATGATGCTATTGTTTCATTGTCAACCCCGCATCAAGCAATTCTATTATAAATGATACTTTAGTCAAAAAAGAGAACTATCTCTTTCTCCTTGTTGCTTTATATTGTTTGATGCTCGGTTTTTATGCCTAACTGTAGTAGATCCTGAAATAGCTTTTCAGGAAAGAGCATGATTTTGACATAGTTAACTATTTAGTCAATGCTATGGGGGAATCTGTCAGCCACCTCTTTCTTTGTTTGTATATTATTCAGATTTATCTGATTAAGGACAATTTTGATCTCCTGGTAAACCACATCAAACATTTTTAGAATGCAAAATTTTGTATTCGGGAGAATCAAAGAATGTTCATGTCAGCTAGAAACAGGAATTATTTTTGTGAAAAAATCCCTAATCTAGGAAATCAAAGACGGTTCATGTCAGGCAGAAAGAGGAATTATTTTTGTACAAAAAATTTCCTAATCTAGGAAGAAAACATAGCATACAAGAAAACACACATCAGTGGTCGAGGGGTATGGAAAGCTGGCCGCATAGTATAGATGTTGACTAACTGTTTCTGTCAGTACATATTGGGCACATGGTAGTTTGCAGCACAACTTAGATGTGAACAATTGATGAATGATGTGCAAGACTGTGCAACAATGAGAAACTGTCAGGACCTACGAACTTGATCTACCCTTCCAGAACAGTGGATGTCTACAAAACAGTAATTGAAGTAAATATGTTCAATGACCAGAAGCAAGAGTCCTACTCCCAATCGTCAAAAATTCTAGCTCAACGAGAGAATTAACTTATTAGTTTGATGAACGTGAAACTACATGGTCCAAAATGCACAAGTGCAAGTTGAGGATAGTAGGTCATCTAGCCTATATTTACAAATGCATTCATTTTTCCACTTCTTAGGTGAGACTATATCAATGTGTAATAGTCTAAGATAATATGAACAAGTTCGAAGGAGGTCTATTGTTGGTGTAATTAGATGACTGAGTTGATTAGGATTAGTAATGTGAGGCGAGATAAATGAAGTCTTAAGAAGACTTTGATAAAAATAATAAAAATATTTGATTATTATTGATTAAACTAAAGATATTGGCATTACGCAGAGCTCAATGGCACAAAGATGCATGTCACCGACCCCAAATGATCTAAATATTATGGCTGTTGTTGTTCCAGTCCAACAAAAAAATGTAACAAATTGCTTGGAAACAGGTCAAGTAAATTGGGACATTTTGTTATTTATTTGTGTTTTGGTTTGTTTTTATTTTTAATCTAGAACTTTTGTTTTTGGTTCAGAAGCAAACTATTATGATCCTACTTTCCACATTTCAGGCATTGCAGCGGACCCTTGAGTTTGAGGAAGAAATGGCAGAAAAATTTAGTGGAGGAACTGCGAGCGCTCATGACAAAGAACTTGGTAGTGACGTCGAAGAAACTGGTTTGGGGGAAAGCAACAAGCAAATTGTCTTGGATATACGTAAAAAATATGAAAAGAAGCTTGCTGTGCAACATGGCGGAGATGAAGCAGTATGTACCAAATGACTTCAGTTTCTTTTAAATTTTTCCTTCCTATTGTAATTAGCTTCCTGGTTTCTACTTTTTTAGGAAATTGACAAACAGAGAGATTTATCTGTTCATGGCGCTGGAGTAAGTATCTTAGTTTCCTGTGTGATATCTAACTTGCATGTGAGATCATGCAAATATGATATTGATATCCATCCTGCCCTTGCAGTTCAACTTTCGTGGAATTGTTTCTTCTTGCTTTGAATCACATTTGACAGTTTACATAGAATTAGAGGAGAAAACACTAATGGAGCATTTGGAGAAACTTGTTCAGGTTGTTAAAAATATTAATTTCATGTGTTGTTCTGTCACATACTGGCATGTAATTACGAAATATGTTTTCTTATAGGAAGAAACTTGGGAAACTGAGGAGGGAAGTCAGACAAATATTTTGTCAAGTAGCATGCAGGTATTATGTAATGTTATATTTTCTGTTATGAGAATTGTCTTATTGTGAAAAATTCCATGCATGCTTCCAGTGTTATAGAAGCTGAGATTGTAAATTAACTTGGTCCTCATAGGCTGCTTCAGAAAATTATCTGCAGAAAGGTTGAGTTTTTTTGTTATTGATGTCTAGAAGATATTAATATTCCTTTAACCTTGTTTCTTATAGCTATAGCATTTTGTTCTGCAGATAAAGTTAAGTTCATGAATTTGTGATGGGAGCTAAAATCACAAAACTTGCTTCCTTCAAATCTGTTCTCAAGCAGTAATTTAGTGTCTGACTAAACCTAAAGGAAAATAAAACATAAAAAATCATCAATGTTCTATCTGTGACATCATGGATTACCATCACGAGTGCTTGTGTCATGCCAGCACTAAGAGATTTTGGCAATGAGATATTTTGGCCAGTAAGTGCCCTATAAAATCTGTTTTTGGTCTAAATGGTCCAGGAAGGGAAAAAGGGTTGCCCCATTTTTTATTGTATATGTCTATATGATATGTTTGTAATTGAATTAAATCTATTTCAGCTGATCATTTGAAACTCTACATTCTGCCTGAGCAAGGTCGTATCCGTCTATCCAAGGACTGGTAGTGGTATGGGACTAAGATTTAAAACCTTGCCTTGACCCATATGAGTTGAGGATGGGAGAGAAGAGATTATCACAAAGGATTGGTGAACATACTTTTTTTTCTTTGCTTCAACAAAAATTATATTTTCTTGCCTTAAAACCTTTGTACTTAAATGAAGTTTAATAAAGATTATTTTCTAGATGTTCTTTGTTTCACTTGGAATTGTTCAATGCTGCAGTTATTCTTGATAATAAGGAGAAGCTTAAAGCGATGCAGTGCCTTAACGAAGAGTCAGACTTTATTTAATTTGTTTGAGGTACATATTTATTCATATTTAATCATCATATAATGCTGGGATTGCCCAAAGGGATCATTGTTCGAGGTATATTACTTATTATCTTGAATTGACTAGGTATTTCAAAGAATTTTGAAGGCATATGCAACAAAGCTATATGCTAGATTGCCTAAAGGTGGTACAGGGATTGTTGCAGCTGCTACTGGAACAGATGGGCAGATCAAGGTCATCACCATGTTTTTCTAATTATTATTGTAGATGAATGACTAATTTATCTAGTTTCACTTTACTTTGACATGTAACACTTGTAATTTATAACAATAACGGCAGACATCTGACAGAGATGAGAGAATGATATGCTACATTGTCAATACAGCGGAGTACTGCCATAAAACTGTAAGTTGGCTGTAGTACTTCAAATTTTTTAAGGATAAGTTTTGTATTAGATGAATTCTAGAGAGAAATTTGAATGTCAAACTATTTTACTCTTGGATTGAGAAATTGGATTCTCTTGTGAAATAGGATAAAGATTAACCATTAGTTATGCCTATTACATAGTATTGTTCTTCCAACAATTTCTTGATTTGTCAGTTATCACAGTAAGTCCTTTTCATTGTCCAAAAAAAAACTGTTAATTATGAGTTATTATTTTCCATCCGTCAGTAATGGAAGTTAACATTATTTTACGTTTCTGTGACAGTCTGGCCAGCTAGCTGAAAACATTTCGAAGATAATTGATCCTTCATTTGCAGACAAGGTGGATATGTCAGAAGTTCAGGTAATAAATCTGATACCCTATATCTAAGTTCCTTTAAACCTTTTAAGAGTTTTTAAATGGGTGTGCATTTTGCATTTATGCAGGATGAGTTCTCAGCAGTGATTACAAAAGCATTAGTAACATTAGTGCATGGGCTTGAGACCAAATTTGATGCTGAGATGACTGCAATGCAACGAGTTCCTTGGGCGACTCTTGAAAGTGTTGGTGACCAATCAGAGTAAAAACTCTGAAGTCTTAGTTCTTTAATATTTAATTTCTACATTTGAAATGAATGTGATTCCTCGATGATCACCAGGCACTATCTTGCTGCTGTCCATCAAAATTAGACATTTTACCGATCAATTGTATTGAGGCTCACAAGTCCATGCTCTTCTTTTGAACAATTAGAACCAAACCCATATAATCTTCTTTCACGTTAAATCATACCTATGAATGTATGCCGTTGAGCAGAAAGGTGTCTGGGTGGTTCAAGTTGGAGTATTGAACATTTGAACATGTTTTGATAGAAGCGTAAATTGATATTTTATTAAGCTGTTCATTTTTCTTTTCTAGTCAATGTTATATTTCAATCATCAAAAGATTCTTCTGATGTTTGCAGGTATGTCAATGGCATCAATTCTATTCTTTCCAGTAGCATTCCTGTGCTCGGTAGCCTACTGTCTACCACTTACTTTCAGTTTTTCTTGGACAAGGTAAGTTTTTAAACCGAATTTGTTGTGCTATTAAATGTATCTTTAATAGCTACATCCCCTGTGGAAATACTTAATATGGTGCCAGCCTAGATGCATGAACTAATGTTATTGTGATATTTGTTCTTAGTTGCACTGTTTGTTGTATAGTGTCTCAAAGATGGTATCACCTTTTGCATGGTTTTTAATTTGATTAAACCTGTTAGTAGAGCTGGTATTTACCTCCGCAAGCCCAAACTGGTACATGGATCGGGCAAGATTGCCTGTTCTAGTTTGAGACACTGCTTATCGCCCGATAAGCTTATGGATTGAGCTTAAGGCCAGTAATTTTATGGCACAAGGTCTTTCCTTTTAAGTCCTGAGTCTTAATAGATACATATGCCATTTTTTCTCTCTTCCTCTTGTCCACGCTAGGGCAAATAACTGCCTTCTCCTTGCATTGCCACTGCTTCATTCTCCTTGTGTCACTTTTTTCTTTTCCTTGCACTGTTACTGCCACCTTTTCCTCCTTCATTATGTGTTGCTACTGCAGCCTTCTCTCCCCCTCGTCTGCCTCCTCGTCGTCTTTCTCCTCCACTTCTCCCCTCTTTTCTCTCTTTCTCTCCCTATTCCAATTCTCCTCTCCTTCCCTGGCTGGACACATTAGTCGGCATGGGAGTGTACCGACACATGGTACACTCTGTCCCAGGAATGGTATTGATACTGGATTGAGATTTAAAACCTTACTTCCCATAACAATTCTTATCATTTCTTATTTGCACCAAGACACTTTCTAGGATTTCCTCATACAATTGCTCCACTAGTGAGCTAAATTATGCAGCTGACATGGTCAAATTTACAAATTAACTTTGGAGGTTTAATTTATTTTCAATTCAGAAGGTTTTTTTTTTTGTTTGGAAGCCAGATTTGGAGAATTTTAATATTTGATTTCCTAATGGATGCTGAAGCTGATGAATGGGGGGTCCAATGTCTAAAATCAACAACCTGGGTTTTACCCCAATGATAATTTGCCTCTTTCCATGGAAGCCATTGCATGGTTGCTTGCCCAAGTAAAGTGATAATTTTCTCTTGCTGACCAGTTCGTCTCTTCTCAGAATAGTTATGCCAATTGTTGTTTATATGAGGAGCTGGAGTTGAAATTCTTCCTGGCCTATTCCATTTTATATTTACATTGATCTTTTTCTACCCAACCCCAAATAGTTGAGAAATTACTATTTATTGTTGTTGTTGTATTACATTGTTCTTTTCCTGTTTTTGTTATTTTTCTGATAACTTGCAAAATGAAAATACTTCCAGCTAGCGGCATCTCTTGGCCCTCGATTTTTCCTCAATATTTTCAAATGCAAACATATATCAGAAACTGGTGCACAACAGGTACGTTGAATTCATCGTTGATGGTTAGAAACAAACACAGAAGACATCTCTTGAGTTTTTTTTCTTCTTATTTGAATGTAACTTGGAGACTTTGATTCTTTATGCGTTAGATGCTGTTGGATACTCAGGCTGTAAAGACAATTCTTTTGGAGATTCCTACTTTAGGGAAGCAGGTACTTGGCATTTATAGTAATTTTTGTTTATCGTATTTAGACTTCTAAATTTTTTTCAAGTTGAATATCATGAGGTTAGAGGAGACTATAACCATCGGAGGTATATATATGCACTTGTTTGTCTGAACTGCGGCTTAGTTCATGGTAGAACTTATAGATGTAGTTAAAGAGACCAAGATGTTTTAACGATAAGCAGTGGCTTCTAAAAAGGAGGGCAATCCTTGGCTCAATGGTTACATTACTTTTCATGTCCTGGGTGACCAATGAACTGAGTAATGTGAATGACCTTCCTATTGCAATGGTAAGTTGTGTAAATTGACCCTCCACAAAGGCAGGAGTCTCATGCATTGAGATGTCCTAAGCTACACAAGAAGTAAAATTGTCAAGTGTATGATTTTTTTTTTCAATTTTTAAATTTATTCATGATATTTTGTCAACTAATGTTATTTGTGTTTTTTCTGATGCTGGAGCAAATCGCTGCCCTATGCTAGCAAATTAAGTAAAATCATTGGCTATATAAGAGTTTTTTGGTCCAAATATTTTAAATCTTTTCACGGTTCTTCATTAGCTGTTGCTGTTTGCATATTTTCCTTTAATTGTTGCCAACTTTTGCATGTTCTTATTATGATTAATTATTGCCCTTTGACAGGCAACAGTTGCTACTAGCTATTCAAAATTTGTTAGCCGTGAAATGAGTAAAGCTGAAGCGCTGTTGAAGGTATGAGCTTGACCCTACTCATGGTTATCACCTGAAGAGCAAATACCGAAGTTCAAGGACCAACCTGCTTTATACAGGTTATATTATCTCCAATCGATTCTGTTGCAAGTACATACCGAGCGTTACTTCCTGAGGGAACACCTGCTGAGTTTCAGAGGATCCTGGACCTGAAGGTTCTTTTCTTAAATGTTGTGCTTCTCATTTGTATGATTGTCCAAAGTTCTGAGGAACATTAAAGTTAACTATGCTTGTTCGCGTAGGTCCTTTTCTAGCATTAGTCCAAGTAAGGAAACATGCTAATGAAGAATTAGAAATGTGTTGTTTGTTGGAGACTAAAATTCAAAAGGGTCCATTTGTTTTGCCAAAGAAAACCATCAAAATGCAATTTTGGTGAAGTGGCCCGGTTCCAATTTTTGGTTCACTGGAAGTAGACTGAAAGTGGAGATCCAAAAGGATTCTGAAAGTGGATCACTGTGGGAAGAGCCCTGAAGTCATTTACATGAAAGTGGGAAAATGGTTGGTTATCTTTTGTTGTTTCAGTTTTTATCCAAAAGCAACTTCGAACCACCAAACACTGTGGAACTACTGTTCCAAGGAACTGGAACTCGGGGTACTCCACTTCAGCACTGATTTTTCACTTTCGGTGAAACAAATGGGCCTTGGATATCATTGTTTTTGAGCAATACACATCACAAAATTAGCCATTATTCATTAAATTTGAGAGAAGTTGTTTCGGAAACCACCTTTGGATATTTTTGGTTAGATCATAAGGCATAAATTTCTCTTCCTTTTTTCTTTTTTTCCTTATTTTGCTAATAGAACTTTACAGTATTCAATTACTGTTGTAAGAGGATTGCCAGATGTAAAGATGGCAACCATAATTGTGTTTTAGTTTTTTCTAATCATTTTAAAGTGACAACACAGACTAAAGCCTCCCAAAACCTCGAAACACATCTTTTTGCCAAGGCTGGGTATACTAGTTGCCTATAGTTATCCCTGCATAGCCAGTGTGCATGCTTTTGTTGCACTTCTTACTGTTTTAGTGTGTTGCAGGGCTTGAAGAAAGCAGACCAACAAGCTATACTCGATGATTTTAACAAGCACAACACTGTAATCAGACACCCATCGGTGGTGGCTCCATCCGTTGCCATCCCATCTGCTCCTCCATCAGCACCAGCTGCTCCAACTGTCACTGCCACATCTACTCCGTCGATCAATGTTGCTCCCTCTGCTGCTATTTCATCCCGAGAAGATGTGCTCACTCGGGCTGCAGCTCTCGGAAGGGGAGCTGCTACAACTGGTTTCAAGAGGTTCCTCGCGTTAACAGAAGCTGCCAAGGACAGGAAAGATGGACCTTTCAGGAAGCTCTTCAATCCTTAGTCTATTGTTTTTTTTTAGAAAAGTCTCCTTCTTAAATCTTTTTGGGGAACAGAGTGTTTATTAGTGTCAATGGATGGGCAGACAGTCTACTAACAACGTTTTGCATGTAAACTTTCTGTAGTTATCGAGTGGTTTTGAAGTTAGGATTTCTCCTCGGACAACTCTTGTTCTATGCCATGCAAAGAGCCAGACCGATTCTTTAAGTTCATGTTTTGGTGATTCTTCCGAACTGTTGTAAGTAGGTTTAACACGGAATTGGTTTGTGACTACCATAGTTTAGGGCCATGTCACCTAAGAGATGTATATTTTTTTTTTCTTTAATAAAAAACAAAGATCCATATTGAATATTATTTTTTTGTTTTATGTTGATTCAAATACTTGTTTGATGATAATGGTTGTCGCATAGATGGTTAAATCATATGGTGAAACTTTCGATGCCAATTTTATTTAGCTACTACTTTTATGGCCTAAAGAACTTAACGAACAAAAATAAAAGGTAAATAAAAAAGATCTCCCTAATTTTGAAAACAAATTATAATTACATCTCACCCTATGAAATTGGTAACAGATTTTTATAAGAAAAAAAAATCCAATTATTTTTTATTGATAATTTAAAAAAAAAGAGGAATAGTTGGGCATATTGATAAGGCATTATGCTGTGATAAAAATAGTTTGGGGGACTAAAACAAGTAATATGATGTTAAATGATGCAAAAATTTGGAGGATAATTTTTGACAATTTTATCCTATACTAAAGTTAAAAATTTCTTCATAATTTACCAAAAATAAATCTCTAAGGAAATATAACAAAAATTCAAATTACATTTGTGTCCAAAGTCTTCCGGGTAAGATCTTTATGATTAAGTTATGGACTAATTATATATTTTTTTTGTAATTAATTATCTTTAATATCTTAATTTTTATTTTTTTAAAAATTAATTAGAATATTTATACTTACGAAAGTAAAACATCTAATGTTTCTTCTCACATTGTCGATTCTATTGATAAAAATATAACATGTATTGTTACATGTGAAAAATAACATTAAAATGAGACAGTACTATTCAATTGCTCCACCTTTTTTTTTTTTCTGTATCTACTAACGGTTTTGTTGTTGAAAAGTAAAGCACTCCATAAAAAGAATCTCTTGTGATCCTACTTCCTCCTCATCCGTAGATTATTATAGAGCTATTATTTTCTTAATTGTTGCTTTCATAGAAATTATGAAAGAAAAAATTAATATCGATGAGAATAGCATTACAAAATTATATTCTTAATCATATTTTAACATCATTTTCTTCTCACACGTGACAATACGTGCGATATTTTCATTAACAGAATCGACAACGTAAAGAGAAACATGATTAAATATTTTTTAAATTATAAGTATAGAGTTCAAAATATCGAGGGTAGATGATTAACTATAAAAATAATATATAATTAGCTCTTAATCTAATGACCAACACTTTTCACAGGGTAAACAGTGCACGGATAACTAAACATGCTTGGTTAGTGTCCTCCACGGCTGCAGTTCCAATCGAGTCGGGTCACTGCATTGACTCCAGTTGACCAGGTCAAAGAGAGAGGACAACTGACCACGCCACTCAAATTACATGGGAATGCAAGACAACACCATCAAGTATGTCGAAGGTCAAAGAAGCCGATGACTACGGCCTGGAAGTTGCCATGGCAAATCTTGGGACCCATGTCGTCTAAGCTTGTGCCAAGTTTCTTCTGCTGCTGCTGCATTCTCCACAGCGAGTCGCTTTTGGAGCTCCAGCGGAAGAAGAGGTCACAATCTCACCAACTGTTCGTTGGTGACAACCATAGCAGTTAAAACTGTAACTTTGGACAATCATTCATTGATGATGCATTCATCCTTCTGTTTCAGATGCCATCGCAGACCATGTTTCTGTCAGAAATCAAACCGTTGCATGTTAGATAGCCAGTCAATCCATGCATCAGACTTGACACAGTACCACCTACAATGATAGATCACCTGTATAGCTAGCTGTAAGGCCATAAGAAAAGGATGACTCAGTGCACAAGGCTTTTATTGATTTGTCATGTTAGGAGAGTCATTGTATACATCACAAAGCAAAGAAAGAGAAAGAAGAAACTCTAGTAGTTAATATCAACCCTAAGCACATTCAGATCTTTCAGCAATGATTAATTCATATACAAGTCGTACAACTAAAATAACAAGACAACAGACTGAGCAGTGAAAGTTCTTTTTCTTTTAGATCAGGTGAAGGACTGGCTAAAATCCAGAGGGTCTCATTGAAGGGACTAAATCTAGGAAACAGCAGTTCCAGCTAGAACTGAGCTGTCTCATCCACTGCAATTAAGGCTATGCAGCATCCGTGTATCTTCTTACTGCATTAATAATTGATGTGTGTACATCTCCTACTAAACATTCAGATCTTCCTTCCCTGATAGGTGCCATGGTTCTCTGAACTAGAACAAGCAAATTATTGGAAGGGGCCTCCAGTAAAAGAAAAAGATAATTACAAGTGGGGCACAAGGCTATATGAAGACAGCTGTATGTAGATATGGAAAAGACATCAACGTCTCTTGGAAATTTAATGATAACTAACTAGGAAACATAAAAATCTTGGAAGCACCAAAAAAAAAAAGTCCTCATGCAAATAAATAGAATCGAGTTGAAGGTGAAGCAAACCAATATGAAAGAGTTACCAAAGTGTTTATAACATTCTTTGCCACAAAGCTTTGTTCTATCAAAAAAGATGCAGCTATCAGATCAAGTAGTTATTTTGTTTTGGATCACAGGAGTTCCACCAAATAAAAAGATAATCAAAGAAGAGGAGTAAGTGAAGCACAGTGGGTAAGCTTACATATGTCACCTATTAGCAAGGATAATAGGTGAAAGAAGCTAAACATATGTCAATCCCTGAAAAGGTCTTAGTATTGCTGTCTCTTTTTTTGATACTCCCCCAGAAACTCTTTTATATCTTAGCTTTATCTTTTGCAATAAACTCACCTGCATATATACAATTGGGTTCCAATAATAATATAAATAGATTGGGTTCCAATAATCATATCTTTAGCAACCAAAAAAAATGACATCATGCAGGACATGGAGTGCCTCAATAATAAGTATATATACACAGTTTCTAACATTGTTAAATGATAAAATTGTTGTAGTTCTTAACATAGTATCGAAATGAAGGTTGCTTTCAGATCAAAAAGAAAAAAAGGAAAAGAATCCAAATGGAAAGCAAATATAGCAGACAAAATTCTGATCCTTAGCAATTAAAATGATTAAAATGTTATATAACTTGCGGAGTTCTAACCTTCATGCCACATCTCAGAAAATGTCAGAAAGCCTCGAGAGACACAAACCTGTAAGATGGACAGCAAACTTGCTGAAAGCCTGGCAGTGGCAGGACTCATAGATGTCATTTATGCACTCTGTCGAATAGCTATATCATTCTGCTGTGATAAGTCGATGAAAGAAAGTGAGGACAAAGGTTTATTAGCTGAATGATTTCGCAATGGTATGATTGCGTAAGAGAAAGAAACCAGAGAAAGGTGGAGTAACTCCCTCTGCTATAAACAACCAAACATGATGTCCTGGAGCTTGCTGTAATTACACCCTTTCCTCCTCAGCCTATTGAATTGCTTGGTCGATGCCGCCTTGGATGAACGGTTGTCATGAGAATAATTGAGGAGTCCCCATAGTGTAAGTGGTGCAATAACCTGGTCCTCTGATGCAGCATGAGAAGTAATCCACTGTGAAGGTACATTTCTCGAGCACTGTGGGTAAGAATTGACCAATATTAGACTTGTGATGCATATCAATATATCCATTACAGATGCCTTAAACTATTGTAATAAATTAATCCTTCTCGGATCATTTTCATCTCAGGAAATTGTTCTCACAGAGAGAGACATTATTCTGATTTCTTTATCAGATGTAGCATTGGTATACTGAACATCTTATTTCTGCAAATGAAATCAGGAGAATCAACATATGATGGAACTTCCTGTACAAAAGTGTAAATGATGAAATTTTTGCAATAGAAAGGTAATGCAATCAGGTGAAATATATGGAAATCACAACAAACTAGAGAGTGATCCAAGGAAATCACATGGGAGGAACAAAAAGCTTTGTGAAGATGTATGTCTAAGTGGTGGTCCAGGACAAAGTGGTGTGGATATGATATCCTGATTACCCAGCAACAGTATTAGGAGCTAAAAAGCCAATTCTACACAAACTAAAGCTACAGATTATGGGAAGCATGATGAGAACCATAAACCAGGACAAAACGATTGACCAAAAGTGCCTTTGTGTGGCAATTCCCAAAGATACTTGCTCATAAACCGGTTATAATCAGTTAGAACAGATGTCATTTTCAGTTTATGATTACCATTTATTTTCCAATCAACTTAGAGTTGGACATTCTTTGTTTAATTTATGCAGGTATAATAGAGCTTTTTGCCTACATGAAAGCAAACACAGGTCACTTTCAAAGGATCAATTCTTCTGTATAAATAATTACTAGAGGATGTCGTGTTCAATGGATGCTCATGTTTGAAAATGAGACAATAAAGTTCTCAATGACATCAACTTGCAGTGTTTTTGATAAGGATAAGGTTAGACTATTCTGCACATGAATGCAACTCCTATTGCTTTTCTCTTTTCAACCAGTTCACATTTCCAAGGTTTGTTTATGTAGAAGAGACGAAGTTAAGCTGTTGCAATTTTTATTCAACTACGGTTTAAAGTACATATCATGCCATCCAAGTTAATATCTGACCCAATCAAGCCTAAAACCTTGCTACTGTTCACATCATAAAGGGTAGTGAAGTACCAGAAAATATACCTAATTACTCAATAATTTTTTTTACCTCTAGTGGTAATCTGCAATCACAATTTAGAAATTTCATCTGATGCTGTATCTTATATTTAGCCTGGAAAATGCTAAGAATTATGTCATGCTCATGGCAACAATTTAACTTCAAAATTTTAACCTAGCAGCTTAATCACTATGTATGCCTCTGTCTCAGATTTGACACTTCTTGGAATTATTCAAGAACTATCTTCTTCAATTGCCATGCTACATTACCTAGCACTCTTGTTCTCATACTTTTGATCGGTTCTGTGGACAGTATATGTGCACCATCATATGACATCTGAACTCCATAACAAGCATCATTGTCGGTGGACACAAAAGTTGTGTGACATAGAACACTCTTGATGACTACCATTCTGTTCCCTTTTAGCTCAAGAAAACTTTTTTCTTTTTCTTCTCACTCACTCTTGAGCAAATGATATCCTCATTTAACTCCTTCCTTGAGTGCAAACATGTCCATCCTTTGTAATGTAATAAAATCAAGACTTATTCCTCAAAAAAAAAAAAAAAAAAAAGCTCAGTGCTGTAATGTAAGACCACAATGATTATAAATTCATTTAGTTCTACACTCAAAGCAATCCCAGGATGTGTCTTGTTATTATCTTACTGGCTCCACACCTGCCATGAGTACCAAGTCATAGGAGTTTCTTCATTCGCTAGTTAATTGCACTAGTAAAGCCCAGCACCAACCTTTGCGTGAAAGAGTAGCTAAGCACTTAAATGACATTCTCCCTTTCATCATGAGATGCATAAACAAAAGATGAAGCACAATTTCATGTCAGCAATACATAACTAACTGAAGCACTCTTCAGACAGAAAAAAAATAAAAGAGAGGTCGGAGGGTTCATGCAGGAAGAAGCCATAAACATAGAGATGCAACGTGTTAGAAAGACATTGATATCTACATTATCTTGTAGGGCTAATTAACAAGTCCATGCCCTGCGTGCTGCCAAGACAAGTTCTTGAGGAATTAAGTGGTTGGTCCCAAGAAGCTCTTCCCCTCCTCATTTTTTATCACACCATGCTCTGCACCAACCCTTCATTCATCCAACTATAACTCAACAAGAGGAGACTTACTAAACTTTAATTGATATACATAAACCTAACACCCAACCACATGTTTAATGCAGCATATATAGAACAGGGATTAATCGACAATATCAGAAAGTCTGGTCATATGTTATAGGTATATGAAGTGAAAGTCGTTTGGATGCCAAAGGGTGCATAAGATATAATTTGGACCAATTTCTTGCATGCTAAAAACATGCACTCTATGGATCATGGTTGGCGAAGAATTTTTTTTTTTTTCTTTTGCCTTATCCTTTGAAGTTGAGATGGGTGAAGTACTAAGAATTGGATGTATCCTTGATGCCATATTATACTGAGTCCTTGTTGTTTTGCTCCCCATCAACCCTCCAAGAAGTGAAGACCAAACACCCAGCAGCTTCCAAACTAATAAGAACAAACCCCTTACCAACTCATATGATTAATGCCAAAATTCAGTACACTCAGTGACCACAGGTAAAGATTGCAATTTCACCATTTGAGCATGAAAAGCCTATAATTCCTCTAACCTTGTGACAAAATCAAGAAAGTGAAAGAAAGGTCTATAATTACTCTTTAAGATATTCTAATAGTATAAAATTAAACAAAGCTAGCTGGTAAAAGCTTGCATAGTTTCGGAATAATTAACCATATTAATTGTTCTAATCCAAAACTACCTTACAAACAAAAGATAAATTTATATTCTAAAGATGCTAAACACTAACTTAACCCTTCTTAATCCTATAAATTTGTGATGGATCATAAAGATAAGAATCACAGGCATTAACAACAACAACTGTAACAATATTATTATAGAAGACATTAAGGTGAATCTCATTTTTAGTGTTTAGCTAATAACCAAACTTGCTATGAATAAAGATACAAAATAACTAAATTAGGCAGCTTCACGAGAAATGAAATGCCAGGATAATTATTAAACCCCAAGTAATTAGAAATATAAGGACGAACTTACCCTTTTATATTGTTTTCTTCTTTTTTCTTGTAGAGACCGGCCTTCAGCCATCCCATCTCCATCGTGCGACCACCAGGGCGACCCTACCGATACCGTCGGTGGCCGCACAACCCGGAGTGCTCCCACACGTGCGAGCCCGTCTCAATTCCTCGCCTATTCCTCGCCGCATGCCCTGCGCCGACCCGAACTAAGCACGCCCCACTTTCCTCCCACTTTCTGTGGCACATACCCTTGTCTCCGATCCCGACCGTTCGTATCTCATCGAACGGTTGATACGGTGCCGTACGGGAGTCACCCCCACGAGGCCTCGCCAACGTTCGCCGTGTTGACGCGCACAACCTGCGCGGCGTCCTCCCTCTATTTAAGCGACGCGAGTATGTCTTCGCTTCCCCAAGTCGAGACCTCCTCCTCCTTTCCGTCTCAGATAAACCCGGTCCGCATCGGTTTGGTCTTGTTCTCGCTCCGGTAACGATGGCGTTTGTGGACTCCGACAAGCTCAGCTACGAGATCTTCTCCATCCTGGAGAGCAAGTTTCTCTTCGGCCTCGACGACCACAACAAGCTCCTCTTCCCCTCCTCATCTTCCCCCTCCTCCACTGATTCACCCCGGACCCCCGCCGGTGCCGCAGGAAGGGTCCGGATTTTGTCCATCGATGGTGGAGGCAGCCCCTCCGACGCATTCCTCGCCGCGGCCGCCCTTGCCCGGCTCGAATCTTCCCTCCGCCGCCACTCCGGTGACCCATCCGCCACCGTCACCGAAATGTTCGACGTCGCCGCTGGGTCTGGTGCGGGCGGCGTCCTCGCCGCGATGCTCTTCACCAGGGGTCACGACGGCCGCCCCCTATTCTCTGCCGCCGACGCGCTGCAGATCCTCCTCGCCGAGAGCCGCCGCCGGGGCGACCGGGGTTTCGCTTCCAAGAGGGGCTTCCTCCGTGGGGTGTTCCGGCGACCGGGGGGTTTTCTCCGGCGGATCTTCGGCGACGCGACGCTGAGGGACACCATCAAGCCGTTGCTGATACCGTGCTACGACCTCGCGACGGGTGCGCCGTTCCTCTTCTCGCGGGCGGACGCCGTGGAGGCCGATGGGTACGACTTCCGGGTGTGGGAGGTGTGCGCCGCCACGTGCGCCGACGCGGGAGCCGCGGC
The DNA here is from genome assembly GCF_036884655.1 of Musa acuminata AAA Group. Lineage (NCBI taxonomy): Eukaryota > Viridiplantae > Streptophyta > Magnoliopsida > Zingiberales > Musaceae > Musa > Musa acuminata. The sequence goes on from NC_088354.1 coordinate 38,012,820, forward strand.
GGTGGAGCTGCGGTCGGTCGACGGGCGGACGCGAGTCGCCGCGGCGGGCGGCGGAGTGGCGATGGCGAACCCCGCGGCGGCGGCCATGACGCACGTGCTGCACAACAAGCAAGAGTTCCCCTTCGTCGCCGGAGTGGAGGACCTCATGGTGGTCTCCCTCGCAGCCTCCGCCGTGGCTCCCTCCGCAGCGGGGACCGCAGGGCTCGTCAGGATCGCCGGCGAGGGCGTCGCCGACATGGTAAGGAGACACCTCTCTCCTCTCGCGTCTTTCATCAGTGGCCAACGAACCCAGTCCAAAAACTAATCATCACCGATCTCATCGTCAAAACAATCTGTGATCAAAAGATTAGACGGTCCAGATTAACCTTTTATCTAACTAACTAAATATTATTCCATTAAAGTTCCTTATAATATATATATATACACAAAAAATTTGGAAAATAAATAATATAGCATATATATCCCTTCAAATATTAGAAAATTTCATATATGCCACTGTCTTTAACACAATAAAAAGATGGTTCGTAAAGAAATATATAAAAATATTTACAATATTTCTAATATTTTTGACATCCAATGCAGCATGTTGTTATCGTTTATACTAAATCAAGTATGTTCTTCCTCTGTAATCTGATCAGGTGGATCAAGCGGTGGCAATGGCATTTGGAGACTGCAGAACAAGCAATTACGTACGCATCCAGGTACACTTTCGACTTCTGCTGACAGCAAATCGTCACATCCATTAGATAGCTGTGTTCATAGCTGATGAACTCAATTTTCCAGGCTAATGGATTCATGTGTGGAAACTGCACGCCAAGGATGGCGAATCCGAAGAACCTGATGGAAGCAGCAGAGGACATGATGTCACAGAGAAACGTGGAGTCGCTGCTCTTCCGAGGGAAGAAGGTCTCCGGTGAGACCAATGCCGAGAAGCTCGACCGGTTCTCGGGCGCGCTCATCAAGGAGGAGGAGAGGAGGAAGAAGAGCCCGATTCCGACGGTGGTGGTAAAGCAAGTGATGACCCCGAGGACCTCGTCAGCGACTAACATCACCACCGCCACCACTGTCACCACCACCACCACCACCACGTCGACGACGACCACATCCACTTCTCCGGACCATTAGATCGAAATAGAGTAGAGCAAAACATAGTTGGCAAGAATCTTGTAACTCTTTTTTTGTGTTGCAGACTTCCTTGGTAGAGGATTTGACATGGGAAGTCAGTTTGTATGAGTTGACCTTGTTGACCAAGGATCGGGCAAGTCGTACCGCAGCTTGTCATGCCCATCGAAATCCTTCTTCGAATGACTTAGTTGATGTTGTTGTGCAAACATAAAAATCACTTCTAGATCATAGTGTTATTGGACATTACTGTCTGCAACTTTGGTTCAGATTCATCGATTTTAACAATACCTGCTTGTTGATCAACAAACATAGGAAAAAAATCAGTATTTCCCATTAATAATCTTACTATGATATCAAGGCATAATCTAAATAAAATTATAATTTTAAGTGAGAGTCTTACTCGACCAAAAAAGTTATTTTTATGGCTCGAATCTTAACCACCTAATGCACAACATAAAACAAGGTTAGTCACCTTTCTAACCCATGAATTGTTGATGGGCTCAACCTTTGAACTTTCATGAGGCTTGGACGAGTACGAAGCACTTGTGAGCTTGGACAGAGGAGGAGCCACAGCCAAATGCATGAGCGAAGGAAGCTTCTCCCAAGTTGCCTTTGGTCAACTTTGGTCCTCTGATTCCACAGGTACAAATCCAACATGTGGGGACTTAAAAGATGAAGTGCAGGGAGAATCTATATCACTGTTTGATACTCTGTAATCTGTAACAACAGCTCATCAGTTGTTGGCAATTCATCTAAGGAAAGATTAAAACAAACTTGATGACCTTGTTTAGCTCATCTGCCATTTGATTGATATGGTTTACATGTTCTGCTATTATGAAAATTGCGAGATGATTGAAGCCTGTGGATTCCCTCAGATCTTTCTGCGGCTATATAATTTGTGCTGGAACATTGATTTCCTTCTTCATTTATACACTGATGTTATACTGTTGGCATGTGATGTACATGCCATGACAACTCCTTAGTCTTCTGATTAATCTTTAATGTTCTATACATGTATGTTTAAGCCTTGGATTCCTTCTTTGTAGGTAGGGGGAGAGAGCATGCAGCAGATCTAGATCTTACTACAGCTAATTTATGGTACAACAATGTTTTCCTTTTCATTTCTGCATTAAAATTTAACATGCAAACAGCATATTGTAATCTGTGCTGTATGTATTAGACAATAACAGTTGTTGCATAATCATATAGCTACCAGTGGAGTTAATTCTGATAATAATATGATATTAGAAGCTCATGCAATCTACCAATGCTCATCATATTCTATAAGCAGCAAAAATAATACAACCCAGTACAAAAGTTTGAGATAGATGTAAACAAAATTTCTATGATGTGCCTCTTCAATTTTGTGAAATATCAGTCTCATGCATCACATCAAATCAAGGAAACAATTGAAACAAAGTGTACTCCTTTTCTTCAACATGTATATCGTGTTATCCATGGTAGCAAACCTGACCTAAACAGCACTCATAGTTAATTGGAATATGAAACAGAGACCATGCACCAATAAAAGTCTGGTGAATAAGACAAGATTGCATGCCTGCTCATCACATGGATAGATGTGTTCCAAACCTAGTAGATCGTAATCAATGATCTCTCTTAACTGGTTCTGTGGCTGGCACCTGGGAACTTGTGGCCTTAAATTAGCATAGTCAAGCTGCAATTGTTATAGTGTTCACCTCCAAAAGAATGAAAAGACACCAGTGGTAGCTGCTGCAGAACTTTCTTGGTAACTAACCTTTAGTCAACCCTGGTCTCGAAGATTCCGCAGCTGACACCTCCAAGAGTAAAACAAACCTATTTGTGTGATCCAATGGACAGAAGGATCTGTGCAGTTTTGCTTCTTCCTATACTTTTGAGCCAAGGTGATAAAAGTGTGATGGAATCTCTGCATGCTTACACATCTTATGGGTACAGGGTCTTCTTTTATGTTTCTGTGAAGTATTGTTGCATGTTCACCATTTATAAGAAAGCTCCTCTCCAATCATGTTTGTCAATGGCTGTAGATCTATTGATCAAAGCATGTTTAGTAAATTGTTCTACTTGCAATGCACATAGCTCAACTAGGTTCTCAAACAAATAGATGGTAAACATAATTAGGATACCTTGAGCAGTACATAATTGTAGAGGAATCCCCTTCACTTCAGTTGATATTGGAGACCTTTAGCAGTCTCCCTTATCCCTTTCAAAGCCCATTTGCATTCAGCTTGTTCCATGGAAGAAGCCTGAAAGACAGCAGCAAGCAGCCCCTGCTACACTTACTGTAATATCTGATGACACAGCCAGCCCCTGCAACTCCTACACAGCAGATGAAGACTGAAGGGAGACACAGCCAGGCTGACAGTTAAGAAATGCTCATTAGCCGAAAAAGGATGAAACTTAACAACACCAGAAGGGAATTACTGCAAGCTGAGGTGATTTGCAAAGCCTTGTTTAGCTCTTTGGAAAGAGGTTCCTGAGTTAAGATGAACCTATTTCTCAGGATTATCTCGGTGGTTGATGGTTCACATAATGATCATTAATCTACTTGCTAAACTAAATTAACATCTGCAATTATTTACAATAGGAAACTGCAAGAAACTATAAGTATTATTTATCAGTGTTCATCGGGGAGTTTTGTGATGCGAATACACCTTCAGCAACAGGGTAGATTAAACAAAAAACTAAGGAACTTTTTTTCTACAAACAACATGAAATATGTTATAGCAATATGAAAGCGAAGTGCCCTGTTAGATATGGTTTGAAACACTTAAACATAGAAAAATCACTGTTTAGCTTGTTTGAAATTTTTTTCAGAGATGAAAAATTCACCTAACAAGCTTATATAAACATTCATGTTTACCGCATTTCAGATTTTTGGAAGATGGAGCATTGGTATAACAAATGACATCCTATGAATAAACATGGAAATACTTGCTATGCCTAGAATTCTAATGCTCTAAAGTTGTCGGCAGAACCTACAGACGGGCTCCTGTAAATTACATCGTGACAGAAGCACAAGTCCCTTTACAAACCTCTCAACTTCAATTGTAATAAGTTAAAATTTAGCTGCTGATACAATTTGAAACATCTTGAAGCCTGACTATGTAGCTTTCCCAGGTGGCCAGAAATTATCTTTGAAAGCTTCTAAACATTCCAAAGTAGACTGAATATGCTTTGATACAGTAGTGTTCAGATTATTCAACCCAGCTCTCTGTACACAAATGTTTGACTTAAGCCTTGAGAGCCTCCAACTTGTTTCTTTCCTCAAGAAGGATATATGAGGTGCAGTGTAGTTTAAACTGTCCTCAGCAACACTCTTCATGGTTGTAAGTGCATAAGATCTTGCAGAATCCAAAGAACCAATTTTTGTTGTAAAAGCTGAAAACAGGAAAAGTGAATTACTACTACTGCATTGTCTCCCATTTTTCTTTTTTGTGTGTACATTCCATATATTAGTTATTTCTATACATCCAGTAACTAAAACAATGGCAATAAAAAAGAGAGAGTAGTTGTAACAACATATTCATGTAGCATACCTTGTCTTCAGAAAAATTCTTTCAGTTGAAGTTGCACCTGCTATTTCCTCTCAAATAGGGCTAGATAATGTAGATGCTAGCTCAAGAATATATGTGCATTTTGAATTTATTTCTACTTATAATACAGTTATGCCACTGTCTAAAGCATCTGCTAATGCTCACCACAGAAACACGACATCAGCATTTAACAGTAGCCATGTAATTCTTATCTTAAAGTATTTGGTTAGTTATGACGAAGCCCTTGAAACACATTTCTCCTCTAAGCTTGGCTTAATAGTTGATCCCAAGAAAAAGTTGAAATTAGTTAACATTCTTATTTGATCCAGTATTCCAGCAAATGATTCACAATTCCAATGGGCAGATGTAAAGGCTAAAAATGGATTGTCAATTATTTCCATCCTTACATATACAGTTGAAACAAAGCCCATGGTGATCTACATACTAAAACTCATATCCATGTATATCCATGACAACAGCAAAAAGACTACCACTTAAACTCATCCAATGCTCAGATAAAAAAACAACAATATATGAAAATAAGAATATCATTTAGAGCTATAACAGGGAGATCAAATTGTATAGTATATCAGATGAGTAGACAAAATACAAGATTATTGGCCACAAGACAACCAGAATGATACCTCATAAACACAAGAGTGATAGATGTTAGGTAGCACAAGCTATAAAATGACATAATTAATTAAAGAAAGAAGATCAATATAAGCACCACCAACATACCATTGTATGCGATTCGGGTAAGGCCATCTTGTGGAAGGCCAATGCCAATGCCAACCAGTGTAATACCAACACTGAATCCTGCACCACAGCCTGCTCCAACATATCCAATGACCTCAGGACCAAAGCCAGGACCCCAACCTACACCGCACCCAATACCTATCCCCATGCCCCAAAAGGTGCCGACAGTAGGGTGCACGGGATTCCATCTCTGGTATCTTCTAAAGAGTCCTTTTATTATCATTAGTAGCTGCAACAAGGGCCAAGAACAGAATGCACATCTTTCAAACGAAAAGAAACTCAAGAATAAAATCATGATAATAATTATGTTAGGATTAATTTAATGAAAGAAATACCTTGTTTTTCTAATAAGATGAATCAACAATATAAGAGAAGAGAGTGGCTGAAAAGAGAATAAATTTATGAATCACAGCAATATTAAGGACTTGTCTAACATATATACAGTCTCCTTGCATCTCCATGACAATTAAAATTATCAGGCTAGATTGACTGAGTTGTCATATAAAGAACTTGATAACCTAAATATATTATTTTTGACACAAAGTTATTTGTTTCTCATGGTGATAATAACATCCATCTATTGATAAATGGTTGTCTAGGCAAAGGCATTCTACAACTGGGTGTGTATGAAAGCAATATGACTATATATATACCAACATATACATATATATAAATCAATCGTTTGGGCAAGGGATTGAAATTAAACCTAAATGTCCCAAAGGCCAAAAATTTTGAGACATGTCAAAGTAATGGGCGGGGATTAAGTTCTACTGATATACTTCATTTCCAGCACAAAGCAGAAGTAGCAGAGGCTGCAGGTCTATCCACAACGTGACACCCTGCTAATATCTTGAATGTCTTATGTATAACAATTCTTCAAGTCAAATTGTGCACAAAGTCGATTTGACACCTAGAACTAAAAAAACATCAAAGGGAACGTTTATTGACAGTGTCTACTGTCTATGATACAGTAGCTTATTAAGTTCCAAAAGTGGACATTAAAGTGAATCATCAAGCAAAATTAGAACTAGAGCTCTCTAGGACAAAGTCTCCTATCTTATCAGGTGAAACAAAGGTTACTGCATCATCCTTGTCCTCCACAAAATTTCACAATAGCATCTTTGTAACAAGACAATCAAAGTAAGACTTTTATGTGACCGAATAAATTATCAAAGTTAATTAAGAGGATTTCATTTTTTCACTCCAATACTTCGCAGTCGAAATGAGACGAATAGCAAAAGATCAGTCTCCGAAAAATGATATAATACAAATACGAAGCCCAATTTACATCAGGGGAATTTTCAATGAAAATTAGCTTTGTATTAGAAGGACCAATTGCCACAGAAGTGGAACAAAACTATGGTGGAGAAACATCTTCATCAAACAAAATATTTTCTTTGTGGTGAGGCATTTCAATAACTGATCCATACCCTTCTGATCACACAAGGATTTCGCTTAACCAAAACAAAAGAAAACCAAGATCAGATTAACAATGTAAAAGAAAGCCAAAAAATTCTTCACATCTTCTCGTTACATCATAAAGAAGTGTTTTTGGCGCATTTAAGACGACTTCATGCGCAGTGAACACCAGCACGACGCGTAACTCTGAGAATGCGGTGGACAGGAGGAGAAAGAAAGAGATGAAGCCAGAGAAAAATATAATCTACTCACTAGATTTCGATCACCATGGAGATCTCTGTTCTTGGATCCGACTTCGGACACGTGACTGTCGCAGAGCCGAGCAGGACGCCGGCGGTGCCCCATTTTATCCATCCGCCGCTCGCGTGTTGTTCCTACTCCCATATATTTTGTTTCACAAAAAACGTCCTCGATTTTCCAATAATTTCCAAATTGCCCCTGAGCATGACGTTGTACTCGACTCGAGTCGAGCCCAACTTGTTTCACCAAACCACTCGCACTCACACTCACCAAAACCGTCCTCCTGCCCTTCATAATTTCATAATTGCCCCTGCCTCGTCACGTTGCAGTCGACTCGAGTCAAGCTTGATCAAGCCGAACCTGTTTCACCAAAACCGTCCTACTTTCTTCGATAATTTCTGAATTGCCCCTGCCTCAGCACCTCTCTCTCTCTCTCTCTCTCTCTACTCGGGCGAAACGAGAAGGAAAATGAATCTGCATCGACTCTGTATCTTCAAGGAAACCCACCACGTTCCACTTCGCGCATACGTTTGCCGTCGCCCAAAGAACTCCCCGTTACTTCTTCTCCGATCGAAGATGACGACGGCATTGCTTTGCTGGTCGCCTTGGGACTACATCTCCCCTTCGGGTCCAGGTATTCGATGATTCACCTTCTCCGTCTTGGTTCTGTTTAATCTTCCTGTCTTTTGAAGAATTCGGGGATCTTGCTTGTGTTTCTTTGTTTTATGCTGCTTAATTATGCGCAATTCAGTCGGATTTGGTATTAGACCTCGGACCCGACAGCCTTACTGTTCTATTGGCTTATTTTCTCTTTTATCTCGACCCTTCTCCGTTTGGTTGTTCTAGGAAGAGGAGGAATGCTGGGAGGAAGATTTTCGCATCTATTTTTGTGCATTGTTCTTCTGAAAAATGTATCTTCTTTCGTAGTTACGAACCCTAACTTAACCACGCTTTGTCAACTGATGGAATGAGTGATCCATATAAGTTTGTAATCTATAGGTTTTTTTTATTGCAAAATGAACACTTTTGGTTGAGTGACTTCTTGTTTGGAATGGTGAAATGTAGCCATCGATTGTTGGACTGCATGCGATTCAACTATGCAGGAATGTCCTTGTTTACCCGAGGGGAGCCACTGACGTGCGTTGTGCAATATGCGGCACAACGACTGCAGCTCCTCCACCAGGTACGTCTTTTACATCATTCTAACCTAGTTATAATCATGAAATGTTGCTGATGTGAATTCCTGACATGCATGATTTATTTTTGGTTTTGAATATAAGCCATATGGGCATCAGATACATATCTTAACAATAAACATTTTAAAGTGTTTCTCTGTGCATTGTCGGTCGCTCACCTTCTATATAATCAAAATGTGTTCCTTTGATCTTCTGTATCTGTATCCAACTATCCATGAACGTTACAAGTGCTACTTGCACTTGGATGTTGTTGTTGTGTTGCTGATGGTCTCTGTCTCTTAGGTGGTTCAAATCACCAATATTATTAATAAACTACCTATTTGCCTATGGAAGCTTAAATCACGAAATTTGCAGGAATGAAGATTGTTCAGCTTGTATGTAGAGGCTGCTGAACAATGTTGATGTATGCAAACGGTGCGACAAGTGTAAGGTGTTCCTGTTGTGACACCATGAATATGACAGGATCAGGTATTCATTTGTATCTTTTATATGACTGTTTATTAAGCTGCTGAACAAGTAGACTATTTTTTTGAATGTCAGTTCAGGATGATCATACAATGGTCCTTCGATGCTTGTTTCTTACAGTGGACTCCATATGTGCTCTAGGATAAGTCTTGCATCATGCTTTTTTCGTCATCCATTGATGTGGACTATAATTTCTTCTATAAAAGTAAAGAAATCATGTCAGCATTTGAATAATACTATCCATTTAGAACTTGACAATCTGTTACTACTTGCTTGCCTTTTATATTGACTTCAAAGCTGCATTTTCTATGAAACTATAATCGTACTTATAAGATTCTAGGATAATTCCAGTGCATATCACGGATATGAACTGTTGACACTTTCTGATATCTGATGCAACATATAAAAAGAGAAATTCTTATTTAAATCTCTTAAATTAGTTTTTCAAGTTCCTGGGTTGATTTTCAGCAAATCAGGTTGCTCATCTGAACTGTGTCCAATGTCATCCGATTCTGATGTACCCTTATGGAGCACCATGTGTCAAATGCGCAATTTGTAACTACATTACAAATGCTGGGGTATAATTTGAATCCTTCTATAGTTCTTTTGGTTTTAGTTTTCACTATTTTGTATTAATTATTAACCTTCTCTGTTAATAAAGATGCATAATATGAGATTTCCAATCCATGTTGCTCATAGGCCTAATGAACCTACCCCTGTTCCTCCATCAATTTCAGTTGTATGTTCTCTTCCTCAAGTCTCTTTTGGTTGTGCAATTTGTTTCATTATTCATTTATATGTTATATGTTTTCTTTTGGTTTTTTTAGCAATCTTCCCGAGCTTCAAACATGACCGTAGTTGTTGAGAACCCAATGTCAGTGAATGAAAATGGCAAACTGGTAAGCTCAATTTTCTTAATTGTCTATGGAGTTTAAACTCTATTAATAATTTTAATTCTTCTATGATGCAGGTGAGCAATGTCCTGGTTGGAGTTACCACCAGGAAAAAATGACAATGGACCAGTTTTAGAATCAGTTGGTTGATATTCCAGTTAAATGAAGATTAAGTCTCTTCTTCCTGGAGCTCAGGTTTTTAACAAATGATGGACACAATGCCTAAAACCTGTTTTCTTTTTTTTTTCTAACTTTTGTAAATGTGCCGTGTCACATGGAAATTTGTTGCATCTGATAGATATGCTACTGCAGTAGCAAGTGATCTCACAATTAATGTCAAATTACATAAGACAATATACTTGTCCTGATGATTGCTTATTTGTTTTGTTGGTTGACATGATAATGGAATTTTGTAAAGTTTCATTTCTTTGGATGGTTTACTACTGTATTGCACCACAAGTTCATTTTAATAAGGCTCTTTGATTTTATTGAAACAGTTCTGGATATACTGATTGCCCCAGGTCAGTTTCAGGAAAAACTCATCAAAATGTCTGTTCAATCATTCATCAAAAGCACTAATTATGAAAAGAGGATGTGATGTTTAATTGATATGAGAACTGTATTAGTTGGATTGCATCTGGTCATGTTTTGCTGCCTAATATTCAATAGATTAAAATTTTTATGGACCCCAGATCTGTGACCTACAGGATCACTTTGTTTTGTAGTCTCTTTGCATCATTTTCATGATAAGGCATATTCTGAAGAATGTATCTGTGATTTAATTATTTGTTTACTGAGAGAACTTGAGGAAGCATGGAATAGGCACAAAACAGTTTTACTACAACTAGATTTGAGGAACAGATGGATGCAGACCTTAGTCTGCCAGAGAATGTTTCTTCTCATGGGCATGTAAAATTCATGAAAGCTCAATGTATATAGTTTTACTTCCGGTGTAATTTTGGGGATTTTTATTTAGATAGAAAAGTCAAAATGGCATATCAATTCTAGTGTTTTTACAATTAGAATATGACACTAGTTGAGGTCCTTAGTATGTATATTGATGGAGAAGAACTTCAATATATATAAAAGCTGATAACTTTGGTGTCATGGTAAGATTGCTCTCTTTTTGTGATATAGCTGATCAGGTTTCAGTATATTAACTCTTCCATATCAAAAATTGGTGGAAACATTATGCACTGGGTCTTCCTGAACCATACATTTCATTGTTGTTCATTTATACTAAAACCATCACCCCATTGTTTTTTATTGGATAGTTTAAGATTCTAGATCAAATCATTTTATTAATAACCTACTCACGGTATCTAATTGCCACAACAATCAAGCAAAGTTGTCTGGTCTGTTAAAATCATTCTAAATGTTCTCTAAAGAACAGTGACCTGCAGACATGGATGTTTGGGCAAGTGATGTTGTTCACCAGTTGCAGAGAAGCAACCTGCAACCATGGTGGATTCCAATGGATGATAGATTTAAAGCATATCAGCTTCCATGGTGGTCTTCCCTGTTAAGGTATGTAATGAACTAAACACATCTTTAAGAAGGATTTCACATGGTTTAGCAGTGATCAAAATTTCAAATTCTTCCTTCTTTTTATTGCTTGAGCTTTACGCTTATGATATATTTTTCTCTCTCTTTAATGTGATTGTCATGTGTTGGGCCGATTTAGTCATTTATATCATTTAGCTTATCCACACTTGATTGAGATTGTTAAGAAATTTTTAAATCAGTCTTTATTACATCTATCGGCTTAAGCTTTTAGATAGTTTGGCAGTAGTTCAAGTTCCACATGGCCCACATCATGTGCTGCTTTTGGATCATCAACTGGCTTTCTACTGTCACTCTCTATTAGAATTCAGCAAACCAGGTTACATACAGCTCATAGCCAACATGTCATTTCTAATCAGTTTGTATCGTCTCCTGTTACATCAGTATCAATTTTGTTTTGATTGGTGAGGGAGAAGCAAAACTATTGTCCTCCAGCTCACCATCAGCATCTAAAGATGGATTGGGACACACTTTGATTGGAAATGTTATTAGTATGCTATCAGGTGTGTTGGATTGTCTCAAAGAAGAAAACCAACCTTGCCATCAATCTGAATAAAAGCTATGAAATTTCCTTCAATGGTTGGTACTTTCATCTGCTTTGATGGAAGCAGTTTGGCTGATAGTTTGCTTGGTCATCACTACATTAAAGAACTGCATAATCTATCTTCTTTTAACATGATACGTGAACAGTGTTGAACTTTGAAAGTGTTTTAAATGTTATTCGTGGTACTTATTTTATTTTTCTACAGAAAAGGTCCACAGCTTGGAGGTTGGCCTTCAGTTGCTTTCAGTAATCTCAGTCCATTAAAATAAGGGAAGTAGGATTTGATGTCATCTGTTTCAATATATTAACCTAAACCTGAGCTTGTGGTTGGTTGTGCAGCAAATGTACATAACTACAAACAAATAGATTGTTGAGGAAGATGGGGTGAACCAATTGAGTAAGACCTTCTGATCTGTGGTTTTTATGTCAGCATATCTGGTCTGAGATCATACCCTGATCTTAAATATCTAATTAAGAAATATAATAATGAAAAGGGTCCAATGATAATCTATTATGTGCTGACAGCAGATGATTGCAATTTCTTGCTGATGTTCCTTGTTAGAAGTATTTGAGCTGTATTATACTATGATATTAAACAATCATAATGCTTACAATCTCAGAACTTAGCAATCCTTGATACAACCAAACATATAAGAAAATGCTCCAAGGCACAATCAATGACCAGAACCAGTTCTGTTGTGCAATAATGAGGTTAATATTTAGATGATGTTGTTAGATTAAGATAACTTTTGCTTTATAAGCTTAATTTATGTTGCTTTGGTTGGAACTTGGGGGGGTTGTATTCTTTCCCTCAAAAATTTTGATATTATGTTGCATTAGAATATATATATATATATATATATATATATATATATATATATATATATATATATATATATATATATATATATATATATATATATATATATATATATATATATATATATATATAGATCCTCATCTTCTTGAAGATCATCAGGATCAACCTAGTAAACCCTAAAAAGGCTAAAGTTATAAAAGTACATATCCAATGAACTTATGTAGGATAAATCCTAAGAAAACATAAAGTGGTATTTCCTATATTTTTCTGAAGAAAAATGGAAACCTAGAATCTTAGTAACTGGTTGATTATAGCACAATATTTTGTTGCAGTGCATTATAATTGTCAAATTATACTTAGTTTCACAAATATAAGATTTTGATCATGTTAACTGTATAGACCTTACTATTTTTTAGTCCCTTCACTTTCTTTGGATAGGCCTCTTTTTTCATGTCCTTTACTTAATTTTGGTCTTTGAGATGAAATGAAGACCTTGATGCCTTCCCATTAACCTCCATATATTTTCTTTTGCCATTGACCATCAACCTTACTTTTCTTGCTTACATTTTCTTTTATTTAAGTGCTGTTTCAAGCTTATCCACCAGAAGAAATATCTAATCATTTTAGGAAGAAGGAACTTATGCAATGCCTAAGAAAATATTTAATCATCACACCTCATCTGTGTACGACCAAACATATATGTTGGCTTCTTTATTTGAGTGACTACAGGTAGGAGGTATCTTTTCTAGTTGCTCACCAACCTCACCAACCCTCAAGAAGGGTTCCAAGTTGATGGCAGACCACTGTGTGTCAAGTAACCCCCCAGACCCCCTTCAGCTAAATTTGGCACCATCTCTCTCTTTGGATCACCCTCAACCTTGGCAAGGTGGTTCAGAATTGTTCTTGAGACCTTTCTATCAGCAGTGAGCTGGTTCAATCCAGCGCTCAACTCAGGCAAGCTACCTCTTTGAATCAAGCATTTTGTTAGAGGCATTCCCCTTTCCACTGAGGGCAGGTGTGGTGTTGGGCTGGAGAAGCAGGGCACCTGCTCAAACCCCTCCAAGTTGAGTGGGGTTTGGTCAAAGGTGATGTAGTTGTCCATGAGGGCTGGGAGAGATTGGGAGCCTGAGTCATCATGGCTTGTCTCCATGGTTGGCTTGGTGGAGATCCTTCTGCTCTTGTAGAGGACTCTGCAAAGGACCCAATCTTCCTGAATGCACAGAAAAATGAAGTGTCATAGTTTTTATGATGAAAGGACTTGCAGAAACAAGATGAGTGATTTCAATTAATTATTATAGCAGTTGAGTTGGTTGTGGTGACCACCTAGCATTCAGATAGTATATTAAAGATTAAACAGAAATGATTTATGTAACATGTTGTGAACAATTTATTATAGCAACTTATGAATTCAAGTCATGAAACTGTGTTAGATATATATATATATATATTTCAGATAATAATGTAGTGATTACTTGAAGAAGTTTAAAGTGTCATATCCCATGGAAGGAAAATGACATGCATAAGGAGAGACAAATAAGAAAAAGCTTTATTCTGTCAAATCACTGAACTAACTTGTCCTTCAACTCTAATAATCTTTCATAAACTACATGCATCTGCTACTTGTTCATAAGAACTTAGTGTTGCTCTTTGTTCTGATTCATCCCACTGTTCTCACAATGCCTCTTCTTGATAGTTTATGTAGTATAGTATATGCAGTATCAGTCTAATTGAGATCTTCAACAGAGATTTATTGTAAGCCTAACATCTCTTTGCAGCTCTTTTGAGGACTATAAGCAACATGATCACACAGGTATCACAAAACAAAAGAGTGATGTTTGCAGAAGAGAAGGTAATCTGGTCACCACAGCAAAGTGAGGATATAAAGGACTTGAGAGCATGACACTACCTTGAAGGGTGATTTTGGAGTGGCATCAGATCCTTCCATGCGGTATTCATGCATCACCCAATCTGTCTTCTTCCCCTTGGGAGCTCTTCCTTGATGGAACACCAAAGTCTTCCTCATCCCAACCAGCAACCCCTTTCGGGCCACCGGCCTGTCCTTCCCGGTGGCCTTCCAGTAGCCTGACATGGTGGCCCTGTTGGTCCGCTGCCCGGTTGCGTATTTCCGATCTCGATGGCTGAAGAAGTACCACTCCTTTCCCCCAACACATGCAGTAGCTGATCATCCACAAGAAACAGTTTGGTTGCATTAAAAGAATGGATGCAAGTCACTCTGATACAAGTTGCTGATTCTATGAATTCACCAGCAGTGTCAGTGGCAATCCTGATCAATGATATCTCGACAAGAAATTGCACTTTGTCCTGGAAAGCACTGGATCAGGACACTGATACGACTTTGGTAGAGAAACAAGATATAATTGGATGTGAATGAGAGATGAACTTGTTTCCATGGTTTCTGTAACATCAGCAATGGACCTAACTCCATGATGGAGATTGCTCATCATGGTGTGCATGCTTGGTGGATTAGCACATGGACGTTGCACCTCTCACGATACCAAAGAGTTGTCAGCGTCGATCTCTTTATCTCCTCTCTTTGATTGAATGTTAGACGGATTGGCACCAAAGGTTCGAGACCATGGAGGTGCCGACACTTGTGTGGTTCATGAGAGATTGAGATCATTCTTCTCTCTTGAATTGAGATCTCCAATTTGGAATCCATCAACATCTCCAAAAAGCATTCCTTTGGGTTGAAACATGTGTTTTGTGATTCAAATCAAGGTCTTCAGTTTGGTTCATAGTAACAGCAGATATGCATGCAGCATATATAATTTTAGGTAAGTATATTTCTTGATGCCTTCTCCTTTCTTAGGTGTTAAGTTTCTTCTCTCTTTTCCTCCTTTTAGGTTTTGATTCGTTTCAGGTAGAAGGAATACTCCATTAAAAGGGTTGGCAGTCAATCATGAAGGAACAGAACACATGAACAGGTCCAAAGTGGTGAAGTTTGGTACAAGAATAATTTCCTTTGATGGGAAGGCCAGATAGGACAAGCATGGAGATTGAACGGAAGACATGATAGACCTCAAAAGAGGATTGGAACCCGAGACTGTGCTGTGTCTTTGTGAATTCTGATATCATGTGAACTTAAAGGCAAGTGTTCTCGAGTTCTCAAACATGAAGTTTGCAGAATGCCTTCTGAAGGATCAAACTGTGCTTCCAGATCAGAACCAAGAGTTTCATTCCAAGGGGAGTGCAAAGACAGCAACGAAGAGGGGATAGAGAGAGAGAGAGAGAGAGAGAGAGGAATACCAGCAGCTAGTTCATGTGAAGACAACATAGAACAACATGCTACACCAGTGCCATCAGAACCAGATCAAACATGGTGCTCAAGGCATGCAATTGATCTTACCAGGAAGATCCCATGGTTCGCACTTGTTGAGATCAACATCCACCATCACAGCACTGCCATGGAAGCTACCGCGGCCGCCGTCTCCGGCGAGCTTCACCGCGAGGTAATCGCAGACGAGCTCGTCGTCCCTCGGGTGGAACCTGAAGCCCGGAGGCAGCTCTGCCTCCACCATGCTCAACATGCTCATGGTGGTGTTGATGAGAGGCAAACCACCGAGTAGAATGATGGAGTATATTAAAACTAAGTGGAGTAGGTGTTGTGTATTAATGAGGCCACTAAGTCAACTTTTGTAGGGGAGTTAGCATGGGATGGTTTGGAGTTTCATCCATAGGGAAGGGAATGAACAATGTCACATACTTTTCTTCTTCCATCTTCCCCACTTGATGGTGACATGGGGATTGATTATTCCTTAATCTAATGTAGTTTATTTGTTGATTCATTGCATAGAAACTCTTTTTATATGGATATTAACAGAGTTGCATTCTTGCCACTAAGTTGAACATGAGCCACAGTACCATTTCAGATGACATCTCATGATATCTCTCATAAGCCAAAACAGGTTGAATGGGCAATTTGCAGTGTGTGTGTCAAACACATACTGACAATGTTCTAAGTACATTACAAATCAGAAACCCAAAAGGAGTGACATCCAGCTTTCCCTACAGGAAAAAAAAATCTTGCATTAATGTCTTCATTTGTTTGACTTCGCTATCATAACACATGCCAGTAGTGCTGTCATCCAATGGAAGATGATAGATGCCATGGCTGATGCTGGCATTTGGATGTTCCCTGGTAGTCACTTCCTCATTTAGCAGAGACAGCAGATGTAGCTCAACAGTTTGCTCAGGGGGTTTGATGCTTGTGGTTATGGTGAATGGAAGGCTGCTGTCATCAAACCTAATTCTTGTTAACCAGTTTCAGGACTGATGACAATGAAATCAACAGTTTCAAGATTCAGCAAAGCCATTTCCAACAAGTCATGATTTGATTATGAGCAGGTGAATGCAGTTCGAGCTAGTATTCATTAACTTGGAAGACAAAAAGAACAGTTTCTGTATCATCTTGTTTTGATCAGATGTTTGTAATTAGAAAAAGTATAAACTTGGAAGACAAGAACAACAGTGTCTGTAGCTGATCAGATAACTGCATTTATAACCAGTATCATCAACTTGGAAGACAAAAACAACAGTGTTTACAGCAGTTATGACCAGTATCAACATGGAAGACAGCAAGAACAGAGGTATCTGTATCAGCTGGTTGAGATCAGCGTGAATGCAGAGTCTTTCAGTGAAAAAAGTGATGAGAAGACCCCAAAACTCAGCAGGCTGCCTCCTTCAGATTACCAAGAGAGAAGGTTTGAGGTGAAAAGAGAACTTGATATGTTAGAATAATAGTGCCCACAGCCACAGCCTTCTCCTTTCTGCCATCCCTCTGATATCTCCATTGGTTGAGAAGGTAGTGTGGCCAATCCATCAAAAAGACTCTTATCATGTCAAAGCCACTATTGGGACAGTCAAGATTAGTCTGATGCAGCTCATAAGCAGAGCACTCAGAAGGCAACACATGATGCATGTAACCAATGACAGAAGTTTATGTTCTTGGTTACACCTGTCATCAGCCATTAGAGAATACAGCTTCTCACTTACCACCACCTTTCCATAAATTTTCATTTTCTCAGATAAATGACTTTTAATTTTCACTGTTTGTTGCTATCCAAGAGAACCTACTAACTTGATGAATCTAAATTTCTGAATCAAAATATTTAAGTACAAGTCAACTATAATAAACTCTTCTAATCTTCTAAATCAACTCAATTTTCCCTCTAACACTTTTTTGGATATCAGCTATTAGTATGAACTAACTAATCATATTTTGGCCTATTAATTTCAGCATATTTATTGATGGATCTCTTTGTGGTATCATGTGTCATCATCAAGTTCTTAATATTACATTTTAACTTCTGCCATTTACTTGTGTCTGTCAAATGATATTATTATGCCTTTAGCTTTACCAAACCCACCAAGCTGTGACTTCAAATGCTTGATCTGAAGAACCCTGATGGTGGATCACAGTTTCCAATTTGAGTAAGACAAATACACAACCAATTTCTCAATAGTTCTTTTTTTATTTCAATGTGACATTAGTATCTGCAGATGAACTGATTCCATTGTGTTCATACCACAAATATCTATATAAAAATCAGTCATCAAATTCCAAGATTCAAAGGAAGGGTTGGAGCAGGTGGTCTGCCAAATCAAGCAAGATGATTTAAAGAATGAATCCATCAAAGCTTTCTCATTGAGAAAATTGGAGCAGACAGCATTGATGGCTATAACGACTACACAATCATAGTGATAGATCACAAATCTTCTGCATGAGGACATCAAGAAAACCTTGACACTACAAACAAAAAAAAAGTTTATGTTCTATTTCCCAATGCATTTATTTAGCATTAGACAAACTCATCACAGCAGTCAGCAACAATGGATATCAACCTCATGGTGCTGTTTGTCTGAGCAAGCCATGCAAATCCAACACAGTAGACCTCAATGATTACCAGAAAAGCAAATCAGGGAGGCATTACTTTCTTGTGCCATGATAGGAATGGCATTGGATGTTCAGAATCACACAATTACAATCTATGAGACCATCAGAGAGTGAAATCTTGAAGTTTGCTGGAGTGCAGCATTTTGAAGTTTCAGAATCCCATGATACTAATTTATGAAACCATCAAGAATGAACATTCTTGTGTGGTTCAGGCTTTGCTAAAAGTCAGATGATAAGGAGATTGTAATTGAAATAATTGACAAAAACACATATTACAATTATTGTATTGTTGAACATGATAGATTATTTCTAACTGCAATAATCATTGATCTCTTGGAACTACATCAATCAAGTTGCCTTCCACAAAACTTTGGGTGGCTTCATGGATGATGCAAGCTGGAGTACTAGTAGCTGTGATACCCAATTTGCTTTCTGAGCTTCCTTGTAATGTTGTGGATCCAAACTTGCAAGTGCCTCAATAATTTTCTTGGTTGCTTGTTCCATCCATATGCCTTTCTGAACCAATGATGATATTTTGTTCCACCTTCATTCAAGTGGCCAAGATATACGAGGCATGCAAATTGGCTGACCAATGCATCACATAAGATATCATTGTGCAGTATCAACATTAATCCTGCATTAACCATCGAAGGTTTTATGCGCATATATGGAGAGCTAAAAATCCAGAGAAAAAAAGGAAAACCAAAGGCCGAAGATGATCCAACTCACCTTTTGTTCTCATCACATTCTTGTCCTCCATGGCTGCAGTGCAAAGCTGAAGTTGGCCCATTCTTGTCCTTTTGGCTTTTGTCGCTGTTGGCAGTTGGCAGATTCATGGATGAGAGTGGTGAGGGGGATAAAGATGAGTGATTGCCTGCTTCGATCTTTTTGCCCGATGCAGCTAAGTGCTTGCTGCTTGCCTCCAACTTTTGGCGCAGTGGGGAGGGTCATGCCGGTGCAGGCTCCTCCGCGGCCACAAGACACTCCTCGTTTCTGAGACCTTTAGTCTTTCCGGGTGTGGAGAATGGAGAAGTTGTCAGCGCACGATGGTGCCATTGTCGATTTGCCTGCAGCATCAACATGAAAAATGCGGCAACAGCAGTGAGATCTGCAGCTTTATCTGCTCCGACGACTGCTCTCTCTTCCCACCATTTGTGCTCTTCGCTGCACTCTCTTTATCCCAAATTGGTTCACATATTCTAATCTTCTTGTGTACCGTATGTTGGGCAAAAACTATGTATTTATCCTTTAATTATCAAGATTTAATCTCCAGAATTTATTGGCTCAACTCATCACTAAAAATTCATCTTTCGAACTCTCCAACTTCTAATGAATAGGTAGATGGTTCCTATTAGGAAATTGAAATTAATATTAGAACATTGATTATGGCTTTTATTTTTATCAATTTATATAATCAATCTTCAAATAATTGATTATAATTTAAGAAGATTACTATTTATAATATCTCTTTACTATTTATCATCTTATTTTAAAAAAAATTAATATTTTAAATTATCCTTTCATAAATATCTTCCTTCCTTTTCTTACTCATCATCATCCTCCCTCTATTAAAGTGATAATAAGCAAAAATGATAAACGAGATCAAAGTGTCAGATGAGAGATCGTAGCCTAAGGGTAACGATCTCTAATGAGCACAGGTTGAGGGTGACAATTGACGGGTAATATGAGGCTGAGAGTAACAATCGACAAAATACAAGAGACAATAAACGACGACATATAACATCGATAAAGGCATAACAGATAACATCGATAGAGGCATAGCATGTAGACGAATTGTAAAAGATGTATGGAAGGAAAAAATATATATAATTAGAATTAAAAGATGATAAATAATAAATTATTATTTATTTAATTTTTTAAAAAGAATTATAAAATAATAAAAGATTGTCGATAGTAAAAAAAATTACTAAAAAGTAAGCTCTTAATTTAATGGGTGATCTGATTTTATCACGAAAATGCTCTCTTATGGTACTTATAATAAATATGAGGAAATTTTGTGCTACTCGTAAAGATCACATTATATTACTAATATACTCATACACGATTTTCAAGGCAACTCGAATGGAGGATCATTTCATTCTCCATCGGATGATGGAGGTTGCCAGGATGGTCACTACCACCTTGTGATTGGGAGAGATAGATCGACAGTTCTAAGTGTCACGTATCACTGATCACGATTAAGCTAACCACAACGTGATCGCTATAATATAGATCGTTGGATAAGATAATATATGAAAACGAACGATCGGATGATAATATATATATATATATATACATACATATATACATATATATATACATATATACATATATATTTGTATGGGACATCTTGATAATTTATTTAGATTATAAATATGATCGTATCAGATTTAGCCAACTTTGTTCGAGAATTAGCAAAATCGAGACTTAACTGACAGAAACCAAAACATGAGTATGCGACATTCCCAATAATAATGAGTATTAATGCCATCACCGTCCCAAGGGAAAATATTAATGGATCGCATTGAATGGAAATTGACATGACATTTTTGGGATAAGTCGATCTCGTGAGTGGCACGTGACTGTCCTAAATAATTGAATACATGGCATCATCTAAATCGATGGATGCTTCTTCCGATTCCAACTCGATCCCCGTCGATTGGGTTCGGATTTGAACCACTCGTATGATTCCCTGATTGCTTGGATTGTGAGTTTATTGAACACAAAAAAGAAATGTTGAATTATCGTCGTGGTAACCCACACTTGTCTCTCGCTGGAAGCACAAGTGGACCCGTTTGTAGGTCCGGGTTGTTCGTCTGCTAGACGGGTAGAACGATGGGTGGATAGTCAAAGGGTTTCGATCAGTTTCGTGGCATTCGTACTTATCCATGAAAAGGGCGCCTTTTTATACGAAACGTTTCACACCTTCGGCCACCCTCGATCGCCACGACGCAGCGCCTCTTCGTTGCGGTGCCCGTGTCCGCCACCGGGCCTCGCCGGAAACCCTCGTCGTTGGATGCCCGATGATGGCCTCCGCTTGCGTCAACAACGCTGCGCTGGCGCCAGACTCCCCCTTCCTCGATTTCGCCCCGGCGTGCCCTGGCTACGGCTGGCTCAGTCCCAGGATCTCCTTCAGTCGCGACCTCGCCGACGGCGGCGCCGCCCCTTCGGGCCTCGATGTTGGGGACTCTGATCTCGGTGCCCTGGTCTCGTCCGCCGCTGTTGTGACGGAGAGGCCCGATCCGAATGAGCCGGGCGTGGATCTCCCCGACTTCGAGTTCCGTCCCGACGATCCCGTCACCATGCTGCCCGCCGATGAGCTTTTCTCCGATGGCAAATTGGTTCCGCTTCAGATCGCGGCAAAGCGGCACCAAGCGGAGCCGGCCGACGGGATACGATCGCCCGAGGCGGAGAGGCCTCGTCGGGTGGCGGAGGTCCTCGGATTGGAGTCCTGCGCGCAGTCGCCCAAGGCGCCGAGGTGCTCGAGCCGTTGGAGAGAGCTACTTGGCTTCAAGACGCAGCAAAACCCTAAGCCGGAGGCCCAAAAGGCGGCGACGCTTACTTCCAAGAGTGTGAACCACAATACCAGATCGCTCCGCCATCTCCTCCACCGCCTGTCGAAGCACTCCGCCGCGGACGCCTCCCTCGCCATCCCGCTCCTCCGAGAGTCGGACTTGGAGCCGGTGTCCATCTCCTCTCGCCGTTCCCTCTCTTCCTCGTCCTCCTCCTCGGGCGCCGATCACGACGAGCTTCCACGGCTCTCACTTGACGCGGAGAAGCCGGCCCAACGGTCGATCTCGCTCAGTCGGGTTCCACACCGGGCGCGGCTCGCCCGGCCTAGGGTCGCCACTGCGGAAGGTCACCAGGCGGCGAGGACTGGGCGGAGCCCGCCCCGGCGTGGGGCGGAGCTGGCGCCGCCGAGGGGGGCGTCGGTGGACAGCCCGCGGATGAACGCATCGGGGAAGGTGGTGTTCCAGGGGCTGGAGCGGAGTTCGAGCAGTCCGGGCAGCTTCCACGGCCGAAGCACCTGGCACCACCACCATCAGCACCGGGGGAAGCCGTATCGGGCGATCGAGCGATCGTACTCGGCCAACGTCCGTGTCGCCCCGGTCCTCAACGTGCTCCCGGTCGGCTCGCTTCGGATCTGCACGTCCAAACCCGGGTCGGTCTTCGGCTTGGCCCAGCTCTTCTCCCCCCACAAGAAAGATAGGGACGCCTCTACCGCGAGGTGGAATCTCCACAGCGGCGGCAACAGAAGCAAGATTATCGACAAGGAAAAGGCCCGAAGAGAATCAACTTGAGGTAACAAATCAAAAAACGTTTTTTAAAGCTAAAATGAAAATTCTACTGCAAAGGTACAAAATTATCTCTGTATAATTGCTCATCTGTTGTTCTTTGACGCTTTGATCGAGGACTCGCGTTCTTGGATTCGCTTTTGGTTTCTTTTTGTCCCGTCCCTTAGAAAGCTTTTCCTCGTAAAATTTGATGTGTATTAATCTATTTCGCTTCTTTGGCTTCATCTCTGACGGCAAAAGATCATTTTGCTGTCCGTTTCGTGATTGTCCAATCTCACCTGCCCCCTCCTCTGCGGTTTGAGCACAGACGGGGCCCGACATGGCCCGGTCCCTGATCTCCAATCACATGCCACCGCTCTCGCTGCTGCCGGCGTCCTTCTTGCGACTGCAGCGCGACTGCTTCCATGTGATGCTGCTCCACGTTCCATTGTGCTGTGTGGTGTCCATTCCCCTCGTTTTCCACCACATCTCGCCTCCCCCTCCGACTGCTCTGATCCCAAACTCCAAGAAACCTCATCCAATGGACGGATTGGGCGAACAAGCAGTGGCGTGCAACTGCTTCTGGACCGAGTCAAAATGGATTGAATCGATGGTATGGTGGGTCTCCTTGGGATTTGTAGCGAGTGCTTTTGCGGTGCACCTGAAAAGCAGGCTTTTCAGAGACCTGCGCTTGCTTCTGTGCCCAAAGATTCCCTCGTCAACCATTTTGATTTCCTAAAACTAAGATAATGTTTTTTTTTCGATGTTCATAAAACAATCGTTAAAAAGGAGTTAATTTGAATGTTTCTGCAAATATACAACATATATTTTTCTTTTTATTGCAAAATAACTGTCCACATGTTATATTGGATTCATTCTCTCCAAACTACTCTCTTCATTCTTCTCTTATATTGGATTGTCCATATGTTATATCTCAATGCTGTTCCTTTATAATTTAAATAACAAAATGATTGTGTTATATTATAAAGTAAGACTGTATACATTAATTGCCAAATGTGATTTAAGACACTGGATTAATTGGTCGTAAGTGCTAAAGGTGGCATTGCCATGTTGAACTCACCACTATTTCTCTTCATCTCCTGAAATTTAAATCAGAAAGTCTTATATTTAACTTCATCTCCTAAGAATTGAATAATTTATTTCAATTTTTTGGGCAACCTTCTTCGCACAAAATCATGTGGTATTTTATGCATTAGAATTGACTTATATGGCTCTAGCTTGAACTATGTGGATCATGTTCGTAGTCGAATTTGGACTTAAGCATTGTGGGCTGAAGTTGGCACTAGAAATGTCAATGTTTTTTCGTCTGGTCCAAAAAACCCTAAGACCGAAGGTGGGCTGATGAATAGGGTTTAAGGTTTAGGGTTTTATGACTTCAAATGATGATTGAAACATTAAACACCATATCCTGCTTAAACAAACACCACATCAGACTCCCAAAATATTCTTCAGCCTGCTAAATACTATGTAGAAGCTGTACCTCAACAGCTGAACTGTCTGTAAATATTCAACGATAGGAATAACGGGTTGCATGGCATTCTCTTCATCAAATTTTGAAGGTAGATCGAAACATATCGAGTCTGGAAGTAACATGTTGATAACCAAATAAGAAAGATACTACTCTGACCAATGACCACATTGGATCTAGTTAGTTGATGGAGATTTGAGAGAGAGAAGCTCTTAGCAGTGGCCATGTTCCGAATATGGCCTGGCATTGCCATCAGTCTCCTTTAAGCTTTCCACTCAGATAAAAGAGACAAAGGTCAATCAGAGCTGTCCACAGGCACAGTCATGAAATGGGGTTTTGCTGAGAGGCTTTTGTTAAGTACACTTTGGTGGGGTCCTTGGTGGGACCTCCTCACCATCTCTGCCCTTCTCCCCAAAGGCTCTGCTGCATGATTCTGATTCATTGTCCTGAGGCATCTTTCACCATTTTGGCATCAGGACTAACAAGTTGCAGTATCCTCAAAGCAGAGGTGACCAGATGCATTATATAGGGTTCCTGTCCTTGCATAAATAGGAAAGTGATGGGAGGGGGAATCTTATATAGGTAAGGTAGAGTTTCACAGATAATGATATATATGTATTATCCAGAGAAGGCCAGAATCAATCCAGCATGAGGTGATCACTTGATCATGCTGGGAATTCATATGTTTATTCTTTTTTCCTTTCTTTTTCCCCCCTCTTCTTCATAGCAGACACTTCCAGCCCTGAAAAGCTAACCTACTATAACCTATTAGATAAGGAAATGCCTGCTGAGATATGATAATGCTTTCTTAAAGTTAAAGGGAAAAAGAGGACTCCTGAGATCTACCAAGATAAGGATAATGTTCAATTAATTAGAATGTACAACCAGAATGGTACTGTGCCTTCAGTAAAGTGGTGCTGTAGATGATTGCTAGACAAAAAATAAAATGTACCCTTGCTGAATGTTTTGTAAACATATATTCAAAATACACTATCCTTTGATTTTATCACAATGTTCTCTTCAGTATCCAGCAAATTGGACTTTCTTTTTGTTCTCTGCATGGTATTATTTCTGAAGTGATCTCTCTCTCTCTCTCTCTTTTATTATTGTTGATTGGAATTCTCTAGTGTCAAGATGGTAAGACAACCAAATAGGCTCAGGACAAAGTTATGCAAGATTGAGACCTGATAACAATTATCATAATAACCATAATCATTTTCAGAAGCAACAATGACCTGATCATAATAACAAAAACAACTTGATAACAAAGAGCCCCTAGAAGTAACAATGATCATACTAACATACTAATAATCTCAGCAGCTTGATCAGAAGATATTTTCATAGAAGGAATCAAATATGGTCATATGGACATAAAGGATACAAAGCAAGAATATGGTGTGCTATTACATAAGAATCAGCAGGAATCCTCCATGGTGCCTATATATTTGCTCACCACAACAATAACCAAGTTATGATCACATTGATGGGTTATTTCTTTGTAGCAAGAACAAGGTTATTCATAAGTCTAATCTTTGCCCAAGAGGATCAACTGATACAATTCCAAGCATTAGCTAGACCTGATGCTTAACAAAAGTTTATCAGATTTACTCCTTCCTTCAACATGTACACAATAAATGCTGGCTTCAGCCAATGGTTTGAAAATTTATTTGGGAGCAATTTGCAGGAGTTGCTCCCGAGAAATTTTACACTCTTGACTCTTGAACAGCCAAATTCTCTGCATCAAGGTTATAGCAGGTGTTCTAAATATGAAGTTGAAGATCAACCTGATGCATAAAAATAAACATTAGCCTTGGTGACATGAGTAGTAGGAGCCAGATATCTTGTGTTTAAACATGGACAAATGTTTCCTCGATTTGACAATTATAATTCGGTTATGTCCATCTTACCAGATCCACTTTTGTGGGTGTTCTCACAGGCTGTTGGGTGATTCTGCTGCAACATTTGAGACCCAAAGGTGTATCGATTCATCGCCTGCATTCGGTCATGTTGAAGCTATTTCAGCAAAAAGACAAAGATCAAGAGGTGTAAAGATGAAGCTACAAGCCTGAAAGCGAGGCTGAACATGGTGAAGGCCAAGGTAGGAGGAAGCATGCGATTCTTGCAAATGGGCACTTTGCATCAGGTTTCGAAACATTGCTGCTTGGAAGGCTGGAGAAGTGGAAGACAATGTCTGGTTGGGGGTAGAAGATTGAAGTGCATGATGCATCAAAGGAACACAAGCATGACCAACTCCCACAGCCATGCCTGGCATAGATTGTTGTGCACCTGGAAGGATCATCTGCGCCATGCGACCTCCCATCCACATCATCTGTTTCATGGATCACAGTATGCAAAAGATCACATTACTGGTGTACAAGTCCTGTGTCATGGCATCATCATTTTGTCAAACCTGAACTTGCAGTTGCAGTGACTTCAAGTATTCAATTGCCTCATCCAGCATTGATGCTTTGTCCGTCTGAGAATATTAAATGTACAACATAATCAGAATTCATATTGGAAAATTTCACCATTATGAGAATTTGGCAATGGACTGTCGGTTAGTTCTCGAATGATTTATACATGTTTGATATGAAGATGCCTTCAAGTATGATATGTCGTGCCTTCAAGTTCACAGGCACACTCAGGAAATGCCTTCAATATGGAAATCAGCAATATGATGATTGCCTTCAAGTATGATCATATCTGAGAAGCTATGATATGTGGCGACTTCATGTATTCAATTGCCTCAAAATTTCAATACCTACGGTCTATATTCTATGAACTATAGTATTAAGAACACAGAAAACATTTAGAATTTTTCTTCATTGATCGTGAGAACAGATGCACAAATTACCTTATTGCAATGTGGTATCAGCTCTTGCAGTGCCTTCATCTTTTCATTTATTCTATCTCTTCTTCTCTGCATAAGATCATGCCTACTGGTTAAAAGTGAGCTCAGTTCATGTCAGTGGTTCTTCACCAATTCTTACCCTCTCAGATAGATTGTGAACTTCAGCAGCACGGCTTCTGCGAGTCGATATCGATCCCTGAGCTGCCTTCTTCGCCTCGACCGACTCAAACTCAGCCTCCTACAAACTCAGTCTCAGTTTTCACTGTGTCTAATGCCAATGGAATCAGTTGGAAAAGAGAGGATTACCTCACTTTGGTATTCTGCAACCTGCACATCTCTTTGCTTCCTCTTCTGGCACTGACCACTTCCACCCTGATCTCCTGTTCTTCTGAAACTAAAACAAGCACCTCCTGATGATGAAGCGAGAGCAGTTTCGAATGCATGCTTTGGCACACTTGCTCCTGCAACACCAGCAGCATCACCCTGTGCATGGAGTCGATTGCTCTCACAAATGCTTGAAGACATCGTGTTGTTCTCTCGGAGATGGAGAGTGGACTTTTTAGGAGCAGTCAAGACATCGCTCGCACCGGTATCACCGAAGCCCATGTATCTATCAATGGTGCTCATGTTACTGGGGCCAAGTCCATCGATGCCTGCCATCTCAGAGAAGAACTCCGAGCAGAATTCCTTCTCTAGCGAATCATGGAGAGGACTCGGAAACCATGACGCAGTTGCATCGTCTTGAATCGAGCTGATGGATCTCCCAAGAGACTGCTCCCGTTGTTGCTGTTGTTCTGGTTTGAGCTTGGCAATGGCGGCAGAGGCTCGCGGGTGGTGCTGGCTCTGGCTATGCATGACGACATGCCCATCTCGCCACAGCAGCTCTACGAGCTCACTGTCTGGCCTGCAAGATTGGAACGAAAGGGATCACGGATCTGTAAGTGGATATATAGGATTTAAGAGGAGAGGAAGGGGACAAAGACAAAATGGATGATGCTAACCCCATGGGATTCTTCTGATTTGCCATTGGGAGGATACCTCCAAAATCTGTGGTGTCATCTTCCAAATTCCAATCAGGAACATATTGATTCATTGCTAGATTTGGACTGCAATCATCAGAGAAAGTTATATATCAGAATTCCTATAGTTCAAGTATGGCATTTGACTCCATAATAAGAAGAGCACCGCATCAGTTTCACCTGTTCCTTCAAGAACAAGAACTGGTAAGCTCGAAAAGAAGCAGAACAGTAATAAGAGATCAAATGGTCAAGAAGAACAAAGATATCCAGAACAACCACAGAAAGATCCTTTGCCTCAAACTCATGAGCAAGGGAAAGAACATTTCAAAAAGACTGAAACTACTACAATTACCGTCGTCTCAGACAGACTCATACTATGTTTGCTAGATCACAACAAACACACACACACACACAAAGACAAAGAACAATTCCAACTGGGTTACATCACATTAAGAAGCTGACATATCTGAATCAAATTTCTTGCTCAAATCTATTTTATTTTTCTTTTTCAAGAGAAAAAGGTTCCATACAGAGAAAAAGACAAGCGAGAAGAAAAGCTAAAACAAAGACTGGAAACCAGAAAGTGTTGAGCAAAAACCAACCTTCTCCTTAGCTCCACAATCTTCGAACAAGAAAGCAGACAGGCTTCACTACCTCCTCCCCTCCCCGGCAGCTACAGAGATGGTTGGAAACTTGATTCCGTGAGGGTTTTAACCACTGCTGGATTAGGAAGGTGGGGAAGGAGGACATGCCATTTTCATGCTGTTAATGCTATCCATAGCTTCTATCTCTAATGGAGGACTTTGGCCATGGCCAGGTTTGCACTTGTTCTGCAACAGTGTCATGTCAGTTTTCAAAGCATGTCGGGGTGGGTCTACCTGTGAAAGCTTGGCTGGTTAACGAGATCTCCATCTCACTTCAATGTCCGAGCTTAGGAGTTCACATCAAGCAGATGATTAGATCTCATCACATTTATACTGCTGACAGCGAGTCTTGTCTTCACGATAAGATTTCGAGTCAAATACCACCTTTTGAGGTAAAGCAATTATATTTTCTTTCTAATTCAAAGTCTAATTGATGAAGATATTAGTTAACTTAGTTGATAAAAATTTTAATAAATCATCATAGAATTCTGAGTAATAATAATAATAATAATAATAAATTTAACACTTTACACAAGTAAAAAATAATATTAAAAGGATATATAATATCCAATATAACCTTAATAATCTTATAGTATATTTCGGAATGATATTATTATCAATTACAGTTTAGCTAATAGAGACACATAAGCATTATTTTGGATTTGTAAGATATATAATTTAAAATTTAGATGAGAATATATATATATATATATACATATATATGTAT
Organism: Musa acuminata AAA Group; assembly: GCF_036884655.1. Classification (NCBI taxonomy): domain Eukaryota; kingdom Viridiplantae; phylum Streptophyta; class Magnoliopsida; order Zingiberales; family Musaceae; genus Musa; species Musa acuminata. The sequence goes on from NC_088354.1 coordinate 38,042,295, forward strand.
ATGGGAGACATAAATGTGATGATTTTATTGCATCTGCCACTGCTCAATTTCATAAGCATTAAAGAGGGGGAAGGTCAGATGCCATGAATCTAAATCCTATGATCACTATCTCTATTGAATTGGCATGATCATGGTATAAAATGGACGGCACCGGCTACATTGATGGTAAGGATAACCACAAAAACGATGATGAGGTGAAAGCATAAAACAAGGAAGCGAATAAGAAATAGAGAAAGATATGAAACACTACTATTTCTTGATAATGCATATTTCAAGGTTACGTCATTGAAAAATATTCTAAAGATAATGATTATAAAATATAATAAAACTGTTGCACATTAAGAGTGTAGTTATTATAATCCAACTAATCGTTCGATCGTCGATCCATCGGATCGAATTATTATTTAATAAAGATTAAAAATATAAAATTAAACATCAAGGTTTTTCCTTTATTGTTAGCACTCTGTAATAAATTAGGTTAGGCTTCTAGAATTTTTTTTAAAATATTTATCTATTTTTTAAGCATTATTTGTTATTCATCGAATTCGATCAAGACTTCGATTATATGACTTTTCTAAATAATGGTGGAAGTTTAAAATATTGCATCTTCCTATTTCTCACTTTATAAAAAATGTAAAATATTATCATTATTATTATTATTATTTGCTGATGCTCTTCTACTATGCAACATTTATTATGTTTTGTTGAAAATACGGAGGAGATCTGAGTTGACAATTTGAGGTGGAGTAATGCTGGTCGGAGAGTGGAGGACAGAACACTTTCCTACTAATCAAACAAGTGCCTCCCAATACTCATTTCACATACTATTCCCTCACTTCCTTTACGTCAGCTATCTCAGTCACTCCATCTCTCTCTCTCTCCCTCTCTAATCCTTATTCCACACACTGTTCCCTCACTTCCTTTACATCAGCTATTTTGGACAAGCAGGAAGATTCACTCCCTCTTCCTCCCTCTCCTAATCACTCTCTTCTTTCTTTTTGGAGGCACAGCACTGGTGGAGAAGAAGGCAGCCAAGAAGATGTGGTTCTCATTACATTAAAGTTTCGAACTATTCTCATTGAATATTTTTGAGGCTCTATAAACTTCCTCATGTGGGTTTGGATCTGTGCAGGTAACACTGGCCATGGTGCATGCATCTGTTAAAGGCACCACACTTCTTCTTTGTGGTAATGTTCCCCATACTTCCTACCAAAACAGCAGCAGCATCAATCTATCAAGTGCAGCATCAGAAGCTGCTGTCCCCAACTCAAACCAACAAATTCTATTCCTGAGTGATGCCAGAGTACTCCACTCAGTTCATCATGAGTTTTACTAATCATTACCTAATAATTTATGACTGCTAATTTGTTCTGAGCCATATTTCCATGCTTAGTTTTTGCAGGGAATTAAATGCAAGCCAACAAAATCTATTCCATTCAGTTCATCATGAGCTTTACTAATCATTACCTGACAATTTATGACTGCTTTGAGAAACTGTTCTAATCCACACTTCCATGGTTAATTTGTGCAGGCAATCAAATGCAAGTTAATGAATAAATCAAGATCTTATGCAAATTTGCATCTTAGATTGCTTTGCTTATAAGCCATATTAGCAATAGATATGAACTGGGTATTGGAAAAAGTCTCTCTCTCTCTCTCTCTCTCTCTCTCTCTATATATATATATATATATATATATATATATATATATATATATATATATAGAGAGAGAGAGAGAGAGAGAGAGAGAGAGAGAGAGTTGGCCTGTAGGTTGAACAACTACGTTGTTGGATTATATTCTGGCTCTACAGGGAAGATGGACCCATATCAAATTATTGCACATGCAGCAACTTAATAGCTATCGTGCATTACTCTGTTTCATATGGATACAAATAATCTGCATCCTGCTTCTTATCTACAGAAAGAAAATAGTACACCTGAAAGCAATAGCTGCATGATCTTGTTCATCTTTGTGCGATGATGATGGCTGGACCTGAGCTAAAAGGTTCGATCTCAGGCCCAATCACCAATCCTTTTCCTCTCTGAATGCATTGTAATGCACTTCTGAATAAAATAGGAATAGGCTGCATGCAGGCATTGACAAGAGATTTATGATGGGAACAAAACTTAGGGTGTTAAGTACTTTGATCTTTTATGACTCTCATTATGCCACTATCAGAATGTGAGACCACTGCTATATGTAACAGATGATCTTTAAGCACAAAATATGTAGTTTTTTTAAGGGTTTTTTGTTTGCCATTTGATGAGACAGAGTGCAAAAACGAACATGTAAAGTTGTTGATAGTAATCCATTGCACAGTGGAAAGAGAAGTAGATATTACATAACATGACGCAGAATCCTACAAGTACAACAAGCCATGGCAAAGGCAAACAAGCGTTACATCGCTGCACACTGAGTGCATGCATCAATGCTCCGTGCACGAGCTCTGCACCGCCACCGCAGGAATGGTCGGAACAGCAGGCATCGGCGGCAGTGTTGGAAGTGTCGGCGTAGCCAAGGTTGGGATACCCAGTGCTGCGGCGGGGGCGGTTGCTTCTACGAGATGGCGTGCTGCATGGCATTCTTCGAAGCTTAAGAACGCAGTGGCCATGAGATTTGCTTTGGCGAGGAGGCCAGAGTTGGAAGCCATGGATGATGTTTAAGTAATACTAGTTCTTGGGGTTTATACGTTAGAGAGAGAGAGAGAGAGAGAGATCTGCAAGAGAACTCTCATGTTATTATGTAATAAAGTTCAAGTAAAGCATCTGTTTGATTTAACATTAATTACAAACACAGCAAATTTTAGGTGAAAGTGAAAGTGTTTGGATTAAATAAGAATAAGCATATGTGAATAATACATTAACTCTAACAAAATCGATCATCATCAACAATGATATCAGCAAGAAAATATGAACTCATAGCCACATCTTTCGAGTGTTGGAGGATTCTTCACTGCGTGTAATCAGGCAGCTAGAGCCACATCCAAATCATCATCATCACCATTGAGTTCCCTACATAACCTACCATCAGCCGCTGCGTCGTCGCCGTCGCTGACGAAGACCGAAACTACCAGAAGAGCCTTGTCCATGGCAACCACCACCACCACTCTGCAATGCGTGAACCAGCAAGAGAAGCAGGTGAGGAGAGGATGCCTTCTCCTTGTTGTTGGAGTGTAGACTGTAAAGGCCACAGGAGAGCAGGAAAAGGAGGGGTCAACGTTGGAACACTCTTCTCCGCTTTCACATGCTCGTCCGCGGTGGCGGGCGACGCGGCGCATTGGTGCCACGTGCCACTGCGCTGTGCATGTCGGACATTGACCATGAGTCAAACCGGGGCCCGCAGGGGCGTGACCATCATCTCCATTATCTCCATCATGGATAATATAAAGAAATTGAGGCAGGTGTTGCATTCATTTTCGTGAATTTAATTTAATATTATTTCCATTCCTTAGTCGCTAATCACTAAAAGAAATATTTCAATAGTAAAAAATATTTTTTATTCATCGAACATGCCAAATTTACTGTTAATGGTTTTTTTAAATCTTAATTAGAGATAAAAATTTATTATAATTTATTATAATATATATTTCTTAATTTTGCATGATAAATTCACACGAAACAAAAATAATATGAATTATTCATCGAATTGAGGGATCTCTCGACTCTTAGTTATTTATCTATGCAGAAATAGTGCAATGCGCAATTTCTATGTCACCATTACCTCTGAGGCCATCAAACTTTGGAGTCAGTATTGTTGATGTGAAGTTCGCATTGGAGTCACAGCCACACACCTACCGTACTTCTTCTTCTTCTTCCTACCCTTCTTTCCCTCATATCTACCAACGTGATATCTACTTCACCTAACTTATCCTGCCCCATGTCCACTTTCCCAACTCTGAATCCCAACCCTTGATCGAAGGTGCGCCAGTGAGGTGATCCGATGCTCTAAGATTCGTGCATCCATCGGAACCAACGTGCCCTTTCCATTCATGTAACATTACTGTCATTATACGGGAGCTATACCAATGTTGATTCTTATACTTTCAAAAGTTATATTATGATCCTTCTGCTAATATTCCTATATAAGGTTAAAAATCAAAAAAGAGAAAGAGATTTTATTAAAGCAACGGGTTAAATATTTTACTTTCGTAAATATAATATTTCACTATAATTTTTAAAAAGTATAAAAACGGAAACATTGAAGGTAGTTACCCGTAGGGGTAATATATAATTAGCTCTATATATAATAATTAAATAATATTTATAATGTTTAATTTATTTTTTTTTATCAAAAATATATTTATATATGAGATGAAAATTAAAAAAAATTATTAAGTCAATAACTAGTTAGATGTTTTTATCTAAATTTAATATGTTAAAATTTTGAATTGTATTAATGTTTGATATCATATACGTAAGAACAATACCGATATTAAACGGCTTCGAAAATATAAAAATGGGTACAAGGGTTAATATTAGAAAATCGAAGTTTTTGAATTATGTTTGTATCAAGTCTCATGTATATTATTTCGAATCAGTTTTATTTATAATTATATAATTAAATCTTCTAGATTTTTTTTTGTGTCATCACATATAATTACCAAAATTATGATTTGCTAATTATGCTGATGAAACAAAATCCCCATATAATGGGTCATAAAACCTTACATACACTACTGAGCCAATACTTGAGCTCCTTTTCACCTGTTTGTATAAATGCCAGTAGCCTCTCCTTGTTTGCAGCAAAAGGAGGTCAAGAAGCAGAGAAGTCAGGGAGAGCGCAATGGCAGGGAAGAGGAGGTGGGAGGACATGGAGATGGACTGCTTGGTGGCGATCTTGCAGAGGCTCGGCCTGCAGGACTTGACGCTGAGCGTGCCGTTGGTGTGCCGGTCATGGCGGAAGGCCTCTCTCCACCCCCTCTGCTGGCGAGTACTAAACTTGCGGGACTTGGACTTCATGCCGTGGGGTGATTTGACCAAGAGCTTCATGGCAGAGTACCGCCTCCAGAGATTCTTCTTCTCGGGCTTCTTAAAGCTCGCCGTGGCGAGGGGCAATCGTTTGGTGGAGGAGATCATGTTCCCTCTCCTGTTTGGCACCTCCATGCAGGACCTGTTCTTTGTTTCTGACGAGTATGAAGCCTTCTCCCTACTTATTTAGATCTTTTACTCGATGGTTGATGAAGCTTTCATGGGTTTCCAGCAGATGCCCGAGACTGAAGAAGCTTGTGCTGCCGAATCTCTCGCCGGCAGATGAGGCAGACATCCCAAAGCTCGTAGGAAAATGGAAGGACCTCGAGCAGCTTGAGATGGAGGCAAAACCATCTTCTTTCTTGGAGATGCTCTCAGAAATCAATCTGCATTGCAAGAAGTTTAGTGGACTCAAAATGTGCGGTTCTATCAAAAAGGAAGACATGTTGGCCATCGTTAATCTTCTTCCAAAGCTCAAGTTTTTGTGCCTCAGCAAGTCATACTTGCCCAGGGAGCAACTACTGGGGATACTGAGTGGCTGTAAGGAACTGCAGAGATTGACTGTGAGGGACTGCATGGGATTTGAAGCTGATGAAGAGGTAAAGAAAAGAGGTTTAGGCATCAAGATTTTCGAGCATGAGGGTTCCAAATTGTTCGATGATTTCGATTATAATTCAGATGAATGTGATCCATTGTAAATGCCTTGATCATAGCCTGAGTACCTTAAATCTTTGTCCTCTAATTATCTTCTGCATCCCTCTTTCCCTGGTGTACTACTTTGAATCATTCCTTTGGAAGATTCATCATTCTTCTGCATGATGATACTCTTGAAAGTAGATGTAGTCCTCCAAAAAAGATCTTGACTTGTTCTCCAAATTTGTAGCAGGGAAGCAGCTCACACAAAGAGTGTAATTAACAACACCTGACAACATAATCACCACCCACCCCAACCAAAAACCCACCAAACCAAAAGCAAAAGGAGATTCGGAGCAGTCACCTATTCTGAAGGATACTGCATCACAAGAGGACAAAACGATCAATTAAATTGTTGGATCAACTTATACAAACTATTTTTTGCTGTTCATTCATTTCCCTGCAAATATAAACATCATAATCTTGGCTGGCTCTTGTAACTACTGGTAGTGAACCATCTTTTGCTTTAGCAAAGACTGTGTGCCAGTAGCAATCACTATTCTTGGTAGCCTAAGAGGCAGCAGCTAAAAGTTTCCTAGGCCATGTATTCAATTGTTTCTGTAGTAGATTCCTTTCAAAGTTTTCTGTGGAAGGATGTGACTTGAATAACATTAGGATCATCACCTACTGTTCCTGTCAGCTGAAAGGAAAAAACTTCTCTTTCAGAAGAGTCTGACATCAAAATAACAATAGAGCAGTTTCTTTTAAGGAAGAAAAAAATATCATTGGAGACATCACCTGTCTTTTGCCAGAAATTATGCAGGAATAATTGTCCATGCCAATTCAAAGGAAAACACCTCTGTCAACACACCTACACAGAAACTGTACTCATTAATAATTATGAGGATTTTTGCCTGGGTTGAGCAGAGCCCAATCTGCAAAAGATGGCATGGGTCTTTTAAGACCATTTTGTTGCCATTGCTTGGCTATGAAGCAGGAATTTTACCCATTATTCATCTCAGCATCATTTTGTTTCATGATAAATGCAGCCATTCAGCATTTTGAGGTGTTTTGAGAGGAATCATGAAACTTTGAGTTCTCATTGTGAAGTTAGATAGTTTCTTCGTGCATCCTTCCTCCTATTTATGTTGCATTAATACAGAAACATTATCATTCTACGCCATCATTCCAATACAATAATTGATCGAAAAATATCGATGGCATTCATATCAATATAACTCGGTTCGAGCACGTGCATGCAAGAAACTTGATATGATCGATATAGGGTGGCTCGAACTCTCCTCAAGGACTGAGGTAGACTCCGATGTGTGCTATACGGTGGACTTAATAGAAAGATCAAGATCAAATGAGTTTCTCAACATTGATCCTTCCAATACTCTACGATAAAAATAGAGTAAATTTAGTGAATAATAATTGACATTTATTACTAAGGTAATTTTTTTATAATGAATTAATCGAGAAGAATATTTTATAAAATAATCTTTCTCCTTTGGATATGAGCATAATACTTTCTTATCGCTATTTTAGACTAATGTCTATATGATCTAATTGTTAATTTTATTTTGCCCCATCATTATTTGCCACTATTATTTGGAGAAAATATTTTTCATATCAATAATGATGGCAAAAAAAGCTTATAAGTATTTTCTTATATGCTTATTTGGTCAAACTAACTAACCTTAGAAGAAATTAATTTGAATTTCATGGATAAATATTATTAATAGTTGTAAATGCGAGAATTTTAATATTTTAAAAAATGAATTATATTAAAGTTTTAAATAATAAATTTATTTTTATTTTTATAATATGCATATGCGTATTGTGCGTGTGATATATATATATATATATATATATATATATATATATATATATTTATTTATTTATTTATTTATGGAGAGAGAGAGAGAGAGAGAGAGAGAGAGAGAGTGCGATAGCAATGCAACGAGGGAGGTGCCGACTATCACGAGCTTTCGTACCTTCGTCTCGACCGTCATCCTCTGTTTTTTATTGCTTTGTCTTCCACCTCATATCTGCGCTTTGAATCCGTCTTAACCCTTACTATGTCCGAAGCCTTCCGCCGTCTTCCGCAAATGAGCTTTTCAATCCCAAGTCAACTCGTTAATTTTGGCCATTTTCTCTTCCTGTGACCCCCCTGGTGATGAAAAGCTGCGGATTCGTCCTCTTGGATCCGGTTTCCTCGAGCTCGCGGCGCCTCTCCTTTCAAGTTTGGATTTTCCTTGAATCATTTTGGAAAAAGTTGGGATCTTCCCGTCGAAAGTTCGAATTTTTGTTAGTTTGCTGCTTCAAAGATTCGATCTTTGAGGTTCTTGATTCGGTGGTGTTCCTGCGATGGAACTCCTTTCCGACGATGCGGCAGCAGAGGGAGGAGAGGTGGAGAGGGAACCCTCGGGCGAGCCGCTGGTGAGAGAACCCCGACATTGTCGGACCCATTTCCCCGGCGCCGTGCGGCAAAAAGCCTATCTTTTCGACGGATTGGGCAACTACTTCAACAAGGAGTGGGATCTGATGGAAGGCAGCGGGCGAGAGTTCTGTTGGTACCATGCGGAGCTCCCGAAGGGAAACCAGAAGTTGGCATTGTCGGCTCAGTATCTCATCGATGTCCTGTGCCCGCCGCTTAAGCTCCAGGACATCCTCACACTCGTCAGCAATGGCCCCTTTTGCGGGCACGTCGACGGCGCCCTCGTGTTCCGGGTGAATTCTTCGGGTCCTTCCGCCAGCAGCTTCACCCTGAGGCTGGCCGCCAGGGTGACCGAGAACTCGGTCATCACTGTGAGCCTGGGACGGGTCCCAAGATTGGGGTTTTCACCCACGGGGCAGTCGCTTCTGTCAGAGATCCCAAGCATCGAGAGCACGGATTTGGTGAGGGATGAGGAGAAGGAGGGACCTAGTGGAATTGTCATTCGGGAGCATGTTCTTGAATTTTTGTTGACGATGAACCACTCGGAGGAGGCTGACAATCCTGTGCCAGTTAGGGTTTCAAACCTTGTTGTGCATATTATTGACACACATGTCGATCATGTCCAGGATATAGTGACTAAGCTTGAGATGGAACTGGATGCAGTGGAGCTGGAATTAGACAAGGGTAATCGCTTCTTCTCCTTTGTTGTCTTTGATAGTTTATCATCAATGATATGGGGGAATATATGTTTTGTAGTGTGTAATTTTCCTTCTCAGAACACACTACACTGCAATAAATTAGTGAAGCTTTTCTTGTGTTCTCATGTAGCAAAGAGCAAATTAAAGATCCATAGCCTATGCATCACTTATTCTGCACAAAAAAAAAAGGTGATAAGTGAAGCTTTAGCTGCAGTTTATTTGTGTACCAACATGTTGGATATGGATACATATTTTTCTAATTGATTTGTCAACTTCGTTGAACCCAAATCACTTGTCAAAATTCTTTAGTTGAAATTAACAATAGTATACTCATTAGATATAAGTTAATTTTAGTCTTAGCTCACTTTCGACGTCTTGTCACAATGTCTAAGTTGAAGTTAACAATAGTATACTCATTAGATATAAGTTAATCTTAGTCTTAGTTCACTTTCAACGTGAGACTAATCGGGGTGTTATAGTGTTAACCAATACATGTATAATATCTCAAGATAAATGCTCAGAAATAGAAATATTTCATCCTTTGGATTTGATTCATTCGGGAATCATCAGGAACTATTTTAGGTCAACTTGAAACACTAAGCTTCAACATTTTACACCGATGAATCTTTTTAATTTCTTCTGTTTGGTTGCAGGTTACACTTTGATTTAATAAGCCTTGACATCAAACTTTGACCATTCCAGAATCTTTAAAGTGCTTTATATCATTCCTATTTACGTGGTTGCAATATCATGTGCTTTTCTAATATACAATCTCTGCATGCCACAACATTGCAAACATTTTGCCCTCTACTGTAAGCTTCTATGCCACTGGTGTAGGTGTCACTGCATGGAATTTTTATTGGATGTATAACTTAGACTGGTCTAATTGCAATCTACTGGGATGCTTGTGAAGCAACTTATTATGCTATATTATATGCTACATAACTTACAAGTGATTTATGAGTTGTGTCATTTTTGAGTACAGGAGGTTCTACATTGAAGAAACAAATGCTGGATGACAGAAAATTTCCCAAAATGCATTTAAATTTGCAGCGCTTCCTACAGGTGAACTTCTAGTATTTATTAACATGAGTTATGCAGGGTTCGCTAACTACTTTCTTCCACTAGGTATCATCTTTCCTTTTTCGTCTATATGTGGTAAATCAATTGTATCATAGTTTGTTTTGATTAATTAGTTAAGCTAAACCATGTTATAATCCAGGTTGTTGCTCATGGCGAGCAAGTATTCCCACGTGTAAAAGAGAAATGTTCAGCCAAAAGTTGGTTTGCGAGTGAAGATATCATTGCCCTTGAAGAACTAATTGGTCGTCTTAGGAGGCTAAAAGAGAATTTGGGATTTATAGTAAACCGGGTTGCGGCAATTCAAGCTGGTCTTGATAGTTGGCAGTCAGAGCAAATCAATAGGAAGCTTTATTATCTTTCTTTTCTCTCTATTATCTTCCTTCCTTTATCAATCATTACAGGAAGTAAGTTCTCCTTTATCAATTGTTCAGAATTATTTCAGTATTTCCAGTATGAAAATGCTTACCTGATCTATTCGGTTCATTTTACAGTATTTGGAATGAATGTTGGTGGTGTGCCATGGACAGCACAAAGAGATCCCGCTCTGCAAGATGGTTTTCGCAATGTTATGATTCTCTGTGTTGTGATGTTGTTTTTACTTTTAGTTTCTTTTTCGTTTCCTTCCCTTTATGCAAGGGTAAATTCTTGGCGTAGACGGCATGCTATGAGGAGGAGTTGGTCAATTAATAGAAAGTCCTTCTTGAGTAGAACCTTTCAGCGAGGTGGATTTCAGGGAGGAGGTTACATGCGCATTTAAAGTTCTTTACGGTGCATATCTTTGGAACTAAATTTCAGCATCATATGCTCTGACTTCTTTGGCACAAGATTCTCCTGAAAATTCCTTCTCTTATCTGTTTTTCCTTGTAAAGATTATATTGTCCGAATTATGTGGACAGCCTTCATCTCGGTTGCTCTGATCTTTTGAGTCCTATGCACCTTTGTGGGGAAACTCTTTTGTGCCATTTCCACCATCACAGAACATGGATTTCTTTAGAAACCTATTGGCATGGAGTAATGATTGTACTCTGATTGACACTAAAGATTGTGCTCACCATAAGACATTCTCGCATTGGAAGATTGAAGCCTGTCAACCTTCAATACAGAGTAGTCAGAACTTGATGAATGGTTCTTGGTGTAACCTCATCACACTCTGGAGCTGCTAAATTTTGCCCTTTTTTGGGGTTCAAAACAGCTGAAAGCATATATGTAACCCCATAGATGATCAGAATTCACAAATCATTGATTCAGCATGTAGTAACATTCTGATGCATCTGTTGCAAAAAAGAATCCTTTTATTTTGGCTTTCTTGTGCAGCATAAAATGAAACATGTATTTGTTTCCCTGTGGTAAGAAAACCAACATAATGCAGCAGGCATTTGCCCTTGGTTTCAAGCCTATGGTGCACATAATTCCAGATTTATGCTTTGAGAATTTACTAATTGGTTTATCTAATTACTTGCTTCATCTGATAATTGTATTTTCATGGCAAATTACCATCTCATCTTGGAGATGGCACAGCTTTGCCCATTGAATATCAGATTCAAAGTTTGTGGTTTGTTGTTTGTTTCTTTGTTTGGATGTCTGATGAATGGAGTCACTTTCCATCTTTATGACATGTCATTGTAACATTAACCAAAAATATTTTGAAGCTGGTAGTGATGACTTTAGCTGTTCATTCTTTTGGAGAAGATGACAATGAAGGTAAAACTCCTCTCTTTTACACAAGTTTGATTTGTTGGGATGTAGAGAAGCTGGTGATGATAACTTTGAACTCATGACCTCTAGAGAAGCTCATTGTACCATCTTCCATCTATAAATTTATGAAGAGGCTGGATCACAGAAACATACTACTTAGTGTGCATGTTTGAAGAAGGTACTACAGAAGTCAGTCAAGCCATGTTGTGCTTGGCATCTTTAATTTACTTGCAGCACCCTGTAAGAAAAAAAAGTGATTAGTTCCATGTTGGGAGCCTTTGATTGTAAAATGACAGCTCCAGAGTCAGGTTTCATAGAAATCATTACTTGAAAGAAACTCAATTATCAATCAAGTGCTTTGCAATCAAACAAAAAAAATCTTGAAAATAGCATTAACAGCAAAAGATATGATCTTTGCAGATGTTGGAAGATTCAACAAGAGTAAAACAGTGCAGTGCCAATTCTTCCTCAAGGCTGTATCTGAATCAGAATGATGTAGACAGGGAGTTTGATGTTCTTCACATTCAGCAGAACCAGGCAAGTATTGAATAGTGAAGAAAACTACATAACTATGTCTAAAATTTAATTCAATGAGCAAAATCTAGGCAACCATTGCATATAATGAAATATATATTTATATATCACCACATCTAAAATTAAGTTCATTCATCAGTGGAATCAAAAAGTTTTTGTGGCAATGAATAATTATATGTTAAATCTATTTACATGTTTCTGCACAGCATGAACTGGATAGAATGTAGAGAGCATAGTTTCGTATTCTATTAAAAGCACACATCAACCTAATACTCTATAACAGTTGGTCATTGTCATAACCATCTTTACATACCAATATGGTTGTGTAGTGGGTATGACACTTTCACCTGTTGATTCAAACCACTGCAAATATGAAAACTAAGAACAAAATCATTAATCAACAATCCTGCTGCTTATAATCATAATAAACCCTGCAATTTTTACTAGAAATACAAAAGACTAAGCTAACAGATAAGCCAAATAGTTCACTGTTTTTAAGTATTTGCGATATACATTGCAGGTTCAAATAGTAGTCAGACATATAGACAAATTAGAAAAGACTCTCTCTGCACCACATACCATGAATCCAGTTGTCATTCAAAGTTATTGAACATCAAAGAACCTGATTAGTCAGTATCAATAATAAAATAAAAAATAAGACATTTATATTTGCACATGGAAATGACAACATCTAAACCAAACCCAGGAATGCAAAAACATCCACCTGAGCAAAAAAGAATGTGCAACAAATAATAATAAGCAAATCCATATAAGCATGGACAACTGGACTCGAGAGATTGTCCAACATAGAAACAGAAACATGTTTAAATGTGATGGTTGTATCCAGATAAGTATGAAAGATACAAGTAATAGCTAGAAAGTTGTTCTTCGTGCTACTGTCCATTACTCAACTGGCAGAATATGGCATCCATTGGCCAACTGAGGGCCATTTACCAAAATTCTGTGTACCTTCTTTAATTTCTTAAATTGCGAAATCATATACAAGAAACTATTCAAAATCATACTGGATAGAGATTCTCTCCATGGTATTCTTACTCACAGCATCTCTCAGATACAACTCCTTCAAAACATCTGCAGCTAAATCTACCTCATCCTCATGAGCAATTCCTTCCACTAGAATTGCATATGTCGTTTCGTTAGGTACGTAACCTTTTTCAATCATTGTCTTGTAAATATCAAATGATAGATCTGTCCGCCGAGCCTTGCACAATCCAAGAATAAGTGCATTGTAGTTGTCAATATCAGGCTTGTTACCATGTTCCTCCATCACTTCAAAAGCCTTAAAAGCCTCACCCAACATGCCCTCCATACAAAGACCTTTGATCAAGGATGAATTGGTGTAAGAATCTGGAGTAAATCCATGTTTTGTCATCTCATATAGTAACTGGAAAGCTGCAAAAGTATTTCCTTTCTTACACAAGAACGATATAACATTTCTGTAGAAGTCATGCATGGAAGCATTTTGCTTATTTGCCACGGTATTGATTATGGAAAATGCCTCTACCACCTTCTCCTCCTCACAAAGCACAGCAATCACATTATAAGTCCCCTCGTTAGGATTACAATGCCTCTGCATCATCAAGTCCAGGCACCTGAGCACCATGTCCAGTTTCCCCTCCTTGCAGTACTGGGCAATTATCAGGTTATAGTTAGCAGCTACAGGCTTATACCCATTTCTTGCCATCTCTTCTAACAAGTCGAGTGCTTGCTCAGTTCGACCATGATGGGCAAGCGACCCTATCAATATATTGTATGTGATACTACTTGGAGCACGGTTTCTATCACCCATTTCAGCTAAAAGCTCCTCTGCCTCCTCCCACCGCCCTTCGTAACACAGACTCCGCAACAAGATGTTGTAGGTAACAACATTAGGGCTAAACCCTTTGGAAGGCAACTCTCTGTAGAAGCACATTGCCTCTTCCAATCTACCCTCCTTGCAAAACCCTGTAAGCAAAACATTGTAACTAACCAAATTAGGCCTCCCACCCTTTTCAACAATTTCATCCAATAGCTTCACTGCCTCATCCACCCCTCTTTCCTTGTATGCTGCTTCTAGCAAGAATGAGTAAGTAAACACATTTGGAACCAATCCCTTGTGCACTAGTCGATCCAAAAGCCACAAACTTTGCTGCAAGTTCCCATGGATGCAAAGACCCCTAACCAAAGAATTGTACGTGATCGTAGATGGCGGGCAACCATACTCATGCATTTTATCGACCAGCTGCATGGCATACACAACATTCCCCCTCTTACACAACTGATTGATTAAAAAAGTATATGTGGATGAATCAGGAGTGCTCCCTGATCTGATAATCAATTCCATGACGCGAATGGCCTTCCGAATCTTATTTGATCTACAAAGATCGTACAAGAGCTGCGAGGCCTGGGTGGCGTCGGGCCTGTGCCCTCTCCCCACCATGTACTCCAAATGCACGAAGGCCTCCTGGAGCCTGAGCTCCCTGGTTCTTGACTCATTCTTCCCGTTTCTCCGGTTGGGAAGCGAAAAGGTTGCATCTTTGGGGTGTATGGTGATGGGAGTGTATGCTAAGACCCTAGAAAAACACTTGTTGAGGGAAAGAGTGGGGAGGTCCGGCAGATGGGAGACGAAGCATGGCTTGCTTCTGGCAGTGGGTGGGATGGAATGAAGACGGGATGACATGACCCTACAGGTTCTCTCTCGAGCAAAATCTTAAGAATAAGAAGAGCTTTTCATGAGCTTTGCAGAAATTGAATGCTGGAACACAGGTAAAGATCTAAGAAGCAAGAAAAGATGCAGTTTTTGTAGCTGCTGAGGGATGAAATGAATGATTTAAGGTTGGGTACCTCTGTTCACGCATCAAACTCTTCCCATGCTCACTGCTTCGGGATGAAGGTGATGCAGAGCAACGGCCTCCCACATCCAAATCCCGAAGTGCTTCGTCACCAACCAATGCCTGGTTAACATACGAGAGGGTTATCAAGATTGATTGGGTGACATTTGAATTGATTAGCTATTTGCTGTGTGAAAACATTCAGCGGATCCACTTTTAGCTAGGCACGTGCGCCGCAATCTGGCCCGTCGCTCTCTCTTCTCCTTCCCCGACCTCCTCCGTCCGACGACGTCGAGCCCGTCAGAGGACGCGGTTCGGCACTAGCACCACCGAGCTGCTCCGTCACTGCTGCAGCGGCCTGCTCGTTGGACGGCGCAGCCTCGGCCCTAGAAAAAGAGGAGGAGGAGAAGGGGCAGGTGGCTGCGGATTGGAGGAGGTGGACGGCCTGAGGAGGAGACGCCGGCGGGAGGCGGCGGCGAGCGAGCGTTGTCGTTGGTTCGATAATGATGAGCCGGATTTGGACCAAATACAAGGGCCGTATTTGGGCCTCCATTAATGGGCCTAATTTGGGCTTCTATTAATGGCCCAAATTTAGGCCTAATCCAATAGTCCGGATTTGGGCTCGATAAATAGCCATAGAAGGAGTCTGCTGGCCGTGATCGAACCGAATCTACATTCCCAACCCTCGTTGCCACAAAAGCCTTTTAAATGCCCCGCCTCCCTCACATGAGTCGGCGCCTCCCGTTGCGATCGTTGGTCGCTCCACCGGAGCTCCTCGCCCTCGGTTTCTTGAATCGTAACCCTAACCCTAATTACTATTCTTCCGATCGCCTGCCGGCGTGCTACTCCTCTTTATGGCGTCCTCTTCCTCCTCTGGGAGCGATGGCGGCGATGCCTTCGACGCGGATATGGAGGCCCTGCGGCGAGCCTGCGCGCTCACTGGCGCCGACCCCGCCGACGTAGGTGGTGCCTACTTGGATTCTGACTCTGATTCCGGAAGCGACGATGCAGGCCTCCTTCGTCGTCTGCAGGAACGGTTCTCTTCGCCCTCCCTAGCCGTCGATTCCTTTTCCTTGGTCAAGCCCCTGTCTGTTCTCGCGCCGATGGATCTTGATGATGAGGATGATTTCGAAACCCTTCGAGCCATCCAGCGGAGATTTACTCAGTACAATAGCGGTAAGAGTCACCGCCCTTTCGAATCTGTGGCTGGATTACTTGTTTTAGATCTTCTTGTCGGTGAATATGCAATGTGGCGTCGCCGCCCTTGTTTATATTATGATTACTTGGTAATTTTTTTTAAAAATTAATTCATTTTTGCGTTTGCCTGAGGCTATGGTTTACTTTGTATGTTGGCTATATATCAAGAAGAACAGAGATTGCGATGCACCTTACCAAATGAATAATTTCAGTCTGAAAATCAAACGAACTGCTACAAGCATTCTTTTGTTAATTTTAATGGGACTCTGACCAACCAGACTAAGCACATCTATTATGAGATTAGTAGATACTAACTTACGACTCCTACCACATTTCTAATTGTCAAGAAATGATTACCTCCTATTAGTGGTGTAAACTGATGGATCAGATTAGGGTGGATTCATCTGATTGCAAGTTGAATTTGCTGGACGACAACTGTCTGTTTGAATCAATATTTCACTGATTATTGGACAGATCTTTTGAAAATGTCTAGGTTGGTAAAATCTGATATGATCATTGGAAGTTGTCTTTGAAAAAGATCTATTAGACTTTTAGTGCTTCAAATTTAGAACTTTGGCCATTTGACCTTCAGATCTGGCTTTTATCCACAAAATAACTGGCTCAAATGTATCAAAAGCCATAGGTGTTTTTTCTTCTATGATTGGTAACATGAAGGTCATACAACCAAGGTCGACCTAAAAGAATGTGGGCAATATCTATCGGTAGGTTGTCACAGTAAATTTCATCTTGGTAATCGCCCATTTAGATTGGTACTAGGCATCTTTCGATCATGAGTAAAGTGGTTTCGTTAACCCAAGCTACTTTTAATGAGGTCGGAAGGTAGTAGTCTTTTGATAGCAGATTTTGAGACTACGTTCATAGTGCTACCCAAGGTTTGAAATATCGTACCGTACCGGAGTTTCGATCTTCTCTCGGTATGGTACGGTATTGTATACCGAGCGGTATATCGTTCGATATATATATATATATATATATATATATATATATATATATATATATATATATATATATATATTTATTTATTTATTTATATATAATTTTTTTAAAAAAATGTGCGACGTCGTCGACCTAGGCGGGGCGATGGTGTGCATATATATATATATATATATATATATATATATATATATATATATATATATATATATATATATAAAAATAAAAAATACTGTTCGGTAGCGAGCGATCCGCGTATCGGTTTACTGTCGGACTGGTACGTACCGCTCGTACCGGACAGTATTATTCGAAACTATATACCTTGATGCTACCCCCCATCTATAACTAATTTGCAAGTTCTTTCCCCACTTCGGATGAAAGTATGTAAGATACATGTCCTCTCCCATTTATTGCAATCACTAGTAGTAGAGAGAATAATGTGGACAACATTAACATGAGCATCCTTAATTTCTAGTTCGTTTTCATCACCTGAGTAGGCTTTGGGTTCAACTACTTAGTCTACTTTTTCGATTTGATCCTGTGATTCTTATTTTAAGATAAGGGTACGTTGAGGATAACGAGAGGCAATGTGACCTTTATTATGGCAATAATGACATTAGATTGAAGATGAACTAGTTTAAGAATCAATACTTGAATGAGTTGGACAATTCATGGTTGGGTCAGGATTGTTGCTAGTTGTGGGATTTTTTTACTTGACAAAGCCACTACATGGTGTAGATTGGGTACTAGTTCTGTTGTCAAGAGACTGAGATGATACTCGACGAATTGGATAAAGTTTGATATACTTCTCAATCTCAAGGGCTCGTCGGGAAGCTTCCTCCATGGTGTCGGGGAAACTAAGGGAGACTTCCCGTTGGATCTCAAACCTCAACCCATTAATAAATCTTCGAACAGTGATGATTTGTTCTTCTTTTATTTCACACTTAAGTAAAGTTCCTCAAATTGGGTCAAATACTCTACCACATTAGAATTCAATTATTTAAGATTTAACAATTGTTAACCAATTGGCTTCAAAAGTAGGTTGGTAAATATATATTTTTTTAAGTTTTTATTCATGACTTTCTATTGAGTGATGGGAGGCTCTCGACGGTGTTCAAGACTACATTGGACATATTGTCAATATTTCCTAGCGGGCTCTACTAGTTTTATTTTTGCAAATAATACACGTTCAATGTCAATCAGGTTGTTAATTGTTGCAATGCACAAGGTGGAAATGTAATATTCAAATGGTTCTCACTTTTTTTCCTCACTTTTTGTTTTGTTTTATTTTTTATTTTTAGACAACTTTCAAGGGTTCAAATTCTAGTGGTACTATAGTTGTAGCTAATGGGGAGAGAGAGATGGGGAGAGAGAGGGTGATAAATAGGGAAAAAAAAGAGAAAAAAGAGAACCACGATCTAATGAAATATATGAATTTTATTTTCGATAAAAAATATTAATAAAGTTTTCAAAAAATTTACCCAGCACTAAGAGCTATGTGGTCCACTAATTTTGTAGGGACAATCGCCCTAAAGTCCAACTCCACACGTAAGGGGTTGACGTTAGAGGTGTAAGGATCCTTGAGTGATCAAAGCTTTCATTGCTAGTTAGAACCCAATGGGGTATAGGGCAAGTTTCTTAATGGCTCTTAATGGGCTCTGATACCAAACTGATGTAGAATAATAGAGTAGGGAAGTAGAGAAAGGGGAAGAGAAAGAAGGAGAAGTGTGAGATACGAGAGGAAAGTAAGAGACTAGAGAAGATATAATTCTTGTCATTCCAATCTGAAGTGTTTGATCTATTAACAAGCTCCACTATTTATAGGGGTTTAGGAGGTTTGGTACAATTAACAAAGACAATGATTCCCAATATTAATCTCCTAAGGAATCTATATGTCTTTTAGAAATCCAAAATGTGACTTCTAGGATACCTAAATAGTAAATGAGTACACTTAATACAATAGTACACTTAATACAAAAGGAGTCCGATCAAAAGACTTTACAATTTTCAACACAACTCTTAGAATTTCTAGGCCAACTAATAGATGAATTTTTTATTGATTTTTTTCTTAGAATAAACTTTTATGAAATCCTTTCTAAGGCTAGATGGTTCTCTATCACATTTCTTCATTACTACTAAATTACATGTTTTGTTAGACCGAATGCAAAACTGGAGCACCCAACCTACATGAAAAAAAATCCTTTCTCATTGATCCTTTTCATTGTCTTTTTTTTTTCTCTTTTATTCTTATTCTCTCCTTATCTCTCTTAATTTTATACTTGTTTTTCTGCTTTATGGTTGTTAGAGTTGATATTTTTAGTTATATTCTTATTACATATGTCACTCATGTTCTCTCTCTGTTACAAATTTCCTGCAGATCCTCTGAGAGAGAAACCTGAGAAAATTCTAGAAGAACCTGAGATGGTTGTCAATGATGATGTATGTGGGCCAGAAACACCTAATAGATCTACAGAATTGAGCAAAGAGCATGGCTACAGTCACACTGAACCACACTTTCCAGAGCATGAAGCATGGAGTTCAAATGTTAAGGATTTGACATCTTCTAAGTTTCCCAAGTCTGCTCACAATTTTGTTAATGCTCTTAAGAAGAACAGATCATGTCAGAAGTTCATTAGGAGGAAGCTACTAGAAATTGAAGCAAAGATTGAGAAGAATAAAGAACTGAAGGAACGTATTAAATGTCTTATGGACTTTCAAGTTGCCTGTAAAAGGAAAGTGGCAAATATTTTATATCAAAAGAAGGATCCTCGTATCACGTTAATATCTTTGAAGAGGTCCACATCTGAAAAGTCATCAAAGGTAGAGATCTAATCTGGCAGTTCTACATTTTGAAATACATGTTTGGTATACATCCCTTGATTGTATTTCTGTAACATGTAACTATAGCCTTTACATGCTCATAGATTATATATGGGGGCCTTTCTGTACACCTACTGCCTGTATGTATGCAGTGCTAGGAAAAAAAAATTGCTTTCATAAATAGCATGTTTTCAAGCTTAGGCCCAGCTCAGGCTCGGCCAGTTCACAACAATAAAGAGCCAAATCTGAAGTTGAATTATATGTATGTATGATTAATGAGCTGAGTGCAAACAAGCCCATGATCGTCAGGTTTGGCCCGACTTGGGTTTGTTCTAACAGATATTTATATTATATATATTTACAGCATTTTCTGAAACATTAAATCTCATCTAATGGGATTTAACTGGACCTAAGTGAAATGTGGGGCTGAGCACTGATGATTTAATATCTGCTTGTTAGATTTTAGTTCAATGATTTGGGCTTACCCTCAAACCAATATAAAGTGACTAAGAGGACATTTAATATAATAAGTTGCCACATGACAATATCTTAATGTTTCTATTTTAGTTTTTTAAATTGCTCAAGAATAAGAAAAATAAAGTGAGTAGAAAATGGAATAGTGATCAACTTTTGATTTTAATTGAAGATTAAAAATCTTGATTGAAGATGTTATCTTTGCAAGGAAGTTTGATCGTTTGATGAGGATGGAAGTCTATCATCTAGATATATCATTAAAAAAGGTAACTTTTTCACTTATTAAATCCAGTGATTTAAAAAGCGCTAGGCATCAAAAAATGCCAAGATCCCAAAATGCTCGAGGTGTTAGGTGCTTGCCAAAGTGAAGCGAGACGCTCTAAAATATTAAAATATAAAAATATATAATATAATTGATAAATATTATTAGGAGGGAGAGAAAAATAGCCTTTAAGAGGGAGAGAAAAAGTTATCGACAGTTGAACTTTTAGACGACAACGATGGCGACGGAGAAAGCTGTGGATGGCAACAACAACAGTAGTGAAAGCTGCGGATGGCAACGACATGGGCGAAGGAAACTTCAGAGGTGTCCGTTAGTGGCGAAGGAAACTGTAGTCCTCTCCCTCGACGGTGGAAGGAGTTGCACACGGAAGCAACGACGAGGAAGGAAGCTGCGGACAAAGGTTAGGCTGTCGAACACGTTCGTCGACGACAGAGGAAGCCTCGGCCTGCTACGTCTGTGGTGAAGGCAATGGCAGAAAGCATTGGTAGCAAAGGCAAAAGCTGCACTAGGGTTGATGTCTCGAGGTCACGCGAGGGTGCGAGGGATGGCTTTTGCAAGTAAGAAGCTAGTTGGTTCAATCGAACCAACTAGCTACTACTTCATTTGAATCAAGCGCTTGCCCGAAGCGCCTGGGTTTAGGTGAGTGCCCAGGTGGTACCTCATTGAAGCGCGCTACCTGGTCCACCATTGAGGTGCTCGGGCTTCGCCTTGCCTCACCCGAGCACCAGGGCGCCTATTTAAACCACTGATCAAATCTATAAAATTATTTTCTGCGAAGAAGGATAAAGTAGTTGATTTATATTCATTTTTTTAAATTTTGTATTCTTATTTTCTTGTAATTGGGGAGCCTATAGAAAGGGTAAAGGGATTGTAATTGCTTTATGAATAAATGAATATGAATGAATAATTATTTTTTCCACATTAAGTATGTGCAAGTGGTGTGAAGCCACATCTTTATTCCTGAAGGTGTGATTCCACTGATTACATGTGAGATGTTTAGAGGTATGATTTCATTCCTGAGAGTTTTTCATTGAGCCAGAGTCTGATAGTTTTGTCTATTATCTTTTTTATTATTCTTTCTCTATTCTCAAATTAAAAAAAGATAATTTATATGCACATAATGAACTTGTCCTACTTCAATCTCTAACCTCAACTGCAGTCTTACAGTGAGCAACTTTGCCACCATGGATTATCCTTCTGATTGACCACTAGGCATTGTTGGTTAATAAGACTGATAAGGTCACCAGTGAATTAGAATTTTTTTTTCTTCCTGTTGGAATTTTATATGACTGTTGTGCTGTCTATTCATAATTTGTTTGGGTTCAGAATTTACATAATGGGAGAAGTTTGGCAAAGACATTGTTTAAACTAGGTACTGGTAGGATTTACGGTGCATTTGTTTGGTTTAACTATGATAAGTTTTGAGGATCAATTATTGTGATTCTTCTTGTACTGTATGCCAGTAGGCTTCCCTCTTTATCATCAAGGACTAGATGATGCATCCTTTGTACAGTGAAATAATTCAGTAATGAATAAGCTTGTCTTTGTAAAAAAAAAAAGACAATCCAAGGAACACAATGATTATAATTATTTTTTTTGTATGGTGTTGTAAATATATGAAGCACCACTTGGAAGTCTTAAGCAGACTAGACATAACTAGATTATATTGTCATTGATTATCTTGCATCTATCTTAGTTGTCTTTTTATTGATTCTGTATTTATGAACATAATTATTACAACTTCCATAAAGATGTGGTGCTGGGTGCTACTAATAAATTTCTTATATACAATTTTATTACCATCATGTTTTTTATTACACTAACATATAGTTGTTGAATCCTCATGGATGGCGTCAGACATGCTATCAGTTCTTTCTTTCTCTAGTTGCTACTTGTTTTCTTCTTTTAAACTGTTATTGCCTTTAGTTGTTTGTTTTAGAAATAAATTTACATTGGCTGACAAGTATGTCTGGATGCAGACGACTTTGAAGAAGGTTCCTGCCTCATATATTGGTCCAAATGAGAACTCCCATGTTTCAAAGTATAAAATGGTACTTAAAAGATTTCCCATCTCACTTAGTAAGCAGCCATGGTCAAACATCGAGAAAGAGAATCTTGTGAAGGGAATAAAGCAACAGTACCAAGAGATGCTGATTTTGAACTCAATGAATATGGAAAGGTATGTATTTACTTTGAGGTTGCCTTTCTTCCTAGTTTATTTTCTGTATTTGCTCTGATGACCTTAAATCTACACGAAGGCTTTCAACCAAAGTATTCTGCGGGTTGAGGTTACTGGAAAAATTTTCTTTAACATTGATTTTGAGGCATTTGAACTTTTTCTAATCATTTTTATCTCACATGCAGTGACGCAGAGGGCATCACAGATTCAAATTTAATGTCTGCAATAACACTCAGTGATCCTGAGTTCACACCTGAAAAAATTAGATCTTTCATACCATTAGTAAATTGGAATAGGTTGGCTTCAATGTATGCCATGGGCCGTGCTGGTGCAGAATGTGAAGCAAGGTATAATTTTACTTAAAATGAGGTATTCTATATTTCAGTATATTAGCATCGTTTATACATTCTAATGCTTATCTGTCATATATTATTTGCTTATTAATGGTTCAATTTACTTGCATTGTTTAGCCTTGTACCTTCAAATGTTGCTTTTCTTTACAATCCGTTCAAATATGTCCTGATATAGGCTATGACAAGACAGGCTTTTGACAATTTATCGGACAATCTAACCTGGAAATACTTACCGTAGTTGATTTTGCCATTCTCCAATTTCCTTCTCCCGATACATTCCACCATTAGAGTCTGAGTAACAATACGAAATTCAATGACCTGCATTAATTTACAAGTTCAACTAGTTGTTGAGATTGGTATCAGACCAAAATTTGAAACCTTTTATATAATTATAAAGTATGTAGCAGTTTTCATATAAAAAATGATAAGAAAAAATCCACAAGCTTTAGGTTGCTCCTTAAGCCCAAAGCAAGAAGGGTAATGAATGGGTGGCATTGGCAGCAAGCAGGCAGCATGTAGTTGCGAGCAAACATAAAGTAGTTTGAACAACAAGGTGAGCAACAAAGTAAATCCTCAGCTAATCCCCTCTTCCAGTCACCCCTTCCTCCTTCGATCACCCATGTCCACCTCCTCTTTCTTTCTCTTTCCCCTTCCACTTCTTCTCTCATTTATCTTCTTTCCCATTTTATTCTCTATTTCTTAATTCAATGGATGGCTACAATAACACTATGTTGGATGATAAAGAATCTATGCCGGAATTGGCTGGAATCTAATCTGGATCGCTGGAATCGCCTTATTATCTAAAATCAGCTAATTCTTGCAACTCTTTTTGATCAATATTGGTCATTTCCCAACTATTTGATATTTTGCCTGAGGAATTAGGATTTTCTTTATGAGTGGTTGATCTGGATCCAAATAGACTGTTCCATATTGGAACTGACTCAATGTGAGAGCGACGGGAATATCAATTACTTATTACTTAAGGTTGGTGGAGAAGCCTAATTGTTTAAAGGTTTTTTACTTCATAGTTGTGTTCTCTCCTGCATATGCATGTCTAAGTGTTATGCACTGGAGTATGTCTCGCCTGATCTTGAAATCTGATGAGGAAGGTCTGATGCATGAATAAGTACCGTGTGACTTTGTCCAGTACATTGTTTGACAATAAGATTGATGTACAGCTTTTCTAAAGCCCTTTCCTTTGCAGCAATGTTTATCCACTAAGATAGACAAGTCATTAAGTACTGATGCTTGTGGTATTAGCTTTTAATTATGACAACATTGTTCACTAGTGTAGTTATAAATTAGTTAAGTGATTATTAGTATGTAGCCAATCTCTATGAAAGTTAGAGGCATGTGTATCGCTTTGATCCTAGCCAGCCTGTATAATTTTGCTTCCTTTCTTAGAATTTGGCACTGTAAACTTCCACACTGTGTCAGTCTTGCTAAGAAGCTGTATTTAGGAGTTTGGATGGTTGCTACATGCAGGTAAATTGAGCCAATAATTGTTTAGTTAGACTTCTTTGTATGTTGCATTTGAATATTTATTTCTTTGATCTGTAACTAGTTTACTATTCTAATGTGTCTTATTATGCAGATATTTTTTTAGTGGGTATGCTAATTTTATTTCTCCAAATTGCCTCATCATTCTCAAGGGTGACGGCACTTTTAATCTTTGCATTCATTTCATGTTTTCTTCAGGTGGTTGAACTGTGAAGATCTCATGAAGAGCCGATAAATGTTTCATTAGACTTCTTTGTATGTCACATTTGAATATGAATTTCTTTGGTCTGTAACAAAACCACCGCTCTAATATGTATTTTATTATGCAGATGGTTTTTTGCATGGTTGTGCCGATTTTATTTCTCTGCCTCATCATTTTCACAGTTGAAGGCACATCTAATCTTTATTTTATCTTTTCTTCAGGTGGTTGAACTGTGAAGATTCCATGATTAATCACAGTCCTTGGACAGTAATGGAGGATAAGAAGCTTTTGTTTATCGTTCAAGAAAGGGGCATTTACAATTGGATAGATATTTCAATCACATTGGGTACACATAGAACACCATTCCAATGCTTAGTACGTTACCAACGGAGCCTTAATCCTCATATTCTGAATAAGGACTGGACAGAAGATGAAGATGCAAAGCTTCGTGTGGCTGTGGAGTACTATGGCGATAACTGGCAGATGGTCGCTTCTTGTCTAGAAGGCCGTGTAGGTCCTCAGTGTTCTAATAGGTAAGTCATTTCTAAGTGCTTTCTTTGTTGATTTCTCGGATTAATTAGTTAATTTGTTGGAAGAACAATGACCAACGGACAGTTGTATCTAGGTACAGACAAAGGAGCAGCCTAGGTTCCTAAGTCCACAAATGAAAAATTATACTTGCAAAACATTCTTATCTATGCATATCAAATGGATAAAAAATTCAGCAATATCAATGACATAGAATATGTTTTGATTTGATCAATAATATAAAAGTATCAGATCAAGTAAACTTCTTGTATGTAGTCATACAACAGTGTCTATCAGTGTCAAGCGTTTTGATGATTGTTGAAGTAGTTTGGTTGGTACTTCTATGCATAAATGCTTTTTATTGCATTCATTTTGTTTTAGTTTGTTGGGCACACAAATTTTATCTAAATCTTTATTTTTTTAAATTATCACTTGTTTTTACATGGTAGATAATTTTGAATGATCTTCAACTTTGTAGCCTCCATGATTGATTTTGAAGTGACAGGATTAAGGTCTTAGTTCTCCTGATTGGATTGTAACTCAATACTATAGAATAACTAAGTTGAAGAAATTGATCTATCATGTATCAGATGAGCTGCAGTTCTTTTATGTTAATTGTACAAAATATTGGCATAAATAAGGTACTACTATTTGTTAGTACACCATCCTAGGAACCATGCTATGCATATGCAATAAAAAAGGCTTTTGTTTTCCAATTGATGATAGTACACTCAAAGAGTTTTTATATAGCCTTGTCGAACTTCACGCAGTTGTTTAATTGTGATAGTATTTGCCATTTGGCATTAATGCTTTGTTATGGGTTTTTGATGACACAACTGGCATAAGTAAATATATGATTTTCTAGCAAATGCAGTAGTGACAGCCTGGGAACTGCTAATGGATGCAACTTTCTAGTAGTATGATATGCTAACTAGTTGGATTACCATTAATTGGTTATATACTTCCTTTTTGGACATTGAGATTTATGAAGGGTGATAGCTATTTGAATTCAGGGGTTATGTTTCCAGTGACACTTCTTGGATATGTTATTTTCTAGGAATTGTTATATATTCATTTGTGGACTGGACGGTCATACAGATTGTAGTTGGTGTAATCAAGGTTTGTAAGACTGCCTGATACAGTATGGTACGTATAGTATTTACTGGTCTGACAGCCTACCAGTATGGAGACCAGGGTAAACCGGATGGTACACCCAATGCATGGCTTGTACCATCTAGTACAGGACCAGTGCCATGCAGTATGCCCAGTATAGGGCTTGTACTGCCCAGTACAGGATGGTACAGGCCCTGTACTGGATATTTTGCCTTTTGTTTTTTCAGTTTTCCAAGGTTTTTTTCTGAAACTCGGTATATACCGGCATACTAACACTTCGTACACTGGTATGGACCATTGTAGAACTAGTCTGAACCCTGACTCGTATAGTTCCGGTATATGAAATTGTGAACATTGAGTCTAGTATATCCTTCCCGTAACATGAAACCTATGACCTCTCTGTTTCAGGTGGAACAAAACTCTTAACCCTGAGAGGAAGAAAGTGGGAAGATGGTCTGTGGACGAAGATAAACGGCTGAAAGTAGCAGTGATGCTTTTTGGGGCCAAAAACTGGAACAAGATAGCTTGGTTTGCCCCTGGTCGCACACAAGTTCAGTGTCGAGAAAGGTAGCAGCATAATTTTCTTTACCTCCAGATAAGACTAATTTATAATGTCTGTTTGATTCCAAGTTGCTCTCTCTGGTGACAGGTGGCATAACTGTTTGGATCCAACCCTAAATTTAAAACCGTGGACTGCAGAAGAGGATGCCAAGCTGTTGGATGCAAGAGCGATGCATGGAAATTGTTGGTCGAAAATTGCTGCCTGCATACCTCCACGTACTGATAACCAATGTAGGAGGTATGATCATGATGCATTCCTACTATTTCACCTTCAAAGACCTCTGTTGCTTGAAATGATGTTTTATGTTCTGAGTCTTCTGACTCATGGCTTCTTGTGATTCTATAGTACCTGATTTTCTTGTGACTCAAAGATAATACTTTAAATTCTGGGTATACAGACGATGGAAGATTCTGCTTCCAGGAGAATTGATTTCGCTTCAAGCTGCAGCACAGATAAAGAAGACTGCACTTATATCTAACTTTGTAGACCGAGAAAGTGAGCGACCAGCAATAGGTCCAAATGACTTTACACCACTCATTAATTCTAATACTATGTTTGACAAAATTGGTGGTGCAAAAGTTAGGAAGAAAAGGCAAAGGTACTGTTCTTTGGACATACATTGGTTTTCTTTGGGTTATTCTGTCTTCATTCCCTTGTTCTTAGTTCTTAATTATATATGTTTATTAAGCCTTGAAGAGTTTGCATATATACACCTTGAAAATATTATGATCTGATTAGGTTATTATTTTAATATTTAGTTTTCTTTTATGACCAACTGGACAGTGAGAATCAACCAAATAAGTCCAGAAAGAAGCCCAGAAGAGTTTCAATGGAGGATCAGGAGACAAATTGTTGCACTGATGACCTGGCTCTTCCACCAAGCATAGAATCGAATCCTACCAGTAGTCTGGGCATTAGCAGGTCAGGGAATAAAAGATTGAGGTATGATTAAGACACTAGATTTTATGATCATATTTTATATAAGATTGTGCTTTCGTATTCAAATTATTCTATATCCTTATAATTTTTATTTGTCTTTTGTTTCTTTATCAATATTTCAGGGATGATAGACCAAGAAATCCAAGAGTTAAATCCAGAATACATCTTAAGGAGAATTCAACAAAGGATTGCATGACAAACACACCATCTGTTGTAGCTCCAGCAGATATGTCACTTGTAGTTGCTATAAATTCGAAAGCTACAGAAAGTATGAACATCAGCAAGGCAATTGATAAAAGGTTGAGGTGATGTGGATCGACATACTGAGCATTGGGGTAGCAGAGTGGAATGTATCATCTTTAAACGTATGCTGACTGTATCTGTTAAACGGTCTTTTTTCACAGTAAAAATGAACAGAACATGTGGATCAAGTCCAGATTTCCTATTGAGGAGAATTCAACAGCAGATGGCCTAGCAAAATTTTCAGTTGATATAGCTTCTGATGATTCACCCCTTGCCTTATATATGAATAACACTTCCGCTAGGAACTTCAGAAGGCAAAGGAATATAGCAAGGTTCTACTGACTAATTATTCTTGGCATGTTATTCTCTAACATTTTGCTCCTTATTAATATGTCACTCTGTCGATGCTGCAGAGTTAATACATTAAAAGGCCAGGGGTTAGATCCAGAAGCTCATTTCATGAAAATTCTGTAGCAGATGGCACACTGAATTATTCAGCTGAAGTAGTTAATGCTGATTATTTCTCTACCCCTGTGATTTTGTATAATTCTGAGAATGATTATATAGAAGGAATAAGGAAGAAAGATTCAAGGCTTATGGAGTAAGAGACTCAGGATTCTGCTATATTGTTATGTTATTTGTAATTGTGCGTACTGCCTACTAATTTATTTTTGGAAATTTACAGTGATAATTAGCCGCAGATGTCTAAAGCTGAAGCAGAAAGATCTCTTGAGGAAAATCTTACAGCACTTGGCATGGTCAATGCTTCTACTGAACCTGTTCCTTCTGATGTACATTTATCACCAAGTACAGAGGCTAATACTCATGCTACGGAGAGCATTAGTGACCTAAGTAAGAAAACCTGAAGGTGAGGAGGATCAAATCTTTATTAAACGTTCGGCTTACTGATATAGCATCTCTTGTAGTTTGGCTAAATTAATTATTCAAAAATGGCATAGCATCTCTTGTAGTTACTGAAGAGGACACACGAACTGCTGAGGATTCATTTAAGGTAAGAGCTGTGTGTGGTGCTGGTGATGATAATTATTCAAAAGTGCTTGCTAACTGTAACAGTACAGTCTGTGGAGGCAAGTTAGATGAAGACCTACTGATTACTGATGAGAGGGTTGTTCTGTTCAGGAATGCAATGGATAAAGTAGTAGGCTTTCTTGATGATTACTGATTCTGGATTATCTAAACTACTCAAAGACCACTCTGCAGAATCCCTTGTTCAGTATTATCACAGACAACGCAACACTATATTTTCTGTATTTTGTTAGGTATGGGAATCCTTGAGCCGTCTCTCTTGCCTCCATGCTTATATATGACATAAAGCTTCAGTTATACTGTATGTCACTGCAGATTGCTGAAATTAGTTCTCAAAGTTACAGACTTCTCATACTCTCTTAAACAAGTGGGAAACCAGGTAGATAATTTCTACTGGCCTGTTGAGTCTTTGCTTGTAATCAACACTGGATTCAAGCATTTGCTTTCTACACATATAGAAAGTGTTTTGCACTAGAACTGATATTTGCTGTCAGTTGCATGCAGACAGGATCGATGGAACACCACCCTCTATACGTTCCCCTATTTGATTTGGTTCTACACAAGTTTGCTATTTAGGTACGTCTATGGGTATTATAGACAAAGCTGCGCATGTAATGGAATTTTGCAATAGAAGTACTCGGAGGCTTTTTTGTCTTTATAATTATTTTTCTTGAAGTGAGGGCCTTTGTCTGTGATGTCTTTTCTTGATGAGATCTATCAAAAAACGCAAAAGGAAACTCATGTTATTGGTTTCTTTCCAATTGTTTGGTGTACTGAGTCATGATTTTATTAGAGCCACATTTTTTTTATGTTCCTTTCATTTGTTCCCATTTGTTGATGAATGTGATGTAATAAACACCAGATTTTTTTTATTAAAGTGGAACTATATTCTATGCTTTAAATTCAATTGTCATTTTAGATGATTTTTTTCCAATGTCTTGGTATCAATGTCTTGGTATCAATTTTTTTTCTAATGTACCGTACCGATAAATTCGGTGTCTGCCATACCGAATCGTACTGTCCGGTACGAACGTACCGATCTGACAGGCCAACGGTACGTGAATCACTCGGTACTAGTCCGTACTATAGCAGTGCTATAGTGCTCGGTACACCTGGATGTACCGCTCGGTACATCGTACCGATACCGAGCCCAGATCGAAATATCGGTACAGTACAGTATTGCGAATCTTGTTCACAAGGATTATTGTTTATAAATAAACTTGAAAGTTTCTAACTAAACTGCCAGTTAAAACAATAGGTCAAATAACTCCTCCATAATTAGTATGAAATAACTGTAGTTATTTTACTTTTGAAATAAATTGTCATCACAGTCAAAAAATTGAAACCACACAGACACAATTAGAACTAACAACTATACTTGCCCAGCATCAACTATTAAGTCTACAAACAAGAACAAAATTTTACATTAATCATTCAAAGATAAGAGGCTGAATAGCTCAAAATCTCTCGATCATTTGTGTTGACTAAGTTCTACTGGCCAATGTAGAATCTCCTCTCAGCAATTTCTGAACGTATAGCTCCCCTGCTCTGTAGGAAGACCGAACCTAAAATACCATCAAACACAAAAAGGAGTGTGAATTACCAAGAAAAAGATAGTACACTGCTTTACAAGAGACGGTTTATTACAACACCAGAGTCTAGTAGAATGATTCCACAATCAACCTATAAGAGCACATAAACTAACTCAGTGTGCTGAGTTAAAGAATTATCTGGATTTGCATTCCAATTATAAGGGGGTCTGAATGCCATCTTATCTGAGTTGGTAGAAGAGGAGAAAACAAAGGATTTGAATCTGGTGTATTTTATGTTAAACAATGTGATCCTTGTACTCATGAAAGAACTTATAACATCATATGTGGTCGACATCATAAATCAATGCATGATTACTCGAGGATTTTACCAGGCAC
The DNA here is from genome assembly GCF_036884655.1 of Musa acuminata AAA Group. Classification (NCBI taxonomy): domain Eukaryota; kingdom Viridiplantae; phylum Streptophyta; class Magnoliopsida; order Zingiberales; family Musaceae; genus Musa; species Musa acuminata. The sequence goes on from NC_088354.1 coordinate 38,073,498, forward strand.
GGCACCTGCGAGTGTTCTCGAACGGTGAACATCTGTTTTTAGTTAGTGTCACAAGATGAAACTTTTAGGCTAAACTAAACCAGCATAATATGATGTCATCAAAGAATCAAAGAAAAGCAGGAATCTACATTGCTCATCTACTAAGTGCAACATAAATTCCCAAATCACACTAAACGTCCTCGTTGAGAGACAAGACCAAACATAATTACCAGTGGTCCACTAGCAACATAGCGGAAACCAGCAGATTCTCCATATTCTTTCCAGAAGGCAAACTTCTCAGGCGTCACATACTCTTTGACCGTTAGGTGTAGTGGTGTCGGCTGTGAAAAATCTCAGAACCATAAATGTCAACAAAAAAGAAAAAAAAAATCCAAAATGCTATTGCTGTCTAACCTGCAAGTACTGCCCCAATGTAAGAATATCAACACCAATGGCCCTTAAATCAGCCATTGCTTCCTTTACCTCCTCATCTGACTCTCCAAGCCCTAGCATGATAGAAGACTTTGTAACCATCCCATCCTTGCATAGCTTTGCATGCTTCAGGACATTTAAACTCTGATCGTACCTGCCAAACAGAAAAAAGCTAATGCGATCAGAACATGCATGTATTCACACATGCGACAAAACTGTGGACTGTTTCTCCTTCAAATTAGTATGCCTTGAATGGATACTAGTGCTGGGAAAAGCTTCTCATTGAAAGAGTAGGTTATTTCAAATATCATAAAGAAGTACTGTTGTAATTTGTAATTTTGCTTTGGTTGTGCTTAGGGATGTTGTAAAGTGAGATTGGAAGAGCTTTATTACCTATGGGGTTAACTTTTGAGCTATTCATTGCACAATATAAGAAGGAAAAATTGAACTTCAGTGTCGAATAGATGACTCTCAATATGCTTCTTACCCTGCCCGAGGATCTCTAACAATTCTTTGCAACCGCCTCACGGTCTCAATGTTGTGGGCAAATACGTCTAGGCCAGAATCTGCCAACAGTGAGACAGCCTCAAGATCTCCTCGAAAATCAGAAGTTAGACATTCGACCAAAATATCGGGTTTAAGCTTCTGCAACACAAACGATGTCATAACCTAGTGAGTTTGTAATGAATAAAAGAAAAAAGGATTTACCTCATTGGCGTCCATAATCAAAGGTACAGGTATAACAAACTTATCAGTAAATAAAGCTGAATATAAAGAAACTACAAAAGCTTAACAAAAAGATAAACCATGAACCTTCAAAGCTTTGACTGTCTGAGCAAAATGGCCACTTCCGCCATCAGGTAGGTCATCACGATCTACACTTGTAAGCACAACATAGTCCACCCTGCCAAACATGTACAAATAGAAGGTCCATGAGCCTTTGTGCATAATAATCGATGTCTACAATTCGACAATTCACAAAGTAAGTTATAAGAGATCTAAGCATACTAGTTCGCAACAAGATCTTGATCTAAAAGTATCACTAGGATGACACAATCAAGCACTTCCTACAACTTTGACAGAAACAGAAAATGCCTACCCCCAATTTGCAATTGCCTTAGCTGTGTTCTGCGGCTCCATAGGATCCGGTGGTGCCGGGTTTCTGCTGGTTTTCACTGCACAAAATCTACAGCCACGGGTGCAGGTATCCCCTAGAAGCATAATCGTCGCAGTCGCAATACCATCCCCTTCGCCACCTGCTCCTCCCCCTCCATTCCAACACTGCAGTTAGAACACCAATCTTTGATGAGTCAAGTAGTACACAGTGCAAGTATACTAGAGACATATGTCTCCAACATAACATATGAACAGAGTGCACTACCAATGTAGCATTACAATAGGATATATCCTTGGAGCCACTTCTATAAATTACATCCAAGAACATTTAACGACAAAAAGATCATTAAATAAGCCATATTATGCTGTCATCTAGAAGCCCTACTTTTCAACTACAGGCAGTCTTTAGCAGTTTAAAGATCTGACTACTTCATGCAAGTCGAGGGTTGAATGATCCTAGAAATAACAATTTCAACATATTTAAGCACGAAATGCACGGATTGAATTTCTAAGCACGAAATTATTGATTGCTTGAAAAGACTAATTCGCGTAGTTTACGTCAAAACTTGGACCTCTCCAATGTTGGGGCACTGCGCCTCCACGCAGACGGTGTTCAGCTTCAACTCCGCAAGCGACTCCTGCAGCCTCGCGTACTTCTCCCCATGCGGCGCCCTCTGCCGCAGCCACTCGGGCTTCCTCACCGTCGGATCCCGGCCGGTGTGCAGCCCCATTCCGCCCGGGTACGGCCCTGCCGCCGCCGACGACGACGATTCGAACAGCTTCGACGGCGCCGGATTAGGTTTCGGATCCGCCCTGTTCGAAGCATCCACCGCTTCAGATCGAACAACGACGTTCAAATTCCGGGAGCTCTTCGACCAAGGCTTGAGGGAACCGATCGGAATCGGCGGGGCGAAAGGGCTGGCGAGCGATTTCTGAAACATTTTCGCCGATTGAGCTCCGAAATTGATCGAACAAGAAAGAAAGCTCCCGTTCTTGATCATTTAAATCTTTGGTGAAATCGAACCGTAATTCCATAAATAGGCTTCTTGTGGAGGCAAATTGCGGATATGTACGTTTGCGTTTAGTTCGTTCGATCAACATTGAACGGCTAACGATCGGAATAACTCGCGTTTAATCCCATGGCATGGAAGTTATTTAGGGGAATTTGAGAGGTCGGGGCGACGAAACCTATGCTGGGAACAGCCTTTTGAAAGAGATACCTTTTCTACTTATCTTCTGCGACCCCAACAGTTACCCTCGTAGCGACTAGCAAGACGGCGTGGGGCCAACATAAGTCGCTCTGTCTCCGGGGTTTGGTGAGTCGGGTGTGAAGTGCAGCGAGTACAAGAAGCACTGGTGTTTTGGAAAACACTGTTTCCTGCGTTTCACAATGTTAGCAATTTGAAGGTTTTAAAAAACACTTGTTTTACTGAAACTTCTAATAATCTTTTTTACCGATCCTTCGGAAGAAAGATCTCAGCATAAATCTCCCTCTAATAAACTTTAATGAGACACAAAATACGGTGTCATGCACTCCTACTTCAGTGTCTAAGACTTAATTATGATACAAGGGCAGTAAACGAAGAGATTTGGAAGACTACCTCTGCACTGTGTTTGTGCAGGAGTTTGGAAGACCACCACGACATGCTCATGTGGTGAATCTTTGGATGCCATTAATATGTATCGGTGGCGCAAAAATTCCCCGATTTCCCTTCAGAACATACTAATTTCATTATGCTCCCATCACAGGGAATGCAACAAGCAGATACTGCATAAGCTGATAGAGCATGAAAGCTTTATAAGTGTCGGAAATGACCCATACAAGAACAGAACAGAAACATGAGTGCCGTGCTCATCAAAGAAAGATATAATTGACCCATACAGCAAACAAAAACAGTTGAGAGCAAAGCTCGAGTGATGTACAGAACAGAACCGCGACACCAACTAAAGAGCTCGTGTGTTCTCGGCCAATGTAATGTTCTCCCTGATTCCAAGGTCATGAAAATAATCCAACAGGAACAGCGACAGAAAGGCCTTTTAACAATGCATCAAATAAATAGAGAATGTTACTCAGTTGATTGATCTAGAAATCTCCATGGAAGATTTATGGTACACTTTTGCCACCAAGATTATGAACAAAGACAAACTTTTGAACACTATAATAGAACCATTACCACCATTTGCAAGTAGCATGTGGTGCTTTCTTATAAATATAAAGTGGCATCCGCACGGCCTTGAAGGCTCGACCCACAAGATTACAGAAGAGAAAGAACCTCGCAGCTCCTCATGTGAGGACCAGGAATCTGTAACACACGAGAGGCATCCACAAATCCTTTAAGCTAAGGAGTTATCCTCATTAAAAAGGCACGGAGAACCAAGATAGCATCAAAATCTAGCTCCCTGGAAGAAAAAGCAGGTGCAAATCCAACAAATGTTCTGATCCAGTTGCAACATCGACAAAATACTTACAAATATGCTGACACTATTCTGTTTCCAAGATAGAAGATGGAATTGCCACAGAAAAGAGAGTGAAAAGACTGAAGTTTATCAGAAATCTACAGTTGTAGGTATCATAAGCTACCAGCATGTTCAGAAAGGAAAAAAAAACAGCATGCTTCAGGTAATCAAGGAGTATGTATATGGTTTGATACTGAAAAGAAATAATGCAGAGATGAAATCACATAAGTGCTATTTGAAGACATTTAATTTATCTTTACGAGCATCAACCAGGAACTGATTCAGAACTTTCAGGCCTGCTATTACCTCCATGAGTACTAACACGAAAAACAGGCATGGATCTCTGAGCAAAATCAAGTAACACCTTACGCTGGTGGTCATTTGTGTGAGGAAGACTTGCATGCAACAACTCAACCGGCATCTCCCTGCTAATAGCTCTGGTTGCCTCAGATCCCACAACTGCAGTGCTTGGTGCCTGCATGAGTAACATTTGCATTATACTGTCATATTTACTAAGACAGTACTTAGTAAGAAGCCCAAAGAAAGCATCGAACGATGCCTGCCATAAAGTTCGACTAGAGACAGTATAATTGTTTGCAGCATGAGGGTCTGTCAGAAGATCTGTTGCTCGATCCAGAACAGACTTTATAATTATGCTAGCTCCATCACCAGCTGAACTTCCAAGAGGGCGAAGAGGTGGTTGTTCAGATGAGCAGACCACTGCAGCCAGGCAAGCACTGAGTGCACTAAGTTCCATGTTGCACGCACATAAAGACACAGCCTTGGCCAGATTGGTTGTTGTTTCTGCTGCACTGGAGTCTGAAGGTAAACCACCGAATAAAAATCTAAGGTGGCGGAAAATGGCCATGCAGACTACCCGAGTAAGATGACTTCCAGGGATTAGAAGGTGAAGATAGCGACATAGGAGCTTCCGGCCCTTAGGAAGAGTAACTATGCGTAGGAAAACAAGGTCATCCTTTGGGGCAAAACCTACTGAATGATCAGCTTTACCAGGGCCAAGGGGATCAACAAGCTGAAGTGATGCAGCAATCACTTCAATCAGAACTTGCCTTCTGCGCTTCAGTTGCAACCCACCATCTTGTGGTTGGTTAACCTGTAACACCCGATCAATATCATCTACATCAAGAAGAAGGCTAATACAATCTTCAGTGGTGATTCTAGCAGCCAACATTGTCTCTTGTTCAAGGGGCTTTATAGAAGACTTCCGATCATCACCTGATGAAGATGGTATATCAACCTCAAGGAGAGGGCGAGGCCTACGTATTGAAGAGAATTGAACCCTCCCAAGTGCATCGACCTGAAAATATGCATGTGATTCATTACTACCACGTGACCGTGATGGAGGATCCTTTATTGCTGTTGGACAGAAGTTGTGCTTCAGTCTTGAACCAGCTGACTTTTTTGCAAGACAAGCTTGATAGTAATAGTCATCTACATAAGGATCAGTGACATGAGTTGCTGAATGCTGCATCCTCAAAATACTTCCTATCTCTTCGGCTGACATGTACTTTGATCTAAATTGACAACTGCTGTCAGTCTTCAGGCTGCCAGTTTCAGAAGATTGTTGAGACAACCATATATTCTGTCTTCCCCTATGAGATGATTTCGATCTATGGTCTCTCGAATTAGACATGCCAATGACTGCATCAAATTTTTTCATTTTTCGAGGTGGGGGGTTATGGAGGCTGAATATATTAGGTTGCAAGTGCAGGAAATGGGTGAGAGATGGCTGGACCTGCTGTAATCTCTGATGTTGCTGCTGTGACAATATCCGTGAAGGAATTAAACCATTGGGTAGAGGTAACTGTTGCTGCAACAAGTTAGACAACTGGCTGGGATGTTCCCGTGAATAAAGGCTAGTTTGATTCAACCAATGGTTCCTTGGAATGTTGATTGATGAAATGCCGTGAGGTGTAAACTGTGAATTTACACCATAGTGAAGCCCATGAGATAATCCCCCCATGTGATGTTGAGGACCAGAATAAGGGGATGGAGCAGGTATCTGCAATGCAGCAGTAACAGATGGCAAGCTTGAATGACGTGTGAGGTTGAACGAAGGATAACATTGTCCACCAGGCGGAGGATACGAAGTAAAAGATGACTTGGGTACAGGATTTAGTTCACTTGAGTGTTCTTGCTGTTGTTGCTGAGGGTAGGAGGATGTTCTGTACAATGGTTTTAGTTCAGAAAACTGAGACAAAGTGGCATCAGGTTGTGACCACCACCTTTTGCCTTCCTGAACATCTTCAGCATCTAATATTTCCTGATCAATCCAGCTTGGAAAATCAGCCTCCTGTGCCCAGTCTGCAGTAGAAGAACCTGAGTAGTTGACATATAAAACTAACATTAGTTTTAAACTTAACCAAAAAAATTAGTGTTTTCATTCTTTCATAACTAAACTAACATTAGCAGTGTGATTAGTTTACAAACATAAGAATGTAATGTCAAGTATCACAGCAAACACAGCATAATACATGTATAGCAGAACATATACAACACCAAGAAGCCATACAGTCCCAACATTAGATGATCATATCAAGAGATAGATATAATTTCAATATGAATCAATGAACAAGCCAGGAAACAATGCCCACTTTAACCATGTGAGAAATTTTAAAAACTTGACCAATCTAATCATAAAGGAATAAAATGGAAGAAGAAAAGCAGATGATGGTAAACCAGTGTAACATGGAGGTCTCATAATGATGCTGCAATAAAGATCAACAACAGGTCAAATTGTAGAATCAAACAAAATGAATAAAACTGATTCAGAATGCTAGAAAAAGTAAAATAACAAGTTAATCATGTGAATATAACCAAAATTTTTCATCGAGACACACACATGTATACACAAGTATGTGTAAACTTTACTGCATAAACAAAAATAGAAACTTAAGCAATCAAGTAGACACAACACCAGCCTAGCCAAAGATCAATACTTGACCATTTAGTTTGATAAAGATCAATATTTTATACTGAAACATGTGCGTGCAAAACCCTGGCCGATCCAAAGCCCAATCAAAACCCAATTCTTTCCTGGTCAAAACCTGATTCCCATCAAGACCCAATCCAAGCCCAACTCCCTCTCTCCACCAGACCCAGTCCAAATCCAATTCTGACCTATCCAAACCAAATACCTCCATTAGACCCCACTCCCCGGCCCAATCAAATCTAGTCCCTCCACCCATGCAATCCAATTGATAAACCCCTTCCCATGCCCAACACTCCCACTCAGGCCTAACCACCAGCTACATCTCTCTCTGTCTCACCTGCCCTACATTGTTGTCACTGTTGTCCTCTCCTCCCTGTTCTTGTTTAAACAATGTCTTTATCCTTTATTATAAATTTATAATTTTTTTAAGATAAAAGTCTTGCTTTGCATGGGCTGCCTAGCGTTTTAAACTTAGCACCTTATAGTGCCCTGGCTATTTTGCAAAACTGGCTAAAACTTTATGATCAACCCAAGTATGATCAGCGTTCATCCTTCGTATCTAGGTGTACCCTCCTCCATTACATCATTTTAGAGTGATCTAGTAAAGCAATGAACAACATCAATATCTCAATTAGAAAGCCTCTTTTTTAAATTCAAAAAGGCAATGAACTAAAATCGCAAAATGACATGAGTACCCATAAATCTTGCACAAAAAGACAAATCCAAAAACCTAAAGAGATCTAATTAGGAAGAATATGTGCATACAATAAGCTTCTATAATAAATAAAAGACTCCCAATCCTCCCAAAACACTGTAATCATCAAGGAATCAAGTGAAGAACAAGGATGTGAAGAGTCTGAAATATAGTAGTCCATAGTTTTGCCTGCCAAGCTAAAGATCAGTGATACACCAACAAGAGCTCCTCACAAAAAAATCTAAAAAAAGAAGCAGATTCTTTCTAATGGATATCTGGCAACAGTAAGCAAACTCATAATAGAGCAATAAAAACATTTTGAAAAAAAAAATTGCACAAAGCTATAGTGTGATATCATCATATCATGACTGACAAACATCATCAATCAATCAACAGCCTAAAGAATTCAGGAAAAAGATTGCATTGCTGAAGTCAAATGATGGAGCAACATTTAAGTACCTTGTAACTGAATCCAAGACTTGCACATGCGCAAGTTTAAGTAAAATGAAAAGCTATTTATATACCTTTTTTAGATAATTGATGAATAAATTTAAAGATATGCACAATCACTTACATATGGTTTTTTTTCAGACAAATAAATTCTATGATTGAGTTTCTAAATATATAATGTGATGGGTTTAACAAAAAGAAAGATGATCTAGTAGTTATATTGAGGTAATAAATGATAATGTATAATGGATTTGTCACTAGTATGATTACAGGAAGAATGTCTAATCCTCTATTATTAAGTGCTTATATCAAAATCAGCTTAAAATCCTTATCTTATTACACTGATAGTGGATACAAGAATTTGAAACCTTCGCTGAGATAGCATTGAAATCTAAAGCAATGGAATCACTCACTTTCTCTAGAAAAAGATCCTCTATCACCAATAACACCCACGCTCCTTGGTTCACTGACAACCCTGTTCAGCTGAGAATACAGAAAGAGCATGTCAAGACAGACCAATACCATGGATATTATCAGCAAAACTGAATAATATCAATTTAGCTAACATAAGCAGATGTAAAACAGAAGGTACACGAGATTTATGCTAATGAAATTGTCTACCACTTAAACAGAATGGTGTCCCTGTTTTTTTTATCAAGAAGGCACAAAACGAATATTACTCGTAAAAAAGAACATAATAACAGACTTTTCATCACAAGTGTCACAATGAGTAGTTTAGTTTTTTATAGGAATAAATGATATGCACAAACCCAGTCTTAACTGATCAGTAACCTTCAACTGATCCAAGCATAATCCCAACTGATCATGGTCAATTCTGTTAAATCCTGTTAAATCATAACTGACAGCAGAGGTTCAAGTTCTCACAAAGGTTCACAGAACTGATATCCAATAAGTCTATAAAATTATATTGAAAAAATCAAATAACTTATAGAACACAAATATATGTACTGTGATGAAAAATTTAAAAGAACAGTTATATGTAATTATCAAATATCAGTTATACAAAATTATTTGTGCTAATACAATTCATATGACAATTTTTAGGTAAATACATCACATAGATACAGTTCCGAAAATGGTTATAGATGGATGCATCATATAAATACAATTTTAAAAATAGTTTTATGAAAGAAATTTTCAGCCAGCTAGATGGTCTTGAACAATGTGGTACATGGTTTAAAACACAAGCTGGATGGTATATAACAACTAGTATTTACCAATTCGACCCAGTTCGGTATAGGACGATACATGGATATATCCATGTTTTATTTTATTCAGCAGTATCGAGCAGTACAGATCGGTATACAGTTCGATATCTTGGTACCTTACTGGTACAATAGGTTGTTTAGTATCAGATCGGATCGGTATTAAAATCTTGATGTCATGGGTCCAGCATACATTGCCTACCCTGCCCAGCGACCTTGACAGGGGAAATTAAGCTTAATCATAAATTAATTCCCATAGCTAGTAATGAGACCCCCCTTTCCATTCACCCTCTTCTCTCACTCCTTTTTCCATCATATATAAGTCAGGCAAGTTCCAACTGATAACCAAAATAAGGCCAAAAATTTAACAAACCCAGACCCATGACTGGTCAGGATCTACCAATCAAATGAACTAGCACTTTATGGGTCATTCCTTAATTTTTTTTTGTTTGTTACCCAATAGAAACAAAGGAATTACTTCCCGAATTTTCACTGTTTCCGACTACAATGAGAAACTACCTTCTTGCCTACCATAATCATCAATTGCAGACCAAAATAGTGCTCATCTCCACCTTCACTAACTAACAATTAAAAAAAAATGTCTCTGCTCTCCACTGATGGAAGACATGAAAACTAGTACATATTATACCCATTACCACTACTTATGAATCAAACCTATACCACTTACAATCAAGAACTATGGACTGCATGCAGTAACATTTTGTATAAAAAAGGAAGAAATCTAGCAAACTTTTTTATATGGTTTCAATGTTAGATTCAAAACTAGATAAATAAAAAAAGAATAAATAATACATTTAGTTTTATGCACCATACTTCCTCGAACCAACTACTAATTGTTTGTCGTAAAGTAAGCAACCAACGCATTTTACCCAATTCTTCGAATTCTTCATCCTTCAAATGTTCTTCGCACTTAATATATGTAATACATGTAATTGGTAACCATACTGCCTAGAGTGAAAATAAGACACATTTTTATAATTCAATCATGACATGTCAAAAAAAATTCTGTCAGCGAGTAAATAATAAAAAATTGATAGGTAAAAACTTACCTTCCTAAAGGTGCTCTCAAGGTCATCGATCTCGGACAAGGATCCTAAGCCTTCAAACTGCAAATATGGCAAAAAAATATATCCCAATTTTAGCTATGAAAATTTCCAGAATCTAAAGCTTTTTTGGAAGAATATATCATGAGCTTAAACAAAGTGTAATTTCCATAAAGGAACTTTATATAGATAGCAACATGTAAAAACAATGAATCGATCCATAGTATGAAACTTTAGGTGACGATTTGTTAAAATCAAAGCCACTACCATAGCGTAAAAAATGTACTTAAATAAAAGAAGGGAAGATGGATCCAAGTAAAAAACAGAATAAAAAAAAGGTTTATACATCAGATCAATATGACTTCTTTAAAAAAAAAAGTTGTATCTTGTTTACTTAATATTAAATATTGAATCATCTAGTGTTTAAGATTGTCTGACAACTTTTAAACTAACATCCACATAAAGTTATTCCTCTTTGGCTATGTCTTAAAAGTCCTTATTTATAGCAAATAAGGACATTATTCCTATGTTTAATTTTTATTATATATCAAATATTATATCCAGCATTATCAAGAAACCTAGATCTTTCCTCCACCCAATTAATTTTACACAAAAAATTATATTAATTTCTCCTCCTAATCATTATAACCACTAGTTCTAACTCCTTTTTCAAAAGTGTTCATATATTTCTATATGCTACTCCAATTTTATGGTCTAGAGCTATTTTCTTTACCCATAAATAATCCTAAACAAGACAAGTACTCAGGTTTTGCACCATATTTAGATGCCCATGTGATAGGTTGTTATCGATAATCTCCTAGCCCATCTTTGCACTATGGAGCATCCAAATGCTAAAGATGACTCACATCACTTCTAGGAGATGAACAAGTGGTGCTATAACATCAGTTAACATCTATGCCCAAGAAACCTGACAAAGTTTTATGCAAGCTGTCAGTTGTGCAACACAAGCCCTCCTTTATCCATGCTTGCAACCAGCAAGGAAAAGAATTTACTGAACTACTGTAGATAAAGGCATGTAAAACAAATCTTTGCAAACAAAAGGAACTGACCTCTCTATCACTAACAGAAGGAAACTTGTATTCCTCATCATCAAGACCAACGAAACCCCCATTACCATCATTATCATCATCCTCCAGACCCCCTAACTCGACTTCCTCCATGACATCCTTACCAAAGAATGCGTATCGTGAGGCATCAAAAAGAGAATTACCTGAAGAGATCAGAAGGCCAAGTTAAAAGTCCAAAAACTGCGTTAGTCATGATAAACAATTGCAAGAGGCTAGAAGAGAACAGTTGTATTAGATAATGAATCAGATAAAAATGAAATAACAACAAGAATACATATTCCAGAAAAATATATATATTATAGTGGCATCAATATTTGGTAGCAAGAAACGGGCGAAAAAGCATATAAACTGGATTTAGTGAAGGGTACGGTATATAATGATTCTCATGTCAGCTTTTAGTCAAATCTCTGATAAAAGCTACAGCTAATAAAACGCATTAAAATTTTACTATAATGCGGTATCGAGGAACATACATGCAGACACAAATTCATGCAGGAACTCGAGCACAACAAAAGCTTCATGTTTTAATGGAGAAACATTCAGATTGATCCGCTGAAACTACATCAGAAAAATTCAAGCATTTATTGTCATGCACATCAGCAGCAAAGAAACTCAAGAAGAGAGCATGGACTGACAGATCTGCACCACTTAAACGCTCTCTGGTCACATCGAATGAGCATATCCATAACATAAAACTATTCTCAACCAAGAGACGACAAAATTTCAGCTTGCACGTAAAATCGTTCCCAAACCCTCAATTTACAGCCGCAACAACAAATCTCTCCCCCAAACCCAAAAAACGAACAGCCAAAATTCACGGAATTAAAGCACCCCAAACGGATCAAGTATCGCCACAACCACAGACGAAAACAAGAAGAAACAAAAGCTCACCGGCGGCGCCATCGCCCGATTCTCTGGCCCCGTCGTTAGGTTTAGGGCTTCCCTCGGCATCGAGTCCCCTCATGGCGCCCGGCCGCGAGCCGCTAACACCCGAAAGACCAACACCGACGGACGACGGAACCGATCAACAGGACCATAAAGATGGAGCAAGGATTACCTCCCTCGGATCCGAGTCTAGGGTTAGGGTTCCCGGCGAGGTGAGATCTGGGAGGGAGCAAACCTTGGTCGGTCAAGAGAGGACTGGCATTTAACCTCCTCATAAATAAATAAATAAATAGAAAAAAGAGGGGAGAAATAAGCGATCTAAAAGAACCGAAGTATCAAAGTGTACACGGAGAGACTATTAGTGCTGAAGTGGGTTGGCTTCTTTATATATTCTCTCTCTTTTGTGATCCTCTTCGATCTCCCACACTATTAGCATAATAAATAGTGGGAGAGAATAGTAGCGTGTGCTGTTCCCAATCATTCTCATTTATTCTTTTATTTTTAATTGATAATTAATGATACATCAAACCATGCTAATATAAGTATTATAGTAGTGTCTATTGCAATTAAATTGTGCAGTGTAGTTGTGTTGTTTACTTGTTGAACCTTTATTGACATACTTGTGACTCAATTAGATTCTAAATTAGATCATGAGAGTCTTGAGTATATTATTTATTTATTATTTTTATTTTTATATATTTTAAAAATTAGGTAAGTGGGTAATGGTATCAATAGTATATTTTTTTGGGGGGTAGAATTGAATTAGGTGAAGTAGAATTATGAGGGCTGGAATATTATTCTTTTGGGTGGAGGCATTGGTTATGTCTAATCAATGTTTTAGCAAACATGGGAAATAGATTGGTTAGGATTAGAAGTTCATAATCACAAAATAAATAATAATGAACTTGGCAAAGAGATTAAAAAATTATGGGATAAATATGTAGGAGTTGTAGCTGCTTATAAAAAACAAAAATATATTTAGCATGGGCAAAAGCTGATGCATGCTGTTAACACCAAACACAGGTCTCACACTGACTGCAGCAGAGTCCTCTTGTCTCCAGAATTCTCACAGACTTCAAACAATGTGGGGAAAGAGCCTGGCAATTGGACCCCCTCCCATTTTTCTAATCAGAAATTATTATTATTATTATTTTAATGAAAACATAAATTATTATTTATTTCACAACATGATTATAAAATGCATCATGTTCATCAGAGCTTATAGAAGAGAGAGAGAGAGAGAGAGAGAGAGAGAGACCAGTAGGCTAATTTTGTTTGGTTCTAGCAATGTTTCTGAGTCAATTACTGAATTGGTTTCATTTCCTAAGCACATTTGCTATATCTCTGCATATCTTTAATTATGTTCAATACATATCAGCATCAGAATCATTTCCAAAAAAAAATTAACACTGATTGAACAAAAGCCAATAGCTTCACTTCTCTTCTAATCATCATTCCTTTTTTTCTTTGATTCATGTTCTCTCAACTCTTTCTTCAGCATAATTCCTGGGAGGAAGGAGAGCATTGTTGCAGTATTTGCTTATAATTTTGATGTCTTGTGAATTCCATTCCACTGCATTGCTTGCACATGAACAGCTGAATCAAGTTTTCAGCACTACTTTAAGTCTATTTAGGCATCTAAATTGTTGCATTACTCTATTCATTTTCTGCACCTTTTTTTTTCCGACTGCTATTAGAAATAATTAGCTAACACAACCATTAACTTGAAAGCTAAGCAAAGTAAGAAGAAGCCTATTCATGATTATACATTCTACAAACCAAGCAATGGAATGCTGAAATCACCAACCTTGCATTGTTTAACCCCATAATAGCACCATTAATTTAGTATTTCCACCAACAAACTCATTGTATTATTCTGATTTAAGCTCTCATGCCATCACATCAAAGCTAAACTAAAATTTCTGATCAGGGATCAAAATCACCCAATTTATCTGTGTCTGAGCTTAATGATAGTTAGGAGACATGTTAGGTTAGGTTGATATGTTTGGCCCATGCTATGTTGGATTGGGTTTATACAACATTGATGCAGCACCTAACTATGCACAACAGCTATGGCCAGATGAGTGTATATATAAAGTCATGATTGTTTCCACTCTAAGCTACAAGGATATCTCTCCCTCCCTTCTCCTCCTCCTCCTCCTCTCTCTCTCTCTCTCTCTCTCTCTCTCTCTTGCTATTGAGTGCAAGAAGAGGAAGATGAACACTATACTGAGGAAGTGCAAGAGCTTGTCAAAGCTAGGGAGGAGTTCGTCTTACAGTAGTTTGAGGTCGAAATCCACGAGAGAAGATGAGTTGTGGCCGGAAGACGGCGCTGCAATCAGTGCAGACAACGGCGCCGACGAGGTGGCGGTGTTCGTGGGGAGATCGAGGCGGCGGTACTTGGTGAACTCGAAGCACCTGAATCACCCACTGCTGAGTGCGCTCATCGATCGATCTAAGCTCGGTGAGATACGCATCAAGTGCGAGGTTGTGCTGTTCGATCACCTGCTGTGGATGCTGGAGAACGCGGAGCTCGACGTGGCCGACGACGCCGCGACGCTGGAGGAATTGGCCGAGCTCTATGCATGCTGAGGCGTTTTGGATGAATTATTATGAGACGTAAAACTATATATGCAGATATAATATTGTTTGAATTCAATTCGGTTCTAATTAACTTGTGATCAAAGAGGTTTGATAGAGCTGCAAAAACAAGCCTATCCGCATCTGTTTTGTTCATGTGTTGCTTGCAGTATAATAAAGTTCGTAATGCTTCCAGTTCATGTGTTGCCTTGATGACATTGTTGTCTTTTTTATTCCAATTAGGGCTATTTGATTTCATATGGACTATCCCAAATAGTTCAAATAAATATGTTTGGAAATAGACATGAGAATTTTCTTGATTTATTTTTTTCTCTGATTTTTATTTTTATTTGTGAAAAAAAGAAATATATATATTATTTAGTAAATCAATAAATTGATATAAATTCTTTATAAAATATTTTTTTCGAAAAAAATCTGTGAGAAAATTCGATATAAAGACATTAATTTATAATTTTTTCCTTATTTATCTGGTTTTGTTTTCTGTTTCTTTTCACTGTATTTGTTCTACAGAGTTAACTCGATAGCATGCGTTGGGTAACCCCAAAGCTGTCTCCTTTGATGCACTTGGAATACAAATCATAAGAACAGCTCCTCCTACCGCCGCCAGACGTCGTCGACGAATCCCCTGCTTGGAAGACATGGACGCCGCAGGGTTGGACTCGGAAGGGCGAGGGTTCGCGAGCGCGAGGGAGATGTGGAGAGAAGAGATCGGCATCGGAGAGGAAGGGAAGGAAGCGGAGAACGGCGCCCCCTGCAAACGCCGTGACTGGTATCAGAAAGGCATCGCCTACTGGGAGGTAATCGAATTCGCACCCAATTAGACACCGGCTCCCCGACCTTTCCGCTTTCTTGTTCCGATGACCTAATGGAGGGCTTCTCTTCCGCTCGTACAAGGGAGTGGAGGGCTCTGTGGATGGTGTCTTGGGAGGGTACGGGCACGTCGACGACGCCGACGTCAAGGGAAGCGAGGCCTTTCTTAAACCCCTCTTGCTCGACCGCTTTGGAAGCGGCGCACGCCATCCTGTGGCTCTTGGTAAACCTCTTTCATGCCGCTCTTTTGCAGTGAACATGTCTTGGAAAATGCCCGTGAGGGAAAATTTTGACCTTGCTCGGAATAATGATGGCCTTAATAACTTCTAATGTTGCTTTTTCCTTCTGTTGTTTTCTTTTGTTTGGATTGGGTGTGTGCGCGTTGGATATGAACAAATCAACGAACATGTATGTGTGCTTTACGTGATGTATGTAAGTCTTGCAGATTGTGGTTCTGGCATCGGAAGGGTCACCAAGAATCTTCTTTTGAGATATTTTAATGAGGCAAGTAACTCTGCTTCGTCTTAATCAGCACTATTGTTTTGCTCGTTCAATGGCATAGTAGAGTTCATATGGCCTCACGTATTCAATAATGACCATCCAGCCTTAAAGGTGAAAAGCTTTCTATTCCATATCAAATTGTAGTGCTAAGCTGTCGAGAAGCCATAAGAACTTACACTCACTGCCCAACTAACATAATATGCCACATGCTGCTGCTGCTGCTCCTGTAAGTAAATAGAACAAAAGCACTCAATAAAGACACAAAAAATTGAAATTCTACAGCCTCACAGATTCCTCTAAATCCTCTTTGTACATTGTTTATACAAACTATGATGGTTATGTTCCTTTCATAGTAAATCACAGATACAGACATGCATTTTCCAATTGTTTGCCTTTGCAATGATCGATAAACCACTCCACCCCTTGGGACAAAGGCAAAGCTTTCCTATTTATTCGAACACCATTAGAGGTCTTTACTTTTTCGGTCTGCTTTGACTCCACAACTTAATTTTTTTACTGCCAAACACTTTATAGCTGCAAATGTTTTCAAGCACTTTTTCACCTTTCTGTGAATGTTCAACCTGAGATTTTGTTCATGCACTTTTTCTTTACCATTTTGTCTCTGAAAGAATCTCGTTTTCCATGAAGCAATTTGTCACCTGAGTTATCAACATAGATAGTACAAGTGCTAGGCATGAGAAGAATGTTTTACATTGTATTTGGTTGTGTCCTAATAGTAGACATCTTGGAATGGTAATGGAATATTTGATTTGGTCCATGTAAAAAGGAACGGATATCTCTTACATATTTAGGGAAGCCATAAGTTAAATGGAAGTGGAACAGTGAGAATGGATTTTTAACTTTGTGTATTTGTTGATGATTTTCTGTTCAAGGTAAGTGCTTTCTTGAAGGCCTACATTAATGCTTCCAGAGAGTGCTTTGTTTAAAGGAGATGGTGCAGTTTTATGAATTGTCAACCACTCTTTTTCAAGCTGTTTTCAGCCACTTCAAATCTCCCACCATTTTAGTTTCAGTTCTACTGCTCATTTTGGATGTTTGTTAGAATGTTTGATGTCAGTAAAAGGTTCAATTGGTTTTGACACAGGTTTGCTTTCATGTGTGAAGGACTAGTATGGATGTTTGACAGTGTTCTATTTTGAGTAACTATTGGAATGAGATTTGAGATATATGAGGATTAGCACCCAAGGGATCCCAAGACAAGGCAGATACATATAATGAATCACGATATAGGCTTCTTGTCTCAATAATGGGTATACAAACTAAAGGACTACGAGATGATGGAGAAGTTAAATTCTGAATTTTTTGAACTCGACTTAGTTAAGTACCAACAGTTGGTCTGATGGGATTTTAAGTATGTAAAATGTAAACATTGAGGTACAATAAGCAAGTGAAAATGCACTTGCAGTCATTCTTTGCAGCAGATAGACAAAGAACAAATATATAAATTTATGGTGTATATATCTTAGAGATGTCAAATGTGGATGGATTTATCTGAATCCTATTCTTGGCATATGATAACAACTCCAGTTTTGATACTAGTATCTGCGCATTGTCATTCCTTATATTACTGAGCTCCGTATCATTCAGTTGCAGTTTGTTTAGCAGATTCCTAAGACAATGCTTTCACAGTATAGAACTTTTTTATCATGGTTTTCTGGTTTAACAGTTATTTCCTAGCCTGAACTTATGCCATTTTACCATGACTAGTTTGATAGCTTTGTGCAACTTTGTTGAAGGGCATAGCAGTAAATTTCTAGTTTGTTAGTTAATAGTTTATCTTAGACATGCATCCTACCTTATTTTGGATTTGGCTTGCCATTTTATTCAAAAAGTGTGAGATGGCCATGTTTCTTAATCCAGGTTGACCTTGTTGAGCCAGTATCACATTTTCTTGAAGCTGCTCGTGAGAAGTTAGCTACTGATAAAGATAATTCTGATCACAAAGCTATCAATTTTTATTGTGTCCCTCTACAGGTTTTGTTTTCTTTGTTGCCCATTGATATTTTATTGGTTAACCTCTATGATGGTATTAAATTGTTGTTTAATTGATGTTATTGTCTGTTAAATTAATTTTTTTAAATCATGCAGGAATTCACTCCAGAAGTTGGAAGATATGATGTTATATGGATCCAATGGTGTATAGGACAACTCACAGATGATGACTTTCTCTTGTTTTTCAAGAGAGCAAAGGTAATCAATTGTCTTAAATGGCTTTACAGCTTTTATGCTTTAGGCCTTGTTTTTTTTAACCTAGCTGCGTAACTTGAAAAATAGCAAAAAACATGAACCAGTTAACCAAATCTTTAGCTAGATGACATGCAGGCTTGTGTGTGCAAACACTTTTATACCTTACTGCAGCATAGATAACTCAAGATTTTGGCTTCATCTCAAGATTTCGATACATGACATTGAAACACACAACCGAATCTTCTGCTAGATGACATGCAGTCTTGTGTGTGCCAACACTTATGTACCTTGCTGCAAAGGGATTTTGTGTGGCATCAGCCAACTTCCTTGAGTTGGTCTCACTAGTATTGATATTAACTGTTCTTCTTTAGGACATGGTAACTAGTGATGGCTGAGCTGAAAGCTTTTAAACCCATGATTTAAGATTAATTAATTCTCCAGATGCTAATATTTTTCCTTAAGAACTTAAATTTCTTGTTCTTCAATAAATATATCTCCATTGATATTTTGAATTCTGAAGTTGCTCTTGCTTCTGCATATACTTCTTGAGTTTATAAGTTAATGTAGTCTGGATTGTAGCCAGTTCACAGAAATTCATTATGTTTGTAAAGTTCTTATTAAATAATTTCTCATCCTTATCCTATCTTGTGTGCCATGTTCCATCTATGTTATTTGTATTATTTCTTTGAGTTTTTCTCCTTGTGTGTATTGGAGATAAATCTATAATCTCCTTTCTGTTCATTATGTCAGTCTTTTTAGTGAGGAGCAATACGTTGCCTTTCAAATTCCTTACATGGCACATCTACACATTTTTTAGTAAAGAACAATATGTTGCCTTTCTATGGTTAGAGCTTGCAGTCCAGGCAAGTCAGTCAGGATTGGTTGGGTTTGTTTTGGGCTCATTAAAAACTACTGGAGCATACTATATCAAAAGGGCAAACTTTGTACATATCCCATGTGTGATTTGGATAGAGTAAACATATACAATCTTACCTCTGATATAGAGAGGTTGCTTTCTGACTTGAACTCTGGTAGTAAGAGCAACTGGTGCTATAGTGAAAATGATTATGAATGAGGGCTGTTGGGGAAGAAACCCCATGGTCCTTTGGTGTAATATAGTCAACTATGAGTAACAAAGCTGAAATTAACCTATATCACCGGTAACAGGTAATTTCATACCAATAAACCCTCAACCACAAATTAAACAAGAGGAAAAGTGTTTCTTCCTTAATTATTAGCTTTATAATTATTTTGCAAACAAAAAACTTGTCCAGTATACTATGGGATGCATTTCGTACTTGTTGGAGCTATTAATGTTTTAGTCATGATGCTGCCACCTCTGTGTTACTAATGAACATCTAATTTGCAGGTTGGCCTTAAACCAAATGGATTTTTTGTAGTGAAGGAGAACACTGCAAGAAGTGGTTGGTCCCTACAAACGACTACTATTTGTAGATTTACAGTAAATTTTTTCACACTTGTTCATAACTCCATACAAACGCGTGGATATGAAAAGTTTTATGTCAGGAATAAATTTACATGTTTTTCTCTGTTCTCGAGTGTTTGATTGATGGCCAAGGAGCACATTGTATCAACACAAGGAAGTTTCTTGCTTTTGATTGTTTCTTGATTGCATCAGGCATTATGATTGTTAAAACCAGTGAAAATATTGTTTACAAGTTTCTCTAGTTGGGAGTTGTAAATCTATTAATTTATATTTCTAGATGCATGTTCTGTGCTTATCATTAATTTTGAAAATTGGATATGGTTGTTGAGATGTTAAAGGGACTTCATAATTATGTTTGGTTATCAGGGATTATTATAAACATTTCTTGCATGCCTAGCTAGCTATTTTTTAACTAAAGTTTGCCATTGTGATGGCTTGCCTTTATAACGAACCTGCTTTTCAGGCAGGGAATGCTACCTGAAAGTTTGTTGGATTTATCCAACAAATTGAATCAGGATCTGCCAAATAATTAAAGGCAAATTCTATTATCATTTGGATCAAAGTTTATAAGCTGAATAATACCCTATTTTACCAAAGTTTATATTCATAAACTGACTCTTTATTTTCAAGAAGTATGGATCTGAAGATGAGGCTAAGGTGGCTCTATTGCCAGAAAATATTCTGTTAGGCATACTTGCAATGATTAGATTGAATCGTTGGCTTCCACCAAAGCAAATAATCTAGAATGGAACTAGGTTTCGCAGTTGACTTTTTTTTTAATTAACCATAGTATTTGGTTAACGTACATCATCCCTCATCTGTTCAGGATTTGTGTTAGATAAGGAGGACAACAGCATCACAAGATCTGATTCATACTTTAAAGAGCTTTTCAAGCAGTGTGGACTTCATCTTTATCGCACAAAGGTTTGCTGCATCTTTTTTACTTCAAGATGATGAGCTGTCAAAACCTACGAGAAATCTTTCTTGTGCAAGAACTGATAGGTAATGTAGTGTTTGATTACTTGGTTTTTGGTTTCAGGATCAGAAGGGATTTCCTGAAGAGTTATTTCCCGTTAAGATGTATGCGCTGGTAACTGATAGGCGACAAGGTTCCAACAATGGCAGAGGCAAGACTCGACAACACAAGCCTGCTGTCATCAAGTCATGAAATCTCTCGAGGACCCGTCACCAATACCTGGATGCGATCTTGCTCGTTTTTCTTTAGTTTTTGTCGTCTCTAAGAGAATGGATTACCTTTTCATGTGTTGTCATGTTGTAGAACATCATGGTTATCATCTCTATCTTCTCACCATGATTTGTACTAATACAAAAGAAGGCATAAAGAACATAGGGAATTCAAGCCCAGACTATGACACCACTTCAGTCATTTGGTTGGATTTTACAGTGCATCTTCATCACGTTTGAACCATTTATGTTATTTGCTTGCAATATTGAAAGTTGGAACTCAGTTAGGAAGGTGCGATACCATAATTGTTTAGTTTTAGGTTTGTGTATGGTTTACGATTTCGTATCTCGGTGGTGTATCAGATTCATAGTCATATTATATCGAGCTACTCATGTACTAATTGTCAATTGAAATTAATCTTAAAAAATAAAAAAATAAATCATCTGGTATGGAAATTGTGTTGGGTGGCACAAAACTTTGATAAAAAGTTGAAAACAAGGAAATATATGTTTTTCATAAGACTTGTACAAAACATACTATAGGATTGATAAACCCAATTCATATTTTGATCGACAGAGTGAGAATTCTTTTACATAATTGAATTCAATATGGTTTGAATCCTTTCAAATAAAAACACACTTTGGTTCTTTTTTAAGAAGTGTCAAATCAACATAAATGGTTTGGCCGTTCTCCTGCTTCATATCCTTTCAATGTGGAACCTTTGCATTCTAGAGAGAGACAGCGTCCTAATATTTCCATCATGCGTGGAAGAAACACCTCTTTTCTATCTATTCTCTATCTTATGTCAAACTGCATTATCTTCGGCATTATATTATTCAATCTTCTGGCGTCTTTTACAAACTCACGTTATCTTTTCCATGACGTCTTTGATTTTTCTGCCATATGATTTAAAGCTCGCTTTGACGACTGCTCTCTTCTCCCCCTTATAAATTCCCCACCTCCCCCCCTCGGATCTGCACAACACAGAGCACGAAGCCTAAGACTCGCAGTTAGATGGCTTCGTCCAGCATTCTCTCCCTCTCCTTCTTCTTCTTCTTCTTCTTCTCCCTTCTTGTCACCCTCTCCCATGCCGCCACCTTCGAGATCGTGAACCGATGCTCTTACACAGTGTGGGCCGCGGCCGTGCCTGGCGGCGGACGCCAGCTCAACCAGGGGCAGTCGTGGACCATCAACGTGAACGCGGGAACCACCGGCGGCCGCATCTGGGGCCGCACCGGCTGCTCCTTCGACGGGAGCGGACGCGGGCGGTGCCAGACGGGCGACTGCGGCGGCGTGCTGTCATGCACGGCGTACGGCAACCCGCCCAACACCCTGGCGGAGTTCGCGCTCAACCAGTTCAACAACCTCGACTTCTTCGACATCTCCCTGGTCGACGGCTTCAACGTGCCAATGGACTTCAGCCCCACGTCAGGCGGCTGCCGCGGCATCCGGTGCGCGGCGGACATCAACGGGCAGTGCCCCGGGGCGCTGAAGGCGCCGGGCGGCTGCAACAACCCCTGCACCGTGTTCAAGACGGACCAGTACTGTTGCAACTCCGGCAGCTGCAGCCCGACCGACTACTCCCGGTTCTTCAAGAGAAACTGCCCCGACGCCTACAGCTATCCCAAGGACGATCAGACGAGCACCTTCACCTGCCCCGGCGGCACCAACTACAGGGTTGTCTTCTGCCCTTGAGATCACTGACGCCACTAATAAGCCGCCCTCGTGCAGGCAACCACGCATATAGATATATATACTAGTCTCCTACAATACAAATAAGATGTCAAGAGTGATGGAAGGTATTAGCCTTCTCTTGGGCTAATACTGTTGAGTGATGTAATAGAAGTGGTGCAACCAACTAATAAGATGCATAATATCATCACAGCATGAGTGCTTTTCCATTGATGTTTGAATCATTTTGTGAGAGCAATCAGCTTATGCAATCAGGAAAAAGAATAATTAAACCATTTCTATTTATGTCTTGTTGGCTTAAAACATGAATTGATTTTGAAACATAATGAACCCTACATATATAACTTCATAAAAGATATCTCAAGGACCATACATACATACATACATATATATACACATATATATATATACATACACATATATATATACATATATATATATACATACATACATATATATATATATATATATATATATATATATATATATATATATATATATATAGATATATATATATCATTTAGGATGATGAGTCATCGCCTATCCAATTTGGACCTCTGCCATTCTCCGTAGAAACTTTGCGTAGCCATTTTCCAATACAATTGCGCGTTGACCAGAGTGCGTCCATGTGATCCTCCCCGGTAAGTTTGGTGCCCGAAATTATCCGGCAAGTATGGCTTTAAATATTGGAATTAGTTGCTCTTTGTTTTACGTAGGCGGATCAAGATGAACAGAGAGAATGATGCTGACTTATTGAGCCCTGACCAATCGAGGGCTTCAGGACTCGAGCCCCGACGCGCCCTCGGGAAGCTGCTGCGGGAGGCGGACATCGATGGGCAGTGCCGGCAGGTGTTGAGGGCGCCGCGGCGGGTGCACCGCTCGACCGTGTCCAAGGCGGACCGGTACTGCTGCAGCTCCTGCAACTGTGCGTCAAGCGGCTACTTCAGCTTCTTGAGGAGGAACTGCACCGATGGCTATATCTTCCCACAACCTGACGGCCCGGCTTCCACCACTAGTTTCTACGGTAGTCTTCCTCCACCAAGAGTCGAATTCAGCTTCCTACAAGATTATAATGATGGTTTGTATCAATTAGTTGTTAAATTGTATTTTGGAACCTAATACATATTTTAAATATAAATTCATATTTAAAGTTTCTTTAACATCACATTTGTTTTGAATATAGTGTCAGTAAATGCTTAAATTCTGAAACTATCTTAGAATAATTATAACATCTCGAGTAATCTCACATAAAAAATGAATAAGATTAAAATTGACTTATGATGGTATATTACTATCAATATTAATTTGAATATTTTGATCAATTGCTTGGATTCAATAAAATTGATAAGTCAATTAGTTAATCAATTGTGACATTCCATATCAAATTAGTATTAGGGTATAGTAAAATCAAATTTGTACGATGAGTGGGCTTAGTACTCGTTCATTGTGAAGTCATCTTGGGCTATGTCTCACACGACATGCTATATTGAGTCTTGACAAGGATTTTTTTTTTTTTTTATGGTTCACACATAAAAATAGATTTTGAACCATTTAATTTTAAAACATCATATTATTTATTATAAAATATATTTATTAAAATTTAATTAATAAAAAAATATTAACTTATTCACATAATTAAGAAATTCAATTTTAATCATTTCCTTAGCCATGCTATACAAACAAAATCACAATGTATATATTTTTCTTACATTTTTATCTTAAATGCATGTTGCTAATTATAGTACTTTATTTATATTTATATGATAGTTGATTAAAAATATTATTTCTTCTCTTATGTAATTTTATCTTTTTAATAATCTATTATTTATTATATTTTAATGACTCAATGCTTGGGATTAGATGTTTTGACTATAATTTCATAATGCTATAATTTAGAATTGAAGAAATTGATTAAGATTTGGGTTATATCTCATATGGACAATATTAGAGTTTAAGTTGGGCTTTAATAAGGATTATTTATTTTTTATATAATATTTATTTCCTATGATTCACACATAAAAATAAAATTTAAATTATTTACTTTCTAAAAATTGTATCACTCATTAAGAAATGAATCAATTAATAATTTAATTAACTTAGTAATCATATTACATAAATAAAATCATAATGTGTAGTATTTTTAAAATTTTTTATTTTACATGCATGATGCATGATGATAATTATAATCCTTGGTTTCTATTAGATTTATATAGTAATTTATTAAAAAATATAATTTTCTCACTTATGTAATTTTATTTTTTATATTTTTTATATTTATTATGTTTTTAATGACTCAATGCTAATGATCAGATATTCTAATTGGTAATCATTAAGATATTTAATTTTAATTATTTCAGTAATCATATTACATAAATAAAATCATAATGTGTAGTATTTTTAAATTTTTTATCTTACATGCATGATTCATGATGATAATTATAATACTTGGTTTTTATTATATTTATATGATAATTTATTAAAAATATTATTTTCTCACTTATGTAATTTTAGTTTTAAAATTTATTACTACTTATTATGTTTTTAATGACTCATTGCTAATGATTAGATATTCTAATTATAATTTTTTATATTTTAAAATTAAGAGAATTGATTAAGATTTAAGTTAAAATCAACAAATAATTAGAGCTAACCCATAGGCTAAGCCACAAGACTAAGCTCAGCAAGCAAGTCAGCCCATAGCCCATAAGCTAACTCAACTAACTCCAATATGATCAGTTATGTACAATACATATGACCAAATCATATTTTATAAACTTAGATAGATTCAAGATGATTCCAAACTTAGATATTTTATAAGTCTATCTAATCTAAATTAAATTTAATCTAATCCAAAATATATAAGTCTAAGATGATTCTAGATCAATTAAAAGAGAATTAAAGATCGATTCTATTATACTATAGTTAAATCGAGTTCAATTGATTTTAATTAAACTTATTTAGATTGATTAAGTTCTAGTTAAATCCGGTTCAATTAGATCGATTGAGTTAAGTTAGATAAAACCTAGGGATATGAGTTATAAATAATATTCATCAAATTTCTTCAATCTAATTTATGCTAAAACAGTTTAATAATAAAAAATAATAACTACAATAATTATCGAATGTTAATCAGTATAATGAAAAATTCATATAATAACTATAATTATGATCAATCATGAATTATATTTTTATGTAATTTTTAAACATATTATATAAATAATCAAATAAATATCTAAGAAAAATAATTATATTTTTATTTTTCACATGCAAAATTTTATCAATATGATAAATAAGAAAATTATTAAATAAAAATCATAATTTATATTTTTAAAATTTTGTATGAACCCTTATACCAATCAACCCTATTTAATTAGGTAGGCCCATAATTGGACTATCTAAATTAGGCTCATAAATTAGGGCGAACCATTCGTCTAATTAGACCCATTAAGATTAAAGTTGATAAAAAAAATCAAAATATAACTTTTTTTTAATTTGATCAAAAACTTAATTGATCGAATTTAAATCCAACCAGACAGTTAAAATATAGTAATGATTAAGCTCGTTTAAAATATTTGATTATAATAAATCAAATTAATAAATTTTATAATTGAGGGCATATCTCAAAAAAAATTAATTCAAAAGGGTAAAACTATAATTTTACTAACATATGTAGAGAAATTATTTGAGTTCTCAAGAATATAATTATCAAAAGGACAAAAGTTACAATTAAAAGACTTTATAAGAATAAAATTATAATTTTAAAAATAAATCCTAATCTTTCACCCACAAAGCCTCTCTCGCAGTTGTCGTTGGTTCCACCATGCCCACACGCAAAAGTCGACACTGCAGTGTTCGTCCACCACCTACATGAGCAACAAGCCGATTGTCCTTATACATTCAAACGACAACCTCATCGGTCATCACGCCGTGCTATGCCCATACGTGGCTATCATCATCGTGCGCATGGTTGTAATACTTCAAAAATAATAGGTATATCACTGACCGGGAGCTATCGTGTAGTTATGCACACATGCCGATCGACAACCCCCATAGTCACCTTGATGTGTGACTATGCTCGCTTGTCTTGCTACATAGTCATCGGGAACCATGGCTATCAGTGTCCAATTGATGTTGACCATGGCCAACAAGTGCTACCATAGTGGTATTGCTGCAACCATTGTATGTAGTGAAGCTACATAGCCACTATAGGCACATGCGCACGTAGTGGCACTGTTACAGTCATCACACGTAGTATTGTACCTCGCGGTACTTTCATTAGGTACGCAATTGTTACTCGTAATTGGACTGATGACCACCAAAGGTTATCGCTCTTAACCATATTATTATCGACAATAAGCTAGCGACAGTGATCCATCGATCAAGCACGAGGAAATTCACACCTCTCACAAACATACCATAAGATTGATTAAATAGAAAAACAAATTAATAATATAAATGAATCATTCATACATACATCATAAACAAAAATTGAATAACACTTTTTCATGAGCCAAAGATGCTAACAAATAGATAAGTATTTTATTTTATAAACATGACTCTGATATCAATTATAAGCATAAAAACCATCCTTATACTATTGTTATACAGAAAACTTTAACGCCAAAATCTAAAATCAAATAATAATAGATAAGATTCACGATATGTATATTTCAATGCTAATAAAAAAAGCTCTTAATGATCTATAGGTACACCATCCTCAGATCTGAAAATTATAGTAATATCGATCTACAAGAAAAACTAAACTCATCATTTTCTCTTTTTCTATCATTTATAGGATCGCTACAATAAATTTAGGGACTAAAGGGAGATGAAAAAATATCTGTAATCTTTCACTAACTTGTTCACATGATGAAAATTTATAATTTTTCAATAATGTTATGTAATCATGTATCGTCTCTATTAGAAGATGTTATACTTTATAGGTGAGAACAAAAAATCTATGATAAGTAATGAGTAGAGTCTATTTAATCAAAATCTATCTCTTAACGAATTCTACGATAATTTAATTTTTTTATTAATCTATAATTAAAATTAAAATTTAATCATATCTATAATATATCTTAAATAAATAATTAGTAATATATAATCTGACACCTCTCACTTCTCTCCCTTATAAATTCCCCACCTCTCCACCCCTCGGATCTGCACAACACAGAGCACGAAGCCTAAGACTCGCCGTTAGATGGCTTCGTCAAGCATTCTCTCCCTCTCCTTCTTCTCCCTTCTTGTCACCCTCTCCCATGCCGCCACCTTCGAGATCGTGAACCGATGCTCTGACACAGTGTGGGCCGCGGCCGTGCCCGGCGGCGGACGCCAGCTCAACCACGGGCAGTCGTGGACCATCAACGTGAAAGCGGGAACGACCGGCGGCCGCATCTGGGGCCGCACCGGCTGCTCCTTCGACGGGAGCGGACGCGGGCGGTGCCAGACGGGCGACTGCGGCGGCGTGCTGTCATGCACGGCGTACGGTAGCCCGCCCAACACCCTGGCGGAGTTCGCGCTCAACCAGTACAGCAACCACGACTACGTGGACATCTCCCTGGTCGACGGCTTCAACGTGCCTATGGACTTCAGCCCCACGTCGGGCGGCTGCCGCGGCATGCGGTGCACGGCGGACATCAACAAGAAGTGCCCCACGGCACTGAAGGCGCCGGGCGGCTGCAACAACCCCTGCACCGTGTTCAAGACGGACCAGTACTGCTGCAACTCCGGCAGCTGCCAGCCGACCGAGTACTCCAAGTTCTTCAAGAGCAACTGCCCCGACGCCTACAGCTATCCGAAGGACGATCCGACGAGCCTCGTCGCCTGCCCCGGCGGCACCAACTACAGGGTTGTCTTCTGCCCTTGAGATCACCGACGCCACTAATAAGCCTCCCTCGTGTAGGCAACAACGCAGATATATATATATATATATATATATATATATATATATATATATATATATATATATATATATATATATATATATAGCAGTCTCCTACAACACAAATAAGATGTCAAGAGTGATGGAAGGTATTAGCCTTCTCTTGGGCTAATACTGTTGAGTGATGTAATAGAAGTGGTGCAACCAACTAATACGATGCATAATTATCACAGCATGAGTGCTTTTCCATTGATGTTTAAATCATTTTGTGAGAGCAATCAGATAAAGATAATTAAAGCATTTCTATTTATTTCTTGTTGGCTTAAAACATGAATTGGTTTTGAAACATAATGAACCCTACATATATAACTTTATAAAAGATATCTCAAGAACTATATATATATATATATATATATCTCCAATTTAGGATGATGAGACATCGCCTATCCAATTTGAACCTCGGCCTTTGTCTGTAGAAACTTTGCGTACACTTTTGCCAATGCAATTGCGAGTTGACCGGAATGCTTCCATGTGATCCTCCCCGGTAAGTTTGGTGCCCGAAATTATCCGGCAAGTATGGCTTTAAATATAGGAATTAGTTGCTCTTTGTTTTACGTAGGACGATCAAGATGAACAGAGAGATTGATGCTGACTAATTGAGCCTTGACCAATCGAGGACTTCGGGACTTGAGCCCCGACGCGCGCTCGTGAAGCTGCCGCGGGAGGCGGACATCGATGGGCAGTCCCCGCAGGAGTTGATGGCGCCGGGCGGTTGCAACCACCGGTCGACCGTGTTCAAGACGGACCAGTACTGCTGCAGCTCCGGCAACTGTGCGTCAAGCGGCTGCTTCAGCTTCTTCGGGAGGAACTGCACCGATGCCTATATCTTCCCACAACCTCACCACTGGTTCCTCCGGCGAGACTACCTATACGGTAGTCTTTAGCCACCAAGGGTCGAGTGCAGCTTCCTACAAGATTATAATGATGGTGTGTATCAATTAGTAGTTAAAGTATATTTGGAAATACATTTAAAATATGCATGGGGATAGTTTAATATATATTTTAAATATAAATTGATATTTAATCATTTTATTTAAATTATATTTTTCATGAATACAGCATTGTAATTGCTTAAATGCTGTTATTATCTTTGAGTAGAATTAATATTTCAATATTTATAGGATGCTATAAATTTTTTTAAAAATTTTCAAAATATTTTGTGACATTCTCTAAAATCATAAGATTGTCACTGTATTATAGAAACTCTAACCCTCATTTCTTCCCATTCTCTATATTTATATCGTCGTAACTCTTTTCTCACAAGTCTGCCATTGCCGCTAATCTTAAGAACAATCATCTTTTCTTTAATTTCTAACTTGCTTTATTCGAGATGTCTTTTAATTTCTTCCCTATAAAATAATTTCATCAATATTTATCAAACAACACTTATATCGATGCATAAATACAGTTTTTATCTATTGTTTACCAAACATTCTGCAATTCAACGTTTATTCAAATCTCATTCTCTAAATGCACTTTAAAAATATAAATATATTTTCAAACACATATTAATGTCAAAATTGATTGTTAATCCATGTCACGAAGTCAAAGATATCCGAAACTTCTTGAAAAATTGTCGGATATTCCACTAGGACGACTATACGTTACAAACACCGCGTGTCCGATGAGGCATTCCGACACTCAAAAAGTCATAAATGAGGATTGAAAATAAAGTTTCGAGATGTTACACCATTAGTAAGATACTCCTAGTTGCTTAGGTTCAATCCGCTACATACATCAGAGGTGAACTCGTCTAATGATCAAATTGATGGACAACAAAAGGCGACATGTAAGATTTGTTTCTGAAACATGTTACTACATAAAAAAAAAAAAAAGTCACATAAGACAAGTATGCAAACGTGAAGTTTCAGCTGATTTTGTTGGTGTTCCAGAAGTCCCCGATGACCAGGAAAGTGTCTCCCTCCACTTGAACAAGCATCCAAGAAAGTTTCACATCTCTGACAAGCATCTGGTTTGAACCCTTCTGCAGAAACTTGTGTCAATCTGATTAGAAGAACTCGAGTAGCATCAACTATTTCTGATACTGCAGTGACAACTCAGTTATATCAATTCTAGCAATCTTGGCCTCCTGACAACCTACCAGTCAACATGGTAAGTTACAAACGAAATGGTATGGTAAGTTCCACAAGACATGCCAATACTGAGAGATTCAATGCTGATCTTTGAGATGTTAGATTTTCGGAATATGAAATTGGAGAAACTTGTCTGCAGTACTTTACATTCAGCACCAGCTTCTTCTAGTGATTTCTCTGTTTAACATATGGTTTGACAACTTCAAACTATTCCTCTAGAAAAGCATTATAGATACCCCAAGCATTTGAACCACGATTCCATGTCCACGGAGGCATGAAGAAGAGATAAACAAGAAATGTAACCTGATTATTGAGCGATGAATAGGTTTCCACCAAGGATTCCATCATCTGACACAACGATAGGTAGCTTTGCAACTGTAAACGAATCTGACTTCAGCTCATAAGTAGAAGACTGACTGAGGCAATGCCTACATAAAAAGAAGTTAATTCTATGCTCCAGTAAGATGCTTAGAGTCAAAGGAGTATCAGGAAAACATAGCAGTAAATACCTTAACTGACTGAATTTGAGCACAAGCATATTTGAGAATGCCAATGTCTCAAGATATATGGTAAGGATATCTACATTTATTGAACCAAAGTATCATCGAATCGAGCCCGGTGCATATGATGTTCAAAGATAAAACGAGACACATTGGCACATTGCAGCCACGGAAACTCTTTTAAGGTAAGAGAGTCCTTTAAAGTGCTCGGCTTATCAACAGGATGAACAGAACTAAGAAAGGATATTAAAATGGATTGGATCATTGCCGATAACCTATCAATAGTATCCAATTTAAAGGAACCATCACACAGCCTAGGGAAGAAGAGAGAAAACAAAAACAAATAACGAGCCAAAAATATTTGCTCACAATCATGATTATAACCTAACCAAGATAGCCTGCAAACCAAATAGATATGTTGCAAAACAGAAAAGATTAAAAAAATGCATTCTTAGAGCTTCATGAACCTAGGTTGGAAACATCCATCACATCTTCTGGCATACACAAAGATGTTATCTGACAAGCCTAGATTTGTCTCCAAGATGCACCTTAGATAAAGAAGCACTTGGTTTCATCAAACTATATGGAAAGTTCTTTAACTTGGTAACCCACTTCCTATACCAAATAGACCTCCTTTAAATCATCAGGTTATCTATTGAATTTGCAGAATCCAGAATTTGGAGACCAAAAGGCGAATAGCTCTAGGGAATAATCAAAATTCTACTTTTAATGTTCATGATGAATAAATCTCAAAGAATATTTGATATTTAAGAATCCTAAATTACAAGAGTCTAACTAGTAATCACCAAACAATATCTAGCATGTTTAACTTTTTTGGGCGAGAAGGTAGTATATGTTGCAGTGATCATAAAGTTTCAGTATCAGGAACTTGCTTATCAATTCAAAGTTTCCATTAACCAAA
This sequence comes from Musa acuminata AAA Group, assembly GCF_036884655.1. Lineage (NCBI taxonomy): Eukaryota > Viridiplantae > Streptophyta > Magnoliopsida > Zingiberales > Musaceae > Musa > Musa acuminata. Next base: position 38,105,746 of record NC_088354.1, read on the forward strand.
TTTGGAAGTACCAACTGATAAATTCGGCACAAATCAGCCTTTGTTCTTAACATGCCATCCTTCAAAAATAAAGATTGTCCTTTTCCGCCTGTCATTTGTTTTCTATGAGCTTCTTCAAACAATGCAATATATTCCGCATGGAAAAGGAAATAAATCATGAATCACAAAATAAAGATTCAATAAAAAAGGAACTACTAGTAAGTGATACGTACTTTGTTTTTGAGAATTGCTCCAGAAGCCCTGATCATAACAGCAACTTCTCGGAGCACATTGCCCATCGGGACATCAGAACATACATTAAAGTATAACACAATTAGCAGCCAGACTAACAAGGGTGTTTACTATAAGAGGCATGCAAGAATCGCCTCTCTTCTCCAGACTGGGAAGAAAGACGGTCATTCAATAAGCAACAAGGAATATGATAAAGCCAGATGGAAATAAGATAGCTATCATGTCTCTGCTTGCAATAACATTATTGGCTTAAAACTGGTGATCTGCATCAATTGATTTAAGGGGTTTCAACACTTTCACATTACTATACACAGGTCAGTGTGTTGCTTGGGCCAATATATATAAGTTGGTATGGGGCTATGGGCAACATGTCATGATTTTGCAATCCTTACTCTCCTTTTCGTATGATACACCAATAAGATTAAAACACTGTTGATTTCTGTTAGCAGCATCCATCAAACCAGCAAAAGTTTTACAATAGGAATTCCACCTAGAAATTTATTACAGCGATGACTAATTTAAGAGGACAAGACCATGGTAAGCCAGACAATGAACTTGTACTTTTCCCAAACTCAAAAACTTGGCAAGTGGAGTGACTGATTCCTTCATTTGTACAGATGTGCCTAGGTCAAGCAAATGTCCTTATATTTTATGCTTACGAACATGGTAACCCTTAGGCCTGGTTAAGGGATAAGAATTTTCAATTAAATATATGATTAAATTAATTCATTTATATATGTGACTGACTTGATTCTATAGGTAGCTTCTCTAATTTTTCTAATAATAAGCGAGGAAAAGAAACTTGTTATATACAGTTCATAAGAAGAGATAGCTTTTCATCCTTAATACAGGTTATGGTGAATGTATAACAGGAAAGTGGAGACGAACTATGGTCTAACAGGTTAAAACATCCAAGATTGTCAAGAGTTTTTTACTTAAAAAACTCATGAAAAAAGTATTGGCAAGAGAACATTATTATCATGAAAAGTTATTGAAAAGAGAACAAGACTGAGATGCAAGACAGGAATTTCTGACAAAAAATTACAACAAATAAAGAGTAAAGAGGTTTGGCTTAAAAGCCTAAAAGCAGAAGCAGTTACGGTAGCCTGCAATAGTTGTTAATTTTTCAGACGATAATTTTCTCACACTTCAGGCATCGCTGAATAAAAGTGCATATAGAGCAATCAAATGTAGCAATATTACCAGATGAGCTAAACTATAAAATAACGCAGCTAGAATTAGCAGTAATTAACATCTGAATTTTCATTCCACCTTTTGTGTACAATACCATATACATCTTCGCTTGAGTCACCAACATGATGCTAAGCTTTCACGGCTGAAATAATTTGATATACAAAAAGCCCCATCACCTAAGAGACCGGAAAAAAATTGTATTGTACAATCAAACAACCAAATCTCTTTCTTTCTTCAACAAGGATTTGATTGATTTGCTAAACAGAAACCACGAAACAGTTAGAACAAGGGCCACAATCTTGCCGCCCAAAAGCCCCAGAAGAACTACTGCACAGAAGACCAATTGCTGGGAGCTCCTTGATCTAATTTCATGACCATTTTCTCGGATAAATTCAACATCCTGTTTGTCATGATCGGTCACGCTATCAGAGGCATTCATGTTTAGAACATCTCTAACACTAAGCACTGCTTCATCATCTCTAATGATCGCTTTCGGATTCTCCTCTTCTATTTCTGTAATGCTACCTCTTCCACTCAAATCCAAAGAAAGCTCTTTTTCATCATTACCGTGCTTTTGCGCACGATGCTTCTTTGGGATTAACTTCCTAAATAGCTTCTTTGCCTTTGAGTTGCCCTTAGAACTAAGATCACGCACGAGGGAAATCTTCCCTGTCCCGGCAAGATCCTTCCTTTCCAACAAAACCTCCGTCCCCTGCTTCCAATCAATAGATTCCAGCGAGCTACTCTCTGATCTTACCGTATCCGAACAGCTATCAATCCCAACTTCCCTGATAGGAGAAACCACTCCTCGTCCTTCAAATTCCCATCCTCCGACGACCGAGTTCAACCTCGTCGTCGCTTCCGAGCACGGCTTCGAGAACCATAGAGCCCGATACCCGATCGAATCGAGCAGCCATAGAGCCAGGGCAGAGAGCGTGAACCCCGCAACAAGCATCTTCCTTTCGATGGCCAGAACCACCAAAACCAACGTCATTATGAAAAGAAGGCCAAACACAATCCCGAGGCGCCTGTGCTTCGTTTCATTGGAATCCGGCAACGACGGGAAGCCATCCGCCGCCACCGGAATCGGTCGGCCGACAGAGGATGCCTCGGCCAGAGGGCCACCGACCAAAGGAGACGTTACGGCGGGGGGTTCGGAAGCCGCAGAATCGGATTCAGAAGGGGGTTTCCTCTTCCGGGAGGGCTTCCTCAAGCGGCCGCGGTTCTTGACGAATAGGTCAGCGAGGGAGGTAGGGAAGCCGGTCTGCACGACGAGCGACCCGCCGCGGTGGGGCCTGATGCCGGCGAGTAACCGAGATACGCCGCCGCCTCTGCCTCCGCCGGGCCGGGGCTTCTTCCACGGGTTCGGCATCGCGGGGGATCGGCGATCATGGACGAGGAGAATAATCGGCGATCAGATCGGCAAAGCGCGGAGGTCTGTTTGGGCCGCGCATGCGTTTCCTTAAAAAAAGGCGTTCTCTTTTGCAATTTACCCCTCCATGCAAACGAAATTTACATAAATCGAGACAGATGTGGCGGTCAATGCAGTACGCCATCAGACGGTCGTGATTTCATTCAAGATCCAAATCCCAAATTATAGATTAAATCATAGTAATAATACTCAACAAACTAATTCAAGATTATTGGTCTTACTATACACCATCAACTTAAGATAATAATTTTTCAAACATTATTGTATTTAGTGTTGAAAAATAATTCGATCATCCAACAACTTAATGTGTCGTCTGATCTATCCAAGATGAAATTTTCTAGTGTTTAAAAATATTTAATTATCTAAATTTTATTTAGATTATTTCTATAAAACTTTCATATGCTTACTCATATTGAGTGAAATAAAAATAAAAAGTTTAAAATAAGTTCGTAATTCTTTTCGTATCTATTATTAATTTATAAAAACTTAAATACATTAATATAAAAATATTTTTTTTGAAATATCGTGTTTAGAAAGCAAGCTCGGTCGACACACCATCATTTGTCGATTGACTAAATTTGACATGAATAACTATCTATATATTCAAGGCCTAAATTAGTTGTATGTGAATGAGAGGTATGATTTGCTTGGGTAGTTCAGACCACAAATCCACCTCTTAATTAGAGGTAGAGTTCCTATCCTTATGATGCAACAATGGTGTTGCTATTGGACGATCTCACACATGTGAGTCTCACGAGTGGAAGCCTGACTCACCATCATCATCCAATGCTCATGCCGTGCTTTATGTCAAAGGCATGCAAGTAGTGGCCATAACGCGAGGAGTTGGGAGTATTAAATGACTGTGGCCAGTTAGGGCTGTTGGTCTGCCATGCACGCTATTGGAAGATACTACTATCAGTGGGAGAAGCTTCTCTGACTCGTAATCATTCTAATCACTATCACATGAGGTGATGTTTTCTTACCAACTTAGATTAAATCAAGTTGATCATAGTGGAGAGAAGTTGGACCTCTAAGATGGATGGATGGATGGATGGATAGCATTACAAGAAGATGATGGAAAGGAAGAGGGGCAGAAGAAGGTTCCTGGCAATGCAATGAATAGATAAAGAGGTATAGATAGATGCCATGTCATGTGGCTTGCACTAATGACTCTTGTGAATATAATGATCATATTAGGCTCATCTAGTGGTTCCTTGCAAGAAAGCTTTACTTGATTCTTTGATATCAGCTGCAAAGTACAAGCTGAAGAAACACTGCAGAATCATGTCTCAGTTGCCCCTCCCTCACCAACTCATCTTGAGAGATTCCAAAGCAAGAATGTGTACTCTATGGGGGACCAGTTTTCTAGTTGTGAATCTTTGACTCATCTCTCTTCTTTTCCTTAATTTGGTGTGTGATCTGTTCATTCATATCTATTCTTTAGATAAATTCTACTCCAATATTGTAGGACTGAGCTGATTTATTAAAAATTAAGGATGATAAATTACACATCTAAAGTATTAATTTTTTTTATCAAGGATTAATAAGTTCGAGATGTCATTCGATATATTTTTAAACCTAAATATTGGTTCGATAAGTATAGATGATGCACGAGACTCACCTACGATGATGCGAGGATTTGAAATCTTAATGCTTCGTTCGTACGATGATAATATTTCTAAAACCCTACCTCGTGACTTTGACTCTTAATTCATACGCATTATTTTTTTTATGAATTACTAAATCTTATCACATTTTTAACTTATTTTCTAAATATAAAACTCTTATAAAAGAATAAAATCAAATACGAATACTTTTTTTCTGTCTTTAAAGTTTTTACAAAAGTTTTCTTCGCTTCGTATTTATAAGAATACATTATGTTCGTTCTAACTCAGTCATCCAAGAAAAGAGAGTCTAAACAGATCATTCCTTGTCTCCCAATCTTCGAGATCGACCTTATATCGTTCTATCGACGGACGACGACGTTTATCACCACCGATAAACACAAAGCTCAGCTCAAAAGACTACACTTGTCTTCTTCATGATAAGCTCAGAGAGAACATGTTCTCAAGACACTATCTATCCTTTAGCACACAGCCTGTCCTCTATCATGTACTCAAGTTGACAAGTCGAGACAAATCCAAAGGAAGACGGTGTCTTACTCCGACGACTGACTCGTTCGAGGACAGCAATACCATGGAGATCAAGCCACTAAAAATTCCTCCATCAACCACTGTGTTTCCGAAGGCAGATGAGAAGAACTCGAGATGTTGCAGGTTTGATGTTGAAACGGATAGATAATATGGCACCAACCTATTTATTTCATGAATGAAATGCACAACAACAGCTACAGTAATATCTTAATTAGATTCAAACTATTTGTAGAAAGTATTATGAATTCAAGTAGGAGAAAAAGGAACAATTAAGATTTATTGTTATAAAGATATTATTATGTATCTCAATATTTTTGTTAAGGGAGAATCACAGAGGAAAACACTTTTTCTCTGTTGGATGAGAAAATACATAATAAATCAAGAGAAATATTTGATATTTATTTTTTATATAATTAAAATTTTAATTTTTTTTTTTTAAATCTTTGGTTTGATGGTTGACACTCGCATTTCTCTTCTGATTTGAAGGTCATTCTCTCCCTCAACAACAAGTTACTTGGAACACAAATCAAAAGCATCAATTAAGAAACAGTGCTTAGAATGTGGTGAACGATGGCAAAAATAGGTTTACTTCTCGTTGACTCGGTGAAAGATCGCGTGAGTGGAGGTCAAATTGCCAGTAAAGTCAAAGTGTTCTTCAGCCACTTTAGTGGTATGTTGAGCACACTAATCTAAAAGCACTTTAGAATCCACTTTAAAAATTATATCTTTTATTGGTGCGTGTCGATCGACTTCCTTTACGAGTCTTGATGATGGAAATGTTGGAAGATTCCCATATATCTTTGAATCAATCAACATTTCCATTATAAGACTTCTGACTTTATATTTCCAAGTATTTAATGTCCAAATGCAATAATATCTAGAAGCTTTATAAATGTGCCTTCTTTACAAAAAGCCATCTTTACAACTGTCTTTCTTTGAATCTATCAAATCCTTCCATATGTCAAAGTTTAAAAAAATGATCATTTAAATGCATTAAATAGATCGGATTGCCAAAAAAAAAAAAAAAGTGTTCCTTACCATATACAGAGCTAATTACATATTACCTCATATAATTAGTTATCTTTATCATCCCATTTTCTATATTTTTAAAAGTGATCATTATATTTATGAAAGTAAAATATTTAATCTTTTTTCTCGCCGACTCTACCAATGAAAATACAATACGTGCTCACGGATAAATCGAAATGAGGTGAGTCAATACATGCTCAATGATAAGCCATACAATATTTTTGCCAGCAAAATCAACGACGTGAAGAGAAATTGAGTTAAATATTTCACTTTCATAATTATAAGAATCTCAATATAATTTTTGAAAGTAGAACTAAATGCTAAAGTTAACTAATTACAAGAAATAATCTATAATTAGTCCTATTATGTATTTTATAAACAATTTTGACTATGAACATTATTTGTAGAAATCATATTCGGACTAACAATTATCTTAATATTTTTATAATCAATGTTCAAGTTAAAAAAGAATATTCATGGAGAAAAAAAAATCCTGATAATTAAAGATTTGATCCTCTTATAAATATCTCATTTTTTTTATTTTACTGTAAATGATTATACATGATGAAACTTTTGATTTTTTGTTTTCAGTGAGTTAATATTGCATCAATTTTTCTGTCATATTCTTATTTACTTATTTTTTATATTTTCTTTTGATTTTGAGATTCTACTCTCCTCCCTGCGAAGAGATCTTAATTAGGATAAACCTTTCTCGAGTGCTTCGTGTTGATACCCTCAGTCAGTCGTGATGCTTCTTATCGAAGTTCGACGATGACTGGCCTTCGGTGGCAAATACATGTCGTTAAAACAGGATATCCATGATTCAGAGAGGTTCTTAGTCTCGTGTTTCACGTTGCTCTCTCGATGTATACATAGGTCTATGCGTGTGGGTTGGCATTCAGATCAAGCGTTGGAGACCTTGAGATGGGGCGAGGACGAGCTCCGTGCTGCGATAAGGTGGGGCTAAACAAGGGGACTTGGACATCGGAGGAGGACACCAAGCTTGTAGCCTTCATCCACAAGCATGGCCGTGGAAACTGGCGAGCTCTCCCTAAACAAGCAGGTTGAGCACACAGTACCGTGCACCTTCTGTCGCATGTTAGCCTGATGTAGGAGGTGGACTTGGATTCCTGTAGGTTTGCTTCGATGCGGGAAGAGCTGCCGGCTGAGATGGATCAACTACCTTCGCCCCGACATCAAGCGAGGAAACTTCACAGAGGAGGAAGTGGAGACCATCATCAGGCTTCAACGACAACTGGGGAACAGGTAGCCTTTCCTTGCGTCACTCTGTCCAGCCTATACTTGAACTCATGCAGCACCAAAATCCCGGATCAGATGGTCCAAGATCGCCTCTTGCCTTCCCGGAAGAACCGACAACGAGATCAAGAATCTTTGGAACACGCATCTAAAACGGCGCTTGGGGGCAAAACAGACGGGTTCTTCGCGCGCTCACAGTTCATGCGGTAAGGTCGGCGACGAACAAGACCACAAGCAAGAATCCATCAACGAATCCTCCTCGTCGTCGTCGTGCATCTCCTCGTCGGAGTCACACGTAGCACCTCGCGTAACTTGCAGCGGGCCGCATGATGAGACGAAGAATAGGTGCATCCAAGACTGTTCTATCGAACTACAAGTATGGGGAGGAGTTATGGATGAGTTTTCCTTCTTTGTTCCTCCTTACGTGGGTCCAATGGCGGAAGGAGTTCACCGCAGTACTGCGACGACCTCTGAGGAGAAGGCGACAAGGGAGATCGAAGACGATGGATGGTTGGCCTATTTGGAGGAGGAGCTTCAACTGTGAACACGACTGCGCACAGTGAGATTAAGGGTGACTTCTTCGATGCAGATCAACGGTGCAACTAAGGGATCAAACGATGCACATCATGTCTCAATTTGGTTAAATTAATTTGATAAACATAGTCCCAATTTGGAAAACATCTTTACATGCTATTACTATAACTATTATTATTATTGTTTCTCACTTGCTAGTGAAAGATGGTGAGAACTCGTGCTCATCTTAATCTTGGATGCAACATAGCTTTCATCGGGTCATTTTCTGTGAATGATTTCCATCCAGTTCGGAATAATCGCAACAAAATCAATGAATTCTGCTGAGAAAATATGTGATCTTTTCCATCTATTGCCTTCTTGATCTTGTTTTCGATGCTGCAAAACAGAGCTCTCGGGTGTCTGAACATTGCCCTGCTACTTGCACCTCGTCTACATAATGGACTGATGCTGGCAGCATTAGTCTCTACTATCGCAGTCTCTTTTTCGTGTATTGCCTTCGTTCAGCAGCTCTGTTTTAGGCCCGATTATTTGGGCTATAGATACAGCAAGTATAGAAGAAGAAACATCTAACAACTAGTGGAGCAGAGGGAGAGAGGAAACTAGAAGAAGAACATGATGAGAGCTGTGTGCAGTTTGAGTTACAGAAGCATTGCATTTAATGTTTGATTTGTCTTTAGTTCCTTAATCTATTCGATATGTGCTTGTTGTCGACTAATCTGAACATTAAGATGGCATCGATTGTCATTGACACAGTCATTCATGTTGAGCAATGAAATGTTTAAAGCCACATATTATTTTGTCTTGCTAAGCTTCCTTCAGACTGATGGTAAATAGTTCAGATGGTAGATTGCTTTAGGTATCGGGCTCAGTACTAGGTGATAAGGCATGCCCCCAGGACACTTCACAGCTGATGCCACACGCTATGTTAGAACTCGTACCTCCAAGACACTATTCGACATGTCTGGTCCCGACAATCCCGGGACGACAACGCCCCGCACGCCGAGTCAGAATTCGTACTGATGTCGTGCTGTGTCCACCATGCCAATCCACGTACAACTGACCCTCTTATGGCAGCATAAAGACCTACATCCCGACCTCTAAAAGGGGGGAAAAAAAAGGAGAGACTACTGACTTGCTCGTCGGAGGGGCTAAAGTCGGGGATCACCCGACAAAAGTCATTTTTGCAGGAAGGCAGCCCAACCTCGGGAGTTGTGGACCGACGTCCCCATGGCGAGTCATCGATTAACCCACCCCCCGACTCGAGGATCTAGTCGGCTCCGACAACTAGCTCAGCCGGTAGGAGGCTCCTGACATCGACCCATGGACCAAGCCGTGCTGACTCATCAGCCACGGCACATTCGTTCCCCAACACCAGGCATCTCTAACTTTTTTTTGCATATTTTCTTTTATTCTGATAGAAGCCAATGATATTTTAGCTTATCATGTTTATGAGTAGAAATCAGAGTGCTTATTTTTCTTAAAGAGCAGATCTTTATGAATGAATGAGTTGGTTGGATATTGTCTTGATTGTTCTAAGTACACTGATTTCTTTCTGAATCTACAAGGCACAATGGGAAGCAAACAATTAGTCTTGTGGTAATTCAAGATTCAATTGCTACATCACTATCATTAGCATGTCCAAATGCATCTTGTAAAATGCTTTATACCAGAAGACAACAGTGTTGATATCATTTGTTACTGAATGCGAAATAGCTAATTGTTAATGCCTTCTTAGGCCACCATTCTCTTCCGTTCTCAGTCAGGCATACAACTAATCGCTGTCCACAAATTTCTGCAAGTATGATTGTTGTTTGTTCTTCTTACATATCGGATCTCATTCCAATTCGGCCTGAGATGCTGTATGCAACCTCCAAGAATCAAATGAAGATAGTGCTGGATGGAATTCAATTTAAGATTCAGGCAGCTGATCCCTCAGAACTGGACCTTGATGTTCTCAGAAACTCACTCAGCACATCAAATTGAGAGATTGCGGTGCCATGAAGTTTCATCAGTCGCACTAATGACCCCCGGGACTGTAATTTTCTTGAGATCTTCGGATTCCGATTGCTGTCCTATTTGTATGTATTAATCAAGTGTTTGTTGGAAGCAGATGTCCTCAAATGGGTGAAGCAATCTTGTATATATAATTGCTATTGTGGTTGATGATGATATATGCATCTTATTCTGGGCGTCAGGTGTCATATATCGAGTATAAATTTTTCTGGAGGTGAGAAGATGATTATAATGAGCTGCTTTGAAAGGATTTCATCAACAACATGTTCAGATTGTAATTGTTTATTTCAGAGAAGAAGAAATTCCTGCTCAGCATTGGCAACTTCATCTTCTGAGAAAGTTCAAACTTGAATTAGACATACTAAGGTTTCCCACTCTTTTAAGTCATTGTAGCTCTTCCTTGATGTGAGTGCCTTTCTTCGTGTATGCTTAAGCCATTAATTTCTCTATCTACGTACTGTTGCTATAGAAATATATGTACACAGCCATCGGGGAATAGGGAAGAAGAAAGGGAGTAAACTCGCTGCTGTTCTTTTTCTTCATCTGACAACAAATCCTAAATGATGCACAACATAACCTTACAGTCGAGCAAGAAATGGTCGTCATCTGGCCTTGGAGACCACATCGACCATCTTCTCGAAGTGTCTGGCGTTGAATGGGATCCTGATGACCCCTCGCTGCGTGTACCCGAACTCCTCGGCGGCCATCTCCAGCAACGCCGTGAAGCGGGCGTCGTTGAAGAGATCCACATGCACCAGGAATCTCTCTGCCGCTTCTTCCTCCTCCCCGTCTCCGACGAGCACCGGCACGTAGCCTCTCGGAGTCTGCTTCCCGAACCACCTCTTTCTGATGCTCAGCAGAGGATCATATAACGTCGAAGGCTTGGTCTCCTTCCTCCTCCGCGCCATTGCTTTGCAGAGCATACCGTTGAAGGCAAAGGTTGCAGATGTAGTGGTACTCTGCCTGCCTACGATGAGCTGCGACCTCCAAAGAGAGCAATATATGCAATATATATCCACGACTGGTTTGGAAGTTGCTCTGACCGATCAAAGATTGGAGCCCAATCAATTAGCATGTAGAATTTGAACCAAAATGTGGTCCATTTTCTTCAGCCATGAAGTCTCCGGTCTAATGTTACCTGGTAGCTGGTCCACGGTGCACGCCATGGAGTCACTTCAAGCTACATTTCCGAGAACTGCGTAGGCCGTGAATCCAATGAACCATGTGGAAGGCAGTGTCTCGAGAGTCTCATCAATCATTGATTCGCTTCTTTCTTTGGGATATAATATTGCAGCGCAGTAGAAGAAACTTTTGGCATGGGATGAGAGGTCGTAATTGATGGTGGTGATGGAAAGCGGAACTCTTAACGAATCTATTCAACTTTGACCGTGGGTAAGATGTAGTCAACAAATGTCGAAAAGACAGTCCAATTTGTCGTTAGGGACATAAGAGGATGGCCCGATCCCAACCGTTAATCTTATCAATCCCACAAGATCTGTGCCAATTGATACATATCACTAAAATCAATAGTAATTTACAGATTGATGATAGCTTTTTTATGATCGCCCTGCTAAATTGGAGTTTCACAATTTTGCTATAAACTTTTATAAAAAACATAAGAAGCCTAAAACTTGTTAATACAAAGACTATCTACCGGTGAATAGACCCGGTGAATACAAAGACTATCTCTTATGATGACTCCTCTTGGCTAACATAGAGAGCAGATGTTACGAGAATAACGAAAGAATCTATATGGAGAAGCAATTCGCTGGGAGCGACTTAGTCTCCGAGTAGTGAAGCTTAGTTGGAGAGCTATGTACTCCTCCTCGACTAGGTAGCCCCCTAGCTGTGCCTTTGGGCTATGTCTATACAACAGGCCTATATGGAGGGTGTCCCAACTTGACCTCTTATACAATATGCTTAAGTCTGAAAAACGAAGAGGGAGGTTAACAATGTAAGTACAAGAATGTATAGCTCTCGCTCGCTTATCCTTGTTTGGCCTGGGGCTCAGCTTTTATACATAAACGCTTGTATGGAAGAGGCATTGGCTTGTTGGCATGTGCTCCTAAGGGAGCCGCCTAGGGTAGACTGTTGAGGTGACTTCTTCGGCTTGACCCCTCACTCTTTTGGGTTAGGCAGAGCGTGGTCCCTTTGTTAATCGTCCAAAAGGAAGGCTTGTTAAGCATGACCATACTATCAACCATTAATGACGGGGTGTGGTCGCATTCTCGAATGTGATGCCAGGAGAGGGTTTTGTGGATCTATTTTGGGTGGTCTAAGACAAGCATTGTGACCTCGTGCTAAAGATTGCAGGAAGTAGGTGGCTCTTATGCCAGTACGTAGGTGGTGTTTTCTAGGCTTACGTGAAGAGAGGGAGCTAGTAATATCAGCATTATCCCTGTCAAAACGTGAATTTTATGAAAAAATTTATATCAAACATAAAAGAAAATATGCAGTAGCAGTTTATGGTAGGTAGGTATTCTTTCTGTAGATTGATGTGAGAGATGGTTGAGGTTATTGAATCGGTTTGATTTGACGTGTCCCTTCAATATATGTCTTGAGGAGACATCTTATTAAAGCATACTGTACACATTCTCAATAGGTCGGACGTTAAAGTCAAGCAATAAATATATAGTACACACATTATCTAATACATGAAAATACTTGTTGCATTATTATACACCCAAATAGACTGAAACAATTACGATCCGAGACTCTTCTCTCTCTTATATCACTGTCATTTGGATTGGAGTGTTCCGTTCGGTCCACATCTGATACGATCGAACTCTCCCTTGTCATGACACAGCATAGTTGAACAAAGCAACAACCGGGAAGCGAGGTGGCGTTGAAAAGATTCGCTTCTTCTTCTTTGTCGTCGTCGTCGTCCCCTTCGGTTCTGAGCAAACGATCGTAGAACACGGAAGACTGGTTTCCTTCCTCCTCTAGCGCATGGCTTACTGTTCCTTTAAGTTGGACGACGCGGACGAATTCAGCAGCGAGAGATTTCACTAGATGTGCTTCTCTGTACGAGATAGCAGTCTCTAGTGAGAGTTATGGTGCAGGAAGGAGTAAGACAAGTGGGTTGTAAGGTTCTGAGACGGATCAAAAACCAGAATCTAAGTCGCAAATCTAACGGTGGATTTTGGAGAATACGTGGTCAAAGTTTTCAGCTGAGTCGCCGGTCTTATGCAAAAGTGGGGTTGGCTAACGCTGTGGAGTGGCCACCAAGCAAGTAGAAGCTGCGTGGGAAGCTCGATTCTTCTGAACACAGACTTTTTGATGTTGAAGTGAGTTGAAATAAATCTGTACGTGATATGATTAGCTGGAATTTGGTATCAACTATGGAGTTAACTTCCGGAGGTTGATATCAAAGTAGTTAATATTTTCTAATTAGATTTGTAATTATAAAATCTATACCATATGAAACAGTCTCTCAAATTTATAAGAAATTTAATCTTCACAAGAATGGATTAAAATTATAAGAAATTTTAGAATGGCTAATCTAAATCATTCTGACTAGGGTGAACATATATCAATTCAAACATTAATTTAATATAAAAGTTTAAACTTTTAAGTTATGGGTCAAATCTTCTTTTATTTATGTATAGGTTTATGGTCTTCGGCTTACTTTTAAGAGTTCAGACTTCAAAATTAGTCTTTTTTGACATTTCATTCATTCACATTTACTCGTAGTGGTACGAGTCATTTTTATTCATTCAAACCATTGCTTGATTAGCTCAATCCCTTTTTTATCTTTTTTTTTTTTTGACTCATTCGGATCAAATTTTTATCCACCTAGCTTTACTATCATGTCAGAAATTTTATAAAAATAACATATATCAAGTCATATACCAATTCTAAGTTATGAGTTAAATTTAATATATGTAACCCAACTCTTTTAATGATTACTGCATCTCTTTTCATCTTACCCATATGAATATTTTCAACAAAAGTGAAAAATAAGATAAGAGAATATCGTCTACTTCATTATTTTTGTCTCACATTATCTCATAAAAAAAACTCCTTTACCTACAAAAATCAGATAAATTACACCATATTCGATAATCAAAATTTATCATAATAGTCATAAAAAATAATATTTTTTTGTGTATATAATCAATTATATGATTAATTAATCTATGAATTTTGATCAAATCTAACTCCAGTTTTGCTTGATGCTTCCTAGATCGCACAGAGACGAGAGTCTTGTATTCCGAGTCATCAAGATATCTATATGATCAATGAAGTCATGGTATTTGGCTGGTAGAAATTGGTATCTTGTGTCGAAATCAATCAGAGATCAATAGTAATGGTCCTCGTGGTGGAATGTGGCCACGAGCACGTTTCTCCCGTGGCCCCAACTTTGTTCATGAAGAATCCCACGGGGCGTAATCGAAGACTAGCAGTCAAAATCCTGCACGCAAGCATCAGTTTCCATCTATACTCTTTCCCCACATTGCATTCTTACAATTTGTGTAGAAACATAAAGGAAAACATGGTTTATACTAACATACGATGCAAGCAATTTTAATTGATTATTCTTTCATCTTGAAGATTTGGTCTCTATCGGATTAATGTACATCGAGATAAGGTTTTGATAGGTTAGACTGCCATAGATCTGATGTTAACTTTGTGCCGTTGACCGGAGAGGTAACATGGTCTAGTTCGAACCCAAAGGCATAGATATGTCTTAGGAGCCCATGCTAAGATGGGGGTGTGTCCCGTGCGAGTAGTCGAGATAGCAGGTGGACTCTCGATGTATTGCTGGCTCACGGTGTATGGCTCGTGGTTGTCTTGATGTGTGGTTTGTCTATTGAAGAAAACTCGGGGTCGTCCCGAGATGCGTCTTGCATTGTTGGAAGTGTTTAGCATCACCCCGATGTGCTCTTTAGGCACGTCAAGGACCTGCATAAGCAATCAGTATCAAGAGGATGTCCCGACCTGACCCCTCCGACACTCAAGTTAGTGAAGGGGGTTTAGTAGAGCTTAGAAGAGTTTGCTTGCCCCTGTTTGGCCTGGGGGCTTGGGTTTTATATCTGAGTGGTTGATGGCGTAACACCAACAATGGATTAGGGTGTCCCTTATCCTGTTTAGAAATCATTGACGATGGTAGTTGATGAGCACATCCTCCGAAGGACAGCATCAAGATAGGATGCTCATGATGATATGTTTTGTCATGGCTCTTGGTATGTCTAGGACAGGCAGGGGATGGCTACCTGTGTTATTCGTCCAGAAGGAGGAGTAGGGATATTGAGTCATGTCGTCTGGTTTTATTGCATGTGTGCAGGTCTTTCCTTAGTTGTGGTTGAAGACGCTACCAGGCGAAGACGAAGAGTGAGCCTTGTTGTCCCTTTTTCGTGAGTTGAGATCGGGAGGGGCCGACAAACTATTTTTGCTGCCGACGGCTGCAGAGGATTAGCGTGAGTTGCCAGTGCCTTTGCTTAGCTAGCTTCCTCATCAAAGTGACGAGGTTAGTTGCCAGTTTCCCTATCATCATCTAATTAATGGTAAGTGCATGAAATCCACATCTTTATCGATTAAACCAGTCAGAATCTTCAATTTTTTATCAGTGTTTGTCTGCCAACCTTTTCCTTCTGTGGGTCCTAAAAATAATATAAAATACAGTACAAAGAATGAGAAGAATTCTTCCACACTGGAAGGTAAAGAGAGTAAGAGTGGATCAGAATAATTAATCCGAGAGAACAACAAGTGGGTGCATCATCTGGTCTTGGAGATGACATCCACCATTCTCTGGAAGTGCCGGGCGTTGCAGGGCATCCGAATGATGCCTTGCTGGTTGTATCCGAACTCGCCGGCGGCCATCTCCATCAACGCTACGAAGCGGCGGTCATTGAGCAGCTTCACGTGGACCAGGAACCGCTCCGGCTGGTCTTCCTCGTCCCCCACCAGCATCGGCACGTACCCCTTGGGGATCTTCTCTTCGGCCCACTCCTCTTTGCCGCTCAGCAGGCGGTCCAGCATCGGCGACGACCCGCTCTCCTTCCTCCCCCACCCCATGGCTTCTGTCTCTCGTGCTCTTCAGCTCGATGAGCAAAGTCTGCGGATGATGAGGCGCTTCCTCCAAAGCGAGTTGTGTATGTATATATAGAAGGGAGGAGGAGAGCAAGAATGGGCAAGTATATTTTGATCGATCTATAAACTAATCAAAGATCACAGTCTAAACATGTAAGCTA
This sequence comes from Musa acuminata AAA Group, assembly GCF_036884655.1. Taxonomy (NCBI): domain Eukaryota; kingdom Viridiplantae; phylum Streptophyta; class Magnoliopsida; order Zingiberales; family Musaceae; genus Musa; species Musa acuminata. The sequence goes on from NC_088354.1 coordinate 38,121,783, forward strand.
GTGATGGTTGTTGGACTAAGATCTGGTCTACAATTGCCGGCTGAGAGATTCTGGAGAGAGACCAATGTGTTAGGATTATCAAGTGGCGAAGGGTGACAACAAGGTCGAATGGATGCGTTCGTCATGTTTGACCGATTTGTGGGGGCCAACGAAGTGACTGATGAGACCCCTTACCTAAATTGGAATAGAAAATTAGACAAGAAGCTTAGTCAAACAAGTATTTCTGGGGTGTTCCTATCCATTCACACAGTGGGAGAACACGTTTCGCACGGGACCTCACAATGGCCCTGATCCACACGTGAGTTGCACGTGCGAAAGTCAAGCTTCCATTCTTAAACGCCACTCGATTGATCCTTCGTTTGTTCGATTTCCCCGTGACGCGTTGACCCTTTTTTTCTCCTCCGTCGACCAGTCTATGTAAACATGTTATGATATGTCGTTCGAGGAAGATTCCAAGGGCAAAAGGCTAAGCACACGTGTGCGTCACATTGTGTTATTTTGGATGACCGAAACTTTGTGCGTCTGAGATAGCGTATCATATCTAGAAGGGAGGGAGAAATCTTATGTCATAGTTCTACGTGTAATTGACGTATGCATATGCAACTATTTTGATGCTTGCATGTACCTTAGTTTTAGGTTACAACGGACCCTACATGTACCAATTCACAGGGATTTAATTAGTTGCACTAAGAAATATCCTTGCAACTACTTGTATGATTTAAAATGAATCCACTTTCAAATTTATTTGCTTTTCAAGTTTCATAATCAATTATATGAGTGGTAAATACGAAGATTCATACTTTACTACCGTCAAGTTTTCTTAGAGGAGATTCAATAACTCCAATTCCTCTACTCTCTAATGCAATCCGAGAAATATTTATCGTTTAACTTTTCTATGAATAACTTCCATGTGATTGGCTCGTGTTTGACTTCAAAAATATATTTTTTTCGTTCTCCACTAGTGCTCGGGCTCGCCTTCCAATATAAAATTGGTAAGAGAAACATTCTGATCATCAGAATAATTTAAAATATCAAATATTTACTCTATCTATATCACTCAATCGTTCTGGATCAGACTCGATATATAGTTTGACACGATTACCCATTAAACAACTCACATGTAAACACAAACTTGTATGCAAGCTCAAGCCACACGGCTAGCTCGGCCCATACTTGGCCCACACTTGATAGCTGAATAGGGTTGGCAGGTCTTCCTCTACTCCATTAAGGCATGGATGCAACACGAGATGATGTGAGGAATATTCTGGCCTAGGTGGAGGACCATGCATACCTCACCCATGGCTTCCTCTTCTGTCACTTTAACTTGGCACGAGAGAGAGAGAGAGAGAGAGAGGGTGACCACTTGGTGATGAACCACTCTTTTCTACCCATGTCAATTGAAGTATGGGTGGAAGCTATCCTCTTTATACTATTCCTTTCTCACAACCAGTCTAATTCATGTTCCATAAGTTGAAGCTTGACTTGAACTGCCAATAAAGAAAATTTCTATCCTTTAAACACCATAAACTGAGATAAGAATTTATATATCTTTCAACAAACAAGACTTATTTTCATCTTCTGAGATACAGCTTGATATGAAGTGTCCAAAGAGGCAACATTCCAATGCTTGGAGCATTAATCTAAGTGATTAAAAATCCAAGTCTCTCATTATTTATAGTGAATGTAGATAGGTAATAATTGTGTGTGTATATATGAAGATGACACAGGCACTTTGTCCCTGTTCACCAGCTGCTTGTGATTGCAGTAGTACAACTACCATCTACTGGTCCACTCATAAACCTAAACTTGGACTACTTTGTGACGCTTCATACCTTAGATCAACAGTCCCTTTCCTCATCATTGCTGTAGAGCCCACAGTTGTCCTCATTCCTTTGTATTCATTCAAGTAACAATGATCCATTTCCTCATGCTTTCTGAGGACGGATAAAACTATAAACATTTCACATCTCTTCTACAATTTTAACGCATATGTTGACATATTTTTCCACAAAAAAACGAATAATAGACATTAAATATTTATAATCGCCCAAGATTTCATGCTCCGAATAAGAAAAAATAACATACGTTGGACTAATCAAATCATTCTGTCTGCTCGATAACGATTCCTACTCTAGATTTTAATTGTGTTTTGCTTAATTAAGTGGTGTTAGGCAAAATGATCGGAGACATGTGTCACATGTCACACCCGACAAAGATTCGGGTAATCCGGTAGCTCGCGAGATCTTGCCGCGTAGATTTGGTCCGCTGCACGAGCGGCAAAATCACACACTGCCTCGTCACCGTCGCACTTCATTTGCCGGTCTCCGACACGCTACAAAAGCTGGTCTAGCTTGGAAAAGACGAGCCATCAAAAGGTACGCCCGTGATCCGGAAAACGTACGGTTTCGGGCAAAAAGAATACTATTACAACCCCACCCTTCCATTACCCTCTCCTCTCTCTCTCTGTCTCTCTCTCTTCCACGCTGCTTGCTGTTAATCGCGGATCTATCTTTATGGTTGATAGATTCCAGATTCGAATGTGAAGGACCCAAACAAACGTAACCCTTCTTGGCTGCGTACGTACGTACTGCTATCTCTTTCTCTTTGTATTTTACAGGGCTTCTTCACATGGTGGTGGGGATTTACGTGGAGACATATGCAAGTTGGTGCGCGCGTGCGAAAGCTTCGTCTCACTTCAACGTGTATCCTCGCGAAAGACCAGCTAAAGCCTGCAGCCGGTGGAATCCCACGTCAAGCTTGGTGTATATGTCATGGATACACATGATTTATCTTGATGAGATCAGGAGGTTTGATAAGTAAGACATGAACGTACTTAATCCTTCTTGCATGTGGACATACGTTGATGGGACAGATTACGAGCATGGAAGTATGCGATGGGTCCTCCAATAAAGTATGCTTCACAGACACTACAAGAAACAAACAACAAAAGAGGAAAAGGTGGAGATAGTAGTATTATTTCCTGAATCACTCCATCATGTATTCTACCATATATCTTGATGTATCATGTTGTCGGGTTGGCGTACTTGAAGTAGCACGAATCTAATCCCGTGACACAAAGCGTCAAAGTAGGTCGGGAGTCAACTTTTGTACCATCATACAACTCGAGGATTAGGTGCACCCACACACGTTAGAACCAAAGGAATAAAGGACCAAACATGCCTATTCTAATTAACATTGCCAATTACATATGTGTGTGTGTGTGTTTTTGAGATAGGATTTGGTGTTACCCATCAACCCATTAGGTGTTCTGTCGCTGTGATACGGAGGACGTCGGATTAAATGCCATCAACGTGGCTTCTATTGTTCGCAATCTCTCTCTCTCTCTCTCTCTCTTTGTGGGGAAAAAAAAAGGATAATTAAAATGAAAGAAGAAAAGAAGAGCATAATTGACGTGTATTATGCTTCAAGCGTTTACCCAAAACCGCTACTATTCCCACCTTTTTTACCCGCCTCACCTACTTGCCCTGTGAACGGGCATGTTCGCGCACCTACTTGCGGGCCCACAGTGGGCCCCGGCATTTCCACCGATAAGAATGATGGTAAATCGCCGTGAGACATAAAGACCAGTTGGTGGACGCCACGCAGTGCGCCCACTCCACTTGAGGCCTTACCGCGAGACAGCGGACCGCGGAGCGCTGCTTCGTTTGCCGGTCGGTGTGTTACCAGCTTTCCTACCCTTGTGATGATCGGGAATGGAAGCAAGGGACCCACAACCGTGACGTCCTAAACGGCCAAAGTGAGGGTAGAAAACGTCCTTTGGGTCGCCAAAAAGTTAAGTACACGCGTCGCAGTGTAATACGATGCAACGGCTGTACGGTGACAGAAGCATAACATTTTATCTGTGTACCTGACTCGTACTGCCCAATTGTACCTTCCACTAAAGTCCCTTTTTTTAGTTTTCTTATTTGAGGAAATAAAAAAAGAATAAGCTTAAAATATTCGATATATTTGGCTATAAATATTACCCGCAGGGGAGGGGAGGAGGAGCAGCCGACGATTCCCACCGCGAGAGCGATCCAGAGATCTGAGCCGTCGAAGGGGGCGCGATGCGGCAGATGATCCGGCGGATGGCGAGGGTGGCGGACTCGTCGTCGCAGTGCGAGTCGCCGCCGCGGAGGGCGGGGAAGGAGCAGCGGCGGCGGGGGGAGGGCGCGGCTGCGGAGGGGCACGTGCCGGTGTGCGTGGGGGAGGAGATGGAGCGGTTCGAGGTGCGGGCGGAGCTGCTCGGCCGGCCGGCCTTCGCGGCGCTGCTCCGCCGGTCGGCGCAGGAGTACGGCTACGAGCAGCGTGGCGTGCTCCGCATCCCCTGCCCAGCGCCGCTCTTCCGTCGCCTCCTCGCCGCCTCCTCCTCCGCCGAGGCCGAGGCGGAGCTGCTCCGCTCCCTCGGCGACGACGACGAGGACGACGAGTCCCTTGGCTAAGGATGTGGCGACCGGGTTTCTTTTTACCGTTTTACCCGTCCGACTTCTACTGGTGATAAGCCGCATTGCGGCGCGCAGTGAGGGCAGCGATGGAATTTTACCTTCCGTTTTACGTTCTTCTTCCTGCTAGCAAATCGAGATTGGATGAGCATTACCTCTTCGTTGACTACCTAACCGCTCCGACTCCTCTCTTTCGATTCGACGAACACCGGGTCCCACGTGAATTGCCGACTTCACGATGCAGCTAGGCATTGGGTAACACGTACACGAGTAGACGAACTACGATTTATATCGCGATACGTTCGTTAAGGCGAGGCGTTAAACTTAAGTGGGCAGTTTTGTGTACGATCTGTTAACGACAGCCTAATTGACGCGTGTCACTTTAGCAAGGTATCATAAATTGGGTAGTGCAACAGCGTCTATCAGTATTATAGTAGAAGAATATTTAATATCATGTGAAGACAAAAGCAAAAGGAAATGGGAGAAGAGATTCTTGAAATAGAAACTTCAACCGTCCGATAAGTAATGTGATGCAAGATTGATTTGACATCTATTTCGAATAATATGTTCATCGCATGCCAATTGGGCTCCGTCGTCAATTTTCGAACCCAAGCCCGGTCCATTTGCTAGTTGGATTAAAACGTTTCGGATCCAAATTCAAGTTTAAACCCAAGCCCGGCCCTCACAAGTTTAAACCCATCTCAAGCCCGAGAAGACAAAGGTTGGAGTTCACGTGGACGTCACGTGCCAAGTCATAAGCCCACCTAGAATTAGGTATAACGAGTGGTCTAGATAACGAAAGATACATCACTACATGAAATTAGACCACACTTATATGATGCCAAAATTTGATTAGTTGAGGATAAGGAAAAGACAGACATTTTGATATATTTTATGGGTAAAGATGAAATAAGAAATATTCACATGATAAAAAGAAATATAAATTCCTTAAAAAAAATCTTAAGTTTTAAAAAAAATTTTAGAGCGCCTGGTTTTTATTTTATTCTCGCACCTCTTATTATTTTGTTTAAATGAAATTATCCTTGACCTCCACCCTGCCATGGTCATATCGCCGCCATTTTTGCCAACTTGAACTGCTTGTGGAATTGCATTGTATAAGTAAGAAGAGATAGTTTAAGGATCCACGTTGGCTTGTTACTCTTGAGAGTAACGATAAAGGTGGAGTTAAGGTCGAAGAACTTAAGATCAAAAACAAATAGAGGGGTGAGGGGAGATAGGTGGGTTTTGAGAGAGAGGAGTGGGAGTGGGGGTGCATGATAATGATCAGGGTTCTAGTTGTCGTTAAGGGTGACAATAGTGGGGATGTTAACGGTGATGACAAAGTCAGGGTGATGAGGAATAGTGATAATGACATGAGCTCCTCAAGCGAAGATAATTACTATAACAATGAAAAGAGAAAGGGGATGCGATGATTATTGACAAAACAGGAGAAAAGAGAGAGACGTGTAAGTAAGAGAAAGTCGAGGATAGGACTGTGAATGTCACAAATGATAGTAAGGAGTCAAGAGTCACTATCAAATAATGGATGACAAGAATAACCATGAGGAGTCGATACTACGGATGGAGGCTTCATCGGGGTAAAGTTGAGGCCTTAGGGTGGAGGCAAAGGCGAAAATGATCATTGCGGAGTATTAAAACCATGAGAGAAAGATGGCGGAATCTATATTTTTAAAAATAAAAAAATTAGAATATTTTTTTAAGGAATTTATCCTAAAGGAACGGTATACGAACGATTAAGTTTTTAGATTGTGTTCGGGTTCGGATAGATTTACTTTAAAATCTCAACATAAGCAAGAAAATTTAATATTGAGAAATTGCCATAAGAAATTGTGAATGCCATTTCTACCGGAGATAGAGAGGTGGCATCCTTCCTCCTCAAGCTTTAGGCTTTGACAGCGAAAACCCAACCCCACCACGTATCCATATTCTCCACCAGCTCCCATCTCCCCATCTTCCATCTCCAGTTGGATCTACCGACTTCTCTAATCATCTCTCTTCTCATTAAGAGAGCTCCACAGCGGCAAGCGTGGGATCGCAGCAAGGATGGGCATCGTCATCGACCTCTCCCTTCCCCTAATCTTTTTCGCCATCCTGCTCGGCGTCGGCTGCTACTTCCTCGGGAGGGCGAAGGGGAGGCAGGACGTCCTCACCGGCGCCGGCGTGCAGGTCTACGGCGCTCCCGTGCCACCTAGCGGTGCCGTCGTGTCTTCTCCTCCCCCCACCTATGTGAAGAAGGAAGGGCCAGAAAACATATGAGATAACAACGAGGAAGAAGAATGGTGTGCTAAAAACTTCATTTCTTCCCTTCTTTGTGATGTTTGGTTATTTTGTGATACAATACACTGCACTATGCGAGAAAATAAAGTTCCATAAATTGCATGAATTATAAACCTCTAATTTTCCTTCTTTTCTTTCTGATTAATTAGGAATTAAGATCATGGGAACAACAATTTTGGTTGTTCATGCATCTCACTCACAATCTTGTAAGTGGAGGGAGAATCGACACTGTTACCTACTAAGTAAGCCTATTGAGGACATAGACTTGATTTGCAAGAAATGTAGCTGATGAAATCAAAATCTAACATCAACAAACTCTCATCGTTATCGACATTTGTGCATAGAATTAGTGGCTTCCAATATGTACCTATGTGTTTGGCTTATCAGTAAGTAAAGGCGGAACACATCATTAATTATATGTTATCTCTTTTATAATTAACTATGGTTAGTATTATGATTTTTGTACTATAAAAAAAATAGTATTGAGGTATTTATTTTTACGAAAGTAAAATATTTAATCTTAATTCTTCTTACATCATTAATTTCATCGATAAAAAAAGGTATACGTGTTCTCTATTAGTCATATGTGCCCTGCAAGTGTCGATAGAGGATCATCCACTCTCAATATCATGAAAAGAATATCATATGTATTCTTGCTTAGTCAAATCTCTGACCAAGGTCATTTCGGATTGAGAGAGAAATAGTTCTTTGGGAGAATCCAATTAACGCGAGGCTCGAGTAAAAATCGTATGGGCTTGATAACATCATACCCAGAATACGATCTTTGGGATATTAAATGAATAAGGGACTAGAGATAAATGGTAACTGAGGATAGATAGGTCCAATGGATTGGATTCCCTTGTATCGTTTGGGGACTACAGCGTAGTGGACTAGTACGTCTGTAGTCGATAAGTCGAGTGAATTATTTTAGAGATAATAATTTATTAAGTTAGAAGGAGTTCTTATGTATGACTCACGACTAGCTCGATATTGAGCCTGGAGGGTCATGCACATATGATAGGTGTTGTGATGAGTAGATGTTTAAATATGAGATATCCGTTAGAGTCTCTATCTTATTGGATATCAAATTACCCTATGAATAAGAGCTAATAAGAGATTATTAGGTAGAAATCTACTAATCTAAGAGGCTTTGATAGTTGGATAGAGATCCAGTACCTCTATAAGCTAGACCCCTTTTAACTACCACATCCTATACTCCTCTTTCCCTCTCCTCCTTAGTCAGTAGCCCATGTTTTATGCATGTGAATAACAATAAGAGCCAACCTCTTTTTTATCGTGTGGTACGCGTGGAAATACAGATTATACAGTGATTTGAGGAACGTCTTCGCATTCCCTACCATATGGATCACTACTTCAGAGGATGATAATTGACCTCGTACATCCTCTCCCATAGATATATAGAATTTCAGGAATATACGATATCTCTAAATAACATATCCCTTTACACATATAGTTTTTTGATTTTATGATTTTTACACGCATAACAATGAAACCTTCTTTTTCTTGAAAAATTCTGAGATTTTGGTTTATGTTCTTCTGTTGTGCATGTGATACTACTATAGGTTTTGTAATATTATCATGTGCATAATGAGTGAAATAAAAATGATTAAAATATAATTTTATTATTTTTTAATTATTAATTTTATATAAACTTCCTTTATCGATTTTTTTATTTCCCTCCTCTTTCCAATCTACTCGCCTGTCACCCATTGCATCTATTGATCCTGCTCACCTATTGCATGTGTCGCTCGCCACTTGCCTATTATACTTACTCACCCGTAGCACCAACTTACTCACCGCTATGGAACGAGCATCGACTGACATCCTCATGGCATAATTCTGGTGCAGCAATTGGTTAAAGGGATCAGGGGTCAAAGGAGTGATAGGGTTGAGAGATAACAAAGTCCAACACGCTTTGCAACATAATGGTTACTTATGAGGTGAGAACACGTTTTTAGAGGGTCGATAGTCTTGAGGGTGCTCATATAGCTTGAATACCCACCTCTTGGGTTGGTGATGACTTTGGCGATCGATGATAGTCCATCACAATGCTTTACTATGGTTTCGACGAAGCCAATGAGCAGATGCACCACTTATTTGAATGAAGAGGTGTCGGCCTGAATGAAGGTGGTGGTGCGTGGAGTGGCATCCATGCATCTCGAGATGGACTTCGGAGTTGTAGGCGGTGTTGGAGGAGCTATTGCTACTATTACTCCATCGTTGCTGATGCAATTACTACTACTAGTGGTGGAGTAGGGCACAATGCGATGAGATGACTAGATTTGGTGGTTATCCATTAACATACTTTTAAGCATATCATTAAAAAGAGAATAAATAAATTACAAAGATGATACAAAAGAAGATAGTGTGGCGTTTGCACTATCTAAAAACATATTTCAAATGGTGATGCATAGCATCCATCGCCTATTATGTTAGTTTATATAAATTTAATAATTAAAAAAATAAAATTATATTTTTATCCTTTCCATTTGCACTATTTTTGCACGTGATAATATGTGTAGTTTTTTTTAAAGTTAGCGATGTGAGGAGAATTGAAATTAAATATTTTATTTTCATAAATATAGAGATCTCAACACTACCTTTTAAAATATAAGAACTAAAATAATGATCACAATTAACTATATAGAATAATATGTAATTATTTCTAAAATACCGATTGAAAAAGATATATATATATATATATATATATATATATATATATATATATATATATATATATATATATATATATTCATGATGAAATTTTGGTGATTATGAAACCGTCTCATTATCTGTTAGTTAGCTGAGTTGTATAATCGGAAGGTTCATCAATGTCATGAAGTATCAGTAAGTACTATATCCGTAGGACCAGACATTATGATTTAAGGGAAGATTATAAAAGGTATTAGAGGCTTAGCATAACATTTTACCCTCAAATAGATGGATACTTTGAGAGAATGATACAAAAATTGAATGGCCAAATTAGAGTGTTTTGCTTATGTTGAGAGTCAGTTTGAGATAGATATTTACATTAAATAGAATTACCTATAATAATAGTTACTATTTTGATATTCAAATGACTATCTTGCAGTCTTTTATTGGAAGAAAATGTGAATTATTAATGTATTCTAATGATATTGGAGAGTGAAATATTTTTACTATAAATAATTCAGAGAGATACAGAGATTGTCCAAGGGATTTGTAAGAGATTAATATATTCTAATGATATCGATGAATGAAATATTTTTTGAATTATTAGATATAAAGATTGTTTAAAGGATTTATAAGATACTATTTCCAATTAAAAGTTGGTTGAAGAGTTATATATATTTTTTTAAAAAGTTATTAAGAGACTAAAGTTGGGATTCATATTTTTCAAAACATATATCTCTAGAATGCAAAGACTATATCCTAAGGGAAGAGAATGTAACTAGTGAAATTTCTAATAATATTTTTTTCTAAAACAGAATTTTTTAAAGATTATTATATTCCAAACATAAATATAATCCAAGAGAATCCTAAATAACTAGAAATTATAAAATTAGGATTCATAATCCTACTAAAAAATTTCTCTATATAATCCATAGTATATCCTCCCCCACCCTTCTCATCTAACCGGATTCTTCAGCTTGGGAGATCTAGGTTGCTAGAAAGAGGAGAATCATCACCTTAAAAAGATTGGTAGGTTTCTTTGTTTGCTTTATATTTTTCAAGTTATTATTTTAATCTGACTGATAATTAATTTTTTTTGTAAGTTAATTGGATTTGTTGAGTTGTGTACTAGAAATAAATGGATTTATAAATTTAATCTAGTAGAATCATTTTGAAAGGATGCTACTAATCTGTGTTGCTCAATTATCCTTTTTTTTGTGTAAATTAACAATTTTTGAAGATCATGCAATTTAATAACATATTACCTTCACAAAATTAAATGTATGGTTCGATTGATAATCTAGCATTGATATAGTTAATTTTATTCTAAACCATGCAATTACGATTTATTTTAATTAATCTGAATAATTTCGGATTCATGATTCAATTTTTATCCTGAAGAAAGAAAAAAAGAAAAAGAAAAAACCGGTTCAGAATCGGTCCAGCTCATGGCCGGTTCAGCTTGGACCCGATCTAAGCGACTAAGTCCGAACCTTGGTTCATACAGGTTCAACGTAACTTCGACCGGCTCGATGGAAATTAGATCGGTTCCGTGGAATTTAGACCGGTTTAACCTGAATTCAACCTGGTTTCATGGAAATTAAGATCGATTTAGTGAAGTGAAATTTCAAGACGGTTCAATCTGTTTTACCTCTGAATCATTTCATTTTGAGGATTTATAAGCTTATGTTAGTTCTGTTAATGGGTTCAACATGATTAAAGGTTCTAAATCATATATTTTGAGTTGACTTTTGATCGTACTGCTTGGATTTCATGTATTCTGATATAAATTGTATTTATATTTTATCTATCTGGTTCGATACATTAACACAATAATATTATATGAGCATGCGATAAAAGACGATAGTTAGGAAAAAAGAATATGTTTCTGTTTTAGTAGATAAAGGATATCACTCTATCAATTGTCAATTCATATTGTATATTGTATGAGACATATGAATTACATATATAATATGAATTTAAATTATTATTTTAAATATTTGTTGACTTTTTAATCGATCACGATTTATCGAAGTGATCAAAAGTAAAGAGTAAAGTGAAACCATATACACTCCTTTTCACCGTTTATTAGTAGCATGAAGTCCTATTATTGCCTATGATATAGTTAAAGAGTTACTTAGTAGTTGTGTCATCTGTCTTTGGGTTGAATGAGATCCACGGTGGAAAGCGTGGATTGCAGCAGCAGAGATGTGCATTATTCTCTTGTTCGCTCTATTTGTCGTCAACTTGATCTGCCTCAGCTGTTGCTTATGCGGAAGGGTGAAGCGGAGATGGAATAACGCCGGCGTGCAGGCCAATAGTGCTCCCGCGCCGCCCCCCGCCGCTACCACCGCCATCGTGAGGAACGCTGGGCCAGAAAACATATGAGATATCAACAAGGAAGAAGAATGGCCTGCTAAGAGATTCTTCATTCGTTTCTTTGTATGTCTGTGGTGATATTTGATTATTTAATGATACGATACACTGCAAAAATGCAAAGAAGATAAAGTTTGATAGATTGCATGGATTATTAATCTCTAGTTTTCCTTTCCTTTTAGCTGTAAAATGCAGTTGAGTCTATCACCTTTCGTTGGATATGGAGACTGGAAAATTTTTCCTTGTCTGATTTCAGATCCAACTGCATGTTGGGAACATAAACATGTACTACTCCTCTCAAAATAAAAAGAAGAAAAACAAGATTGAGGGGTTTGAGTTACTTTACGAAAGCCACAGGAAGAACAATTTGGGTTGTTCATGCATCTTATAGTCTTGTAAATGGAGGAATAATTTATACCGGGAAAGGATATTGAGGACATGAATGTAGTTAACAAAGTCAGTATCTGAACACCAACCCAACTCTCATCAGACCCCAATAATAATAAAAATTTATGATCATTATTATTCTCCTGCAAGATAGATTACATTTTGTTGGCCTTCTTATGATCAGTGACTACTGCATAAACAACTCTATAATGGTTAATAATGGATATCCTTTGATATTAATAGAATATTTTGAATATATATCTTAATTTTTAGGACATGTCCTATATTCTATAATACTCGTAATGTCTCTTAGCGTCGCCTCCACCCTATCGTAAGATTTCATATCGGTCTTCGTCGTCGCCTCCACACCATCATAAGATTTCATATCGGTCTTCATCATTAGATTCAAATGATTCACTCATTTAAATCTCTTAAATATCTTGAATATTTGAAAGAGGGTTTAATTTTAAAAAAAAATTCTTAACCAATATTTCTTGAGTGCATAAAATAACGTTCAAAGTTAAAATCCCTGACCTAAATCTTGGGAACACTATCAATAATGCTCTAAGTGGAGTTCATGGTAAACCGCTCAATCACTTTTTATATATCTGTTTCCTCTAATGTAAGTTTTTATCTTTTTCATGAACATAAAATAATTCAATGAGGAACAAAAATCCATATAAAATTTAGGAAGCTCGTTATAGTCAAAAGGCCACAAGGGAATTGATTGATCTCCTCAACATTATATTATAGATGACTTTGACACTGTGCATGTGTTTTCTCATGTCAGTCATAGTAATTCACAAGACTACCAGAGAATGAAATCACTGCCGAGTGAGTTATTATGTCTGCAGATGTTGTTGAGGTACAAGTGGACCGGAAAAATGATACTGTGACGGTGCTGATGAAGCTACGGAGCACAGTCGACAAGGAAGCCAGACTCGTAAGGGCGCGTCCCGTTCCCGTGAAAGATATGGCAAGGAATATGGTGGCCAAGATGAAGAGCCTCAACGTGAAGAAGTAGGCACAGTCCCCGGCGCGCCACAAGCAGCCGCCACCACCCAACGTTTGCAACAACACTTCGGCTTCCTCCAATGACTACTACTGCTTCGGTCAACGAAAAGCTTTATCCTTGTGTGGCATGTCAGTTGATGAAGCTAAACAAATGGGTTTTTGGAAGGGCACCGGACTTTGACATCACTATTAATTGTTCCCTTAGTACCTCCGTATCATTCATTGCTTCTCCAAGTCATGTTAGATCTTGAAGAGCAATCATCTTGTTAGAGAGAGAGTAGAGCCAAGAGGTTGCTGAGAGAGAAATATGTGCTGCAAGTACCTATCTTATCGAATGGAGAGACCTAATTAGATCTTGTTAGAGAGAGAAAATAGATCTATAGAGAAAGAAATATCATTATAGAGAGAAAAATATGACTATTTTACAGAGAGAAAATATATTATTAGAGAGAGAAAAAATAAAGAGAAAAATTTTGAGAAAAGAAAACAAATCTAGAGAGAGAAAATTCAAGGAGAGAGAAACTAGAGATAGAAATTTTTTTGAAGTACATGCCATATCAACAAGAAAGCAATCGATAGATTAGGTTGTAATAAAAGAATGATAATTTGCAAGTTATCTCCCTAAAAATAATAATTAATTATGTAATCATTCGATTCATACATTGCACAATTTGAAACTGCACGTCTCTTACATCTGTTGCATGATTGTTCGTTCGCTTGATTCTCGATGATGAATGATGGAATAGCAGATTGTTATGATGCTGTCGATGTTGCCATTTGTGTTTAATCGACATCCAAACAATTCGTTCACTGTCTGTGTGCATGAAGCCATGGGAGGAGGAGGACTGACGACGGTTGGTTGGTACTGCAGGGATTAAGCATGTAGCAGTGCACGAGAGAAGTAGTGAAGTGGCGGTGATCGGCCAAAGTCGACCGACAGCAGGTGGAGCAGCAGCTAAAGAGCTTCGACAGGGAGGCGAGGTTCCAGAGGTGGCGCCCATTCTCCCAGCAAGAGGACAATGCTCTCACTGCAGAAAGCAGGGGACCGTCTACCAAGCGGCAGTCGAAGACAGGGTGCACGTGAGGAAGATTAAGGTGGTGGCTCGAATGGGGAGGCCCAACATAGGAAGAGGAATGCTTAGTCACAACACCTCTCTCTCTCTCTCTCATTTAGCAGCAAGAGTTCGCCTGAGAGTGTTGCTATTTCTACTGTCGTTTATGTTTGAAGTTAGTCTGATTTCATAGAGTGATAGTACCATAATCCAAACATCAATGATGATGGAATCAATGAGATCGATCTTCAATGGCCTCACCACAACCACAAGCTTGCGAGAATATCTTAGCAACTCCCTCTCCCAATCCTCGGACTCCAACTCACTCTCTTCTTCCCCACCTTATCCCACTCCATATCCTTTTCTTTATCCCTCCCTGGTAATGCTAGAGAAACAGTCGTGTTATTATAGGAGAGGAAGATAGCAGCTCAGTGATCCAAAAGAGGAAGAGAAGTAGGAGAAGTGTACACACCAATGGCTTCTCTATCTTCCATCTCCGCCATCTCCAAACCCCTCTCCCCAAATCCCAAAGCTGTCACCTATAAGCCTCGCTTCTCCATCTCATGCTTTTCTTCCTTACCCCAACAACAACAACAAGGAGAAGACTCCATCTCTTCCTCTCTCAAGACCTTCTCCGCGGCCTTGGCGCTCTCTTCTCTCCTCGTCTCCTCCGCCGCCGCCCCTCCTCCGGCGGCCGCCGACATCTCCGGCCTCACCCCCTGCAAGGAGTCCAAGGCCTTCGCGAAGCGAGAGAAGCAGTCCATCAAGAAGCTGGAGGCCTCCCTGAACAAGTACGCGCCCGACTCGGCGCCGGCGCTCGCCATCAAGGCCTCCATCGAGAAGACCAAGCGCCGGTTCGAGAACTACGGCAAGTTCGGCCTCCTGTGCGGCTCCGACGGTCTGCCCCACCTCATCGTCAACGGCGACCAGCGGCACTGGGGCGAGTTCATCACCCCGGGCCTGTTCTTCCTCTACATCGCCGGCTGGATCGGGTGGGTCGGACGGAGCTACCTGATCGCCATCCGGGACGACAAGAAGCCCACCATGAAGGAGATCATCATCGACGTCCCGCTCGCCAGCCGGCTGTTGTGGAGGGGCTTCATCTGGCCAGTGGCGGCGTACAGGGAGCTCGTCAACGGGGAGCTCGTAGCCAAAGACGTGTGATCCGCCGGTGCAGTTGAGAGGAAACGCCGCTATCTATCAAATTAGCTTCAAACAGTGTCATATCAGCTTCTAATTTGCTTGTGAAGTCTACCTGTGATTTTTGCATATTGCATCTGAACATTATACATCAAGAAGGTCACTGATCACATAGTTTCTTTCCTCCTCCATGTCGCAGGTTGGTGCAAGAAAAAGAGGGGAGGAGCTCAGTTTGGGTTCATAACACAAAATCTATATATGCTGAGTGTTCTGTATTCAAGACTTGTATATGTATTTGTAATTGATGTTTGAACTTGTCATTCTTTTGAAAGCCAATTAATTCATGTTTGAGACACCATTGACATCAATTTACATTCTGATTCCAATAACTAAGGTTGGGAAATCTTATTCACTACCAGTTTAAGTAATTTTATGATATTTTTAATATGCTTTAGAATTTTTAACATAACATATTAACTATATTTTATTTTTGAAAAGAAATCTAAACTTACAATCATGTAATTTGACCTCCCAATTCTAATAAATCGACTTGAAATCCCAATTGCCAGCTGCCACGTGCCAATGCTCAGTGTGAAGACCAGCCTCTCCTCTCATTCCTTCTTCCCTCTTCCAAGCGCCCTTGTAGCTCATCCCAACATAGGGGGCCAAGGGCTGTAATGAATCCGCGAAAGTGATGAAGGAAGCAGTAATGATGCAAATCAAGTCAAACCTTTAACATTGACTCAGACTTCTGACGCACAATATCATTATCTTTTACTCTCTTCTTCTCCAAATCATTGAAGTTACTATCATTTCAGTACATCTAATGCAAATCACATGACACCTTCTTATATACACTGTCAAAGGTACTACAGATACAGTTGGTTATGATTTTTGTGCAGAGAGTACAGAGAGGAAGTGAACATTATGTCCTTGTTGCTCCTGTAAACCTAGAAGGGCCCAGACGTGCCCTGGTATATGCTATGGGCAATGAAGCCAGTTTCTTTGCTTTTCCTACATATGCACGCCTCGTGAAGTTGTTGTAGTCATTTTCTTCAATGGCGTCAAGGATCTGTCGATATAGCAGCAGAGAAGCCAAAACCTGAACGACAATAAGTTTGTCCTTCAACAACGTTTTAATGATGTATGTTGGATAACACAACCCAATTTCACATTAAAGAAGAAGAAGAAGAAGTAAGGTCTGTTTTTATACCGGCCATCTGCTAGCTGAATTCAGCTCGTATATGCCCTTCTCAGCCTCCTCAAAGAACATCCTGGCTCGCCTAATCTGTCCCTTCATGAAGCTCCTCCATTCGTCTGTCACTCTTCCTTTGAAGATGTCATCATCTGATAGACCAGCTTGTGCCAATTCATCCTGCGGAAGGTAGATTCTCCCCCTCCTAGCACTGAGTGAAAGTAAAAGAGATCGAGTTCAAGGAATCCGATACTTCACGGGCAAAAGTTATTAGGTTCATGCACTAGAGAATATGATGTTCAACGTGAGCAATTGAGATGGCAAGGGAAACATACTCTTCTCCAACATCCCTTAGTATGTTGGTTAGCTGATTGGCAATGCCAAGAGCCAAGGCTGCTTTGTAGACGCTCTCGGTCGAGGCCTTCGAATCTGGGGCAATCCCCATCACTGGCACACTCATCAGCCCCACTGTGCCAGCTACATAGTAGCAGTAGAGATAGAGCTCATCGAAGTTGTTGTATCTTGATTTCCACAGGTCCATTCTCATTCCATCTACCATGTCCTTGAAGGGCTGCACGAGGAGCAACATGAGATATGTGTCATCTTCAGGTTTCTTTGAAAGTTGATAGTTTTCAGTATCTTTCTTTACCTGAATGTCCACTGGGAACTTCGATACTGTGTCTGACAGAGCCGCATCATACATATCGTATGGGCGGCCATTGAATAGATCTTCCAATCTGTTCTGCCACCGATCCAGAGCAGTGGGTGTCATGTGGGAAGCATTGGGTCCATCGACAAGTTCGTCAGTTCTTCTGCACCACACTGAACATCAAAGCACAGAATTATGCCGATAGCAATGGCGGAAGATCTTTCCATCTGAAGGAAAAGGAATTCTGAGCCTTAGAAGAGATGCATAAAAGAGGATGGCATACCATCGATTGCCCAAATAGCCCTTCTCCTCTCTGGAGTCATAAGCAATGTTCCTGAGAATAATTAGATCACCGAAGAACTCGCTTTAGATTCTGTTTAAGATGAATCTGCATCACATGAAGGAAACTGTTCTATCTTATTTATGACATGACATGAGTAAAAGCAACTTCTAAGGAGAAATCAGAGACTCCCTAAAACAAGGAAGAAAAAGGGGAGAGAGAGAGAGAGAGAGAGAGAGAGAGGAAGAAGATATATGGCTGATCAAATATCACAACGTTAGAAGGATAAGAAAAGATCCAAATTCTGATTGGAATCAGTGGATTGCTTTGATAGCTAGACAAAATAGTCAACATGGTTAATAGAATACCACAGGAATATTGATGAGGCCAAGCAAGCTGCAGATCCAAGATCTAGAATTCCATTGCAAATTCAAACCAAGATAAAGAACTACCCAAGTAGAAATTCTTGGCATACTCAGCGCAGACCTCGCCGCACCGCTCGTACGCCTCGTAAAGGAGGTCCCCTCGCAGAGGAACCGGCGGGAGCTGCACCGTCGCCGGCCTCTTCCTCTTCGTCTCGCCCACCAGCGCCGCCTGCCTGAGGACCACCTCGTAGACCAGCTCCTCGGAGGTCCTCGGCGGCGTCACGACCAGGCTGGCGGGCACCGAGTGCCCTGAGGTGGGCGCCGGCCGAGAAAAGCTCCACGCCACGCTGCTTCTCCTCCAGCTCCGCCTCTTCACCTCTCTGAACTGGTTCAGCAACGAGCACCTGATGCTCTCCTTGGGCGATACAACCCAGACAACAGAGCCAGACATCAGAGTTGCTGTATGCATCAGATGAACACTTGTCGGTTTTCACTTTGGTTCTTACGAGCTCTTCTTGCTGGTGGTGGGAGGAAGAGGAGGAGGAGGAGAAGAGGAGAGGAGCGAGGTTCTTTATTGGCTTTTGGAGGTGCGACCCGAATCCATCTCGGTGGCGCCGCTGCTCATTTTAAATGGTGGTGTGATGGCCGCAGCCATCGGATGGCGGTGTCAGAGGACGTGGAGATAGCGAGGCCTCTCGAGGCCGGACTCTTCTGGATCTCTCCAACCACATGCTCTGCTCTCTGTAGAAGAACAAGGAATCATCCAGAGGTGATCTGTGTACAGTGGAGGAGAGTCTTTATATTATTATATTTTATTTATGTTGGGTCCAGCACATGTGGACTTGGATAATTGGCCTATTGAATCCAAATCAGTAATTAAGAGAAAAAGGGCAAACTTGGGCAGATTGTAGCGTGTGTGTGCGCAGTGAGATTGCAGCGTGCGGCGTGAGAAATAGAAAGAGAAAGAATAGGTTTATGAGTTTTTCTGCTTGATGATATGTGGCCAAACGTTGTCAGTTTTGACCCAAATTTTATGTGGAGAATCCTTGTAGCAAACTCTACAATCCTAATGGTGTTGATCTGCAGTTTACCCTCTTTAAGGTACTTTCCTACGATATCCATTCTATGAGACCTAGAATTTTCTTTCGAGGAGATTCATCCTACGTGATGAAGATATGCTATCCTTGAGCCAAGATCTATAATCTTGATATTATTCTGATCCTCTAGTTATTCTAGAGAAGACTACGGTCCCGTGGTTTTTCTCACGTTGGGTTTTCTACGTTAAAAAGATTTGGTCTCACTGTGTGATTGATTTATTGCTCTATTGTTTATGCTGTGCTGATTGATATTAGCATTTTGATATCAAGTTGGTATTTTGATGAGGAACCTATTTTGATACACAACGAGGGAAAAGAATTATTCCGTATTAACAGGTTTCTTCCCAACAATTTATACATTCAATATTATCAATACCTATTTATTTATACCGATGAGATCGTACATTAAAAGGTTCATTCACCTTTTAATGTACTTAGTCAAAGATTCATGTACTTCTCAATAGTTATTCTATTCCATATAATCTTCCTTTTTCTTTATGTAACCTATTTTTCTAGATATAATGTGTATTATAATAAATTAAGTTTATCATCTTACCCTCTCTCTCTTCCCTTCTGTGTCAGGAAGGGCTTGACACAGAAAGAGAGAGAGAGAGAGTTGAGGTTTTTTGTTGTGTGGTCCATTCTTCTTGATTGACTTTCTTGTATGTATGTATACATCTGAATCTGCATTACCTCGCATTGCAGAATTGTCGTTTGCATGCGAGTTCTTCTCCTTCTTGCCACAGGTTAAAGCGAGTGAAACTAGCCATACACAGATCTCTTGTGAGATGCAATGTAAGCCAGGAAAGGCGCTTATGTAATCGTGAAGCATGCATGAGATGAACTACGGCCGATGACTGATGGGGAAATCGATTTAAGGATAAATAGGAATAATCTTTGTATATGAATAAATACTAGAAGGTCATGATATACAGCGGAATTAAATGGAACCATAATTAAATATAACACCAAGATATATGTGCAAAACCTTTTCAATATGAAGGGTAAAAATCACGGGACAAACTAGAGATAATCCACTATGAGAATAATGAATATACAAATATCACTCTCTTGCCTTAAACCCTAGCAACAATCATAAGAAAATAATTGAGATACAAGAATCATGTCACTGCCTACAATATCTAAAACCTCCCCAAGTAATCAGAGCAAGAGTCTACTGTAGATTTGATCTAACCTGAGATGAAAACACTATTAGATGATTAAGAACAGCCTCTCTGCGTTGTCCTTGTTTTCTTCCCTTTTTTTCTCTTCCTTTTCTGTCTTGTTTTCCTCCTTTTCTTTGGAATCTCATGGCTCTTTTCTTCTCCCACGTTGTTGTCCTATTTATGCCTTTTTTTGCCTCCAAAATGCAGCCACCACACCTCTCCTAATGTTAATTAGGGTTAGGTTAAGAATGAGTGTGGGCTGTGGGCTGCCCAAGCCCACTATAAGCTGAATCTGTGGGCTGTCAGCCTAACAACCTTTCCCTTCAGCCCATAAGGGAGGCTGTTCCATGACTCCTCAATGTGAAGTCATGTCGATCAATTGTCGGTATATCTCCTGCCTTTCTTTTGGTAAGGTCTTCATTCTATTTGGTAGCAGTACAAAATCATAAGTGTGGTTCTTCTGAAGAGCATCCATTTCTTCCTGCATAACAACTAACCACTTCTCTTTCTGCTCACTTTCAACTGCTTCCTGGTAACTGTTGACGTTGTCTAGAAGATCTTCTCAACTGAGGTTTTACTGGAACTTGCTCTCATACTTCTTCTTGCTCAACATGTCCTGTAGGTAGATTAACATCAGGCTCTACATTATCTTCCTGCACATCTCCTCCATCACCATGATATGCTGGAGGAGTAATTGGGTCACAATATGCTAATCCTTCTGCAGAAGTATTAGTGTCTTTTTCTTCAAATCTTCCAAAGTTTGATCCTCAAAGAAGACTACATCTCTACTTCTAAACACATTTTACTTTTCTGGATCCCAAAGCCTGTAACCAAAATGATCATGTGAGTAACCAAGAAAAATACATTCTTTAGTCTTACCATCCAGCTTGGACCTCTCATTATCTGGACCATGTGCAAATGCACGACAACCAAACACTCTCAAATGCTTATAGAAAACATCTTTCTCTGACCATACATGCTCTGCAACGTCACCATCTAGGGTTGTACATGGTGATAAGTTGATCATATCAACTGCAGTCGTCAAAGCCATATCCCAAAACTTTTTGGGTAGCTTGGCTTGTGAAAACATACATATGATTTTTTCCATGATGGTGCGGTTCATCCTCTTTGCAATTACATTATGCTGAGGTGTACCAAGAACTGTCATCTCATGTTGGATCCCATGTGACCTGCAATAGTCATTAAACAATCTTATATACTCACCACCATTATCCGATCTTATGAATTTCAATTTCCTTTCTGTCTCCCTTTCAACCCTAGCATGAAACTCTTTGAAGACATTAATAACCTGATCTTTGGTCTTCAAAGCATATGCCCAAACTTTTTTGAAAAAATCATCTATAAAAGTGACAAAATAAAGTACACCACTTATACCAAGAACATCAACAGATCCACCAGGAGTTTTTGTCCTCAAAGGACCACATACATCTGTATAAACACAATCTAAGGCATGCATTTTTCTAGATAAAACAGGACTAGCAAATGAAACTCTATGTTGTTTACATGTCAAACAATCAATACAAGGGTTCAGATGTATACCTCTGAGGTCTGGTAATACCTCTCTCTTGGAAAGAGCTTACAGCTCCTTCTCGCTTATGTGTCCCAATCGCCTATGCCACAACTTCATGCTGAAGTCTTTTTCTGTAGCATTTAATTACTCACCATAAGCTTTAGCCTGCAACTTGTACAAAGTATGATATTTCTTTCCATTAGCTATAACAAGAGAACCCTTACTGAGCTTCCATTGCCCTTTGTGAAATCTGCTATCATAGTCTTCATCATCTAGCCTTCCAACTGAAATTAAATTCAGCCTCAAGTCAACCACATGCCTCACATCCTTAAACACCAACTTGCAATCTAGGTTGGTCTTTAAATGGATATCACCCATGCCTATGATGTCTACTGTGTCATAGTTGCCCATCTTGACAACATTAAAATTTCCAGATCTGTATGTAGCAAAAAACTCCCTCCGTGGAGTAGCATGATAAGAAGCACCTGTGTCAATCACCCACTCAAGATCCTAATACACACAATAAAAAATATCATCAGAATGAGATAAAATCAAATAATCGTCACCCTGCATTGTAGTTGTGATATTATCTTTTGACTCTTTAGACTCCACTTCTTTTCTCTTTTTATTACTCTTCTTAGGTTGCTTACATTGGTTCTTGTAATGTCTTTTCTCACCATAGTTATAGCAAACAATATCTTTTCTTGATCTTGACTTGCTTCTACCCATGCGTGAACTGCTTCTAGACTTTGACCTTCCTCTGTTCTCTGAGATAAGTGCCTGTGAATCATTATGAGATTTTGCCGAACTCTTTCTTCTCAAATTTTGCCGAACTTTTTTTTCTCAACTCCTCATTCAACAAACTACTTGTTACTTGACTCATAGTGACAACACCATCTGGCGCAGAATTACTAAGGGAAACCACTAGTATCTCCCAACTTTCTGGTAATGAACTGAGAAGTAACAATGTCTGCAACTCATCAAGAGACATTTTCATAGAGGATAACTGGTTAGTAATACTTTGCATTTCATTCAGATGTTCAGCAATAGAAGCACCATCTCTATATTTTAGGTTCACAAGTTTTCTGATAAAAAAAGCTTTGTTGCTAGCTGTTTTTTCTTTCGTAGAGACTTTCCAACTTTTTCCAAAGAGAATATGCAGAAATTTCAGTAGAAACATGGTGAAAGATACTATCATCAAGCCACTGTCTAATAAACCTAATTATTTTTCGATCTAACCTCTTTCACTCATCATCTGTCATAGTTGTGGGTTTTGCATTATCCCCCTACAAAGGTCCATACAAATCTTTATAATACAATAGATCTTCTATTCTTGATTTCCATATCATCCAATTGTTTCCATTTAAATTAATCATGTGAGAAACATTACTAGCCTCTATGTTCAAATACAAAATTTAAATCACCAAAATCCCTTGCTCTGATACCAGTTGATGGGGATATAAACAGAAATAACCTTTGTATATGAACAAATACTAGAAGGCCATGATATGCAGGGAAATTAAATGGAACCACAATCAAATAGAATACTAAGATATACGTGGAAAACCCCTTCAATGTGAAGGGTAAAAATCATGGGGCAAACTAGAGATAATTCACTATGAGAATAATGAATATACAAATCTCAATCTATTGCCCTAAACCCTAGCAACAATCACAAGGGAATAACTGGGATACAAGGATCTCGTCACTCCTTACCATATCTAAAACCTCCCCAAGTAATCACAGCAAGAGTCTACTGTAGATTTGATCTAACCTGAAATGAGAACACTGCTAGATGATTAAGAACAGCCTCTCTGCGTTTTCCTTGACTTCTTCCCTTTCTTTCTCTTTCTTTTCTATCTTGTTTTCCTAATTTTTTTTGGAATCCTATGACTCTTTTCTTCTCCCACGTTGCTGTCTTATTTATGTTTTTTTCTACCTCCAAAACGTAGCCACCACACCCCTCCCAAGCCCTCTATGGGCTGAAATCTATCTGACTGCCAACAAAAAGTATATTAGGTCAAAAAAACAGTGTCACGTAGCTGAAGCATATCACTCGTTAGATTCCATCCACCTCGACATCACTCGTTCGTCTCGTCTTGTGCAGCCATGTCGATCGTCAATCAAGGTGTGGAGGAAAAGAACTGTGTGTGTGTGCGTTTGGATGTGAGTAGTGCAAGTAGCATCAGAATTATATGTCAGAATCAATGAGGAAAGATGCTTGTTTCCCAGTTCTGTCTTGCTCGGCCTTTTTGGAAGTTTCTATGATGCTTTGGGGTCTTCCATGAACTTTCTCTTTGGAAGGTCTAAGGTGACTGCTGCTACATGGAATCAGTAAACTCCATATCCAAAGACCATTAAAATTGCTGCCTTTCCATGCTTGCATGGGAACAAAAACAAGCATCTGCATGCTTCTTGCCTCAGGGGCCATCTCCGGGAAGAGAAATATAGCCTTGCAAACACCCAATCTTTTCACTGCCATGGATCTCTGCAGAGCAAGTATACATGCTGTTGATAGCCTTTCAAAAGGACGTGATCCTTATTCCCTAACGCGTGCTTTTGATGGGTCGGTTTCATGAAGATTTCAAGTGAACTCAGTCCACCCAATCCACTCCACAGGGTGTGGTGGGGTTTAAGCTCGAAGAATGACCACAGGCTGTGCCTCGAGAAACTTCTCGTCCGAAGGCGATAAATCCCCAACGTGGGGTTTAAGTTCTTTTGTCTTGGTCTCATCGTTCACATAGCATGCAGAATATGTTCTGCATGCTAATCCTGCATTCTGATCCAATCACTTAACTCTTGAGACTTGGAATTCCTTTGCAGGTACAATACTACTTGTTTCTCTGAATGTTTTCACTTCTAGTTTTGATCATAGTTGTCTCAGTAGACATGTTATATGCTACGATTGATATCATAAGATCAATCTGCCTTGCAATACTCAAAATTTTCTTTTTGGTGGATAAAAATGTGATTACCAATTTGTATTGCAAGTACCTGCCATTTAATATTATGGGCCGAATCTATGTTGAGCCCATTACCCTCAGCAATGGCCCACTAAGAAAAAACCCTTAAATAAAAGAGGTTTTACATATCCATCCTCTAAAATTAAAATTTGGAAATAGGCTATCTAATTATATATAATCCTTATAATTAATTACCTTTAGTGTTTTAAATTATATTTTTTTAAAAAATTATATTTATATCTATATAGTGAAACATTAAGATCCATATCGAAAGATAAAAAGATAATTTTATAAGATTAAAAATAGAGATGAATTTTGTTGAAGTAATAGGTTAAATATTTTACTTTCGTAAGTATAAAAATTTTATTATAATTTTTAAAATATAAGGATTAAAATAACAAAGAAATTACCGACTTGAAAGTGATGATTTAAACTCGATATTCCAATTTTTAGTTTCCTTCCCTCGTTGCGGTAGATTTAAATTTCAAAAAATTAAAACCCTAAATTAAAACCCCCAACTCAAAAACCCCGCAGCAGCTTTCCCCACACACACACACTCTCTCTCTCTCTCGTGAGAAACGTCGACCGATCGATCGGCTCTTCTTCCTTCCCAGTTCTTTCTCTCCGTTTCTTGATTTGTTGGATTTGAGCAACCCTCGGCGTCGTGGATTTGGGCATGGGCTGTATGTTCAGATGCTTTGGGTTCAAAAATAACAATGATGAACGGAGGAGCCATCCGGTTCCCAGTTCAAGTGTTTCCACGAGCAAGGTACGGCATCAGTTTGATGATCTACTGTTGTTGTTCTTGATAGCAATTGGGGAGTGATTCATACTGTGGCCAATTGATTCCTGAGAATGTGTGTAATTTTGATAGATTGATCAGGGCTATTTGGTGCCAAAGCGGCAGCTGGGATCCTTGTTTCTGGATGAAGGTACGGCTTCTCGCCGAGGATTTTGCATATTTACTAGTAATGATATGGTATATCAGATGTTGTCACGGTGCTGGTCATTTTCTTCCCCCCTTTTACTTGAATTCTTATTTTGTCCAACTTGAAGAGACAGATTCCCCACCTAAGCAAGTAACAATTCCGAGTGCGAAGAAAAATGGTGTCAAAGATGGCTTATGCGGGGAATTTAAGCATGAGGTATGTGTTGCAATTTACAGTTTTTGGCAACCAAGCATTTGTTTTCTTCAAACTTTATTATCCGCATCATGCTGGGCATTTATTAAACATGAATGAGCGAGTGAAATTGATAGAATATTGGAATCCTCCGTTTGTGATTATATGTTTATTCTAAGTTCTGGCTAGTATGTTTTCAACGCCTATGAAATATAATCTATGAAGTCTTGGATACGATAGCATAGATTTATTTTCTCAGAAACGACTTTGCCTGTTCCCAATATCAATGTGTATATGTTGCGGACGTTGTCAACATTTGCATTCTGATTAAACGGGACTTTCTTTATTGTAGTTTCCATGTGAAATTGAAATGCAGGGAGAGAAAAATGAGATATGTTTATATAATCCTTAAGTGGATTCAATAATAGGGTTAATTTTATGGCACTATCAACCATCCTCATTCTCATTCCCTTCCCTTGCTTTACTGTTTGCAAGCCCAGCATCCACATGACACAAATGCACTACCTACTGTATACTACTTTAGGAAAATTTTATGTTGGAAAATTATTTTCTTTGATGGGGTTCTGATTTCCCAATGTGTTTGTATTGTATTAGATTCTTTCCAATTGAACAGCTTATATCAACATTTTGCTGCATAAATCAGATTTCCTTCTTTGCATCACTAATTTCAAAAGGCTGATTCTCTAATTTTTTCATCTTTCATAGTTTGTTTTTTTGTTATCTTTCACATTTGTTTGAAAATGTTGCTCTGTTTTAAGGTTTTCATCTGCTGTTCAGTTTTGCTACTCTTTTGTCATTACATTAATAAATCCTGTAACTATGTCATTTTTTCAAAAATAAATTATTTCTGAAAGACCAAAATTTATCCACTGCTCGTTTCAGGAGTTTGAAATGGTAAATCTGACAGATAGTGTTTCTTGTATCTCTTTTCTGAACATTTGGTTATGTCACACGCAAGTTAATTTTATTCTATTAATAATATCACTAGAGTCACCTGAGTCAATGTTCGATGGGGCATTACAACATGCCTGAGTTAAAATTCATTTATTGCCTGTCCTTATGTAATCCTATGAAAATGTTCAAAATGCTAGGGAAATATATGCTACTTTATCTTAGATACTATATGGTATTTTATGATAGTCTCATGCTATTCTTTGAAAGAACTAGCCTACAGTTTAATGATCTTGTTACATGAAGATAAATAGCACAAGAATTTTGCCTTCCGTGCAGCTTCTTCCCCATGGTTCAGTGCATGAATGACTAGAAGGAGCACATGTAACAAGCTGGTAAGCTGACTAGGCCACATACAGATAATATTGTTGGCTAAGATGTTGCAGAAAAGATAACTTCAAAGTCTATATGTCAAATTAGTTTAAGAACAATATCAATTACTTCAATTCAGATTAAGTTTCTGGCCTGTCATTAACCCACTAGTTTAATTTCATTTCATAGAATCACTGCATTTCTACTGTGGTGAATGGGGTTACATTGTGGTAGAAAATTGGAGACAATGATGTAGTGGTGTGGCACAGGGAAAATCTTATGTAAATATACTTTTCTAAGAGTAAATATTACATCTTTTGGTTCGTGTTGTTTGTCTTAAGACAATTGCTTTTGAGGATAGTTAGGTCATATTTAACTCTGTTTCAATAAATTGAACAGGCTGACTTTCTCAAGGCTTGTGGTGCTATACTCCAAACTCCCGTAGAAATAAAAAAAACATCGGTAGGAACTGTCCAAGCTCCTCATGAGCATGGTGTTTCTTCCAGTTATAACTCATGGCTTCCTGGAACTTCTTGTAAGAAGCTTCTTTGGGATGAAAAACGTGAGCTTTCCCAATGTCCTATACAGATGCAAGACTTTGCTGGTTTTTCGCAGAGCAACTCTCAGAGGTAAATGTAAATTCCCCTGCTCTTTTGTAATCAAATTATTTCATTGTTCAGCATCAATGAGAAGAATACATGTATAATCATTTTCTTCAATGATTTCTACCGTAGCTGTATATTTGAGGGTCATCAAACTCAGCACTGTAAATGTTCTTTCCCTTCGACTAATTGGAGCAACTCAGTGGACCTAGGTGTAGTACAAAATGAATCTGCTGTGGAACCAAAATTGGATATTCATACCCCAGATATATCTCATCAACACAAGTCCCAGACTCGGAATTGTGCTTCTAAATGTTCACCTTTTCCAACACCACTGAAAGTGACCAATGAGATGGAGACACCTGCAACAGTATATCCGGCCAATCGAGAGAATGTTAGAACTGGGAGAAACACCACAATTCAGACACAGTATGTATGTCCGGTTATCAATGCTGTGGAAAATCTCTCTCGGTGGAAACTGTTGGATGAAGATTCCTCTGAAAAATTGCAATCATATGACAATCTAGATAAGAAAACAAATCATAGTCCTGATACTGGAGATAAAATGCAACAAATGCAACTTATATCAGCTCCTGAGGATTCTCAATTGTCTATCACCCACAGGCTCACCTCTCCAAGTGATAAGAGAAGACAAAAAGATGAGGAAGTCTACACTGATAAATATGTTTCTGGGAAGACTATGAACAAATTGGAAGCACCTTCCGATGATAGAGATAAGACAATATTGAGCCTGAAATACCCAGAGCAAGTAGTAACAAGCTTATCTCAATGGTTGAAACCTCCTATTAAAAAGGATGGACTGCACGATGAGCTTCATGAAAAATCTCGCTCAGGAAAGAGCTCTGATGCAGACAGGCCTATTCTTGGCATGGTTGCAGCACACTGGAAAGATGAAGAGCCTGAACCTAAATTGTCGAAAAGGTGGGATGGAAATGGAATTCCAAACTCAACAAACAAGTATAAAGAGGTAATATTTGCAGCTTTCCTACAGTTATATGATATTCAATTCATTGTCTCTCCAATTACAAATAAAAAGCTTTCTGTGCTGTGCACCAGGATCAGAAAGTCAGCTGGCATGCAACCCCATTTGAAGAGAGACTAGAGAAAGCACTCTCTGATGAAAATTTCATACCACAAAGGTCCGATATTATGTTTGTCTTGCCACTAGAATTATGTTGTATATGCAAATGAATTTCATTCAGCTACGTAATTTCTGGTTGATTGTGCAAATATAGATTCCTTTCCTTGCAGATAAATGTGCTTGCATCACTAATGCTTATTAATCCTTTTTATTCGTCAGCTGCTTGAGCTTTTATAACTTTTAGCTTAATCAATCTTTTTATTTTGCTTCTTCAATAAGCACCTCTTCCATATATCTATCTGTATGGATGACAAGTTAGTTGTGACTTTGTTCGAGTAATAGATTGTCACTCAGTCTGTTAAAAACATTCCTCCCTTGGTATCTTTTGTAAAATTTCTCAATCTGAGTGCCTTATAATAAATAATGCAATTCCTCAAGAGATGCACATATTTTGCTCTTATGATGGCAAGAACCAACTGCAAGTCTTGCAATCCCTAGTTCTCCAAACGTTTCTTCTAGCATGCTTTGCCTCACTGCTTGTTTTCTCTTGACTTCGCTGACACTAATTCGCTTCTGAATACTAGGAACCTTCATCATGGAAAACTGATAGAATTGGAGGGTGAAGGTGAGCTAAGCGATACGGCGGCATCATAAAATGGTAATCACCATGAATTTTGTGCGCTCAAGGTTTAAAAATGTTGACATTTGCCGTGTTTCTTTATCGGTTAGTACTGTATAAACTGCAGCATCTCTTTTCGATTTGATGCTGTCGTTTGCCACGAACACAAAAACTACTTATTCTCCACAGAGAATCTCTGTACATAAAAATCTGGAAATCTTTTCTGGATATTAGACTTCTTCCTAGCATACAGCAACTTTAGAGCTTTTTTTAGGCCCTTGAATGTGTTCAAGTGACCACATAAAGCAACTTTGCCATATCTCCTGTTGCCTAAAATTGAAGATCATCATTAAGTATTGCACAACTGGACTAGGAGGAAATAAAATGCTTGACTGATATGAATATTGTGAAAGATTGACCTGACTTGCACATAGAACTGGAGATTTTGGAAGAAGCAACCCTAATAGCACTGTGATTATTGAGAATATTCTTCACAAGCATTTTGTTATTCTGTCTTATATAGTGGGTGAAATATAAAACTTACTTGAGTGTCACTGCCAGCTCGACCCACTTAACATAATGATTTCCAGAATTGATTCTCAGTTACTCATGTGTGGAAAAATATAGTCTCCCGATATGAAGTCCTATAGATTTTTATTATGGATAATGAAACTCCGTTCAACAATATGTGTCTCTTGAAATGTTCAGCAATTCTCAACAAGTAAACAAGCATGTAACTAAAGTCGATGAACTCTCGAGCATCTTATGGAGTTATCGGATTATACCACACTATATATAGGTGCTATGAGACAAAAATAGTCATTCCTCAGAACTCATCATCTGGATATCTTGAAGCATAGGCTGTGGTGAAAGAATATTAGAGGAAGGGCTAAGGACCAATCTTGACTTGATCAACG
This sequence comes from Musa acuminata AAA Group, assembly GCF_036884655.1. Classification (NCBI taxonomy): domain Eukaryota; kingdom Viridiplantae; phylum Streptophyta; class Magnoliopsida; order Zingiberales; family Musaceae; genus Musa; species Musa acuminata. The sequence goes on from NC_088354.1 coordinate 38,152,056, forward strand.
AAACCGAAGGTAAAGTGCTACAACCCAAGGGTTTTTGTCTCGGGGGTGTTGATTGTTGAGGTGTGGTTGGATAGACTCAAGCAATTACCAAATATTAGTAGGACTCGAAAGAGTTATAAACGGTGTTTACCAAGTCCCTTTGGGATGTCTATCGACTCCCAAATATTAGTAGGACTCAGGCAATTAGCTTTCTAACCCAGCGCAGGAAGTAGGTGTTCTTAGACTAGTAGATATGAAGTGCTCGTTTGGCAACTCAATTGCTTCTTTAGTTGTGCCTCCTCGAGCTATTGCTTGTCAAAGCTGAGACACTTGTTCATCTCTGAGAGCTCTATCGTCACCATGGTGTGTGAGCTAGGTCTTCTCTTTCCAGCGCTTGTTGACCTCTTTTGACCTCCAACTGGCCTTCCTTGGTTGGTTTATTTTGAAGACCTAACCAAAGTCGAGTCCAAACTAGGCCTCCTCTCTTCCCTTGAGGAGTTTAACCCTGAGAAGATGTGATGGAAGACATCCAAACTAGGCCTTTGGCGAGAGGTTTGGTTTATATAAAGAGTTTTGGGAGTTGCATTGAGTTTTCAAAGTCCAAACTTGTCATAATGCAAGTATGAAAGAGACGGTCAAGATCACCTGAGACTGTTAATTCGACTAAATGGGTGGCATAGAAGGCCCCTGATTGGCCATAGAATATATAGTGTTAGGATTAAAAATTATTATGTTATTAAAAAATTAAATCGAATCGAATCAAATACTATAACCGAAGTGGCTCAATGAATGGTTACAACAGTTATGATAGAATTGGATCATAAAATTGTCTCCTATTCTAACACAATTGAATCCAATCACAAAACATATTGTGTGTTATGATACAATCAATAAGTGTTCTTTATCTTCTAATATTATGAATTCTATCATGAAAAATCTTTTAATTTCTAAGTAGTCAAATCCAACTATGAAGTGTCTCATGTCTTTGACATGGTCGAATTTAATTATAAAATATTTTTCTAACAAGATTGAATCTGATCATTAAGCATCTTTTATTTTCTAACACAACCGAATTTCACTATCAAATATCCACAAATTTTTTGACATGACCAAATCCAACTATAAAGTCTCTTATCCGAGCTAATTATATATTTCTCTATATAGTTAGTTGTCATTATCGTATCGACCTCCTTTGCCTCCACTAGAGCAACCACTAGAGCTAATTATATACTCTCATCCCCTCTCTCCTCCTTCCCTCGGCCACCCCCTATGATTTCGTTGCCTCCTTCTCCATCACATCCTCCTCCCTCTTCCATCGCACGCCCAGGTCCCGCCTTCCCAAGCCCTCATTCACCCTCCCTCTTCGATCTCTACAACTTCGATGTTCTCCTCTTGGAGCTCCTCACTAGGAGGGCCCCCTTCGAAGACCTAGTGGAGGAGCACGATGTCGACATCTCTCGGTGGGTCTACTCCATGCGGGAGGAGCGGAAAGACTCCGATGGTCATTCAGGAACGAGACATCTTAGGAGAAGTTGACGACGCTGGTGAACATCACGGTGGCATGCATAGCGGTCGAGACGAAGACTTGATCGTCGATGTGAGCTATGAATGATCAAGGAGGCGTGGATGGAGGTGATGGTCTTGTCCAACAACAATGACCACTCGTAAGGAGGTGATCGAACACGATGCAGAGCTTGCCAAAGGAGCATGAATCGAAAGGAGACATCTGCATCGATGTCGACGCAGATGCAAAGGGTGGAGAGGATCTACTCGATGGGTCAGCAGCGAGGTAGCCACCATCTTCATCGTAGACATTATGGCGACCACCACCATTTGCGTCGACGCCGGCGTAATTGTTCAACAACTGCGTAAGCATTGAGATGTAGATACAAAGCGATGAAGGGTGGGTGACGATGAGATCAACGACGAGCTCCTTGTGGAGGCCGGTGGTGTCATAATGGGAGCGAACATTATCGTTGTTGAAGGCGACCAGGAAATTGCGTCGGCATCAATGCCAATGGTGTTATCGTCCACCACCACTAGCGTCAGCGACGCCACCGAACGTTAAGATTACCTCTTACCACATATTCTGATCAATCAAATCTTACCATGAATTACCTCTTATTCAAATCTTACCATGAAAACATTCTCAAGCTTCTCATATATTCGACACGATCAAATCCAATCACTAAACGTTTTGATGTTTTTTGATGCAACCACAAAATTATCGATTATGCTTAATGGGATTGCATCCATCCATCTACGGAAGTGTCCAATATTTTTCGTTGCATCCAAAACCGACCATGATATGTCCAACCAAAAAGCCATCCACCATGTAACGTAATTAAATCATCCACCAAAGATATTATATTCCAACACGCTCCACCGAGAGAACACAGTGTTTGGACATTTGTGACGTAGTTAAATCATCCACCAAAAATATTATATTAGGACACCCTCCACCAAGAACACAATGTTTCGACATCCTTGGTATGTCGAAACATAATTAGGTGACAGATGATAAGAGAGGGATCCAACACAATATCTCTTACCGAATTCCATCATCTACCGAAAAACAAGAATGTGCTAGGGGCTTTGACAAAACCAAAGTTAGCTTCCTGTCCCAACAACAGCTCCAACAATCGGGTAACATTACTTGTAGCAGCAATGTAATTAGTACTTGAGGTAATAATACATCTTCTATGTAAACCAAAGTCTGAAGCATTATAATAATAATAATTATTATTATTCTTATATTATGTATCTTCTATGTTCTCCTGTTGAAAGAATGTCCTATAGGAAAAAAGCAGGTGCACACGTGCGAAAAGATGTCTTGTACTAAACAACACATTGATTGGACCTCACATCAGGGGCCCCAGGCAGAGAACCCTCCTGCCCTGCCCAGGTCAGGGTTTTTGTGCGTAGACGAGTCTCTCGATTCACCTACGACCACTTCTTGCGGCGCAGCTTAGAGAGAGTTAGATCCGCTCCACCAAATGCATCCATAACAGCCTTTGCTGACCGGAATTCAGCTCTAGCTGTGGCGCTGAAATAACAAACGGCACAACAATTCACTAAACAAGCACAAGCACGTTGTTGTTGATACGCATTATGCAGGAAAAAGCAAGCTGTGATTAACTAACTGGTAACATGTCAAATAAAAGATGGTTTGTCTATAGGTTGGCTACTGGGAGGCAGATCAGAGAGATTCTTATACAATCCACTAATCAACTGTAAAAGTATGATTGGAACAGTACAAACCGAAAAACTTCATCTAGTTGAGAAAAATATAAGCAAATGACAGGTGCTAAATGCTATTTAGCATGCTGATGTGGCTCAAGACAGGCATACCTTCAATGCATTTTATACATTGAAAGGGCAGCCCGGTGCACAGGCCTCATGTCAATGCAATGTATTTATAAAAATAAAATAGCATAACTGCATGGCCATTATTCGGTCATAACTAGCATAAATTACATAGCCATGCTAAATGGCACTTCTTGGTAGTTGCATATCTTGCATGCTTTATCGTTTTAGAGTGGCAAGTGCAATGTTTTGGTCTGATGACTATAATTAAATTACTCGATCCCTCGGACCATCAAACTTGGAACTGATCTTAGCTACTGTCGGTAAGAAAAACATCAATAATCACTTGACTGCCCATATTCTTCCTTTCAATAAACTATTTACAATATTTTTATCAGTATTTATTATTATTTTTTAATCTTTAGATTAACCTCGACTGTTTGTTTTTTATTTTACATAGCTGATCACAGTACCCCAACGTATGTTAAATGGAGTAAGAAATGGTAGTGACTAAATGAACCCATCGGAAAAACTTACACGAACCACCAGAAATGGATCCTTACCCGCTTCGGATAACAACACAAGGCATTCCTATTCGCTCAGCCCCATAGACACCAGATTGGCTTCCTGCTATCAGCACACAGTTGTCCACAGGTAAACCTGTATATTCAGCTCCAGCTCGCAATGTTACAATTATGTTCTCCAAGCTGCATCAAGTAATTCAGCCAAAATATGAGATGTAAAAAATTTCTATTTTTTTCCTTAACCACAAAAATACAAATTAAAATAGTACATTGTTATAGTTTACCCCAAATCTTAAATTTATGCATCTCAAATGAAAAGCATCAAATCACAAAGTAACATCTATCCAAATCAACCTTTTTGAGAGGAAAACAACCTACCATTGAGACAAACAAGGAAAAGCAATTTTTGGTCAGGAATGCAACAGTGAAATAGGGCAAGATGCATCAGAAATAGAGATTCTTGTTTTCTTTTTTTTTTAATGAGAAAAGTGGGATCATTTTTAAGGGAAGCATGTGAAGTACCAAGATTGCCTACTCTAGGAATCATTCTTAAGGGAAAGCATGTGGCCTTGCTCACACTATTTAAATATATGGAAAGCATTAATCTATCCTCTATGTTCCAAGTTACACCCTCATCGCCCTCTTCTATAGACCATCAAATACTAGAAGAACAAGAAAAACTAAAACATGATAGATCATCAGCACTTGGCATCAATTTATATAGTTGAAAAATACTAATGCATCATAGATAAAATCAACAAAAAACAACAACTGGAGAGAATGCCTGAAAAAATTGATAGGAGAATTACAAACCTTTCAGGCGAACTGATATCTATATCAACACTTAGTTTCAAAATGGATGCAACATCCTGTGCAATCCTTTGCTTCTCCATCGAAGCTGCTTAACATTACTCAAATTACTAAATTTTTCCCACGATGATACTACTGTGAAAAATTAGGTCTAGTAGAAGATCCATGTTCAATTTTTCACCTGCTTTCTGTACTTCTTTGGCAAGTAACTCCTCCAAGCTAGATGACACTCCTTTCCCTAGAACAAGTTGCCCATACAAACTTTCTTTCACTTCTTCCTTACCAACTATTTTCACTTTGGACAACCGTTCTTGGCCCAGTTTTTCAATAATAGACCTGCAAGTTGAACAAGACATTTAAATTAATTTCTACAGAATCTTCAAAAATCCAAACAGAAAGTAGAGAAAAATCAACATATTTATATATTTTTCTTACTTAAATCCCCATGTATTTGCTCAAGATGAACAATACTTCTACATTAAGTGTGTTGAATGGATTAATAACAACATTATGATAAGTAAAATCATGCCAAAATTCTCCTCCATTAGCTTTATAATGTCAGATCCTGACATTCTTAAAATTTCTTCAGAAGATGATATGTTTAACAAACTTAATTAACATCTCAAGGGACATAGGGGCTCTCAAGTAAGGGGAAATTAACAATTCTCTCCATAATAGCATATCATAGATTCCACAAATAACAGTCTACAACCGAAAAAAGTCCGGACAGAGGCAACGTTGATCAATACGGCCACATCATTCAAGTGCAATAACAGAGAATTAACATTAAGTAGGCACCACAAGCTTCTGTTTCAATTTAGGTAAATTTAGATATATGGATGCATCTTCTTAAATCATATACTTCCATATATTTGGTCTGGTGGATGCTGGAAACTTAAGATAGTGATAACTCGTGAAGCATGTTTACGAATATGGGATACAGATCCGAAACGTTACAGATACATTGACATGTCAAATTTTGAAAAAAAAAATGAGATACAACATAAATACAATAATAAAAAAATTCATATATATATTGATAATTCATACATATAGGTTTGATATATATATATATATATATATATATATATATATATATATAACAGCAAGTCATTCCCCAACTAGAAACAAACCTATCCATCATGAAAGGAGTTATCTTTAATAGCACAACATTTCAAGAATATAGAGATCAAAATAATTTATAATGAATATACAGAGTTCATTCTTTTAATATCAATTAATCATAATTCTTTAGTACTTCCCATATTTGTTTCACATTAATACAACTTTTCTGGTTGATCAGTTCAGTCAATTCAATTGCAAACATCATTATCAACTCATGTATATATGACTAATATTAATAAGACCATCTACAACCTAAGGCATCTTGTAACAAAATGAACAACAGAAATGTCAACAAACCTGCATGCTTTGTCCCCATATTTGCTGTAGGCTATCAGCAGGGCAACAGGTAAACCTTCATTAAGTGCATCATCAATAAAACTACCAGTCACAATATAAAATGATCAACTAAATATCCAATAATTAGAATGAAAATTGCACTAAGAAAAAATAAAAAAGCAACAAATACTATAAATATATGACCATAAGAGCAATCTCAATCCTTGAGGTGTGAAATCAAAGGAAGCAAGATTTTGATTGGCATACAAGTAGTTAAACATGAGTAATACCATCTAAATTGCTTAAAAAAAGAAAAACAAGTTGCCAAAGCACTTTCTACTTTGTCACAGATGCATAGCTCAAATGTCTTCCGGATGCTTTGCTATGGGCATCTAAGCTGGACTTAATCAGTATACAAAATCAATGTTAGGAGATTTGCATGTGTTTCTAATGGCTGCAAATGTCAAATTTCTTTCCCTTAAAATGTAAGAGTAAGAAACATTTTAATAATTAAAACTGAAAATAAGAAATCTCCTCTTTTTTTGTGTAACAGCAAAAGGTTACTATATTCTTGGGTAGCCATTGCACCCAAGTCACTGGTTTTTAAGAAGCTTTTTATCCTATAAGCCATACACATATATCTTGAAGATTCTCAAGGAAAAGTGCTAGGACCATTAAGCTCACAATCCATAATCTCAAGTAAAAATAGCAGGTGGATAAGTGTTACAAAATAGCACAAAGTAACTAATGGTGTACAATACGTTACCTTGCATTTCCATAAAAAAAACAAAACAAAGATCTTTAGTGGCAATCCTAAAATTCCTAGGGATCCATAGAACATCCTGTGATTGTTCACTTTTCACGTACTTCATAAATTTTGGTGTCCAGCCTTCCAATGACCATTAAGTTTGAAAGGATCTTAGCATTAAATTTAATTATGACAAAAGGAATTAAATCATTAAAGTAGAAAAAAAGCTAAAATTTTCTCATTCATGATTCAACCTTTATCTACCTCAATTAACTTCTACAAAACATAGACTGAAAACATCACTTAATATAAAAATCTTATTACTCCAGAGTTACCAAAATTATACTGAATAATAAATCACCATCGTATATGGTCATATCAGCTTGTATCAATCAGTACTTATGAGTATATACCCCTACTGAAACCAAGATATATGGTCTCATATGGTCCTTAACCAGAAGGGAAAATACTGATAATTAAGTACAGATCTAGTCAGTATTTAAAACATAGCTCAAAACTATATTGAAGATTCAGAAAAGCCTACAGAAAAACACCACAGCTACCAGTTTGAAGAAAAACTGAATCCAACACTGATGCCACAAAATCATGTAAGTACACAGCATGAACAATTGCTCTGATAAAAATATCATGACACATTCTCGAAGGTAATAGGCAGATAAAAATACATTAAACTTACTTCTCAACCCCAGGTCGCAAAGTTAAGCTGCTTGAGGTAGAAAAATCTTCCAAAGCTTTTTGCTGCAAAGATTATGCACATAGTTCTCTATTGAAGGCCAAAAGGACAATCATATAAATCTAGATGCAAACTACTGCAAGCAAAGACTATTAACTATGGTAAGGTTTATTCAAAAGTTCAACAAGTTGACTCAAATATCAACTAGGAAAAAAAATCTACAATAAGGAGAGGAAAACTCAGGTTAAATTTCCATCTCTAGGAAAATACCATCTACAGCATCTGATATTGAACTACATATCAAAATTTACTCCACAAGAGAGAGTTTTCCAGTTGGCACCCTAAATGGCTTAGAGGATAAAATTTCAGTCTCTCCCAGAACATTATACACTGTCACTTCAGACTAATGATATGCACATGCTCATTCTCTAAACCAAAGCAGTTCCCAGAATGTCTGCATGTTTGAAACATCCATGAAAAAAAAAAGTGCTGGGGCAAGTAACTACCTTTTCACGTAAAACTCTTTTCATGAATGCTTCTTTCTCATTTGTAGGCAATGAAGCAGGCCAGCCAATCTACACAAAATAACAGGAAAGGCTCAAGGTACAAGAACCATTCACAATACAAGCAAATGAACTCAGATTTTATCTTGTCAAATTACTCCAACTGGTTAACTCTTGTTTCACATGACACATTCTACACTAAGAAAAGAAATGAACAACATTAACAATAATAAAGTTGTAAAATCTCAACTATTTGTGTCGGTTGCATGGATCTTTTGCCATCATTGAGACCTTAATTTGATATTTCATAATTAATTCTTTGAAAAAAGACAAAAGACATAATTTGATATTTGGAAGGGTCAGTATACAGACCTTCCACATTTAACAACATTTCAACTCTCTACATGGACTTAATCTCATTTTAACACTGCCGCTTTTGCAACAATCCAAAATAGACAATGCAATCCAGAAGTGCCTCTCTTAACTTTAAAACATCAACTATATAACTGAAATAGAAGCCTGAAAATGAAACTTTCATACCAAAAAGAAAAATATCCGAGCATAGCAGGAGGCCATTTAGTTTCAAGTTCCCTTCTGCCTCTCTACTTATGCGCATTAGCAGTATGAAGCTATTAAATAAATCACAAAATCAATTTAGTAAAAAGAGTACCCTGTTGAAAAATAAGATCAACATCCGTTCTTCATCACCAGCAGCCTTCCTGAAACAATGATATGTTATCTTCATGCCATTGAAAAACACTGAGTCATACATTAATGGGCAAAATTTCATCAACATCTGGGACTTACAACAGAAAATATATATTAAAAAATCCAAGAAAGAAAAATTAATCTGATACAGTGTTTAAATAAACCATTTCACAAAATACTAGAAGAAGAAACAACAGAAAGTATATAAGAAAATCATCACATTAAAGGTTCCATCTTGATCAATTTAAAAGCATGCTCCGATTTGTTTCACGCACCTACTCAGATCAGCATATATCGGTTCTGTCCAATTAGCACAATCCAGCCCAAGTTTCTGAAATGCTGATTGTAGTTAAACCAAAAAAAAAAAAAACAGGTACATGTTAATAACATCAGTGGATCTCAGCATTATTACATTCTAGAATGGTTATTTATAAAAAAGAAAGTATTCAGACGGTTACTTTTCAAGAAGGAAAAGGCATAGACCAATAGATACACCAGGAGACCAAAAGTAAAAAAAAATGGTAAAGAACAGCAGAAATGAAAATGTTTACAGGTACACATTGTAATAATTCAGAAGCCGCACCTACATTAAACGCTTGACGATTTCCTAAACGATATATGTCTGCAATAACCCTGGTAGAAGAAATATGTCAAACAAATTCAGTATTAATAACAATGTACCTAAGCAAAATATATGGATTTCTATTTGAGTAGATTTCTATTTTAGTATCATATATTTCTTTAATTTAAAAGAACCATAACATGCCACCAAAAACCATGACAAGCAAAATCCCCTTCTGCTTAAGGAAGTTGATATCAATGATAAGATTTAGATTATATAAACCTTCTTCTATCAGCTACCTTCTTCTACCTTCCCACAAAACTAATATCAACGTGCCACCAGGAACTATCACCAAGAAATTTCTACACTGGTATCTGACAACCAAGAATCATCATTACCATTTATTTTTACTAAAAGAAATCAAAGTCCCAGAATTCAAACTAAAAAAGAAATGGGACATAATTCGAAAGCATCTCAACTCCTCAATCCCTGCCGTAAAGAAAGACATGTAAATACCATGACATCATTCGATTAAATTAGAAACCACGCAAAAGCGAAGAGCAGAGGTAAACCCTAACCCTTCGACTTCAAGAAGAAGAGCGAGGTCCTGCGCCGGCTTCGAATCTTGGAGATCGGACGAGGAGAAGCGACGGGAAGACGAAAATCGGAGCGATTTGGCGTTCTTGCAGGTGGGAAAACCGACGGAGCCCCTGCAGAAGCCGGCAACGCAGGGAAGCGGAGGCGGCGGAGAAGGAGACGGGTTCTTGGGGACATCGTGCCAGGCGACGGGCGAGGCGGGGAGGGAACCGCTAAGAACGAGGCATCGGGCGACGGCGGCCGCGGCCATCGGCCGCGGTGGGAAGGCGGGATCGCAGGAGAAAGGAAGGCGGAAGGAGAGACGCAGATTGATCCGTGAAGCAGCGACGGCGTCTCTCAGCCCCTTTCATACGCGCCTCATATCGAACGCTGAGAACACACCCGACTTAATCACCGCCACGAGTACGTGGCGAACATCGAAGCTTGGAAATGGTGGTCTTGATGATGCTCGCCAACACCGTCTGATGACGGTGGAGAAGTTTGAAAAGACGTATTTAACCCTCAGTGAAAAGACGTATTTCTCCTCTGCTCCCTATTTTGAAATTTGAAAAGATCGTTCCATGAGTTGTTGGAAAAAGAAAAGGGTAATCTTGGTAATTTATAAATTATAAAGAATAAATTATATTTTATTATTTATTTAGGAGTTGTCAAAGGGGTTATCAATAGAAAAAGGAAAAGGGGGACTGCTAATAGTATTTCTCGGAAAAATATAAAAGAATTTTTTTGGAGTGGCGAGAATAATGTATATATATATATCATCAATACATAATCCAATAGCGTGTTTGACACTTCAAGATTACAATTGGTGGATCACATGACAGCAAAACTCCATTACGTAGAACGAGAAAAGTTTGATGAGAAACATCTCTTACTGACGAAGAACAAAAGAAACATTAATTATATAAAAGGAGAGTGAAGAAAGGTTAAACTGCATTTCTATACCAACAGTATTGTATCTTTCACTCGTTCAGGTTTAGCAAACTGATTGAGTATTGTTTTGCAGGTATCATCAGATCAATCGTCCCAATAAAACAAGGAGCTCCGTATGCTATTCCCCAGTCTTCGGTAAGATCACAAGGAATCATCATCCATTCACTCTCTGTGTTCCTTGTTTCGATGATCTCTGGTCTTCACTTCAAGTGTATCTACAACAAGAGGCCATGTCTTGGTCTGTCATGGACTCCATGATCCTCCCAAGCTCATCCCAGTTGCCATCTCCGAAGATGTCATTCACGTTAGGACTCGACGCTACGTCGGAGCGCAACGCGGCCATGGGAGCTTGTGCTATCGAGTTCCATTGGCTTCCATACATTTGCTCCCGCTCAGCGTAGCAGTTGCTAACGTACATCACTCCTCCCTGAAGGTAGCTTGAGGCGGCGAAGAACATGGTCTCGTTTCCACTGTCGGATTCGAAGCTGCTAGTTTTCGAACTCGAATCAGCTTGGGTTTTGGTGTTATTTGATTCTTTCCACTTTGGTGGGCTTTTTCTGTGACAGACGCCATTTCTTTTCAAGATTCGACATATCGTCCATACTTCCTGTTACGAATTCGCATTATTGTTTTCAGGATGCAATCTACTGCATGCAGCACTGAGGGAGGGAGGGAAAGAGAGAGAGAGGAGTCTCACCGCTTCTTGCATGCTGAGACTGGTGTTGCTGGTGTTCTTGGAAGGAAGGCGGAACTCGTGCATCATCCATTCGGTCTTGGTGCCCTTGCCTGCGCTTCCTTTGTAGTAGACGAGGGACTTCTTGAGGCCGATGCAGTCGCCGGTATCGGAACAGACCGGCCGGTCGATACCGGTGGCCTTCCAGAATCCGGATCTGGTGACCCTGTTAGGCCGTATGCTGTTCCTGTACTTCCGACCCCTCAAGCAAAAGAAGTACCTTTCCTTCTCTCCAGCAGATATGACCTCTGCAAGTTAACAACAACAAGCATTATGATCAGCAACTTACTTGCTGCAACTCTAAAAGCGAATGCTTTTGTGTTTCTTATGAAACAAGAGCTTAATTAGTTTCAGGAATATTCACAAAGCCAAGTCAAACATCTCTTCCTCCTCTCTCTTCCAATAGGAATGACATAACACAATCGACACCATTCGATTTATGAGTTGTTTGGATTGGTATAGTTGTTTTGAGAAGGGAAAAAGAATAAGGTGGAGATCAAGCAAGGGAAGCAAACTTACTTGGAAGATCCCATGGATCATGTTTGTAGATGTCTATCTCTTTGATGATCTCTATGCTGAAACCCTTCTTCTCCACCTTCCTCCGCAGATAGAACCCCACAAGCTCTTCATCCGTGGGATGAAACCGGAATCCCGGAAGCACCACATCCTCCTCCTCCTCCTCTACTGCCACCTGCTGCTCTCCACTCGTCTCCCTCCTCTCCTCCATGATCACCCTTACGTCTTCTTCCCTCCTCTCCCCCTTATCCGAACGTTTTAGGTGCGTACAAAGGAAGATTTTCTCTCAATTTGCTTGTAAATGTGAAGTTATATGCAAGTGAGAGGGAACTCTTTGACAGATGAATGCGGTCGTAGTTAACCTCGGTCAAGACATCACCTTTGATCTCTCTCTCTCTCTCTCTCTCTCTCTCTCTATCTATCTACATTCATTCCTTCCTCCTGACTTCTTCCGAGCACATTAATTGCAACGTCACAAACGTCCAATAAATCGTCTCGCTCGTCAATATAGATTGCGTGGGCTTTGACAAGATGATAGGATTGCAGCCGTGAGATCTGCATGCAGTGGAAGTTTAAGCTATCCGTAACATGATCTGCAAGTCTTCTCACCGTCGTTCTTTTAGCAGCAGATAAAGAACATTATATTTTGTGTAGTTTCCTTCCAGCAGCCACGCGAAATTAGAATCATACAAAAAAGTCGGAGAAGTTTCAATCCATGTTTTCCTCGAAGTCTGCTTGGATTCTTGTTTCCCCTTCCCATTACACAGGTTTATGAAGACGAGATGCTATTATTGCATCAGCAAGATTAGAATTACCTTCAACAAAATGACGTGCAGAATGGGACGGCTAATGGCAAATCAACAGATTGATGTGTGCGTCTGTTCTTTGCATGACTTCTGCAAAGGTGAGGATGACATGAATGATCGACATGTGCTCAAGACTTTCTTGTGGACAAAGACAAAAGACATTAATTCTCTAACTCAAAATCATCATATACTTTGTATCATCTTTTTTTCACTCTAATCTAACTACGAACATCCAAAAAGAAAGTACAAAAAAGAGAAAATTAGATGCATAATCATATCGGAAAGACATAATAGATAAATCATGTCTTAGGTTGGAATAGCCTTTTAATATGACCACCAATCTCCATCAGTAGCATCATTTTTGCTGACAAGTTCTTCCACACATATTCTGGTATAAATTATCACTAACACAAAAATCAAACACCAACGAAAACGTAAGAGTTTCCACATCAATTCTACTCTGAAATTTCACTGCTCACCTCAAAAATGTAAATTGCTTATTGCTAATTAGTCGCTGATGGAATCGATGTTGAGCGAGAAGGTGACACTTTGAAGTCACAAGTGATACTGGCGTACTGCCAAAGTTGTAGTCGCTGTCATTGGACTATTGGTTGAAACTGGGGAGATTGGATTTCTTTTGTTTTTGTTATTCATGGCTGTTGTTTGTGATCTATTCTCTGTTTATTTTGGCTCTTTTCATCACATTCAACTCTGTGGAATCAAACTCACGAGGTCTTAGCTTCTAATTTTCTGCAAAATGAAAGAAAAAGACACAAAGAAGTGATGTCATTTTGACAGTAGCAGCCCTCGTGATGAAGGAAATTTAATTTCCTTCCTGCACTTTGACTTCCCTTCAATTTCAAACCTGTCTATCAAAAATATAGATTGAATGCATGGCAGGATGTTTGTTTGACAACCATACACATATTGGTTGATTATATTCGTAAAAATAAAGATAATAATGTAAATCAAGGAGTATCTTAAAATTCATATATTAATTCATAAGAATTTGTTATTCGTGTCAATATTCTGAATTGTAGTAAGTATTTTATTAAAAAAATTAAGATATCATGTAAAGAAAATGATAATCAAATCACGATATGGACTAATGAGATAATTAGTCTATTTATTTTTTTTTAATTTAAATTATAAATCAAAATATTTAAATTAAAATTGATAATTGTATACATTAGACTTTCATAAGTCAATCTTAATCTTGTTCACTTTTGATATGAGACTGATTAGAACGTTACAATCCCGTATCATTTCCTCTTAAGTCTTTGTGATTTCAAGATTGACTTAGCTGATTCAATGATTGATGAAATGTAGATAAGCCCATAGCTGATGAACTCCAAACTTTTCTGGTTCCATGGTTATAAAGACCAATATCAAGTTTGATGATTCAAGGGAAACTCTCTCTCTCTCTCTCTCTATATATATATATTCCACTCTGATCATTATTGACCAGAAGACCTGCCTGCTATAAATTTTGGGCAGCCAAGCAACCTAAACTTTGCCATGACTTGAGTTTAATGCAGACAATGGGGCAAGCGAGATTGATTCTCAAGTGTTTTTTGTTTCTTCACCCCATTTTTGATCCTTGTTTTGGACAGATTACTACTTTGTCATCAAGTCAGTCAAAAGCCATCCTTTTAGACCATGGTAAATTTTATCGCCAACATGCAAGTTCAGCTTCTGACTGTTGCTGCTGAACTTAGTCTACAAAGACTAATGAAGTTCATATATTTCAGGATTGTGATGGAACATAATTCTTTATGTTTTACTTATGGTCAACGAAATATTCTTCCAATCATTTTTAATTTCGAAAATATTATCCATTATGATCACCCTTATCGATAATTAATGGCGTTCATATGCATATTTAGGACTTCAAATCTAGAAGATAAGTAACAATTTCTGATGCTATTTGATTCTATGTGCTATAAAATAATAGTTATAATGATAATTATAATCACCATCGTTGTTGTCATCTTCCTCTTTCTTCTTTCCGAGATTCTCGAGTAGCTGCGGCGGAATACAAGCATCGAGAAATATAATAGCCATTGAAATAGACCCCACATTTACGCTTTCCGATGCATCTCACTCTTTGTGCCATTCATATCTCCATTCATGCACACCAACCATTTGACATCAGTTATCGGCTGGCTATTCATCTCGTGAACGATCCTGCAATGTAGGTTATTGGACATAGATTTGCAAAATATAGAGTGGAGACAAAGCTTGGATGCATAATAAACACAAATATGTGTCAAGAATCCCACTGATTAATCTTGACATACATGTATGTCATAGCTGGACATGAATGCTGAGGACATACTTTCGAAGATGTCATACATGTGGAATGCAAAATTTTGAATCCAAATAAAAGATAGACATAATAGTCATTAGTCCACAAGTAGCAGACTGATTGAATCATCAAAATGTGCCGGTTAACTTAGCTATTAAAGACTTTGATAACTTATTACAAGATTGATTGTTCGTCGTCGCTTATCTTTACAACAACAAAAAAAACACACTTTATTTCAAGGTGCCGTTTTGACGGCTTCAAAAATTAAAGGGACTGCTTCAAATGATAAAAATACAAATTTTACATGAAACTTCAAATTATGCCATTAATTTAATCGAATCCTCTCGATGTATCAACCAACATATCCTTTGCTTCATTGATCTGGGAAGCAAGGTAATGGCTTCCTCCACTATCAGGATGGTTAGCTACCATCACTCTTCTATGAACTTGATCTTGTCAAATTGAGCATGCTCTCTGAAACAGGAACAACAGGGAGAGCTTCAAATGCCTGAATCAAATATCTACCTCCCATCACAGCCGCAGCCACAGACACCGAGAGACTTGCAACTATCGGAGTTGCCTGAAATAGTGACATTAAATTTTGTTTACGATTAAAGTCAGCATCACAGAAATACCAATATACAAATAGTTCTTTATGGCAACCATGAACTTAACCGTTAGATCCCTTCTATCAAACCACAGAGACTATGGATATACACTAGCTCAATAGTAATTTTGAAAGAATGAATCGGGAATACGGCAAGCTTCTCCAGAAAAAACTAGATACAATATTTTTCCTTTGAGTTCACATATTCCAACATAGGCATAGCCTTTACATGAAGGTTGTTATGTTTTGTTCTCAGTGATGACATGATTCATTGGCAAATGTAGGGGGTGCTCTTTGGTAACTAAACATAGTTATTCTGTTAAATTTAATTAAGTTTTCGCTGTAGAAGCCAATAGTTTAAGTTAGAAGGCAATGGTTAGAGTGAGACCAGAGAATTGTTCTCCATATGTTTTTGGTGCATCAAATGGTAACTCAATAGCTGAACACCAAGCTCTAGATAAAAGAATAAAGCACTCAGAATTGCTAAATTTACAAGACAGAACAAAATCAAATTCAACTCGCATTGTTAATTATCAAGGGAAATACTGAATCCCTCTGTTGAATGCTTCACCAGCATTAGGGAACAAAATTCTCAAGCAAATTTTTTGAGAAATTACTGACACTCAAGAGGCTGAATATCTAATGATTCTGCTTATGGAGTGAATGGTTCTTAGATCTTAGGATATTTTCTCACATCTTGATGGTGAATATAATGTGTTTTTGTGATACGGGAAATCCATCTATATCATCTCTAAATTATAAAAAAAGGCAGCATTTCACAAAGAAACTTAACAAATCCCCCTTAAGAAAACATTAAGAAGAATGGTTATTGTGGTAAGAAGATTTTTATGATGGACAATATTGTTTAGACACCTAACATCATTCGGATCGATCACACCGCATAAATACTTAAACTACGAGGTGAAAAAAATTCCCAAAATCAGTCAACTCCTGTGTTTTCTTCTACGATCAGGCTATCAATAATCCAGAACCATAAAATACAATGTATCATACAAATATATAGTAATTGCAGGCTGTAACTTCTTCATGTACTGGAAAAAAAAAAGGGGGTGGGGGGGGGGGGGGTGTCGGGGTCTGCAAAATCGATCAAAGAAGAGATATAATATCATTTACCATTGAGCTCCGGCTATTCCGAGATCCAAGCAATTCTACAGCTGCATGCACCAGAAAAAGAAGGGTGAGAATTAGGTCATGTCAGGCCGAGTCAAAAGCTACAACCTTGAAAAGAAAGGAAGAAAAAGGATACGGGTCAATCAAATATAGGTCGAATTAATGGGAACCCAAGTCGAAGCGGCAAGGATTTAGGTTATCTGAGACTGGGATTGTCGAAGTCCAACTACCATCAAAGAAATTTGAGCGAGAGTGAAGATCGGAATAGGGTGGAAGATGAGCACCTACGACGATTTCGGAGGAAAGATTTCTGGTCTTCCGATTACAAATGTGAGTAGAGAGAGGGGGGAGATTAATGTTTATATAGATTAATTTACGAAACCTTTCACCAATCCATTGTCGTCTAGTCCGGTTAGGATACCTGGCTTTCACCCAGGCGACCCGGGTTCAAATCCCGGCAATGGAAGAATATATTTTTTTTACTCAACTAATAATAAAAGAAAAAAATATATTATATATTAATCTTTATACTCATATATATCCATGAAAAATGTGAGGTTTATATATATATCAGCATAAATTTTGATATATAATATTAGGATCTTGAATGTCACTGCCTTTAATGTTATTCGATTTAAAGAAGTATATAGAAAAATAAAATGTTTTTTAGTATCCATAAATAAATTTTAAATATAATTATGTCGATTTGAGTTTTAATTAAAGTAGCTGATGAAGATTAATTTTAATGATATTATGTAAATTTTAATCTTCAAATCTATCAAGAGTTTTGCGCATGGTATGCTCATCTATGCTGTTTAACAATCATAAAGTACCAATAGTTATGATGTTGATTGATAAAGAAACCATTTACAAGTATCTTGACGAGATCAAAAGAGTCCCTTTTACGTGTAAAGAAGCATTCGATTTTATTTAAATCGTTCGATGCTTAAAAGAAGATTCAAAGTTAATCAGGATTTATTTTCACATTCATCGTATGTTGTGGCATTGAAAAGAGGATTCGAATGGATAGTGTGCAAAAGAAACGTTTTGATCGTTGATATATGAAAATGACATTGATTATCTGTTGACATGGCATGTCCACTTAGTTGACTCATCGTGCCCACTTGGCTGACTTGTCTAACACAATTTAGATGGGGATGTTGACGTTGCACTGCCAAAATAGTCATTACCCATAATTAAATCAACATATCTTTTTATTATTTGATCATATTTAAACATATTTTATAATAATCGAATCTCTTTAGGGCCCAATAATATAGTTATTATTGTTGTTGAATCTTTAACAATGAAATCAATTGGTAAATTATTGATCAAATAAGAAAAATATGCATGATTAACTACGATAACAATCAAGGCATAAAGCAAAATAAAGTGCTAAAGTCAAGATTGAAAGTTTGAGAGTTCGTCGGAAATCCAAACGTTCGTAGAAAGTTCTATCAGAATTGACCGAGAAGTCCAGGAGCTTGCCAAAGAAGCTCGTCGAAATTCACCACGAAGATCGTCGTAAAGTCCAGGAGTTTACCCGGAGTACGCTGGAATATTGCCAGAGATCGTCGAAAGAAACCTAGACTAACCGAACTTGATTTGCTTAGTATATGCCTTAAGAATCGTAGTGATTTGTGAAACTTCAGTGAATATGTCAGCAACTCTCAAGTCTTCTTAAATTTCACAGAATGCATTAAACACAGTGAAACAGCTTTAGGACATCAAGATTTATCCAACACAAAAAAGAATGTTAAGGAACATGTATTTATAGATAAAAAGAATGCGAAGAGGATTGCATAGTCAAAAACCCCAGAAGAGTCAAGATTGGCATACGCTAACACAGATAGAAGGAATAAAGCTTCCTAAGTAAAAAAGTTTACAGAATACAAGAATACAACCTGTTACTGCAACTGCTACACCAAAGGATTCAATTAAGTTGAATTGTTATGCATGTCCCTCTTTCAATCCGTCTTGAACTAAAAATTTGAGCAGAGCAGGCTGGGTATATATATATGTGTGTGCGCGCGCGCGCGAGTGCTAGCGTGTTACATACATACATAAATATACATATATGCATTAGATTTGGGAGGTAATCTCATTAACTCTGTTAGAGACCAACTGGGCCCGTAATTGGATTGGTTTAGGCCAAGGCTCAACCAAGTTGCTGGACCCTATCTGACAATGAAATCGCCTAGGGAGCAGTCTCCCATGTGGTCTGGGCGATGGTATCGTCGGTAATTATTACCTGTCAGGTGGTGGTACCGCCTATCAAGCGATGGTACTACCAAAGCTCAGTATCCAAGATTCTGTCAAATGGTGGTACTACCCAGTACTAGCGATGGTACCGCTAGTACCCCGAAAATCCAGGATGAGACACTTTTTAACTCCAATTTTAAAGTCACTATGGCCTATAAATACCCCCATCATTTTCTATATGAAAGGGTAGCAAAGTGCAATTAAAGTGTGAAAAAACTTGAAGTGTTGGGGTGTTAAAATTATTGTAAAAGTGAGAAGAGTCCTCCTCTTCCCTCTCTTTAGCTTTGTAATCATCCAAGACGAGGTGTGAGGCTGGTAAGGATTATCTCCAAAACCCGTGAAGAGGAGAAAGCGCTGTAAAGAGGTGGTTGGTCTTCGCCTATTGAAGGAAGACTATTAGTGGACGTCGGTGACCTCGACGGAGAAGGAATTGGAAGTAGATATATGTCACAACGACCGAACCACTATATATTTCGGTGTGCTCATTTCTATTATGCTTTTCATTACTGTCATTATTTTCTAAGTTAATTACTAGTTCATTTACTTTAAAGTCAAGCACTTTTAATAAAGTCAAGCACTTTCCGAAATCAATTTTAATAAAAAAATTTAAAATAATATATTTTTATCCATCGTACTAATTCACCCGCGTCGATCCTAATAATTTTGACCTATTGAGACATAATAAATAAAGTTTAATCGATGCCTAATAAATATGTGATGATTACATATCACCTAAAAAACTATTCTCATATTAGACCGATGGTTACAAGACCAACATATATAAAGTTCTCTCTCTAACTTGAATTCACTAAATTGAACTTATATTGCTAGAATGCTTATGTATCTTTCGTCCATAATAAAAAAAAATAAAATTAATTTAACTATCAAAATAGTCTTGAGAAATAATGAGATATAAATATTCTGAACCGAGATACAAGATATAAAGTATAAGTATTTTATACTCTCAAGTAATATTTTTCTTTATTCAGTCAAGCTTCTCTCCTTTTTTCCAAAGATGAGGAATACTCGAAAAGCAAAATAGGTTATATCGATTTTGTCGTGTAGACTTGATGACCAAAATTAACTATATTGCATATAGACAAAAATTAATTTATACAATCCTCTTCTTAATATTATATTATAGACAAAGAAGGTGAATTAACTAATACTAATGAATCACTAGTTTTAGTTCAAAATAAATTATTACAATAATAATTTTGGATTAGTATTGATAGTAGTTAAATACATAATGTCTCCTTACTTTACTAATGTCTCTACTTTGTTTCACAGATATATATATATATATATATATATATATATATATATATATATATATATGTAAGTTTGCTTGTAAAATGGAAACATTAAAAGAGCTATTGGTAAAAAAAAGAAAAAAAAAAGAAAAAAGAAAGAAAGAGCTATAGGTACACCAAAATTTGGGGACGTCCATATTCTACCTTACCACCACGTCAGCCAGAGACACTTGATGACGTTGTCTAGGTGGCTCCATCTCTGCACCAATAAAAATTTAGGGTGCTCTTTAGGGTAGACAACGTGGCGTAAACAAAAGATTTTGTCATTAAATCGACACACCATCAAGAAAACTAGTGAAGAATCCAACGGACCAGATTAAACGATGGAGGAGCGGTACCAGAAACATTTATTTGTGCCGCAGGACTACTAGAACCCAACCTTACCGTATATATAGATGTCTCCACAACCACCAGCGTTTACGACTCCGCGATCGGCGCACCACAGAGGAAGAAGAAACGAATTCTTGCGGCGATACTTCTCCTGCTTCGAATCTTGAGAACGATGGCAACTACTGGACCCGGACAGATCAAGAAAGCGAAATTGGTAATATGTTTTGCAGATACGCATCATTTACTATTGACGCGTTATTCAATTTGGTGTTATTCAAAATGCTTTCTTTTGGGTTACTATTGTTTTGATCGCTTTTATCCCTTCAATCTTCGAAACTAATCCTTTTATTCGCAGCTTACTGAGTCCAACTGAGTTTTCTTTTCAGGCATTTTAACTTAATCATTCGATGCGAGTAATAAAATTGGGATTTTGTCCAGTAGTTAAATCGGATTGCTTAGTTTTTGTTGGATATTGTAACGTACTGTTGATGTTAATGGCTCTGTAATTTTGGATAGCATTGATACAATGGCATTATATCTGTCCTCATGATCATGATTGTTTTGGCTGTCGTAGGTAGCGGTTTATGTGCGTCCCGCATGTCCTTTGATTTTATAGATTAACCCTTCAACCCTATGAAGTACAATCAGAGTAAGTTTTGTTTTATTGGTTCGTTTATCAGGTTCTTCTTGGAGATGTGGGGACGGGAAAATCTAGCTTGGTACTGCGCTACTTGAAAGGCGAGTTTGTTGAATTCCAGGTTTGTGTTGTGTTTCCATGTGAGTCATATCGAGGAATTCAGGGTTTAAAGAAGAATTATGTAGTCTTGCCTTGTCACGTATGTGTCTATATTCTGCAGGAATCAACAATAGGCGCTGCATTCTTCACGCAGACAGTTGTAATCAATGATGAGACAGTGAGGTTTGAGATTTGGGATACAGCTGGGCAAGAGCGGTATCATTGCTTGGCTCCTATGTATTACAGAGGATCTGCAGCTGCCGTGGTTGTCTATGACATAACGAATCCGGTTAGTGAAATAGGATTATACTCTAAAAGTACTTGGCTTATTATGGTGCCGTTGCTCATGCATATATGAATATCGGCATCCAATGTTCTATACCTGAACTTGTGTAGGTGGCTATTGTTAACTGATGCAAGTTTCCTGATATTATTATCAACCCTGAGTGTAAAATGGAATGAAGCATACATGAGGGTGTATAAGATTCATAAGAGGAGAAAATTATGAGTTTGAGAAGGAAGAAAAAGGGGGGAAGTTATATCATTTCATTTGATTTTCTTAGATGAAAGATCAATAAATTTTCTGTAATAGGACAAGAATCTTTATTGGTGAATATGGTAATCTGGAATTATGTAATCGCAACTTCCTTTATGACACGATTTCCCTAGTTTGTATATCACAATTCTGACTTGAAAAATCTTTTGGATGATAATCTGCACAATTTTATTTCTGATCAGGCCTTTAATTTTGTGAATAATATTGGTATAGTGGGCATAGTCTGAAGGAAGGAGGTCATCCTTATTCATGAGGATAATATTTTCCTTGCATATTTTGTTATGTTCTATTTTGTTGAGTGACAGCTTTAGTTAATTGATTTTTTCGTCATTATGTAAAAGTAGTTTCTTGTCTCCTAACTATGTAATTCATGATAATTCATGATCATCATGAATTAGAGAAAATGGGAATGAGAACTTAACCTCTTTTTTTTGGAATGTGAACTTAAATTGAAAAGCTTGTTTGGTTATGCCTTAATCTCTATAAATTTTGGAAGAATTTAGTGGTAGCGATTACAAAATACTAGTTTAAATACTGTTGATATAGAAGTGAACTAAAATGAGTATAATGTGGTACCATTGCATCATTTTTTGGGTTACATAAAAATTAAAGTACATCTGTTTTTCTGTAGTTGAAGGCCGATGAAAATGTGTGCTTTATGTATTCACTAAAGGTCCTTGAATTCTCTGTTAAAGATTCTGTTACTATTTTTACAGGCCACATTCTCTCGAGCAAAGAAGTGGGTTCAAGAACTTGAAATTCAAGGTAGCAACTTACATTTTTATTTGGATAGTTAATACATTTGGATTTCTGATTCGTCAGGTTTGGATAGTTAACACAACTAGTTTTCCAATTTATCATTTGGTGAAATGTTGCCTTAATAGCTTTAATCATTTTCTTAATATATTCAGTTGGTCTTTTTGAAGGACCTTAAGTGCTTCTAATTGTTTTTGATTGACTGATCATAATTTACTTGCACAGGTGCACTTTGTTTCTGCTAGAAACAAAATTTTGTTTCGCCAGTATTAATAAGGGTCAGCAAGAACTTATGTACATGCTTATATTGTGCTTGGGCACCTCAGTAGTTGGTCTGCTGGGTCTTTGATACTTTTGTTACATTATCCAAATGATTCTTTAAACTAATATCTTCCATCTATCCTATGTGAGAGATCAGATTCTGGATCTTTTGGCTTGATAATAATAATCTTCTATCTTCCTGATCAAGATAACTAAGCTTACATACGAAAGCAGAGCCTTTGATGAACCACAAGCACTGGATTTGTAGTGTTATTGTCGCAGTGCCTATAAAGTTGTAGCAATTTCCACTTTGTTAAATTGATTTGAATGCTTTGTAATGTTTCAGGTAGCCAAAACACTATAATAGCTCTTGCTGGTAACAAAGCTGATTTGTTAGAGGCTAGACAGGTTTCTGCTGAGGTGAGTACTCTTGGTGGTTGCCTTCTGATTCTTAGAAATATGAATTTAGAATATTCATCACCGCTTCTCTTTTAATAGATCCAACCATTGATATGCTTTCAGTTTCAACTTTAAAGTTCATTTTATCTCAGAATTCATTGAGCCTCACCTGCCTGCATAGGCTCAGTTCATTGGCCTTCTTTTTCTTTCTTGGATGGAAATGGACCAAGCATTTCTTTCATGTGTCTCTGCTGTCTTACATTGTCTTAGATCTGTTAGGCCTATTACTTGAAAGGAAACATGCAAAAGCAGAGCTTTGCAACTTTAAATGTATCTAAAAACTATATTTGCAGAAAGTGAAATTTAAAAAAGAGAAGTAACAAAAAGTTGCATTAATAGCTTGAGGCTTCTCAGTGCATTGCAGATGTTAGTTAACAGTCAAGAATACCAAACTTTACCATTTCTTAATTTGTACGATCATACCAACACTAATGCACCAAATCTCATCAGAAATCCAAAGTTAAACATGCTTTGTGAGAGCAGTACTAGGATAGGTGACACCTTGGGTGCTGGCTAACTTAGTGTTTTTATTTGAACTTGTACCTTGAACACTTGCCTTTAGCGTATATTACTAACAACACAATATACTTGATTGCAGGAAGCCCAAACCTATGCTGAGGATAATGGTCTTTTGTTCATGGAAACTTCTGCTAAAACGGCAATTAATGTTAATGACATATTCTATGAAATTGGTAAGTTCCTTTCTGAATGATCTAAAGGAAGAATAGAGATTCTACAGAATTGGAGCTTTTGCGTACTGTGGTCATCTGAGCATGTTCACAAACTACACATTTCATGCACACAAACTTATCCAATTTACAAAGTAGCTCCCTCTTGACTCTTGATCAAGAGTGCTGATACTCTTTGCTGCTTCTGCACACCATCATCGACTATATGTTGGGAGTTGCTGATTTTATTATATACTAAACTACTACTATTTTTTTTTTCAAATTGTGATTCATTTTAAATATATAAGATTTTATATTCGAGAAACGGGCTGAAGTTTGCACTTTGGTCTCGTGGTAACGGTGGTTTGACATTTTTTGGGGCCTTGTAATTTCTCATGCTATTTTCTGTGGTTTTTGTTTCAGCAAAAAGAATAATCTACGGACAGCCGGTACAGAACCCTCAAGGAATTCTTCTAGCTGATATATCAACTGAGAGACCGTCTACGGCGTCTTCCTACTGCTGCTCACAGTAAATACCACTGGTTTTATCAGATTTTAACCAAAGAAATCACTTTTGGGGGTAGATAGTTGAATTATGTTTCGAGATAGAGTGTGGTAGAGGTTCCAGTGACCCATTATTTATTGTAAGATGTAAATATACAGCTTTGTTTGCTAGATAACAGATCAATCTTTCTTCTTCCTGTGTTCTAGAATTGTATCATCTGGTTCAAGTTTCAGCCCTCGCTGCCTCTTTGAACTCTTCCTGAGTCACTCACTATCTGAATGTTCTCATAAACTGTTACTTCTTAAGATACCTATATCTATCCTACTCATAAAAGCGTTAAACATTCTATCGTGATTATTACCGAGATAAAATTGGATCAGTGCATTCAAAGTTACATGCACAGTCAAGAATCCATCTCCCATCGTGCAGCTTCCAATCTACTACTTGCACTCGAGGCATCATCCACTTCGTCATCGACCTGCGGAAACAACAGAGGCAGTGGCCACCGAGGACGGATTCGACATGAAGTAATCATCGAACCCTTTGTTGCGAAGCATCCCAACGTTTCCAGAAGCGGCGCAGTGCCCTCCAGAGTACTGCATGACTCGGCGCATGCTTGGCCTGGCTGTGGGCAGCGGGTGCGAGCACAGCAACCCAAGCTTCAAGACCAGCTCCACCTCCTCCGCCGCACACTCCTCCCCCGGCCTTGGATCCCTCATCTCCGGTATCGATCCCTTCCGCCAACTCCCAGTTCAGCAAAATGAGATGCTCCCTCGCCACTTCCGGAGCTGTCGCCGACGTACCTCAGCTTCAGCGTTCTTGCCGTGCTTCACCACGAAGGCTTCGATGAGTATGCCATGTCGTATCCGTCGTCGGTGGCGACGGCTTCTGCTCTTTCTGGCGCTCGACGACGAGCCTTTCCCTGTTTTGTGCCTTTCATTATTCAGTGGAATCGATGAGTGGAAATGAATGCATGATACCGATGACCGTAATAGGAGGAGATTACAGTCTCTGCTCTTTCTCCGTGAGATGTCGGGCCTCATTTCTTGGACGATACAAAGCTTAGGATATACGTCGAGCAAGAAGCCGCAGCATCATAAGTAAGATATATGAGAATATTACAATTAAGAATAAGATATAAAGAATCAATAATTAATTCGTACAAGATAATTAATTCCATTTCCAAATAAAAAAAATGGTTTGAGACTGGAAAGAAATCCTGAAAATGAATATATTTAACAACAGATTATTATTTTTATTATCAGATATAGTGATTGTGAATAAAGTAACTCAACTACTAAGATGTCTTCTCATGAACTCAAGCCTTTTTCATTTTTAATATTGTAGCATGTATCGAATGACCAATTGTTTTTTGATACAGTACAAGTTGTAGTTGTTCATAAGGCACCAATTGCTAAGAGGAGAGATTATTTGTAGTTTGGTGGTGGCAGCAAAAGAAGAGAAATATTTTATGTATCTCCTTGGTCAAACACTACCCTTCTTATTTAGTCAAATGTCCTTTCTATCTATCATCAGCAATCCCTTTTAACATGGACAAAGTAATTTTTAGATATTCTCTCATCCATTACCTAATTCTTATAATATTATATGTTTGATTGAGTGTTTGATAAAGTGAGATGTGGAAGCATTACTCACCAAATATTGGGTTTCAGATTAATTTCAGAATGGAGACATGATGATGCTTTTATGTATGTGTATGTCTTTGTAGAAAAGAAAGATACATTCTGTATACCATGAAACCTGTTTCTGATATTTGGGAACAAAAAATAGCTGTTTTTTGGTAACAAAAATAAATAAATTACTAACTTAATCCAACACAGATTGTAATTTAAGAAGATTTGTCATTTAAGCTTTTTTTTTTTTGTTTACTGACAAAACCTGAAAAAGTCATGCTAATATTTGTGATATGCTACACTGTATTAATTGCTTTGATGAGAATAACTCTTAAAGAGGCCTAAGTTAGCATGCAGCTCCTATATTTTTTTTCCCCAAATCTCTCTCTCTCTCTCTCTCTCTCTCTCTCTCTGCAATGTTGCAGAACTTGCCAATCATCAATTGCTGCTGCTTCTCTTCAAATCCTAAAGCATCTAATGACCTTTATTAGCAGTATGTCCAACATGTTGAGCCAGCAATTTATTTGGCTACTCTATTCCCTTGTAGAATTAGGAGGAGGGGCATCAACTAGTTCATCCCCTCTCTCTCTCTCTCTCTCTCTCTCTCTCTCAAGCATCACCCTGTGCAATGAGAATCTCACCATTGTTGAATGATTGATCAGGACACCCTTCAATCATCATAAAGCTCCACCCACTCATGAGTGGACTCTGTGGCACTACCAATGGTTGATGCAGCCTGCACACCAGAGCAGCAAAGTCTCACCATTGCTCCTCTCACCCCCACCCCCTCAGCAGTAGAATCTGACCCCAGTAAAGCTGAAAAGAAGCCTCTACTTTCTACTCTCCATAAACCTTCCATTGAGGCCTCTTCAATGGATGATGATACCTCATGCAAACACCTTTGAGGTCAGAATGATGAGAAGAATTCACTTTGGTGAGATGGAACCTCAGAGCAAATCACCACCCTACAGCCCACTCTCCTCCTTTTTGGCATATTCTTTTAGATCACTCTCATCAAAGTGAAACAAGAACTACACAGAAAAAAAAGGAGAAGAGAATACTCTTAAAGAAGAAGAATACTGATATGTACATGTAGGTCCACAGGCACCGGATGCTGCGTAAGTACAAAGCAGAGTGATGCAGATTCAGCAAAATCCTTCTTCAGATCAAACGAAGACGAACAGGAAAAAGAGATCATATGATCGAGAAGCAGAACCTCGCAAGCCTCTTCTTTGAACAAGTATGAGTGGTATAACTAAGATATTAAGTGGAATCTAAGCGTAGGTGATAGATAGCAAGCAAAGACAAGGCTGTGGCTTAGTGTGCTTGCTATGCCCTTAAACCCCTACCAAACCCCTTCCACCGATCACGATCGAGCTGTGTCCTCAGTCTTTGAGCTTGAAGGATGATCCGGTGGCGTCAGGCTTGCATGGCTGAGCCTCGATCAGGAGCTGGACCACCTCGTTCATGGTTGGACGCAGAGTTGGGTTGCTGCAGGTGCAGCGAATGGCGATCCTGAGTACCTGCACCATCTCCTCTTTCATTGGGTTCCATGAGACCTGCTTGTCCAGTACCTCCATTGCACCTTCCTTGGTGCACATCTTGCTCGATACCCAGTGGATGATGTCTCTGCTCTCCCCGAACTCCGGCTCGATCGGCTTCTTTCCTGTGACCAGCTCCATCAGCACCACACCGAAGCTGTACACATCGCACTTGGTAGTGGCTTTCGACGAATAAGCATACTCTGCAGTAGCAATCGTATCATCCCAGATCTAATTCAGGTTCACCATAATGATCCAGCAAGATTAGCACGTAAGATGGTGAAAAGCTTTGGATTTACGAACAATTACCAGGAGCTAGATAGCCATATGTGCCAGCGATCACTGTGGTGGAAGTGTCGCGGTCTCCTCTTGCTTGCAAGACCTTTGCGATGCCGAAATCGGCAACCTTGGGTTCGAAATCTGCATCAAGAAGAATGTTAGATGTCTTGATGTCTCGGTGAACGATCGGAAACAGCAGGTCATGATGCAGATAGGCCAATCCTTGCGCTACGCCAACCGCGATCTTGTGCCTGGTTGGCCAATTCAGGAAGCTCTTCCCCTGGTGAAGAGCGTCCCATAGGTTTCCATTGGGCATGTACTCGTAGACCAGGAGCTTGCTGTCGATGCCCGAGAAGCAGCAGTACAGCTTCACGATGTTCTTGTGCCTGATGCTCCCTAGTGTCTCCACCTCTGTTCTCAGCTCCCTGTCGAGGTAGAGTTGATCCGGCGATCGATCCTTGGTCTTCCTGCTCCACAGCTTTTTGACAGCGACCAACTCACCATTGCTCAACTCGATCTTGTACACGGTGCCGGAGCCGCCATGGCCGATGATGTTCTTGTCTATCAACGCCTCCACGATCTCGTGCTGCTCGAAGCTGAGCTTGTGGAAGCTCGTGACGTCGTAGGAGGAGGAGGAGGAGGAAGAGAAGCCGTCCTGTTCGATCGGTATGTTCTTCCTGCCGAACCAGCGCTTCACGAGCAGGAGAACACCGGCGATGGAGAGCATTGCGGAGACTCCAATGATCCACATGTTGTTGAGCCTACGACGAAGGTTAGGCTTTGGACAGAGAGCAAAGATGGGGTTGCTCAGGTTCACATGGAATGGAACGCAGAGATGTGGGTTTCCCGAGACGCTGTCGATGAGGCCTTCTTTGATCAGAGGGAGCGGGATTGGCCCCCAAAGCCGGTTGTTCGAGAAATCTAGTGAATTGGGAAGCAAATCGCAGAGACTGTCGGGGATTTCTCCTGTCAGAAGATTGTTGGAGAGGTTGAGGACATTGAGAGACCTCAACGAGGATAGAGATTCTGGGATGGACGAGTCCAGTCTGTTCCCCTGCAGCGATAGCTGGTTGAGGCCGATTAAATTGCCCATCTCAGCAGGGATTGGCCCCGACAAGAGGTTGTTGCTAAGATCAATCTTCACCAGACTAGTCGCCGACGCGATTTCCGGCGGCAGAGCGCCGGAGATACGGTTGTTCGGCAAGAACAGCGCGGTCAAGTTCTTGGCGTTGCCGATGGACTTGGAGATGACGCCTTCGAAACGGTTGAAACCGAGGTCGATGATGGATGCGTGAGGAAGCCCGAAGAGGCCATCGGGCACCCAACCGCCGAGCTGGTTGTCGTTGACTCGGAACCGGAGCAGAGACTTGCATTCCGCGTAGGTCTCCGGCAGTCCGCCGGAGAAGTTGTTCCTCAGCACCAGAAAGTAGAGCAGCTGGCCGCCGGCACAGACATGCCTCGGAAGCTCGCCGGACAACCGGTTCTCTGAAACCTCCAACACGATCAGGTTCGAGAACTGGCCGAGGTTGGGCGGGAGTTCTCCGGTCAGCGAATTCCCGTAGATGGACAGGATCGTCAGCGCCGTCGAATTCCCGAGCACTCGGGGGATCTTTCCGGTGAGGTTATTGGTGTAGACTTGCAGAACTTGGAGGCCAGGGAGGCTGCTGATGCTGTCCGGTATGCTGCCGACCAAGTGGTTATCCGACACGTCTATGTCGATCAACCTCGTCAGGTTCCCCAGCTCGTTGGGTATCTCTCCGGTGAGCTTGTTGTAGTAAAGCTCCAACAGCTGCAGATTCGCCAGCTTGCCGATCGTCGGCGGAATCCGGCCCACGAGGAAATTGCCGCTGAGTTCGAGGTCCGTGAGCGACGTCATGTTGCCGATCCACGGCGGGATGTCGCCTCGCATGGACGTGGTGGAAAGGATCAGGACTCTGAGCCTGGTTAGCGCAGTAATGTTCTCCGGCAGCCTCCACACGTCGAAGCCCGGGTTCTCGTTGATGTTGATGACCTCGAGTCCGGTGATGTTGGTGACGGATATCGGGAATTCGCCGGTAAATTTGTTGTTGGATAGATCGATGGAGCGCAGAGACTGGAGCGGCGAGAGATCAGGGACGGCACCGGCGATCTTGGCGTGGCTGCAGTTGAGCTCTTCCAAGAAGGAACAGCCGAGGAGGTCTACCGGGAAGCCATTACGGATCTCATTGAAGCCCAGACGGAGGACACGGAGCCCTGGAAGAGACTCGCAGACGGCGGGCGGGAAGCCGCCCGTCAGAAGCCACGACGACAGGTCGATCTCCACCACGTACTCGTTGTCGTCACAAGCGATTCCGGGGAAGTTGCATGGGGAGCTGCCGTTGAAGTCCCAGCGCGCCATGGATGGACCTTGAAGGGACTGTTTCAGAAGGGAGAGGAAGCTGAATTGGGACTCTTGGACGGAGGCACCGAGGGAGACTGCGAGGAGGACAAGGAGGAAGGAGACCGCGAGGGCTGTAGCGGCCACGATGGCCATGGTGATGGTGAAGGTAGAGAGGATAGGGGAGACTGTTGCTCGAGGTTGGTGGTCTCAGGGGAGGTGGGGGATGGGGGGGTGAGGCATATAAACGGGGGGAGGGTGGAGAATCATGGCCTGAGCACAGAATGATATAAAGAGAGCTGCATGAGGAGAAGATATGCATGCCTTTAACAAAAAGAAGCTTTTGGTTTTATGCTCTCTGATTGTTACTGCCCCCCTCAAATGTATGTGTCACATTCTTGTCAGTGAGGTTGCATGAGCTCTAATGGAGTTGGGTTTCGGGAATGTTAGGTTTTAGTGGGAGTTTACTGCTAACTCTTTCCATACATACTGTGTTCAGAAGAACATAAGAAGAGATATAATTCTGATTTTTCCATCTACAATTGGCTGTCAATTTATGTGTGTCTTTTGTCTGAACTTTTTCTTTTCGCTTTGGGTAGTCTGATACTGATTCAGACCAAACTGATAAGCACGACAAAGCAAGAAAAGAAAACATTGACCGAGGAAGAAAGAGATATCAGTAACTCATCCGAACATACTCCAAAGCCTCGGTCTGAAGATGAAACAGAGACACAGACCAATCTGGTGACCGCAACCACAACCAAGCATGAAAAGAATGATTCCATTGAGATAAAGATACTTTGCTGCTTTGTGATTTCGCATCTGTAATTGGCCGTCAAATTGTACATAACCTTTTGACTTTTTTCGTCAACATACTTTACTCCGGCTATTATACTGCACCAAACATATGTCTGCTGCTAATCAACATCAGTAGTAACAAAAAGCCTGTTTTGGCAGTCTGATACGCGCCTCTTTCTATGTTAAAATAGCAAATTCTTGGGGGAAAAAAATTAGTTTTTTTTATATTTTCGTAGAGCATTTTAATTTAAAATTTTTTATAAAGAGGTTATTTTTATTAATGATTTTACCTTCGTTCGTCGGTCACGGTTTCGCCTCTAGTATTAGCCATGCGAACTCTAGTCGATAGTAGACGAGGAAGGAGGTCATATGACTTGTGTGCCCTTGCCATTGGCTGCAAGCAAAGAAGGAAGGTGGGCGAGCTCAAGTGCGGAGGTGGCTAGGGGCACTATGGGCAACGAGCGATTGTTCGAAGCCAAGGGAGCCAACTAGAGGTTTCGTTTGCTTGTCTTTGGTAGAGGAGAGGGGGGTAGGATGACGATACGAATCGAAGGCAACAATGGATTGCAACGATAAGTCCAATGAAAGTAAAAGTAAAATAATCTTTAAAAAATTTTAAAGTTGTGATGCTCCGTGAGAATTTTTCAAAATTTTTTTTTTAATTCAACCAAAAGAAAGGATGCTTCCGAAAGAAAGATAAAAAGAAGATTATTTTACACACGAGTTTCATGTTAAATATACTTTTACCATTCTTCTGAGATGAAGCTGATCAACAAGCATGATCTCCTTCTGTAAAGTTCAGACTGTGTCATACTCCGTAATGATCTAATTGAACAGATTTGGGTAATATAAAAACAACAGTGAACATTCCATATGCTGCTACAAAAAAAAAAAAAAAAAGACCAATAGAGGGAGATACCAAATTATAAGAAATACTACGTTAGGCCTCTTGTCACTTCCAAAGAGATTCTCTGTTCCAAGGACTCTGATTCATAATTTACTTGCTCACTGTGTTCATAATCCCTGCTAAAAGAATATGATCATGAATGTGAGAATTAGAAGCTTATGCTTAAATCTTCCCCAAAGAATGCCTTTAAATCACAGGGACATGTTCTTACAGGCAGTGGTGCTTTCCAATTGGTGAGCAGGTTGTATAATGGGGTCATGTCTCTGTCCTCATAATGGTCAGTACTCACGAGTACTCATCACACTTCCAGCACTTGCTTGCATGAAGGAAACAATGGGTTGAATCTTAGGAGACACGATGCAAAACAAATGAGGTAGTGAAGAAATGGAGGCATGGCCTCCGCAGACTTCTCAACCATCTTCTCCAAGTGCTTTCACCAGCCATGGCCAGAGAAGCCACTCACCGCACTGCACAGGAACTCCAATCGCCACTCACTACCTGGTGGGACGCTCCGCCACGAGGAAGAACTTGGTGGTGCAGCGTAATGATGGCCAGAGTTGAAGGAAGAATGCTTGCCACATACGGATGAAGTGCCCTTTCGAGAACGCAGAGCCAGTCGACTGGATCGGGCCATGGGGAAGCCCGTTCGTGCAATCCGGAGGCAGGATAAGGACGAGGAAGAGGAATGGCAAAGCGAGATGCCCACACCGGTGCGCGAAAGCGATCGATGTGTAATGTTTTGGCTTGGGTGGGGAGGTGGATAAAGAGGACGGCGACGGGGCCGCAATGATTCCGATGCCTTCTTGTGTTGTGTTACGCTTACCAAAGCCGGTTATTCTTTAGTCGCTTCGACATGGGATTGGATGGTCGTGCGCGATTCGCCACAAATGAACGCACTCGACCCATTAATTTAACCGGTTCGGTTCGATGTCACCTTCTGACCCACTAACCCATTAGTTTGACTCCCATACCTGCGCTGACATTGGTCAACGGATCTTTACCCAATGAGACATGTACTGGACCGATACAGTTTCTTATTACTGGGCTTTCATGCCCATCGACACAGATTCAAATCCTATGCATTTGATACAGCCCGCAACGAGAAGCTCCTCCTCGATTGCTGGATCCTGTACAACATCGACCGCACATCTAACATAGAACCTCGTTGCAGAAATCCGACACCTCGCCTTCCCGTCTGAGAGATCTACCGTGTCCTGCAACGTATGCGCCAAAACTTGGCTTTCTGAGATTGATGATCACTTGCAACGGATCCCTCACATCACGGGCTTCTCATTCACGCGTTTCCCTTCGGCCATATACACGCCGTGCTCCGCCTTGTCGCCCTTGCTGATGATTGCAGCGAGGGCTCGGCCGCTCGTGGCCTCCTCCAGCATCTGGACCACTGTCCGCATCGACGGCCGCATGGCCGGCAGTCTGGCCGTGCACAGCGCCGCGACACGTAGAACCTTCACGGCTTCCTCTCTCGCCGGCTCCTGGATCCTCCCGTCCACCACGGCCGCCACGCTCTCCCGGCTGCTCATCCTCCTCGTCGCCCAGTAGACGATGTCCTTGTCCTCGCCGTATTCCGCCTCTATCGGCTGCCGTCCGGTCACCAGCTCCATCAGCACCACCCCGAAGCTGTACACGTCGCTCTTCTCGTTCACCTTCCATGTGTACGCGTACTCTGCACGTCCATGGATCGAGAAATCAGGAAACAGAGTTTGGGTTATGCTCGGAGGACTTGGGGAAGAACCAGACGTGAAAGCCAATCAAACAGAGTTTGGAATAAAGGTACATCAACGGTGGATAAAAGAAAGCACGAGGGCAGTGGGTGATCGATCACCTGGGGCGATGTAGCCGTGGGTGCCGGCGATGACATGAGCGGAGGATGCCTCCTCTGCTCCTCCGGCGGCAGCGGAGTGCAGTACCTTGGCGAGGCCGAAGTCGGCGATGCGGGGCTTGAGACAGTCGTCGAGGAGGATGTTGCTAGACTTGACGTCCCGGTGGAGGATGGGGCGGTCCCAGCCGTGGTGCAGGTATTCCAGCCCCCGCGCCGCCCCCACTGCGATCTCGTACCTCTCCTCCCACCCCAATTCCATCTTCCCCGCCTCCGTGGATCCGTGAAGCCGGTCCCAGAGGCTCCCTTTGGGAAGGTGCTCGTACACCAGCAGGTGGCATTCCTCGCTCGTGATGCTGCAGTACAGCTTCACCACGTTGACGTGCCGCACCGCGCTCAGGGTCCCCACCTCTGCCTCGAACTCCCTCGCCGCCGGCCTCCTCCGCCCCCGCGCTACCAGCATCGCTGCCGTGCTCCGCTCCTTCGCTCCCCCCACCGGGTCGCACCATATCTGCTTCACCGCCACCACCTCCCCGCTCGCCAGCTCCACCCTGTACACCTCCCCCGACCCGCCCTTCCCGATGAGGTTGTCCGGCTTGATCGCGTCGACGATATCCTGCTCGTCGAAGGTCAGGATCCGGAACGACTTCATGTCCCACGACAGGTCCTTCACGACGGCGCGGTCGCCGCCGCCTCCACCGCATGCGTCAGCTCGGCGCTTCTTTAGGACGATGTAGAGGCCGAGGAAGGCGAGGAAGACGGCGGCGATCGAGAAAATGCAGGTGAGGATGGTGCGGAGCCCGTCCGAGGAGCCGCTCTGGGCGGTAGAGCAGCGCCTGAGCGAGCTGAGGTTGTTGGCGCCGACACCATCGATGCAGAGTCCGGGGTTCCCGGCGAGGCTCCTGCTGTATGCGGCGATGTCGAGACCCGCGGGGACGGCGCCGGTGAGGCGGTTATTGGAGAGGTCAAGGGAGGAGAGCTTCAGCGTGCTGAGGCTCGCCGGGATCTTGCCGGAGAGCTGGTTGTCGGAGAGATTCAGCGAGTTGAGCCGCGTCAGTTCGCCGAGGCTCGTCGGGATCGGCCCGGACAGGTTGTTCTTGGCGAGGTTGACAGAGCTCAACGAGAGGCACGAACCGATCGCATCCGGGATCGCGCCGGAGAAGGTGTTGCTCTCGAAATCAAGACTGACAAGGTTCCTTAGCCCCCCAATGCTCGCTGGGATCTCGCCGGAGAACTCGTTATGCGACAAGTCTATGCTGACTATGGACTCCGCTTCTCCGAGCTCCAGCGGAAGCTGGCCGGAGAACTGGTTGTCATCGAGATACAGCTGGTACAGAGACTTGGCGTTGCCGATCCCGACGCCAATTGGGCCTTCGAACTGGTTGATGGCGAGGTCGAGTATGTTCAAATTGGGCAGGCTCCAGAGCCCGGCGGGAACCTCCCCGGAGAGCGAATTTTTGTTCACCCTGAACCGAACCAGAGACGAGCAGTTGGCGTAGCTGGCCGGAATCTCCCCGGTGAATCTGTTCTCCAGCATCAGAAGCTTTATCATCGTGCCCTTCTTGCACATGTCCGGTGGGATCCCACCGGTGAAGAAGTTGGTCGACACGTCGATATAGTTGAACTCCGTCCAGCTGCCGAGCTTCGCCGGTAGCGTCCCGTTGAACCGGTTCGTGTACAGCGAGAGGTTGGTGAGGTACCGGAAGTCCCCGAACTCCGGCGGCACCTCACCGGAGAGGTCGTTTTGAAACAGCTGTAGCGAGATGAGGTTCGTCAAGTGCCGGAGCTCCGAGAGGTCGCCTTCCAATTGATTCTCCGACGCGTCGAAGTAGGCCAGTCGGGAGAGGTTGCCGAACCCAGCTGGAATGGTCCCGGTGATCGAGTTGTTATACATCTCCAGTAGCCAGAGTCCAGAGAGCTTCGCGATCTCCGGCGGGATCCCGCCGGTGAGAAAATTGTCGGCGATCTCCACGTCGATGAGCTCGGTCAAGTTCCCGATCGACGGCGGGATTTCGCCGTGGATGTTGCTGTCAGAGAGGAAGAGCCGGTTGAGCTTGGTCAAGTTCAGAACCACCTTCGGGAAAGGACTGGGATCGAAGGGGTTATCCCCGACGCTGAGCACTTCCAGATCGGTGAGGCCGGCGAGCGAACTCCACGGGAAAGCACCGGTGATGGCGTTATCAGAGAGGTTCAACACTTGGAGCTTGTCGAGCGGCGCCAGGTCGGGGACGGCGCCGGCGAGGTGGTTGAAGGCGAGATCAAGGCGGCGGAGGCCGGTGCAGTTCCGGAGGTCATCGGAGATGGCGCCGTGGAGGCCATTATAGCCGAGGGAGAGCGCGGAGAGCGAGGGGAGGCGGCAGAGGGAATCGAAGGGTATCTCGCCCGAAATGCCAGCGCTCGTGAGGTCGATCTCGGATACGGATCCATTGGAATCGCACCTGATTCCATCGAAGCTACAGGTGGGGTTACTCGCGTCCCAAGATCGGAACGCGGTGCTGTTGGCGGCGGTCTGGAGGGATGCTTTGAATTGCAACAGGATTCGGAGCTCCTCGGCCGTGGTTGGAGTGCCTCTGGGAGCGAGGCACAGGAAGAGAGGGAGGAGGAGGAGGAGGAGGAAGCGGTGGTGCATTTTCTGGGAGGAGACGCCCGCGGTGGCGTTCGGGTCAGCTACGCTGCGGTTAAATGATGCGGGGGACGCAGATGACTACGAGGAAGAAGAACGGAGGCTGCCGCGGCTTTTGTCATGGAGACGGAAGTGGAGAGCTGACGAGCGCACACGAGTGAGTCGATTAGGTTGGCATTTCTTTCCGGGGCTTTGTCGTCGGGCGACGTGCGCAGGTATGAACCTTCTTTGCCCGCCGTCTTTGACTAGCGAGGTTGTTTGTTGGAGTACGGACTCTTCTATTTGCACTGTGAGTACAGAAACAGAGACGGAAACGTTAACGCTTAAGATTTTATTTGATGATTAAACGATGGTAATTCTTCGCGCTATCAGTAACAAAACGTCCTTAATCTAAACATTAGATTGGGTTGGTGTGGGTGCTGCCCATTCTCCACCGACGGAAGCCGACAATGCTAAGTGGTACCGTCGACGCTACCGTGTCGGGCTTTTGTTCTATAAGAAAACTCACAAACGTATCAACCAGAGGGGCATCTTAAAGTAGCGAGAGTGCCTGCACGGATCTTGAAGTAAGTGAGCGAGGGGCTACGATCTCCTGCTCGCGTATCAAAACATAAGATGGGTCGATGATGAGTAGGCACGAATCTTAAAGCGCCACTGCCTAAAACCCTGGGAAGAGAGAGAAAAAAGATCGACCAAAATCAGAATCTGCCCAGCGTTCCTGCACGAATCTTAAAGTCGAATGAACTCCTCGGGCTTGTCCCCGCGCGAATCTTGAAGTCTAGAAAAAGGACCATATTCTATAGGAAAATGATCAACCAGGAGCACGAATCTTAAAAAGGTCTCCTGACGCACCAAAATGATAGACGGGTCGATCCTCCGAAGGAAAAACTCTCACGAAGATCAACCAAGTGTTCCTGCACGAATCTCAAAGTACTTGACAGAGCGCTCGCAAGAGAGAGAGAGAGAGACCACCGGCTCTCCTCGTCGGTGTACCGAAACGATCGATGGGTCCGCTACATTTATTCGGCACTCGGCTCCCGTTTCCATATACGTAAAGAGATGTCTCCCGTTCGCGAGTGTCCGTAGCATTTACGGCGGTGTTGGATGTCGCACAGATGTAATCCAATTATTGAGCATGTCATCGATCACATTTCTCCCTCGGTCAACGACTCTGCAGCAGCCATTTAACAGTACAATCTCCACCTCCACCGAGGAATGCCCACCAACTCGATCATAATTTACAGAATTCCAATTTATAGAAAAAGAGACATCTGTTTTTCTAAAGATAACCATACCTAAGACAAAATGGATTGAAGCTGGTGGTGTGGTAGATTGAGTCTACAAGTGCATGGTCAACGGAAGCACAAGTGTCTGTTCTTCCTGGTATTAAGCACATGTTTCCTTCTTAGATGTGTCCACCTCATGTAAAGACAAGCCAAGCTCTCGAGCTTTGTCAAACCATTTGTTTCAACGAGTACAATGACAGGCCCAACAAGTCATTCATGTTCTTTTCTTCTCTCGAGTGTTGTTATGTTGATTTCACACGATCTTCTAGAATTACTACAACCCTTTTGATCCCACCCCCACAGAACTCACTAGTTAGTGAGGGTTGGTGAGGACATATGGCTCTTGAATTTGATGCTGTGAGTGGATATCCATCAACATCTTCTCCCTTTTGATGGTAGTCACCATTGAATGGTCTTCTCCCTTGCCCGGGTAATACAGGTGAACGAGAAAGAAAAGGAAGCTGCTTTTATCATGATTGATATCGTTGTTGGCTTTGTTGTGATATTGATATCGTCAAAAACCATCATGGATCGATCAACGGAAGTTTCCTTTTTCCTTTATGGATTCAGTGTAGTAAAGTTACTCGATCCCTTGTAGTCCATGCACGAGTCCGATTGCATGCAGT
Source organism: Musa acuminata AAA Group (assembly GCF_036884655.1). Classification (NCBI taxonomy): domain Eukaryota; kingdom Viridiplantae; phylum Streptophyta; class Magnoliopsida; order Zingiberales; family Musaceae; genus Musa; species Musa acuminata. The sequence goes on from NC_088354.1 coordinate 38,190,652, forward strand.
GCTCCTTCCAGAAAGTCATACCCTACCGCTGTGTCGCTGCCAAAACTGGCCAATATTTCCTCTCACTTGCGTGCTCAAGTCCAAGCTGTCATGGCTGCTTGGTCTCAAAAGTCAAAAGAGTTCACTGGCCTTTTCTCCCGTAGTCTCCAATGTGTTCCTTCGTTCCCACTGCCGGTCTGCTGTCTTCCTGCATCTTCAACAATGGCTTCGGACAAAGGACTGGGAAGCAATGATTTCTGAAACAATGGAACTTCCTGTTCCTGTGCAGTGAAACTGGAGGAAGTAATCTTCAACAGTGGATCGAGGGAGAGCAGGAAACCGTATGATCTGTTCTGTCTGTCTTCGAATGAAGCATGTTGATTCCTGAAACAAAGGGATTTCCTGTTCTTGTGCAGTGAAACTGGACCAAGTAGTCTGGGAGTAGTGTATGATTTCTTGTCGATATGCGCAAACAATTGGGTCAGGAGTGAGGGGTTATCATCAACATGAATCAATAGGGACCGATTAGATGATAGATTTGAAGATATTGGCTTGTTTTTTTGCTCAAGAAAAGAGGGATCTTGTCTCTTTAGGCTTGTAGGAATTCATTGTTTGAAGGATCGATGTGGTGTTGTCTCGGTGCGTCTCTCACATGGATGAGTACAGCTATTTGACACTTGTTCATGGCATGCTACTGTTTCCCGTATTTATGACTCTCTCCCTAATATTTAATTTGTTTGGTACTTTTTTCAACAAAATCCCAAGTTTCTTTTTTTTTTTTTCTCTTATAGAACATTCCTTTTTTTAATTTTATTCCCTTGTAAAGCCTTTATTGTTTAATTATGATATTACTCTTGACTTTGTTATGGTCTCCATTGTTTTGCTGTAGTGTATACCGCCTCTTATGAGTGCCTCATCCATCATGTCCTCACGGAGATTGCTAAGGCTCTCGAGCACACCCTCACTTTTGTTCGTCGTAATATTACTTCATCAACATCGATCACATCCTGGCTAGTTAGAGTGTGGCTCCATCGAAAAGGATGCTATATATGCATAGATCTATATGAATTTATCCACGGAGACACTCTTATAGCCCAATGGTGATCACATTCGGGTAACACTTGAGCGTCAAGTGACAACATGCGGTCTTGATCTCTTAGTTGCTAACATGGAGAGAGACATTTAGATTATCATAAACGAAGGAGGAGGAAGGTGTAGGGAATACTGTATGCAAGCACTAGCAAAACATGATAGAAGTGATGTTGACGATTAAGGGAGCCTGCTTGTGAAGCAATAACAACGGAGAATAAAGATAAGAATATAATCAAGGGCCTTAGTAGCCTTAATAGAAGTGATAACCCTTCCTAGAAGGGCCTTAGTAGCCTTAATATAATCAAGGGCCTTAATAGAAAAGATAACCCTATAAGACAACGGGGTGGAAGTAGTGGAATAGAACTAAAATGATGGGACAAAACAAAAGTGATAAGCAACAGGGTGAAAGAAGACAATGCATATGGGCAAAGTTTAAGGGATAAAAACGATCAAGATGGGCAAGAATGAGCGTTTTGGAAGAATAAAGCAAAAAAAAATATTGTGTGAAAAATAATAGAAACTTAAGGTTTTTTAAAAGAAAATCACCTTTTCATTAACAATGTGTTTGCAACACATATTCAATTAATGAAAAAAAAGAAAAACTGTGGAGTTGCATATTTATACTCCTCAATATATATATATATATATATATATATATATATATATATATATATATATAATGAGAATGATAATTTGGGTTTAAAGAGATATATGCAAGATAAATATGCACTTGGTGTGTATGTACATGCGTGTGTGAAGAAAGGAATAGTAGAAAATACACAAAAATAGGTTAATAGTTTAATTCTCTATTGAACATTAGCATACAATATTAGGTTAAATAAATACTTACTTTTAAAGAGTTTTTCATTCATTTGAAGGGGAAAAGCCATATTCCATTTCCGATACCAAAATCAAAATGCAACAAAGAAGGGAGGGATAAATGAAGAAGTAAACAAAATAAAATAACAAAGTCAAATAGAAAAACAAAAGAAGTAAAGAAAGAAGAAAATTTACTGTATCTCCTAAGTTTATTGACCTTACTAATTTTTTTATATTAATCTGACAAATCTTATTTTAGTGGGACTTTTTTAAAATCTATAGTTTTCCTCAAATTTAACTGAATAAAACTTGATGATTTAACATATATATATATATATATATATATATATATATATATATATATAAAATTGGCTGACAAGATTCTACCGATTGGAGTTGCATCAATCATTATGATAATGATCACTAGGGAAATCTGCTTCAGTTGTTGATCTCAATGATTTCATTTTTTTTTTCTGGGGTGGAGTTCATATTTTTGGCAAATACATAAAGAACAGCTTTGCTGCATATCTTTTGCACTTTGCAGCTCATTGCAGTATAAATTAATTGAGCCTTCATTCTTTTGTGATAAAGCAAACAAGGACAGACATCCATGATCTTTTGTCCTCTTCAATCCAACCCATATAGTGTTGTGATGATACTTCAAATATAAACCCAATAAATTCAAGTCCAAATCAAGAAAAAAGAAATCATATATATATATATATAACTCAAAGATAATTTGATATATTTTTAACTAATTATATATATATTTTTTATAATTAATTTATAAAATATTTAATTTATATGTTTTTTTACGTTATCGATTTTACTGATGAAAATACCACATGTGTTCAATAGTAAATTGAAATAAGATAAAATCCACGTATGTTTAATGATGTGACGTAAAAAAATGAGATTAAATATTTCGTAAGAATAAATATCCTAATATAACTTTTAAAATTATAGAAATGATGATATTAAAGATAATTAATTACATGTATAATATGTAATTAACTTTTTTTTAATGTATATGTATTTATGTTAAGATTATGTGCACTAAACACACATCGTCAAAGCCACTCTGATATTACTGCTAACTTTATCAATGACCAAATTTTGACCCATAATTTTACGTGTAAATCCTAATTTTGGATCCGTTAACCTTGTGGATAATTTGATTTGCAGTGTGCACCACCATTCAGATCCATGAAGCTTATCGGATTCGAGACCCGTTACCAAATTGAATCGACCCGAAAAAGAATGCGGTAAATCTCTCCAATGCCTCTTAAGCTTTCGTAAGATGATATATAGAATATTATATTTTACCGGGTCATCCGTGAGGATACCGAATCCGAATCCGATTCCTATTCCGATTCCGATTTCCGTAAACCCTATACGCCCCGTTTTATAGCCCAACCCTAATCTACTGAGCGCGGATAGAAAGCGTGGGAGAAGAGGGAACCTCCGCTCGCTCGACGGAGACGATCGGCATCGGAGGCGCGCGATTCGAGTTCCTGCGCCACGGGTAAGATCGATTTCTCCTCCCTTCCCTGCCCGTTCCTTTGTTCCCTCTTCTATTTGGATTTCGATGCTGACGTCGTCGGCTTGTGATTGTTCGCGAGGGCACATGGTGGCTCTGTTCTTGCATCTGATTCTGATTTATTTTGCGTTTATTTGGTTTTTAGATTGCTAATAGTTTCGTTCTGAGGCATCTACGGCGTCTATTCCCGTGTATCGATTGCCTCTTGCATTGCGCTTATGGTTAGGGTTAGATCTTGAACGCTCTTGAATCGTTTGTTTTCAGCACCGAAAAGTAATTTAATGTCTCTTACGACGATTGTGTCGGTATGTGGGTGGCATTTTGTAGGCTCGGTGCCCATTCCCGAGCGTCGATTGCCTGTTGCATTGTTTGGGTTAGATCTTTAACGCTCTTTAATCGTGTGTTTTTAGCACAACATAGTAATTTAGTCTCTCTTACGATGAATATCTAGGTATCTGTGTGGCGTTTATAGGCTCGGTGCCTATTCCTGTGCGTCGAATGCCTGTTGCATTGAGATTATGGTTAGGGTTAGATCTTGAACGCTATTGAATCGTATGTTGTTAGCACCACATAGTAATTGAGTGTCTCTTAGTGGGATTTTTAGGCCGTCTCTCCTGAAATTGATCGGAATATTATCTTTAAGTTTTAGGTACAGATTGGATTTCCTGGTCTTCAGAATCGTGGTTGTGTTATGATTGATTTAGAAATTAACCGAGGACATTTAGTAGACACAGTATTGGTTGCTTTTGTTTAAGGAATATATTATTGCATGAAAAAAGTATTGTTCTATAGCAAATCAATTGACTCAATGAAGCGACTATCCATCCGGTCTCCTATGGTTTAACAACATAACGTGGATGAATTAATGAACTGCATTGAAAATTGAATAGCATTCCGTTCTTCATTTTTCTAATTGATCAATGCACAAAGATATATTACTTCTTTTGAATCTTGATATTTCAGCATTTTTCCTTCATCATCTTCTTCTGCATGTGGCTCTCATACATACAGTATGCTGCACCATTTTCCCAGGCCATTGCCATAGGAGTTAGTTATACTCTTTAAGGTGGTCACTAGATATTCTGATGGTTTTCGAGATGTCTAACGGGTTTGGGGAGGGATAATACTGTCAGGATCAGTAAAATTGTTCATATTGGGTTAACAGTGTCGTAAACAATCATGCACTTGCAATGGAAAATTCACATGACATGGAAACTCATGCACTTATTGCTCCTTAACCTTCTGCACAGATGGAAATATTGTGGCATCTTTAAATTCATTGATAAGTGCTTAATCATATTAGCTCCCTGCTAAAAGAAAACAAAATCCCTATTAAGATGTCTATGTGTCTGACTGTTTTGTCCAGGATTTTGCTGTTACTAAATCAGGAAGCAGATCAACTTAGAGTAACATAGTTCGAACTATATTCATATGGCTGGAGATAGCCCAAGGACGTTCTCATATGACAGGGATGAGGAAGTTAAACTGCCTGGAGCTTCTTGGTATCTAAGTCGTAAGGATATTGAAGACAACTCTCCGTCTAGGAGAGATGGCACTGATCTCAAGAAAGAAACTTATCTTCGAAAGTCTTACTGCACATTTCTGCAAGATTTAGGCATGAGACTGAAAGTGTAAGTTCTCTTATTTATGTAATTACAATTCAAGTTATGCCTCCTCAATTAAATTGAATCTACTTGATATAATGGAATAAGATCTTTCTTCATTTACCAGTTATTCTGTTGCTCTGTTTTTGGTGGGTATGTTTCTTAAACTCTGATATAATGGTTCTACATGCTGATGGAAGCATTATGATTCTTGTTGTAAATGCTGCTCATTTTTCTAGATATTTCAGATGATATAATCTGAACTAAAAGCATGCAAATACCTTTTGAGGCTAATGTATATGCCAAGGGGAAGGTACATATTTTGAGACCTTGATTCGACACTGGTAACCAACTAACAGTATCATGTTATGACTTCATTGTAAAGTAAAATAAACATTGGTGAAAAGGGTATGAGCTTTTATATTCCAATATTTGATAACTCATAGAATGAAGTGGATTAAGAGTAGTTAATTGCTTCTCTAGTTCAATAAATAGAAGAAACCTCCCAGAGCTATCGATTAGAATACTGAGACACAAAATATAATAAATTTATCTCAGTAGATTACAGTCATCTAGCAGAATAGATAATCTCATCAGCTCACAAAAACCCATTATCTGTAAATAGCTTATCTAATCTATATTGGATCCATTTTGAGACTCATAGACATCAAATATACTTAAAAATAAAGGACTCTAAAGACTTCCTGAAATAGATAAGTGAAAATCAGTCTGAATTACTAAAATTAGTAAAATCTATCCTATTCTCTCATGAAGTTGGCTTGACGATGCTTCTCGAAATTTTCTTCCCATTTTGCATTGGAGTAGCTTTTGGATGGAATGAGGGACTCCTACTTTAATCAAAGTGCAGGCTCCTAATTTTCAAATTTGGATTGTTGTTTTTTTCCTCCAATTAACAGGCTCCTAAGTTTTGGTTAAAACCTGCTATCCTAGTTTCCTTAGGAATTGTATAGGCTCTCAATGGGGTTGTTTCAACCCTATTAAGGGTTGACCAAGGTCAATCTTTGCCTGAATGACCTAGGGAAGTCTAGGTGGCCTGAATATGTTGAATTCTGCTTGATAATATTGTAGTGGTATGATTTTCCATGACAACAAGCTTGAACAAACAAGTTATCTTACTAGTCTCACACGGTGATGGTTGTGCTCTAAATAAACCTAGATGAAAGCCTTGAGACAAATTGGTAACAAGAGATACAAGTGCATAGGTGTAATATATGGTGCGAGAGATCATTTGTGGTTGTATAGTGGGGTATATATGAGGTGCTGTGATAAAATTTAAATGATAGCAATTGTAAAAGTGACATGTTATAATTTAATATAGTTGTAAACAGGGAAAAGGGAGATAATAGAATTGTGAGATTAAACAAGGAATTTGGTAAATGAGATGCATAAACTACTCAAATCACAAGAGGATCCATGTAACTGATCATATGCATTTGAGAACAATGGCTTCTTGTTCATTGTACATGTTTCTTATTCTGGTCTTATGCTCTCTTTGTTATAAGTTTCTGTGGCTATTGTTGCAGTAGTTTTCTGTCTAGTGTTTGTAGCTAGAATTGAGATTTGACCTCAAAACTTTCTTGGTGCAGACCTCAAGTAACAATAGCCACTGCAATTGTATTCAGTCACCGGTTTTTTCTTCGCCAATCTCATGCAAAAAATGACCGGAGAGTAAGTATAACTCCCTGGCAGACAGAATTTTTTTTCGTTCGTGGTAGGACTGTAGAAACAATTTAATTGATTAATGAACATTTTATGCTTATTTGCAGTATGCGATCTCAAATTTGGATTGTGCAGCCCTTTAAATGCCTTTTTTAGATGCAAAACTATTATCACTTTTTTTTAAGGAATTCAATCAAATAAAATGTTCTTCCTAGAGAAGCTGTCCAATAGTGTGATGATGGTGAAAGTTTCCAGTGCACAGACATTAATGGTATATAATAGAGTAATTTTTTTTGCTTGCTACTTCATCATCCACTCTATTTGTGTCAGAAAGGAATGTAGGAAGTTAGTCAAATATTTTTTTCTAGAGCTATTGTATATTCTAATGGTGAATGTTGTCAGTGAATGGATTGTGTCCATGTTGAAGTCTCATAGAGATGTCTAGCTTGGCATTGACATTTTAATAATTAGTGATAATAGCATCATTGTAGTCAAAGGCACTGGTGCCAAGATGCCCGAGGCGTTAGTCACTTGCCTAGGCACCAAGCAAAGCGAGATACTCCCAAATATTAAAATTTTAAAAATATATATCATGCATGATAAATATAATTACTAAAATAAAAATCACGCATCAAAATTTTATTCATTTAAATTACCAAATTACATTGTTAGTTAGGTGGTTGTGGGTTGCTATCGGTTGGGAGTGGAAGAGAAAGGAGGGACGTTTGAGACAAGGTTGTTGTTGGTTGGGACATTGGGTGGCTGTGCGTTGTTGTTGGTTTGGAGGGGAAAAGAGGGAGGGGAAGACACTGGCGGACGTCTTTATGAGGGGCTATGACGAAAGGGGAAAAGGGAGGGGAAGACGACAGCTTGGGGGGTTGCGATGAGGAAGGGAGGAGGGGGGGGGGGAGACGCTGCTGACTGTGGCAGAGGAGGGAAAGGGGTGTTGTTGGGGTCTAGGAAGTGTAGAACAACAAAGGAGGAAGAGGAGGAGAGAGATATAAAGGAAGAGCTCATTGGAGGAGGGCGTCACCACGGCCATTGTTCCTTGATGGAGAGGAAGATGCCACAGTCGTCGTTCGTCAAGGAAAATGCTGCAACCATTTGCTGGAGAAGAAGGCCGCAACCATTTGTTGGAGAGGAAGGCACTGTTGCAATTATGGCTCATGGGTGTGTTGGTTGGGGGCCAGGGTGTGGAGGACTGTTTGATCTGGTTCAATCGAACCGGTTCAAAGATAATTGAGCTCAACACAGATCTACTTCAAATGAGGCATGTTAATTGAGCTCAACCCAAACCTGATTTGAATGAGGTGGGTGCTTGGCCCGACCAACACCTAGGCCACACCCAGCCGAAGGTGCTTGTCTGGACTAGTTTCCATGTGCTTGGGCCTCACCTCACCTCACTTGAGCCCCTAGTGATGTGCATGGGCCGTGCCTAGCCGAAGGTGCTTCTGCACTTGTGTGGACCAGTTTTTGGGTGCTCGGGCCTCGCCTTGCCTCATGGTGCCTAGGCGAGCACCCGGTGACTTCATTGAATAGCATTTTTGTTCCATATTTTTAATGCAATCTCCCATGGTAAGGTGCGATGCTTTGTAGTTGGCAAATTACTTATAAATGATATGTGGTATTTACATGGATCAGATATGAGCAAATTGGATACTGTTCCTTAAAGATTACTTAAATCAGAAGATGCAGATATTGTTTCTTTCATATTTTTAGAAGAGGGAGGGAGGGAAAGGAGAAAAAGGGGTGGGGGGTGGGGGGGGGGGAGAGAGAGAGCGACAATGTATCAATGCAAGCCAGTGTGGTAATTGCTGTGGTAGTTGCCATATGGCATGAGGGCTTGCAGTAAAAAGGTGATTCATTGGTATAAAGATGTAATTTTGTTCTTTTGTTTCTCCAGTTGGTAGTTTTGAGATGCTTTTTTTTTTTTTTTGCATTCTGTTGGATAGACACTTGTCTTTTGTCCCTGGAATGGTTCTTAATTTGTGTGATCTTTTTATTTTTTTGGGTCATCGTCTTTCGTGATGCTTAATCTTTCATGCTCATGGTCTTCTGCAGACTATTGCTACTGTTTGCATGTTTTTGGCGGGAAAAGTAGAAGAAACTCCTCGGCCATTGAAGGATGTCATTCTTGTTTCTTATGAGATTATACATAAAAAGGATCCTACTGCAGTCCAACGAATTAAACAGAGGGTAAGACATGTGACTAATAGTAGTTAAATATCATTCCATCTCAGTCTTCTGACTTTGTTTGTTTATTTATGGTGGTTTTAGATATGTTGTCTATACCTTTTCCTTGGAAATGCCTCTATACCTTCCTTTAAAAATGATATTATGCAATTATTTGAATCTTGGTGCTAGTAATTGCCTCAACCTCGGTGGGACTGGTATGATACCAGCATACTGATGGTATACACTATCTGGTACTGGTTGTGGAAAGAAACACTCCTCCACCATGTTTGAAAATTAGTATATTACTGCATGAGCATCAGATGGTGTCTATATATAGAGTCAAGCATCAAAAGGGTCATGCAATATGGTAATCTGTTAGTGAGATGTTCAAAAATAGTATACTAGTGAAGTTTCTGTCCTTGTCATAATTTTTGGTAATTGCTCATTCATGTACCATATGTCTTGTGCAAAATTTCAAGGATTTTTTACAAAGCCGGTTGAATTTGTATGTTCTCATTGTTTTCTGCCATGATTGTACTCTTGGTGCCACCTAAATGGGCAGAAATTTCGTAGTCAACACTTGATATGTATATGCCAATCATCTTCTTTTTAGTTTTATGAGGATATTCGTGATGGTTTGCAACTGCCAACTATATTCAATGTCATTGCTTTCAGGAAGTATATGAACAGCAGAAAGAATTGATTTTACTCGGGGAACGATTGGTACTTGCAACTCTTGGTTTTGACCTCAATGTGCAGCATCCATACAAACCTCTTGTTGAAGCAATAAAGAAGTTTAAAATTGCTCAAAATGCCCTTGCACAAGTTGCTTGGAATTTTGTCAATGATGGGTATGTCAAAAAAATCCTGCCATTTTTTGGCTTTCCAGTTTTAATTTCGATTATGTGTCTTCATTACACACTGGAAGGGGGTATGCAGGCTCCGTACTTCGCTATGTCTGCAATTTAAGTCCCACCATATAGCAGCTGGTGCTATTTTCCTGGCAGCCAAGTTTCTAAAAGTAAAGCTTCCTTCAGATGGTGAAAAGGTCTGGTGGCAGGAATTTGATGTTACCCCTCGACAGTTGGAAGGTATGTTCTAAACTTTCTCTGTTTAGCCTAGCTCATCTCCATTGCATATTTCCATTCTTTCTCTGAATTCTGGGATGAGATCTGGGTTTAGCATTGCCTTCATCAAGATGTTTGAAGGCATTACTAGGCTAATTAATTCATGTCCAAGAACACATTTTACTGTTTGCTATTAGAGTATTCGAGATTTTTTTATTTGTTGAGTATTAGAGCAGCTTGGAATCAGTTTGCTTTAATGCAGTTTACCATGTGACGTGTGTAGGCAATACATTAATCTGAAGTGTGGTTAATTTGGTCTGCTCATGTCTGCTAAAATATGTTATTTTTAAAGCATAATTCTTTGAAGATACCATGTAATCTTTAATTGGTACTAGAAATCTTCTTTTCATTTTTCTTCAGCTGAATTTAATGTTTTAGCTTTATTATTTTTAACCTACAAATGGGACAGTGTGTGGATGGAGTAGCAACACATTCAAACACCACCTGGATAAACACACAAAGTAAGCTGCTTAGTCGTAGATGAGTCAAGTTTTCGTAAGACGATTGTCTTCTGTCCTGACTGTCATCATGCTTTCTCTTTTCTTGAGCAGGTGGTACATCTTTTACTTTGTTGATCGTTGAATGGTTGAACTTTTGGTCATTTCGTCTTTGTTTCCTATATTGTTTTATTTTAGATTGTAAAAATGTTCAAGTGAACTCGCAATTTCCAGATGTCTTTTTCATTCCTCATGTGCATTGTCTACCAAGATGAATTAATATTATACCTGAATTTCTTCTATTTATTTATTTTCTCTGTTATTTTATTAACTACAAAATTTCTCTTCTTTTCAGAGATTAGCAATCAAATGTTGGAACTTTATGAGCAAAACCGTCCAGCACTGTCTTCCCAAGGAAATGAAACCGAAGGTAGTTCAGCCAGTGGGGTCAGCCACCGTGCTCCTGCAAAAACTCCTGTTGACGTTGAGGAGCCTACCACACAAAGTGGATATTCTTATGTGTCAAAAAATGCTACCATGCAGAGTAGTTCAACTCATTCTCTGTCTGAACAACCTCACTCAGATAAGCATAGTGGAAGCAGTAGTGTTGTGCATACTGATGCTAACGACCACACTAGGCACGGACCAAGAGCTGTAGTTTCTGATAACAAAGTTGGAGTTGGAGTCAAGGATCACTGGCATCATGAGCCACTGAGCAATCCAGATACTATGGGCAGTACATTCCATCATAGGCCTGAACAACCAGGGGAAGAGCTTGTATCTGATGGTACAGAGGGGATGGTTGAAACAAGAGAGAAGAATTCCATCTACAATGAAGGTTCTAAAGTTGACTCTCCCATGGTTGATGCCATGAAGAAGATTGACAAGGACAAAGTGAAGGCTGCATTGGAGAAAAGAAGAAAATCTCGAGCTGATAATGCCAAAAAAGTGGATCTGATGGATGATGATGACCTCATCGAGAGGGAGTTGGAACACGGTGTTGAATTAGCAGTTGAGGACGAGAGAAACAAACAGACGGGTCGAAGCTGGTCCAAACCTACTTACCGACAGGAGTCTCATAGTTCTGACCATGTCATGGAGATTGGCTACCACGGGTCTCAGAAGGCGACAGAGAATGCTGAAGAAGGGGAGCTATCAGTGGATAGTCAGGGTATCCATTCACCTGAGTCTAGCAACAAGAAAAGAAAAGCAGTTAGCTCCCCAGGGAAGCATTTCAGTGCGAAGAATGGGTATGACCTCCCACATTATCATGTGCCTTCAAAGCGCCAGGAGACTCGCGAAGACATGCGTAGATTGGAACGTGGCGAGAGGGATCATAAAAGGCTCAGGCAGGAAAATTAGGTGTTATATGCAGTAAGTTCTGGTGGGACAGATTTAAATATAGCAGCAGCTGGGTGCGATCTCTTGGGAGGAGCCTTTGCAAAGTACAAAAATTCTTGAAAGGTAAATTTTATACGTGAAACCAGTTGTACTTGCAAATTTAGAACTTTGCAAAGCCAGAGGGAGAGAGAGAGAGAGAGAGAGAGAGAGAGGTGTAAAGATATGTGGCTCAATGGCTTTTTTTTTTTTCGAAGGAAGAATTGTGGCTCAATGGAGTGTTGATCCAATTTAATTTGCCAAGTGTTTTATCTAATTTTCTTTACGGAACCGTAATTGCAAAGTCTATATCTGTTCGATCAGCATGATTTAATTTCCAATATAGATTTTAATTGTTTTGGTAACAACAGGGTTGGCATCGGAAAATTGGTCATCCATCAAGCTCATATTTTCATGCGGACTTCCGCGAGGAGATAACTCGATGATAACACGTGATACGCGCATGCATGTATGCATGCACGGGTACAGGAGTTCGAATTATATTGTAAACGTCGACTGCTCATTAGCGTGTGCAATCATCAGATATAAAGAATAGTAAATAAAATCGAGCAGTAGATGCCAACAGAATGTGCAGCGCCTGTAGCTCAGTGGATAGAGCGTCTGTTTCCTAAGCAGAAAGTCGTAGGTTCGACCCCTACCTGGCGCGTCTCTTATCATTTTTATTAACATTCATCCTCCATATCCTTTTTTTTTTTTTCAATTAAGTTTTCATCTGACAAACCAAACTTCCTGTGATTTTTCATTACAACTTAACTACATTAATCAGAACAAAAAAAAAAAAACAATTTTAATCTACAAACAAAACAAAAAGTAGTACTAGAGAGAGAGAGAGAGAGAGAGAGAGAGAGAGAGAGAGAGAGCCTCTTATCTTCCTTCACATTTCTCAAACTTTCCATTTCAATTTATTAAACAAATAAATCTATCAAAAGAATAAAGTAGATAGAGAAAAAAAGTCAAGGATTTGTTATGCAATTAATGACTTCCTAAATTATCAACAAACCCAAATATCTACCACAAGAAGTCTTATGTTTTCTAGAGAGTTGGTAAACAATTCCTTACAAGATTTTGTATTTACACTCACTTCTTTATATTTATATATATGTGTATATATATATTACTTATTTATTTTTTCTTTAATGGATTGCATCTGAGTTGCATTATTATTCTTTTTTTATTCTAAAAAATGATTTATTTTAGTGTATGCAGAGATATGGTGCATCAACGATGCATTCATTGTGACTCCCAGCTATTCATAACCTAATCGATATCAGTTACTTCAGCCGATAGAAGATTTTGGGATCGAATCTCTCATCTTCAAAGAATCAAAAGGGCAGATGACATGTCGTTTTGCAAACTCATACATCTTTCACACACTCGTTCTTAACATCGATCGGATGATGCTAAACCAAGAGCTACTCCCGCACATCGATCCCATCAGCTTTAGCATCTGATGATGCAGGGGCAGCTCCTGATGAACACAGCTGCGGAAGGACGTGCTTGTGGGGGGTGGCAGGAAGAAGAAGCATGTGTGTTGCTCGCATCAACGATCCAACTCTCAACTCTCTTCTGAATCATGCTCCATCGGCATGACTGCGCTCGGATGAGTTCCTCGGGTCAACCATTTCGGTCAACTTAACGAGCACCAAGAACTAAGATCGTTGGTGTTTCTTGGAACATCCGAAGACCTCCGACGGCAGTGACGACATGGAGCGGAGTTGCTGTTGACTTTTGGGTTTTCTTGCACCCCAACCCAAACAGCGTCGTATCCAACTGTTTCGGTTCTCAGAAAGATGGAAGTCGACTACCCAAAATCCATCGTCTACGATGTGGCAAGGAAATAGAACAGCAGAGACGAAGCGAGGAGGAGTTCCATGGCATGGATTTGTCCGGACGAAACAGAGGTTATGGAAACAGAAAGCAAAATTGGAGGACGAAGATGGTGATGAAAGTATTTGGATTCAAGCACTCTTACGAGGCTGTCGACTCTTCCTCCTCCTTCTTCTCTTGGGCTTCTCCTGGTGTCGTTGCTGGCTCGGTCCTGCAGTGACTTCTTCCTTCTTCTCCGCAGCAGAGGATGCCGCCGCCGCCGCCGCTGCTTCCTTCTGCTCCTCTTCCTCTCCTGCAACCCTTTCCACCCTCTTCTGCTTCTTCTCCCTCTTCTTGGGTTCTTCCACTTGATCATCATAATCACCATCATCATCATCATCATCATCATCTTCTTCTTCTTCTGCCTCCTCCTCTTCTTCTTTCTCATCCTCTACTGCTAGTTTGCGGGGCCGGCCTCTCTTTCTTGGAGTACCTTGAGGCGTCGTCGATCCCTCGCCGCCGGTGATCTCCAGGGTGGATCTCTTCTTGGCTTTCTTCTTTCCCATATCCGATATCCTGTCTTTCCTGATCCTCCTCAAATCACAAAACAAGTGTTAACACCCAACCCAAACCCACACAGATCATCACCAACTCACTTGCCAAATCTGCTACTTGTCATTCAGAGTAAACCAGGAAAAGCTTATACATACATATATGAAATCTCTTCCTCATCGTCTCCCTGTTTCCCTATACTTTCTAAGGTGGTGGGAGGAGATTGATGGAAATAAGTGAACAGTCAAGAAAACTCTCAGAAACTTTGTAGCGACCACCTAATCCATGTCGCTGTCAGTTGTGTGTGTGGGTGTGTGTGGGGCGGGAGGAGGGGGGGGGGGGGGAGGAGAAAACAAAGCAAAAGGGGTACGGACGGGGGGCGGTGGGGACTCCATATAGTATGAGAAGCACGTTGTTGCAGGATGCAGAGCAACATGGTATGGTGGCGCTGCAGGTTGCCGGTTCTACGCCTCGTGCTCGCCAACACAGGTTTGGAGCAGGTCAAGATTTAGACGCAGTCCTCACCTTCTCCAAACCAAGCTGCTTTTTTCCTTTTCCTTATTTTATTTTTAGATCCCATGTGGTGATCGGAAGATCCATCAGGAAATGTTCATATCTATTTGTCAATGTAAATTGTGACATGATGATCATCACCGTTGACCAAATCACTTTTTTCATCATTTTAAATTATTAATTGCACATCAAGTCACATGCCACGAATCTTTATATATATATATATTTATTTATTTATAGAGAGAGAGAGAGAGAGAATAAGAAGTGTGGAATTTTTGAATCCATTCGCTTCCCATATTAAAATTATGATAGATTCTATACGCTGGACAATCAGAATCTATGATTACAAAAGAAGAAGAAAAGAAAGAAAAATCTGAATTAGAAGCGTATGATCGGTTTTAGCAGCAAAGGAAGAAGAGGAGGGGGGAGGGGAAGGGTGGAAGGTGCGGGCGGGGCGCCACCTGATCGAACAGAAGGCGCGGGGCCGGCGAGGCGATCTGACGGATCTTTCCACCGTTTAACGTGCTGCCCCCACCGGTAGATCTTGTCGTGCTGTCTCCGTCTACCTGTCCGTGCGCGCATCTTTCCGCTTGTCCTGTCCAACAGGAGTTCTCTCTCTCTCTGTCTCTCGAACGATCTCCTTGGACCATCGCCCTTCGCTCTCTCTCTGTCTCTCGAACGATCTCCTTGGACCATCGCCCTTCGCTAACTGGACCCCAGCCGTGAGCTGTGTGGAAGATTGGACCCATGTCAGGCCAAAGCACTCTGGTGTTGCCGTGTACAGGGCTGAGATGGAAAGCCTGTTGGTCCCCGGATACGGTCCTCTTAAAAGAGTACTACTACTGATGCATGAGCGATTCTTTCTGCTGCCGTGCGTGCGTGCGTGCTTTTGGATAAACCATCTCGGGTTGGGCATGCCGGAGAGCAAATCCACCGAAACCAAACGAAGGTGTGATTTATAAGAGCATGAGAGAGACGGATAGATAGATAGATAGAAAGAGCTGAAGTCTAAACTTCCTCAGATAAAAGAATTCCTTTCCAATCCAACCATGCTAAAGAATTATCTATGCTCACCTCAATTTGACTCGAGAACTCGAAAGATCCTTCACAACAGAAGCAGATCGAATTCTATTGTACTTTTACTAGCATGGATGAATCCATCGATCATATCAGCAACATCTGACAGGACCAAATGACGAAAACCTATTGCGACGGTAAATAATAACATAAAAATTGTTTCTTATTGAGATAGAGAAAGGGAGTGTGTTCATGATTTGTGATGCATTGTTGCTCTGCAACAGATCAACAAGGAAGGCGGAAATCATGCGATACAAGTTGAATGTTCTCAAATTTATTACACCTCGAAACTCTTGCAACTAAGTAAATGTCAAAAATTAATCACGGAAAGAAAATTCCAAGAATTAATATACACGTGCTTTCGGAGGGAATGATTCAATTTCATCATCCAAGGTGTTCATATGGACTGGCCTATAAGCTAGCCTGACCTTCTCTTTCTCCCAGTACCTATCAAAGGAAAGAAGGAAAAGAAGAAAGTCGCATTAGAAATATGAATTACTTAAATACAGATAGAAATGCATACTATCAGTGTCTTCGATCAGCAGGGTTGCATATCGACCGGGCACACTTAGTTTTAAAAAAAGCACCATCAAATATACTATTACAAAAATTTGTATCTGATTCCAAAAACAAAAAATTATGTGCGACTCTCTTTCTTCATTTCCTTGTCCAATTTCCCTAACTTGCAGGAATATCAACTTTGTTCCGTTGGAAGCAAAGGTTTTATCCTGACATGAGGCCAGCTAGCTTTGCATAGAAACTGTCAAAAAGAACACCACCTATCATCCAGTGTTGACCACCAAATCTGACGTAGCAGCACCTTTACACATATGCATATTGCCGTGGTCCAAGCCATTATTCAAGATAACCTCCATACGGTGAGAACTACGTCACCAAACTGCCTTTATCAGAAGATTAATCAAAGTTGCTGGCATTTTTGCAATAACCAACAAGGGCATGTTCTGCGTGCTTCTAATTTATCATACTTGAACTGAAAGACCATAGCTCTCAGAACGTATCACATTCTCTTAGACATGTGTTGGATTTTAAAAAGCAATTCATGTGCCTGCATATGCAAATGCGTGCAGTTCGAGCATGAGCTTTTGCACCCAGACATATGAATGCTATCCATAAATCACACCACATCACCTATATATGATGCCAGTATGCGATGTTCATGATCCACACCTAAACAATATTGGCTTGTCAGCCGGACATGCAGCCATCAAAGTAGATTAAGCCTATTGGTCGAGCCAACCTAAGGTATCGGATGGGAGCTCATTAATGGATCATATCCATAACCATGTTTGAGCAATGCCTATGAAGTAAATCATAACACATCACACCTTTATTACAGAAGTTAATCAAACATCAAGAGTTGAAATTAGCAGATAGAAAGTACTCCGTGTGTGTTCACCAAATAGTACAAGCCACTGGATCAGATTGGAGCTTTACAGGATGTTGATTTTCAATTTAATCAATCCCACTTCCATATCTCATCTGATTGATGTCGGGATCAAAGTTGATCTGCCAGTTCAAAGTCAACCAATCAAACACTTTTCCTTGGCTAGAATGTCATTTACAACTGATATCCACGTAATCCATTTACAATTGATCAGCCAAGGAGAGTCCGAATATACCCTAATTTCTTGGCTGGAATGTCATAACTCATTATACCATCCATTTCTCACCAATCGAAAACCTTTTGTCGCTTATCAACAGCGATTAAAAAAGAAGAGGAAAGATGAAATAATAGGCTAGTGACTATCACTATCAAACAAGATCACATCCTAAAGCCACAATTTATCATCTGGAGTAGGTTATGAGGTTAACAACCTATGGCTTTCTCCTTTTCTAATATCTCTTGTATAATGTTTAATATTTATTTCAGAAGACCAACATCAAATTATTATTCATTTATTCTCTATTGTATAAAATTTTTCAAAGCAATCTTTAAGCTATATTCTTGTTCTTCTTTCAATTACATAATTTCTTATTTTTAAATTATTTTGCAGATTCCAAACCACATATCCAATCTGACCAATCCTGATCCTGATCCCCAAAACCAACACTGATTCAAATCCTGTGAATCATGATATCTAATGATTAAACAGATAAAGTACTAAAGCACGACTTCATGTCTTCAACTAACATTTATTTATACAGATATAATAATAAAACATGAAGTGACATGAGTTACAATGGAAATCTTTAGCTTTTAAGCAATCAATTATCTAATTCATCATGCAAATGCCCTCTAAGTGGATTATGTCAGAAATTCAATAGACATGAACCACTAAGTAGCCCAAAATCCCAAGCAGCAACAATGTATAACCTCACAAGCATTGCTATTCACATGAGCAATTTTGCTTTTGCGCCTTAAATAGATACAGATGACATCTAACAGTCTATGGAGAACCAAACAATGAGGTCAACTGCTGAATTTTCCCAATATGTTAAAAATTCTAGGGTTAGGAGCACATTTCAACATCCATGCATATCAACTACACAATTTATAAATGCACGTTGAATGTCTCTGATGCCATAATGATAGAAGACATTTGATGACTATAAAAAGTTCATTTCCACATAAAGAAGAGTGATGTTGGAAACTTGTGAGTTTTCAGTTTCCACTAGACTAAGTATTTGCAGCACATATGACAAGGTAACCATGGAGTAATTTTAGAACTTTGCATTCTTTCTAAATATCCAAAGTCAAGATGCTAGTTTTACATAGAAAAACAGATATATATACTGACCCCAATGTGTGTTTCAGCCACTTCTCATCATCTCTTTTCTGCAAAAAAAAGAACATGTGGTGTAACGTCAAAGAAAAAACAACATTAAGCAGAGAAAATTGATCAGGCATCTCTCGAAAAGTAAATCCAACCGTAAAATCTTCACGAGCATGAGCCCCTCGACTTTCCTTTCTTGCCTCAGCTGAGTGCATAGTTATGCATGCATTTATCAAAAGATTTTCAAGCTCTATAGTCTCTATTAAATCAGAATTCCTACAAGCAAATGAAAATGTCAGAAGCCTTGAAAATAATTGTGAAATTATAAATGATGGATTCTGTGTGTAAAATAAACAACCATATCAAACTTCGATCACGGATTTTGACTTCATGAAAACTCTCCCAAGCCTTGTCAATCAACTGACAACCTAAAATTAAAGCCAGGGAATAACGTAATTAGCACTTAAACCACCAGAATAATATTCATCTGGCCAATGTGATTAGGTCATCTTTAAAAACTATACAAAATTCACAGTTACTAGGTGATATTAACCAAGAAACACAAAATATGAGAAAAGTTTTCCTCTTAAGGGAAGAGGATTTACCTTCTTCCAGAGTTTCTTGAGTTCGAAACACAGCAGCATTAGTTTGCATCACTCGTTGCATATTTAGACGAATTTTTGATGTTGGTAGTGAACCATTTGAGTTTCTCAATTTGTCCAGCCAAGCAATAGTCCTTTCTCCAGCATCTTCCTCAAGAGGCTTCTGTTTCTGCCCTGCAAATTCCATAAGGATATTTTCTTATGGTATTCAGTTCACACAATCAGTTGTATCTCACTTAAAAATGAATTACGAAGACATGCCTGGCTTGCAGATCTCTGCAACCCTGTTGGCGCAGGCTCTACCAAAAACAACTATATCAAGAAGGGAATTAGCACCAAGCCGATTAGCTCCATGAACTGATGCACAGGCTGCCTCTCCAGCAGCCATCAAACCAGGAACTACTGCATCTGGATCATCACCGTTTATACATACTACCTGAAAACAAAACAAATGGTAGAACATAATTAAAAACATGCAGTGAGAAAAGCTAAAAGTAGTTTCAGGATTGGTTCCATAAGCAAAAGTACCTCCCCATGGTAGTTTGTGGGTATACCACCCATATTATAGTGAACTGTAGGCAAAACAGGGATTGGTTCCTTAGTGACATCAACACCAGCAAAGATAGCAGCAGTTTCAGATATCCCAGGAAGTCTTTCCTTGAGAACATCCGGAGGTAAATGATTCAGATGCAGATAAATGTGATCCTTCAGTGGTCCTGAGGAATATTAGAAAAAACCATATGACCTGACTCTATAGTTATAGGATTAACATCAAACAAAGATATTGGAAACTATCATTCAGTTCATACCTACACCACGACCTTCCCTTATTTCCATTGTCATAGATCTTGAAACCACATCACGTGATGCAAGATCCTTGGCTGTAGGAGCATACCGCTCCATAAACCGTTCACCTTCACTGTTCCTAAGGATACCACCTTCACCTCGAGATCCTAAAATGGCATTTGAAATAGGGAAATGTAATGAGACTAAGTTAATATTCTAAAATTTGTACATGGAAAGCAAACTAAGAAGTGCGCCTCACGAGATTTATTATATACATTAGATGATCACTATCAGCATGAAACCAACTATATTGTAGAAAGCAGAACTTGGAAGCAATATAACTACTACGGAGTACAAACCTTCAGTGATGAGACACCCAGCACCATATATGCCTGTAGGATGGAATTGTACAAACTCAAGATCCTGCAGGAAGACTAACCAGTCAAGCATGCCTGAAAACTTCATCTTCTTTTACCATGGAAACAAATGGACTAACCTGTAGTGGTAATCCAGCTCGTGCAACCATAGCATTTCCATCTCCAGTACATGTATGAGCAGAAGTCGCAGAAAAGTATGTTCTGCCATAGCCCTGTAACAAACAAAATGCAACTTAAAAATTAAAAAAAAAGTTGCTGTTAAATGGAAATATACATCACATGGTGAATATTAGTACCCCAGTGGCCAAGATCGTCTTGGCAGCACGAAAACGATGGAGGGTCCCATCTTCCATATTCAGTGCAATCACTCCCTGGCAAGCACCTGAAACATAGTTGACAAACAATTGCAAGGCAAACAAGTAGATAAGAAGACACAAGTTATATACTAAATGTGATCACGTGGAAGTATCAAAATAAGTTGAATTTCTGCATGTATTCATCTAACAATATTTAGATCATAAATGATCATTTCAATAAAATTTTACTTAACAACCTGTGTTTCCTCAATATTACAATTTACACTTTCCTTTGTTCAACATTGCATCCTGGCCCCTGTATTTGTTTATGTAACTACATATTGCCATATATGGTAGAAATCCACTAGTTAAAAATGAATATAAGAGATTATCATTAAAATATTGCATTTTGGGTATTTGGATACCCAATGAAAATCTAATGAAAAAATTATTGATTTTCTCATTTCCTCCAACCTCCAACCTAGCTTCCTCCAAAAACTCTGTTACCATCACTTATTTTCCTCATCTCTCCATCTTCCTTATCTTCGATCTGTGCCGCCTGCATATACACAAAATTATTGATAAATGACCTGTGCTCTTACCAGATTTATCCATGAGAATGTCCAAAGCAAAGTATTCGACAAAAAACTGGGTGTTATGCTTCATTGCTTGCCCATAAAGTGTATGCAGTAAAGCATGACCAGTTCGATCAGCAGCACATGCACAACGATATGCCTGGCCACCTAAAATGCCAAAAAAGTCGAGAAGTTAGAGCCAAAGAATATGTACCAATAACTGGCTGAATGGAAATGCACAAGCACCAAGGCATTTTCACCTTTTCCAAAATCCAAACTTTGACCTCCAAAAGCCCGTTGATAAATTTTTCCATCTTCAGTCCTTGAGAAAGGCAACCCATAATTTTCTAACTCAATGACTGCTTTTGGTGCTTCTCTGCACATATACTGGATGGCATCCTGATCACCTGATGGAACACAAAACCAATTGCATGTCAAGAATATACATGTGTGTGCAATATGACCAAGCAAACTTAATATTAATCAAAGAGAAAACAGTGTTTAAGTTAAATATTACATTTCAAAGACAAGTATTCCATAAAACATTTCTTTGAGGACACAATGCAAGTTGGAAAAGCAGTAGGACTGGATTAGTTCTAGACAAAGTATGATTTAAATGTATGTTGAGTTGTTTGAAGACTAGCCATAGTTATTTAATTTTCTAGTGTTCACATTGCAACTATCATCGATTATTCTTATTCACAAAAAAGTGAAGAATTGATGTATTTGGACCAAATTCTAGGTTGAAATTAGATAGGAGTTTTGCTCATAGTGGCAGTCCTCATTTTGTCGGTTGTTCTAGAATAAGAAACTTGAATCGATCTTAAACTTCTTAAGGTATACAGCTGACTGATATAAAGTGGTCAATTAGGAAGATATTTTCCTTCCTTTCAGAAACCAGTCAAGAATCCTAGGTGAAGTCAAATTGAATTCTGAAAGGAAGTTGTTCCTTTGGTGATTTATCATTATTTGAATAAATTTATGTGAGTTTACATTTATTTTAAATGCCAATCACTTATTTTATTTATTCTACCTCTCTTTTTTCCCCCTCCCCTTCTGTTTTGTTCTTCTAAAATTGTATCTCTTATCATCATCTATTTACTATAATTCTGCAGAAGCAATTTCTCTGCTGTCTGTTCACTGCACTAAAATTTCTTTGTTTCTTAGCCATCATAGGAGCTGTTTATCTGCCCTTTGAATACATATCTGTCCCAGTTCTGATTCATTTTGCTCCTAACAAGTTTCTAGGTCTACTATGGGCCCTCATTTTGCTTTAGAATGTAGGTTTTCCGTACCATAAAATAAATATCCTGCAACTGCTCCAAACGCATGCAAAAAAATTTTAAAAGTACCAAACACAAATTTCATTAGAAAGTTGATTACCTAGCCAGTCACTCCCTTTGACAGTATCATACATATGCCATCTCCAGTCATCTTCAGTCATATTTCCAAGAGCTGCATTTATACCACCCTGCTTTGGATGTATTGCCATGGTTAGCAACATACAAGCTCAACTAAAGCAGAAACAAAGAATCCATGCTATAAAAATCATCAACTATCTGAACAGGTCAATTATGTTTGTCTCAATAGGAACCTTTTATTCCAGTTGCACACAGTATGGCAAGTGATACTGGCAGTATTTATCTATAGGGAGAAAAACTTGGTAGTATCGTCTACAGAATGTGTATTTGCATCTTGTGTTCGGAATTTGCATCTTATAATCTGTCTCTCCAAATTGTTGTGGTCACTGGTCAGTATAGGAATGCATGCTGACAAGGATTTTGTCCCAGTGCAACAAATTCCAAGAATAATTACTGTCAACCCTAAAATGGTGGGATTTTTTAAGTAACTTGAGCCCTCACAACTTTTTATGAGATATCCTACATTTTCCTCTCTCTTTTTTCTCATTGACGTAAAAGGTTTTTGGCTTGTTAAGGCAGCACTTCAAAACTAGCAGTACTTCTTGATGTTTTTCTTTTGAATGAAGTTTGCCAAGATGGGACATTGCAGCTTCTTGTTGTGTAAATCAACATTTCAGAAGGAACTTTTTCTTCTCATTTACTTTTTAGCATGTAATGCTTTATTTCGTTGTGTCATATTACTTAAACTTTTTAGTTAGATGCTTGGATAAACTTATTGTTTGTCAAAGTCAAAATCCAACTGAGAATCTGAGATTTAAAAAATTGTGACCTAGCAGGGAAAACAAATTAGATAACATATAAACTGTTTACTTATTTCTTTAGTATGTCTATCCTGCAGGCAAACCTAATAATGCCAAATACAGATATCCTGCACTCTAACTATCATGGTAATTGTATACAAGTGGCATATAGAACAATTTTATCACAGACATTGAAAGAACTCAGTTATAGTTATCATAAACTTTGTTTTCAGTGACATGACATTTTGAATTGATAGTTAACTTAAGTAACCAAGTGTCAACTTGGCAAAGATTATCATGACACAAAAGGACCCCTACGCTGCAACAGGCCCCAGCTATAATAGTTCCCTGAAAACAGATGACCTTGCAGATCCTGTATATAGATCAACTGCCTCAGCGGTAATAGAATGGTCTTGCAGTCCTAAATAGCTGGGGAGTTTGGCTTCAACCATCTTTTGAACCAGACAGGTAGAATAGGGATGTTGGACAGGCAAATCATGGTGTCAATCTTTTTCTTGTACACAAACTCTGTCTTGATTTTGTTGTATGACTGTTCAATTGCCTATTTGTCATTTAATAGGTTGATATAAATGATTCTATAAGCATTTTCTTTTCATTAAGCAACAAAAAGAAAAATAAATAAATAAAGCAATAATTTTCAATTTTTCTTTCTTTTATCTTGTTATATAATTCATATCATTTTAATAAATAGGTCCTCATGATAAATTCACGATGTATAATCAATAACAATGTTTGTGAAGAAAAGTTTAATACGAAGATTCTCGGTTTTGACATTTGAGAACCTGTGCTGCAACTGTATGGGAGCGAGTAGGGAAGAGCTTGGTAATGCAAGCTGTGTTAAAGCCATGCTCCGAGAGACCAATGGCTGCTCTTAGACCTGCACCTCCAGCCCCTACGACGACAGCATCATATGTGTGATCGACAATGGTGTACGAATTCCGCCCATCCTAAATCACAAGCCAAAGAAAAAAATTGTCATTAGCTATGAAATCAATGTGGCCATCGCAATAGCAGAAATGAGATGCGTTTTAGAAAGAACAAATAGCTAAAAGACAAGGATGAACTCATGTTATAGAAAACATCACAAAGAAATAAACCTAAAAAGAAGAAAGCAGATGAAACATTAGTTGAAATGCA
Source organism: Musa acuminata AAA Group (assembly GCF_036884655.1). Classification (NCBI taxonomy): domain Eukaryota; kingdom Viridiplantae; phylum Streptophyta; class Magnoliopsida; order Zingiberales; family Musaceae; genus Musa; species Musa acuminata. The sequence continues at coordinate 38,215,141 of NC_088354.1, forward strand.
GCCATGAGGATTAACTCATGTTTAAGTAAACATCATAAAAAAACAAACCCAAAGAAAAGAAAGAAGAACCAAAAGCTGAAATGCATTTATATGATAGAAATTAGTCTAACGTACATAACACTTTAATCCACATCAGTCTAAGCCATATGATGAGAAAAAAAATCAGTCTAATCAAAACAAAACAGTATCAAACTACCAAATAGATGAAGAAGTACTAAATTAATTAGTAACATAATTATTATTTTGGGAGATTTCTGTTGGCAACCTCTTTTTGCTATTTACAACATCATTTTAAGAACTTTTAATATTCCTCAGATACCCTTTACAAATGGATATAAATGCCCCCAACTCATCATTTAATTCCAACAAACTCTTTCAACTCTTATCATAAAACATCTATTTTCTTTCCTTATTATTATTATTATCGTCAGAGCATTTTCATTGTCAGTGTCATAAAATGATGAAAAAAATATAATATGATAAATGAAAGGTAGTGGAAATTAAGGGTATGATTGGTAATTTAGGGGGGCTCTATTTAGTAAAAATATATTTTATTCATTTTAGTGGTTGTATGAAATAAGGTGTTGCCAATAGCAAAAAAAGGGAATGCCAACAATCTCCTTCTTTATTGCGGACGCAGCTTTAACAATCCAAAACCCTATTGATTACAGGAGCATTGCGGGTCAACATATCACTGGAAGATGGGAAGAAAACAGAAATCACTCGGGGACCAAAAAGAGAGCTAGATAGATGATTAAGGAGTACGACGATCGCGATCATACGTGATAAGGAAGGCCAACAGAAATGCCAACAAAGATAGGGAACTTTTGAACGAATTCGAAAAGAAGCAAAAGGCGAGTTGGATTTCAGCGCTCCGATCCATAAAAAAGAGATGTAACGAAAACCCTAACCATAACGGATCAAGACGCATACCGAGCCGGTGGAGAGGTTTCTGGAGGCCGACTGGGAGGAACGGATCGATGCGCCGCCGATCGACGCCTTGTTCGATGGAAAGCGGAGAGCCCGCGACACGCAGCTGCGCCACATCTCTCTCTCTCTCTCTCTCTCTCTCAGAACGAGGGGGACGAACGCAAATACGGCGATGGAGATCGATCGAGGCGGGCTGGTGCACGCCGGCAGTGGTACGCTACGGCTGCGGTGTAATAGGGGCGTGTGGTTAGTCGTCGCAGAGTAATTATAGTGTGGAAACTCCCACGTATGACCTTGTTTCACCTCTAAATAACGAGACTGCCACTTGCACGGCACGCCTCGTCTTGGCTCCGTCAACCGATCAAATTGGTTCCTAAAATTGAACTTGGATTCGAATCGATTCCTAAACATTTGATTTTTGTGTGATTATTGGTCTGAATTCTATTAAGATATCTGACATGATTTAACGAGCATGTCTGCTTATACTAATAATAAAAAAACTATTTGTTGGTGAACTGATGCACAAGGAGTCAGCACGGTTTGGTCAACGAGTCGATGTCCGGAGTTCTCGATCGATCGGAAGAAGTGTTGGAGCCGGCTGGATTGAGGGTCGGATTATCGACGTCGTCTTCTGAGAAGGTGTATCTCGGTTGGGATGACTGTGCCTCCGGGGGGTGCCCAAGCTCCTGCACAAAGGCTCTCGTCGGGGGTTTTTGACTTTGGCCCATTGTAGATTAAGTTAGTGGTTGTTGTTTTCTTTTTTTTTTCTCCGTCTCCCGGCCAGATGCCGGTCAGAGACTTTTATATTATTGCGCGGGGATCGATCGTACGTGAATTTGGCGTAGCGATCGATCCTCGCACGACGAGATGGTACCGTTGTTTGACCGTCACTCAGTATGCACGGAACGACACCATACAACGTCGTCCCGAACTTTTCGAGGCGGAACTTACCGAGGGGGTGCCTCCCTGTATGGGTCTCGAATGCGATGCTAATTTAACAAGGATGTGATGCGATGCGGACCGTGCCGTAACTGAAATTCAAAATATATTTTATCACTATCATTTAGAATGAACGAGGAAGGATGTCTATCTCAAGGAACACCGGATCATCCCATCGACTCCTACGCCTTAGCATTGACACTCCACTCTCCTGTGGTCATATATCCATCCCCTGTCACTGCAATATCCCTGAGATCACAAGGGGCAAGCTGGAGCACGAGATATCTCCCAATTGCAATTGAAGGAAGGATTCAGAACGATTATTTATTGCTACGTACGTGTCGGGGCATTGCTCGGTCCACCGGGACGGACGCTCGCTTTCTTGCGTGCAGCGCAGCACGTGGCCACTGGATTCGTGTTCGCCTCGCCTTTACCCCCGACATCACCAGCCAGTTCCCACTGGAAGTTAGAAAAAGGGTCGTCTTCTTCTTCTTCTTCCATGCTTTCCTTTCTCTTTTACCGATTTGATTGAGAATTATTGGAATCGTGTTCCTTTTTACCTCACGTCTCTGCCATATAAAGCGCAGCTTCTTTAATCGAGCAACATCTTTCACTCTACTTTCTGAGCTGCTTGGAGTCTCTGACGCCATGGCTTTGAGGAATTCTCTGTCCATCGTGATCGCAGCTTGGAGTCTCTTTCTTGCCGTACCGATCGCCAGTAAGCTTTTTCCTGCTTACTCTGTTTTTGCTCCAAAGATTCCGAGGGAAGATGATGTAGTTAAGTTGAATAAACACTTTTCCATTTTTTTAATGGAAAAAAGCAGAGATCTTTGATCAGGTTATGTGAAATTTGGAGTTTTTTAAGCTTCTGATCGACTCTTTCTCGTCCTCTGATCGAAAGAGTCGCACTTGTTCAATTTAAGTTAAGAAGTCTTGTTCTTACCAAGCGAACTGTGAAAAGGAAGACGATTGAGCAAGAAATTATTTGAGGTTTTATTGATCTTACATGTGTAGCAATTGTTGTTTTTATGTCTCCAATTCTGGAGATGCGAGGAAAAAGAGTGTTCTTGATGCAAATTCGAGGAATTTTTATGGATTAATTGGTTGTTCTGTTTTGATTTGTCGATGGAAGAGTCGCAGTCGTTCATCGGGGTGAACTACGGGCAGGTGGCGGATAACCTGCCGCCGCCTGAGGAGACGGCGCGGCTTCTCAAGTCCACCACTATCTCCAAGGTCCGCCTTTACGGCGCGGATCCGGCAATCCTCCGTGCGCTCGCCGGCACCGACATTTCCGTGGTCATCGGCGCTGCCAACGGCGACATCGCCTCCCTGGCTTCCGATCCCTCCGCCGCCACCAACTGGGTCTCCGCCAACGTCCTCCCTTTCGTCCCCGCCACCTCCATCTCCGTCGTCGCCGTTGGCAACGAGGCCCTCACCTCTGGCGACGCCACTCTCGCCTCCCAGCTCCTCCCGGCCATGCAGAACATGTACAACGCACTCTCCGCCGCCGCGCCCTCCGCCGGCATCAAGGTCTCCACCGTCCACATCATGACGATCCTCGCCCAGTCCGATCCGCCCTCATCCGGAGCCTTCCACGCCGACCTCGTGCCGGCCCTCAAGGGCGTGCTCGCTTTCCTGCAGAAGACGGGGGCGCCCTTCATGATCAACCCCTACCCCTACTTCGCCTACCGGAGCGACCCGCGGCCGGAGACACTCGCCTTCTGCCTCTTCCAGCCCAACGCCGGGCGGCACGACGCCGGCTCGGGAGTTACCTATATGAACATGTTCGACGCGCAGCTGGACGGGGTGGGGTCGGCGGTGGCGGCGGTGGGTTTCAAGGGAGCAGAGATCGTGGTGGCAGAGACGGGGTGGCCGTACCGTGGGGACGAGGGGGAAGTAGGGGCGACGGTGGAGAACGCCCAAGCCTACAACGGCGGTCTGGTGTCGCACCTGCGCTCCCTGGCGGGCACGCCCATGGCGCCCGGGAAGTCTGTGGACACATACATCTTCGCTCTCTACGACGAGGACCTGAAGCCCGGGCCAACCTCGGAGCGCTCCTTCGGTCTCTTCCACCCCGACCTCACCCCCACCTACGACATCGGTCTCGCGAGGTCGTCCTCCTCCTCCACCCCCGCCCAGGTCAGGAAAAAGACGTGTAGCTGAACTGAACACGAGTTGTACAGCCGTGTGATGCTGATCGTTTGGTGGAGATGGAACGCAGGGGAACGGCACGTCAGCGCCGAGGGCGGCGGCTGCGAAGGGGTGGTGCGTGCCGAGGGAAGGAGCGACGGACGCGGAGCTGCAGGCGAACCTGGACTACGCGTGCGGGCAGCCGGGCGTGGACTGCCGTCCGATCCAGGAGGGCGGGGCGTGCTACCTCCCCAACACTGTCCGATCGCACGCCGCGTACGCCATGAACCAGTTCTACCAGGCATCCGGCCGCAACTCCTGGGAGTGCGGCTTCAGCGACTCCGCCGTCCTCACCACCGACAACCCCAGTACGTCCAAATCTGACGGCCATGATTCATGCTACACATTGTCTTCACATTAATTAATGCTATTTTGTTCTGGGATGCAGGTTACGCGACCTGTGTGTATGCTGGAGGCCAGTGAGACGAAGCTGCCAAGACTGGGAACTGTCTCTGATGCAGAGAAGAATAAAAAGAAGATTAGCTTTTGTTAGCTTAAAGATGGTGGTGTGCTTAGTGGTGGGCGCAGGAGATGCGTGGAATCTAGAAAGTTGGGTTAAGGAGACTTCCTTCGAGTCCGTCTTCCCAATTATCGAAGGTGAGGTGGAAGTTTGGAGTCTCTCTCTCTCTCTCTCTCACTCTCTCTGTGATGGCTATCTCATGAACCATATGATTGTACTACCTCTTCTTCCACGGACTGCATTAAATTTCCCATGTTCCTGTGATCGAATAATGGAATAGTGACTGTAAGTTGTGCTGTTGTTGACTTTTACCGCATGTAATAGTGCCTCTAACTTGTGCTGATAAAACAACCAGAAATGGGTGTTTATTTTCAGCAACATTGTCAGCTTTCACAGCACAAAACAGAGCAAAGCTTATTTAAGAAGGCTTCATATCATACTGTCCTGATTAAAATGTGAAAACATGTGCCTGAGCTCAACACTTTTACAAGCTCAATGTTTATGAACATCTTCAGATGCCTTAGTGGAAGGGAGCAGAGATTTGGAAGCTGATTCGGTGGCTTTTTGTCTTAAGGATATATGCCTAAGAATCTTCAACTTTTGTTGTATTAAAAGCGTTCAGTAGAAAGGATTGGATTCACCATCCACATAATTGGATTTAAGACTAGTGCTTGTGATTTTATATTTTTATATATAAATTGGTGAATTGGTGAAAAAAATCTGTTAGTTTGATAATTTCTCATATGGTTTTGAAAAATTTTCGCAAAGCTTCACTGGCCATGTAAAAAAAATATTTTACTCCTAATAAATTTAAAATATTACTTTCGACTCACATATGTCTTGCACCTCCTAGTTGTGCTCTCACACGATATTGTATTGTCGCTTATAACTTTGGTTATCCATCTTAACCCATAATCCTCATACGAGAGTTTATTATTGTATTTTTATTGCTAATTACAAAGAGGTTGTATAGTTTTCTTGTACCTCTTTCTTGTCGGCATGGTCTTCTCACACTCACTCTTTACCATTGGTCGTGGGCAAGATAGGAAGAGGAGAGGGCAGCTCATAGTCTCCACTATTGGTTGTGGAAATTATACCCCCATCGTAGGTCTAACGGGATTCAATGAGAATTATTACACTTTCCTCACTAAATGTATTCAGGGAATGGTCCACAAACCGAAAGTCAATGATCAACAAGGATAGATAGAATTATTATTTTGAAAGAAAAAGACGTTCACGGATAATTTTTTTAAATTTGAGATTTTATTTAAAAAATTTTAGGAATTTTTTAAAGAATTCATCCTCCATATATATAAGAAAAAGATGACTCTTTTATCAAATAAGGTTTTTCAAATTCCAGCTGAATTCTCTTGAATTAATTGGATACATTTAAATTTAAGTAAATTTTGAATGCAGCAAATTCATGTATTTCCATCTCCTGTTTATCTTAATAATCTAATGGTGTTGAGATTCGCTCTCATTGGTTGATGATCATCGTGGTGCTTTATGATCCGTGCTTACGCGGATTTGAAGCAACAACCGGTGATCCGACGTTCTCGTACTGGATTAATTGTGCGACGCGGCGCATAGAAAGAGATCGAACGCGTGGAGATAGAATCGTCCGACGTAAGCACGCACTCGTCTTCTCTTCTCTTCGCCTTCCCCCACACCTCTCCCGTGGTCGTCCTTCTGTCCTCGCATTCATCCTCAAGCCCCCGCGCTTGTTCGATTTCTGCTATTTTCTGCTCTAAGGTACGAATTTGTGGTCTGGAAATGACGGATCGGGGTGCTATTGATATCTGGTGATGTTAATCGTGACAGGAGACCGTTGATTCCTTGTCTTTTTCTTTGGGTTTGTTGGAGCTAGGGTTTGGGTTCGTCGATGTCGGTTGCGGAGCTGAAGGAGCGGCACATAGCCGCGACGGCTACGGTCAATTCTCTGAGGGAGCGGTTGAAGCAGAGGAGGCAGTTGCTTCTTGATACTGATGGTCGAATTGGCTTTCCTAATTTTCTAAATTTAAACTGTTTTTTTTTCCCTCTCTAGCGGTTTATGTTTTGTGCTGATATTGTAGTGGCGGCGTTTGCTAAGAGCCAAGGGAGATCGGCGATCAGTTTTAACTCCACGGATCTGATTTGCTGCAGGACCTTGCAGGGCCACACTGGCAAGGTATTCTGATCGTTTTTGCTTACTTTTGCTAAAGATGAAATAATTTGATTGATTGGATTTTATGGTTCGTTTGGAACTTTTTATAGCATCTCATTCATGACGTTCCTTAAGTGTGTGTACCTTTAACAAAAATCAGTCTTTCCTCTGCATGTGCCTTTCACATATTTGGCAGTAAAGAATTACATTGAACTTGGATGGACATTTGTATATATTCTTATCAGGTTGCTGTCCTAATCTGACGAAGTTGGAGGAGAAATGGGAAAAACCAAATACTTAGTAATGAAGCTCCCTTCATTTTTAATGACAATAAATTAAATAGAGATTCTGATTTTGCTACTTTGGTGACTTGCGTATAAGAAGTGACATGCTGACTTAGTCAAAAGTAGGCTAAGACTTAGATTGACTTGTAAAAGACACTTCAACTACCGTTAACTTGGGCTTGAGTTATCTGGGTTCTTATTACCAGTATTCCATCTATGTTATTAAGCCTACTTCATTTGTAATAGTAAAATGAAGCCAAACCATGAAAAATTGTTTTAGTCCATTGAGATTCTGACTTTGGCTTCACTGGTGGCATGCATGTGATATAAATGACATTCGTTTACTCCTCTTCCACTTGCAGAATTTAAAGCCTTTTTGTTTTGTGTGTGGAATCAAATATCTTTGGATGTCCATGCTAGTTCAGTGAGGACCCTTAATATCAACCCTCACGTTCCCCATAAATGTTTATAGGTGAAATGAACTTATTGACATTTATAAAGTGGAAGAATGTGATATCATTATGATGTTGATAGATACCTCGTCTTAATTCATAGGTCTAGGGAAGCCTTCGAGTATATCCACACTATTAGAGGTCATTCAATTTAGTGTTGATTGGGGACCCAAGTATGAGAATGCTCACCAGAGCTTCTTGTTTCCATTTGGAAGACATTGCTATACTACTAGTTTTAGGTATGTATTGGATGCAACTTGTAAATGAGACCTAAGGTCGAAGAGAGAAGGTAATGAAGGCTGATATGAAATACAACAATTACGATGTCAAACAAGAAACTGTAATGTTCCAACTGTTTGGGATAGTTGTTATCTGGCCAGAGTTGTTACCTAGTTGCTGTTATTGGAGACAACAACAACAAGCCATAATGTAACACTCATTGTTGTTTGGATGATATAACATACTAGCTATGTTTTCTGTCTATTTGGAGATTCAACCACATCTATCTTTTCATGCCATTGAGCTCTACTGAGGGCAATCTGTTAATGGTTTTTTCTCAATAAAGTCTTCTAGGCTAGCTTATTTAAGTGAAGAAATGGAAAAAGAAAAGGGTAGTGAACTGCTTGATTAGAATTGTTCAGCTAAAATTTTGTCTCCACAAGGTGACCTTGATATTTGTACAATCTTCCTAAATTCTTTTCATATTGTGACCTCTTCTAGGGACTGATCAAATTTTTTTCTAAGATATCTGTCAGGTTTATTCATTGGACTGGACACCTGAAAGGAATCGGATAGTTAGTGCTTCACAAGATGGGAGACTGATTGTATGGAATGCTTTAACGAGTCAGAAAACACATGCTATAAAACTTCAGTGCCCCTGGGTCATGACCTGTGCATTTGCGCCGAATGGGCAGTCTGTTGCATGTGGAGGACTTGACAGTGCCTGCTCTATTTTCAATCTCAATTCTCAAGTTGACAGAGATGGCAACATTCCAGTTTCAAGGATACTTACCGGGCACAAGGGCTATGTGTATTCTTGTCAGTATGTTCCAGATCAAGAAACTCGCTTGATTACCAGTTCAGGCGATCAAACATGTGTTCTGTGGGATGTCACAACTGGCCAAAGGATTTCTGTTTTTGGTGGTGAATTTCCTTCAGGACACACAGCTGATGTATTGAGGTGGTAGCTTTTTATATCATACAATTACATTAAGTCATGTAACATTTCATAAACTTAAAATTGAATTAAAGTGCCAAAGCTGAAATATTTAGCTGTAGTTTTTTCTTCTGGACATGATTTAGCAGCTGATTCTTTGGGGCAGTTAAGTCAGGTTATCTTTTGCCTTTTCGGCTGTTTGATTTGTATTACCTGGTGTCATTTGAAAAAAATAACTAAACAAGAAAAGTGTGTGCCATGATGTGTTACAATGTTTGGCCTACCAGTAAATACTGGTCTGACCATTTATTTGAAATTATGATTTAAGATTTACTACTATAGATATTTCTATGTACTAAAGCTTTTGTCCACCATGCGAGCTTGTTTTTCCCACCTTTTGTTATAAATTCAGAGGAAGTGGTTGCCATGAAGGTCTTGTCATCCTTGAAATTACACATTTACATGTTTTAGAAAACTTGCATTTTTATGAAATGATGTCCAATGAAGCAATATCTGTCCATGAGCTTTTCATATTCCCTATTCTTGCACACTCTGGTATGACACTATCCCTTTTAATGCAATATCTTTTTTTTTCTTTCTACAGTGTCTCAATTAACAGTTCAAACTCGAACATGTTTGTCTCTGGTTCATGTGATATGACTGCTCGATTATGGGATACTCGAATTGCTAGTCGGGCAGTTGGGACATACCATGGTCACCAGGGTGATGTTAACACTGTCAAGTTCTTCCCTGATGGGCAGAGATTTGGGACTGGCTCTGATGACAGTACATGCAGGTTATATGACATGAGAACTGGGCACCAGCTTCAGGTGTACAGTCAACAGCATGAAGGTGATGACAATGATGTTCCAATTGTCACATCCATTGCGTTCTCTATATCAGGAAGACTTCTATTCGCTGGATACTCCAGTGGTGACTGTTATGTGTGGGATACACTAATGGCTGAGGTATGAATCATCTATGCCAATTGGAAAAACATAATCTTCTATATGATTGAGCACAAAAGCAACTCAAATGTAATTCCTGATTCCCAATATTTCCCTCCCAAAAGGGAGAAAATAGCAAAACAGAAGGAAAAGATGCACATGCAGCTGCACATGCATTGTTAAACATCAACCATATGTGTAAAAAATAACATCAACCATATGTGTGCCTGATTGATTTTTAAAATTCAGATGCTAACATGTGAAATTTGATTATGGTATCTCCATTTTCATTTACTCTGTAGGTGGTTCTGAATTTGGGAACATCTCAGAATTCTCATGAGGCCCGCATAAGCTGCTTAGGTTTGTCTTCTGATGGTAGTGCTTTATGCACAGGAAGCTGGGACAAGAACTTAAAGGTGAATTTTCAAATGTTTCTTATAGTTTCTTAAAGGTGAATATATAAGTTTCTTATATATCTTGAAGACATGTTGAGGGTCCTTTTCAAATGCCTATTTGATAAATACACTGTTATCACTCCCTGATGTGAATTTTTAGGATTGGATTTTACTTCTGGTTTTCAAGTTGCATGACATGTATAACTCTAACTAGCTTTTGCATAAGGAGTCTGATTAGTGCTCAAAGGTTGGCACTGTTAGGCTGTAGTCCACCGTCTTTTTGATACTTTGGGTTTTATCCTGTTCAACCACCTATACAACCATAAGGAGAAACATTGTCTTTCCTTCTATACTAATTCTTCCTGTTCCTGTTATTTCCAGTAGTATGGTATCTCCATTTCCTTTTTGCTTGAAACTTGAACCCGAAAGGGTGACTTGAATTTTATAGTCAGTATGATGGTTGACATTTTAAACCTATGGGTTGGAGTTCCAAAAATGTTTGAGCTTCAGTTTTATATAAAATATGTTCAAGCAAGCATCAATGAGTTATATCTGTGGCTCAAGATGCTAATTTATCTTGCAAAGATACATTGAGTTCGAGGTTGCTTCAGTTCCAGTATACTCAGACAGCTTATTGTTCTGGCAGATTTGGGCGTTTGGAGGGCATAGGAAGGTTATCTGAGTCTCGTCATTGGTATTGATGATGCGAGCCTTTGAGGATATCAATGTGAAGCTTAACTTGCACTACTTGCAAAGAACAAACGTTGCACGCACGTTGGAGTCAGTTTGTTGTATCCTCGACTCAAGTAGGAAATCTCCTCATATCTTTCCCCCTCATATTTTCTGCTTGTTGTGGTGCATTCTGTAATTCTGTTGTTATTACTCGGAAGGAATTGTGATTCAAACTTTGTTGTTCTTTCTGATGTCTTTGTGCTCTTTCTGGTGTTTATCATGGATAAGCACTAATCTAAATTTGTTTACATCTCTTGTGCTAAAGACTTTTCGGGATTTAGGATGCATACATTCTTTATTTCTTTTCCTCATTATTTTGACATAACAAGTATGAGCACATTTCAACAGATTTTTAATAATAGTGACAGAGGTCCAATTATAGAAACTAGCAGCTTTTCTTTGTCTAGCTCAACAGTGCAGTTTGATCTTCGTTTGTTGCATCAAATTATTTATGTAGTTATTTATCTAATGTTTGGTAACAGCAAAAATGTTATGCAGGGTAATTACTTGGAACCATGCAATGAACTAGCTACTCATAAGAAGCTTCATGAGTGACAGGTGCAACTATGTAAAGAGCTGAAGAAAAGGGTTTTTTCCCTTTATTTTAAGAGTATTAATTAAGGCTTAAGTCCTACATTTAGTTCTGGACAACTAAAATGAAGAACTCTTCATCAGAAAAAAATAGGATTTTTTTGGGTGAAGAGAAAGAAAGAACATGAAGTCACCTGCTTAAATTTTCAAGATGCATCATCTTGAAAGGAGCTATTAGGAACAGTAGCACAAATTCTCAAAACCCATGTGTTGTCTCCTTTCTAACTTTTCCACCATGTGTGCCACAACAACACCTCCTGTAGCAACCCAAAGCAATATATTAGACATCCAAAATGATTGAGACTTCAAAGCATCAGAATCAAGACTGTCCTTGCCTAGACTGATGGCGCTAACAAAGATGGTCAAGGCTAGAATGAAGATGATTAAGGAAGCTCGGCCTAGGAGTATAATTAGTCTTCGGATCATGTGCTGGTCTGTGAAAGCCGCAATGATAGAGAGGAACACAAAGTATGCAGCTGCAGAAACATGAACTTTAGTTTCTGTCAGTAGACAAAATGATTCCACAAGTTTAGCAGTTGATATTACACTGCTTTTGTGTTGAAATGCTGAGTACGTACCAAATGGGACTGGAAAACAATGAAGCAGATAATACTGGATGACAGATGTTGATGATGAGAATGTCGTTACAAATGTTGATGTTGCACTGGAAACCTGTAAAATTAAAACTCTCAGAAGCTGTTCTGAAGACAACAATTATCAGACATGTCAAGTTTTATTAAATTAGGTCATGATTGTTTTTTCTTTTGAGGGGTAGAGAGAGAGATGGTCATGAACTTGATCTGCCTCAGTTGATAGACATCATAGTTTACTTTTAGTAGGTTAGGATGTGTAATAGTCATCATCCTATTTAGGCAAGACTTCTTTTTTTGAAAAGAAGAGACTACTCAGTGCTAATTTGATTGTAGTCAAGGAGGTGGAAAGTGTATCATGTATACCTGAGGAACTTTTGAGCAGTATTGCAGTGCTTGGCAAATTTTAATTCTGAACCTTACATAAAACTTTGACCGAAATGATCCTGATTTCTAGGGTATAAAGGCTTGAAAATTAGATCATTTCGTCAGGAAAAAATAACTTGAATGTATGCAGAAAGAAAATAAAAACAAAAGAATTTTCCTTTAGAAACAATTCAATTCTTGAACTGTATTATGATTTATTCTGTAAATCCTAGCTTAGTTTCCATGTTCAGAATAGCAAATTTAGGTCATAAATCATAAGTAGTCCAAGGAATACTATGCAACTTTGATTTTGTCAAGAGAATAGAACCTGTCGAGGAACTCCCATTTCAAGAAACAATGGTTCAAGGATGAGCCCTCCTCCAAACCCAAGCAGCTGATGAATCTTCCGTTTGGTTTCTAGGTTGCCCCTTGAGGCAATGGTTCTCTTTCCTTCACAGAGGCCGATAGTTTCATTGATTGTGATAGCAACAACAATTGGCACCTTCGTGACAATAGTATCCAAACAATTACCTACACTGAACTACTGAAGTATATCAAATAGCTAATTCTTTTACATACGGGAGAATAAGATAGAGCATCTTTGTATCAAATTGCTAATTTGCGAGCGTAAAAAACTGTTTTTAGACAAGTATTACCAGGTAGGTATGGGTCAGTGATAAGGGTGGTAGGTGGTTTCAAAGTGTTCTCAATTCGTGATAAAAAAGGAGCAACAATGAAAAATTGAATAGGAAGCTTAGTTTCCCATAGATTGTAGCTGATGAATGGAGCATATGAAATCGCTTCTTTTAAAAGTGGTTGATACTGGTACAATTACTTGAGATTAGTTTCTTTTCTTTTTATGTTGGGTCATCATTTCTGTCCTTGGAATATTAATGGGTAATTCTATGCATGGTTTTGTTAGATATTATGATTTTGGTTCTATCACTGATATTTCTTTTGGACCAGGGACACACAATGATGCAGTACACACACACACACACACACACACACACACCTGAAATCATGAATCTGAAATTGATGCAATCAGAAGTAGCATCATTGTCCAGTTCATTGTCTTCTTAATCAAACACAGACATATACAGAATTTGATCACAACATTTCATTGATTTATGTAGGAGGCCATACCTGCATGATGTTTAGAACCCAATACTCTGTGGAGCACTGTGTGGTGTATGTCTGCACAAGAATCTCATATAGAAGTGACTCATTATGGATGGATAAGAAAATATCCTAGCTTATAATGGTCTCTATTCTCTTTTTTCTCACTATTGGAATTTTGACAATTTGTATTCCCACCTTGACTATCTGGACTGCCACAAATGCTGCCCATACGGATGAAAGAACTGTTAATTCCTTCCAGTAGATGTTATCCTTTATAAGTAGCAGCAGTATAATATTGACTGGGTAGATGCTACCTCATCATCTGATGAAGTTCTACATTGTGGATTAGCAGGAGAGCCCCAGGGAGTGCCTTGTATTCCAGTTCTGCACCTGGTAACATTTTACAGGCAAAATATGAATTGAAACTCTTCTGAAAAGAAACACCAAAAAAAAAAGAAAAAAGAAACATCTGATCTGGTTTTTATTACATTCTCTACAATTAGTTGGTTCAAACAATGTGTTAAGAAGAGAGTATGGTATAAGTTTGTCTTTTCCTTGATCAACTGCCATCTATGAGTTCATTATCACAGAAATATTCATATTAACTGCTTTGCATACCATTTCTTTGTGAAGCCTAGAGACTTGTAGCTTCCTGAAATCCAAATAAATCTTCAAATCAAAATGCATGCTTGAGGGAATTTTACAGTTGACAGCAATAAGCAAAGAGGCGTACACTTTTCATAATGGATTCCTGTTTCAATGTTTCTACTCCTTTGAACAGTTCTTTGGTTTATGTGCCTAACACCAAGAGTTTACAACTGATCAGTGCCTTTATATAGGGAACAAAGAAACATATCTGCTTTGTAAACTTAGGGTTACTTGCTACTGACATTTATTTTTCTGAAAGGGTAGCTTAGTTCCTACTGCAGGATATGAACACACTTGATAATTAGCTTTCTTCTATTGGGAGGGGAAATCTTTGTGTGCTCAGAAGAAATCAGGACCTCTTTATATGAACATGATCAGCAATTGTAGTCAATGTGATATTAAAGCATGTTGCATCAAAAACAAAAAAGAGACTGAGAGGAAGAACATATGGGATGGCCTAAAAGATTACCTAGGAAGTGGATGATGAGGAAGACAATGAGCATCCAATCTGGAAAGATTATATTCAAAGCAACTCCAATGCTGATGCCCAACATAATCATGGGCTGAAACAACAGTGCTAGATCATAGTCAATGATTGGTAAGTCCATGGTTGGGTGCCTCAGTCTCAGGTTGTAGTATACTGTTGTTCCTGCAGCACCCATGATCATGCCTGCAGCAAAACAGGAAAATATTAATCTTCACAAAAACTAGTGCAGTTCACAGCTTAGTTCTGAATTCCTCTTGACTATTAAAAGTAGGTTGAAATTATTGTTCATCTGCATGCTTGTTGACTTACACTTGGAAATGGCTGTTGATGTCTTGGGGTCAAATCCAATGATCAAGGGGAGCATGGGCACAAAGATCCATCCTCCTCCAATGCCACCAATGCTGCCAAGAGCTGCACCAACAAACCCAATGATGGATCCCAGCACCACCCACCGGCTGAGCTCCATGACCTGATTCCATCCACAAACCATTTCAGCTTAAGAAGAAGAAGAATAGGTAAGTGAGAAGAGTGTTGTGATAGGTCACATAATGGCCAAACATGATTGTAAGAAGATTCTTCTCCTCCATTATTGAGTAAAGAATGGAAGAGGTTGGTGAGGAAATCCTCGGAATCCTTCTCTCCAATCTCTTCGTCATTCATGCTGCTACTGCTGCTGGTAGCTGTGTCAAATGGCCTCTTTGCGAAGGCCTCTTGTTCTGCAATGCCTGGCTGAAACACAGAAGCAGAACTGCTGCACACCACCACTGGGCTTCCTGTTTTCTTCCACCCTTAACCTTTTTTCAAAAGCACCAATGAAGCTTTTGTTTCTCTAAAATTAAGCCAGAAGAATGGTGGTGATGATGGTGCTTCGGCACTGAGCTATTACTTGGTCTCCTCTCTTTTTCTAGCCAAGTTCTTCCCACTGTTGTCATCTTTAGCTGTTCTAATAGATAGAGATGATGGCTGAATGAGTTCTTGTCTTGTCGTGACCGTGTGTCTTGATCGAGGTAATTACAAATTACTTCTTGTGATTAGATCTTTTTAATATTTTATTGGTGATTTAAATCAAGTACTTTTTTTTCATTTTAAAGGAATATATATTTCAACCTTATCATTAAGGATATATATATATATATACATATATATATATATATTAAAAAATATATCGATCAATGAAACAAAAATATTTTTTTGTTGTAGGACTTATAAAATAAATTAGATAGTAAAAAGGACAAGTTAATGTACAATGTTCACTAACATAGGACATGAGATATAATTATAAAATTTGGATCATATATTTAATTATTTTTATGAATATATTAATTTGTATATAATATTTTAAAAATTATAATGGAAGATTATAAATAGATGAGAGCAACGGTGATAATATTACATTAGTATATTAGTGATTTGGAATATTAGGATTTGAATTTTGAAAATACCGTGGCGAAGTTTCCCGCGGTTTTATGCTTTAAAAGCCCAACCGCCCCCGTCCCCATTCCCCATCTCGATTCTTCACTCTCCTCGCCCTCAAAGCCGCCCTTCCTCCGCTCCTCTCCGCCGCCGTCAATGGCGGTAGCCAGGCATCCAGGACCCGTCGCCAAAGGTCCAAAGATCTTTCAGAAAGGTGGCCTCCACGAGGAGATCCGTCATTCTCTTCTCCGCATCTGAAAGCTCTCCTGAAACGCCGTCTTGCTTTCCAGTGCCTCCCCTCTCTTTGCTGGCTACGATATCTATAGGTGTTGCGAATTCCTCCACTTCTTGTACGTCGTCGTCTCATAACAGGCGTCGCCATTCCTAATGGTACTGACGCCCGCATTGGTATAACTACTCCTCTAGCTGTTCGGTGAAATGCTGATATGGTGGTGTCTCTCCATACTTTGGGGTCGGCGTGATCGATGGGGTATTGAGAGGTTTATGACTCCGGAAGTCGTTGAGCTTCTTGATTTGGAGTCTACTGCCAGCGGCGACGGAGGGTTTGGATCCACAGGAGTGTGATGTGCTCTTGAACTTTTCCTCCAACGTAATGGCCGTTGATGAAAAATCCATTGGTTAGCTAAAACTTTTGTTCTTTGATGCTACAGAAAGTTTGCCTGTGCATATCAGTAAGCAGCATCATGAGGACAAACAAAGGTCACGAGGCATGCACCAAGGTTGGTTTCATCACTCAAAACTCGGCTCATCTAGGTTGCAAAGGTTTACTTTCGTATTGTGACCTTTTTCCCATCAACTTCTTACTATCTGGCAGTTTGAACCCGATACATGACACTAAATTTCATGATGAATAAACAGGAAGCTAAACTAATTGATTGTGAAAAATAGAAACACCTACATATCACTTCTATGATCTTTAGAATTTTTGTGGTTCAAGTATGATGTTTAGGTTGCTGATTAGTTGATGCCTTTTTTCCTCAAGTTTCAGCTCAATAAATCGTTCACTGGTAGCAGTGAACGATTCATCTCAAGCTGAAATCTGCCTGTTGTTTGTCAATAACTTGTTTTTAGAAGAACAATCATATGTAGGAAACTGATGATATAGCATGTTGTCTTTCTTTGGTCCTTCCTTGAGCTATCTCTTGCAACCCAAAACAATTGAGATGTCCAAAGCATTGGTACATATGAGTGTTTGGACTTGTACTGTGGAAGGACTAAGGATATAGTTTTGTTTGCTCGATTATATATGCCTGCAGAATATACTTCAAATGTGTTTCAGGTTAAGCATTCTTGGATGCTTGGAGAATCCAAAGCAATTGGCAGTGCCTCTTGCAGGTACCTTTTCTGCTTGCTATGTGTTGCACTGTTGATCTGTCACATAAGATTGAAAATAACACGAGTCTTTGCTTCCACATTCCCTTCTAATGGTTAAATATAAAGTTTTATGGCCTTAGTTTCTTTAAGTTTCTGAAGGAACTATAACCAAAACATGTGATCAGTTCCTTTGATAGTGATATCACTATACTCAGTCAATTATACCTGATCTGCATCTAATCCGATCTCATTCTGAATCTGATTGGGTTATGTATGATACAATAGATCTACTTTTAAGTTTAGTTTGTTGCTAAGAGATGATTTGGGCCCAATTTTGATTGCTCATACTTGGTAAAATTAATATTGAGTGTATGCTACATCTGCATTTCTGTAGGGCTATCATGAAATCATAGACTTTACGTCCATAATTTTAACCTTAATGAAATTCAATAATATCAATTACGATTTATCATTATTTCTTTTCTTTGGATTATATTTGTTTATATAGAACAAGTTTTTAGGCATTCTTGCATCAGCATTAGTAGATTTATTGCAAATTGGAATGGAATTAAGTCATTTGATTCTTCTTTTTAATATTTGCAAGTTAAAGTACAATAATTTTGGTGTTTTCTTTAAATTTCTTGAAGCCATTTGAGACACTACTGTAGAATATGAGAAAACAATTTAATAGTAAAAGGAGGATTTTTACTAGTTCATTTTAATATTCTTGTTTAGTCGATTATAAATAATTAGGACATACGGTCTTGTAATTGTTATTGTTGTTGTAGCATTCTCACTTAAAGATTTACTAAATAATAACGTAAAAAGGAAACAAATAATTTAAACAATTAAAAAAGTTTGAGCTGCTTTGCAAAGTTGAACAAAGCTACATGCTTGAGCTGAAGCTAAAGACTGTGTCCATCATCATAAGGATTCCTTCACAATAGATTAAGTTCGACTCTTAGGTTCAATGTCCTTAGCACCTCTAGATTAAGTTTGACTCTTAGGTTCAATGCATTGTAAAATAAACTAAGATTCTATATTAAGATCTAATTTTAACAAGTTTTGACATAATCATCATTTATGCAATTCGTTGGCAGAAAGAGTTGCATTAACTTGATATCACATTGTTGTTGGGAACTTGTGCACTGAGTTACTCAAGAGGGAGAGGGGCATTGCAACTTGATATGGGAGTGACATGTGTTTATTTAAACTAAGGCAACTACAAAATGAATTTAGCCTACCTTAACTCTTCAACTAATAAGAACAATTGCCTCGTACTCCTTGTATGAAGGATTTTCTCATCCTTCATTAATCTTTACATCCAAAGAAAGAAATATAGAAGAAATTATAGTATCTCAAATATTTAAGTTGTGAAGGATGAGGGAGAAAGGATTACTGTTTTGATAGTGTTTCTTTTTTTAGCCCAACTAATTTGTGACCCACAATCGCAACACAACATGAGTACTCCTACATGATAGGGGAAAGGGAGGGTTATCTTTCTTTTAATTAGCTTTACTTCCCCATGGATGTCATGTTGCAATCTTCAATGACAACGCTTCCCACTTGAGCTTGCATTAGTGCTTGAGATTATCGTGGCACCCATCTGTCCAACCCTCATGAATGGTCTCTTTGTTGTTGCCATCTGTATCCTCACCGATGCATTAAACAATACGTCACTTCAGTCCTTCATAGCGCCACAGAATTCATGCATGATAGGAAGACAAGGCAGGCTCATTAGAAGTCCCCACACTGTGGGATTGGGTTCGACCACCAACTTAGTGGCTGTGTGTTCTCCTTTAGGATTGGGCATTTAAGTCCACTTGCAAATAAGATGCAATAGAAGAGTTGTTGCTCTAAGATGTCATTCTTATGCTCCCACTTTTGCGGTTTTTTGGGAAGGTAGGTTTTGCCTTGAGACCTCCTAGACTAAACCTATGTAAACGACAAAAGGATTGCCTTCACTCCACCACAAGGGATGGTCAAATGAAGTGTCACATGAATGCTTGGTTTACTCCACAAGGAAGAATCAAAATCAAATCTTTAAAGAACTCTACATGTCTACTGATTTAAAGGGGAAGACTTCTTTCTCTTCAACCATATGTCTTTGTTGCACTGCCTTGGTCATCATGGTCTCACAGGACAGCATTTAAGCGCAATAAATAATATCTATCTCCCAGTATCACGCATCTTTACATCCCTTTCAGTTGCTGGCAGTGCTACACTCCTACCAGCATGATAAAAGCATAGGCATGGGATGATAAAAGCATAGGAAGTCTCGTGTAAGAAGGTATAAAGAGCTGGTATGAGGGATGCTTGCACATGCTTCCAATGGGATATATTCTACCAGGACTCTTGAGATTAGTTGAGATCATGACATATGTGCTTGGTCACTCAATTGCACCTTAGTTATTCGTTGATGAGGGATATTATTCAGTCCCTCTTTTAAATTCTTAATATTCAATGATCCTTTGGAGAAACAAAAACAGAGGTTTGTAGAGCATAATTGACATGTAAGAAATGGTATGATGATGTGGATTATTTAATATACTGATTAGGGAGGACTAGATGACACTGACATGTGATTCTATGGGCAAGGAGTAAAGAGATTTTGACAAGTTTTTTTCCTTTTGATCTTGTCTCCAATCAAGGGAGGGAGACATGAGGCAAGCTTTATTGGCAATTGTCCCCAGGAAACAATAGTTTAAGTTTGTGCTCTGGACAAGATCTACTAGAGCACCCGGAATGAGCTTTCATGTTCACTGCACCACCCACCCAAGTGCACTTCACAAGAAACCCTATTCCACCAAGAAAGCATTCTTTTATTCACTCTACACCAGTGGTATGTGTCAAAAAATTGGAAGGCCACACGAGAATCATGACGCTCTGCGACCTTTTGTGTTTATGATATTTGAATATAAAAGATCACATAGTCTTTTTTTTTTTTCTTCTTCTTCTTCTCATGGATTGTTCCCATTCAAATGACAACACTGGTAGCATGTCTCATCAAACCATTTCTAGTTTGGCTTGGGCCTTGTGTATTTTTTTGGTTCTTGCATCATTTGATGTGGACATGGATGCTACCTTGCCAAAACCCAATGTAGACCCTACGCACCATCATTATCTAACTTAATCATCTTTACCTTGTGCTGCATATCCCCCTCAACCAATCCTCGCTTCTTTAGCTACCCTTCCAATCTGCCTAACATTCTAGTGCTAAAAAGATAAAATTAATTACTACCAGTATAAGGCGAAACCTTTTCTGCATGGCATAGTTACATCACTATTCATTATTATGATATCTTGGCATTTAATTTTGGATACTGACATACGAGTCACACAGGCCTATGACAGATAGGAAGAATATATGCTTACTGTTCTGATGGAATAATTAAAAAAGAAGCTTATCTCTTTCCACAGGCAATTACAAAAGCATGGCTTTCACAGCCTTATTTGGGCCATCAGAGTGACTGATATGTAGTATAAAGATTCATGCCAATTCAGAGATGACACATTTCTCATTCTGTACAACATCATCCATTAAGTAATTGGAGACCACTTCCCTGGCTTCTTTCCATAAGCGAGGCAGAGTCACTACCTTGCATGGGCCACACAGAAATTTCAGCATTCATGTTCCTTGTGGTGTAACAAGTAGCCCCACTCCCTTCTCATCATCATGATTCCGCCCCATTTCCATTTAGGCTTAACCACTAATCTTTCTCAACAACCACCATTAGCATGAAATCTGTAGTTTCAATTATTGGGATTATACTACTCAAGGAGGGATTTAAACACCAAACTTATCCATCTTAAAAGAATGCCATTCCCGAATAGTTATGAGATTGATGCGGTCGATGGTTACAGTCGCTCGACCAATTAGAAATCAACATGAAGCTATAGAGCGTCCGCCATGTTATTACTTATTTGTGCCAGTGTGCCATCAAGGAGCAACTTGATCGGACGGTCCAGGACAACCGGACCGGACGATGCCAGTGGGACCGCGGCGCTGGCATCCTCGGCCAACGAGCAGCGCCCGACAGAAGGGGACCGCCACCGCGTGGCAGCACCACGAGATGACACGACGGACCTTTTCACATGTGTCCAAAAGGCGTTTACCTCGGTTCACGTGGGACCCGAACGATAAGAAAGGGTTGCGTCGATTTGTCCTGTTCGATGGCGTCTGGTCAACTTAATTTTGCCGACACAGACTTAATGGTGACTAAAACCTCATCAAGAAGTATTGCGAAATGTTGTGTTGCTCGATCTTTTATTGTGAATCGACTCAGTAGTATTTACTTGTCTTCAGGTATGTAAAACGAAAATCTTGTTTCTTGGGACAGAAAGATGCACAGGAAACAACAGACAAGATTATTGATTGCTGTGCATCTGATCTGACACGGTCCAAGGCGTGGATTAAATGTGGCATGGCCGTGTAGGGGAGCAGGGGCCGATTCACGTTTCCTACCTCGGAGTGATGGGGCACGTGTGACGTGCCCGCGGACACCACACCCGGCACGTGGATCTGGTGCTTCCTGTTACGTCCCTTGGCCTGGAAACCCGTGCCTCAGAGGAAGACGATAACGTAGGTGGGTGAAACGGGTCACATGCGACGTGAGCGGCACCGAAGAAACCAATAATTCTCATAGCACTTGATCGAAGAACATCATCCAAAACAAGTATTATAAGAGATAATCAAATCATTATTTAGGGGGAAAAAGAGCTAATTATTATCATGAAGACGATAAATTTGAATGTGATTTTTTCCTTTTAACGAAAGCTGTAGAGTTCAAGACATGTTCACAAGGACACTACCATTGGAGTTGCAGTTACAGATCGGGCAGACGACGACGGCCGGGCCGCAGGCCGCGCACACGCAGAGGTGCCGACACGGCAACAGCAGCACCGACGGCTCCTGCGCTTGGCAACACCTGCACACCCTTCTCAGCCCCGATCTCTTCGCCTCCGCCGCCGCTGGATCCCTGTTCTCGCCGCCCGCATTGTCGCCGAAGCAGCAGGACTCGGCGTCATCGGCGGCGATCGCCGCCGCCTCTTCCTCGGCTTTGACCTGCGCCTCCGCCAGGGCCTGTTCGAGGTTGGTCCGCAAGACTTGGGCGGCCGCCTCGTTGCTCCGCGCCAAGTCCCGCCACATCTGGTTCTCGACACACAGGGTCTTGATGCGCTCCTCCAGTGCCCAGTTCAGCTTGCTCACTCTCGCGATCTCTTCTTCTTTGGATTCGAGCCGCTTCGATAGGCCTTCTTCTACGGCGGCGAGGATTCCCCTCAGGAACCGCTTGAGCCCCTCCATTAGCTCCACCCTCACCTTCTCAGCCTGCCATGTATCCCACTGTTAATTGATGCACAGGAAATTATGCAGCGCTCGATGCATAAAAGGATCGGAGCAGGAGAATCACGTGGTGCAGGATGATGCGATCAACGTCGAGCATCTGCTGCTGGATGTGGGAGGACAAATCTTGGCCGAGGAAGGAAAGCTGTCGATCCCAGTCTCGCGGCCGCTTCCTCGAAGCCATGGCGGCGTGGAAGTTGTTGAAGGTGAGACCGCTTTCAGACGTGGTGGCGGCGGTCATCGGAGCAGATGGGCTGCTGCAGAAGGGGATATAAGAGCTGGCGGTGGCGCCGGAGGCCGGTGCAAAGAATCCCAATTGCGTGTTGTAGAAGCCCGATTGGTCCTCTACACCATTAATGATTTCCCTGCGGGAAACAGTAGCCAAGTGAGTTTCACACACATGCATGCAGATATGTACCGGGGAGAGAAGAGATGGGTTTTGAGAGGAGGAAGAAGAAAGGGTGGTGAGAAGTTGGCCAGTACCTGTTCCTTAGGAGTTGGGAAGGGAAGAGGTGAAGATGGTGAGCTTCAACTGCCATGAGAGCTGTGTATGCTTGGGACTTGTCTGAGAGAGATAGGGAGGAGGAGAAGCGGAAGAGGGATGAGATGATGGTGCATGCAAGAGAAATGGGTGCGGGTGGGTTGGGGTTTATTTAGGGTTTGGTCCAGAGAGAGAATTTTGGGAACCACTGAATAAGAAAAAGGCAGGGAAAAAAGAAGAGGAGTTGGTATACCCTTTTCATTTTGGTACACCTTTATGTATGACTGAGGATTCCAAGCTTCTTTAACTTTGAGAATGGTGAGATCTCCTTCTTCCACTTGATTGATGTGCTCACTTGGAGATTACAGAAAATAATATACGATTTGGAGAGAGAGAGAGAGAGAAAGGAATGGGACCTACCACTCTCATCAACCGGACTTAACATGTGGATGAAGCCTGAGTCACTGTGGCCTGATGTACACATGGAGTGCTCGAAGGTTATTTCTCCTTGTTCTTTTCGGTGCAGAAACTTGAAGACAAAGGGAGACAGGTTATGACAAAAGCATTGACAAGATCTACCAACACAAGTTTCACCATCTGATGCAGTGAGTTACTGTTAATATTCTTCATGCATGGAAGGAACCACAGGTAAGTCTTCCCTCAAAAGGATCAACATCTTGCTACTACATGCCACAGACTAGGGGTCTTTCTTGGAATCAGATGCTGCACTGCTCATTGGTCTTTGCAAAAAGCTATCTACGCAGTACAGCTCCTAATTACATGACCAGCTTCACAAGTCCCAGTTGTGTGTGGTCCTTGGGCAAGGAACAGAGGACAACCTGAGCAGATTTATCCGAGACTTCAACACTAAGCAATTCACCCACACCCACTTCTTCTTCTTCTTCTTCTTCTTCTTCTTGGTTACCATACAATGAGATCCAAGGGATGACAGAGGTGTCCGTCCCCATATCACCACCCCTCGCTGCCCTCATGATTCAAAGCAATTAAAGGCATTAAGCATTTCGAGCCTGGCCGTACCATCACGCGAGCCATCGCCACTGTGGTGCAACAGTGCCCCCCACTTTATCCTAGAATCGCTTTGCATTCTTCCAAGCCACCACATGGAAAAGGGTAGGGGGAGGGAGGTGGAGCAGATAAAAGTGCAGAGAGATAGATAGGTTGATAGATATGCATTGCATGGTTGTGATTCCATGGCTGCATTATTGCGTCCATCAACCCAATTAAGATGAGATTTCACGTCGCCCTTTGGATGACACTGTGACCACCTAGAGAACCTTGAGAAAAGGAGGAGGAGGAGGAGAAGAAGAGGACATGTGTGCTTGTGCTCCTCCTCCTCCTCCTTACAGGAGTAATTTGAAGCACCTTGACTTGTGGGCACACCCTTCTTCTTCTTCTTCTTCTCCTTTTTTCCCTTTCCCTATCCATCTAACCCAAAGCTGAGTCTGCCCTAAACATACGTGCCCCTCTGCCCTACCACCATCCCCCGAAGCCTTTTCTGGTCTCCTTTGTTCTGCTCCACAGTTGGTGAGGAGAATCCCACTCACCTTTCTTCCCTCCATTGTTTGCTTATCCTTTCTTCCTCCTTTTCTCATGTGTGCTTGCCCTTCCCTTCACGTTGGCAGGTATGATATGGCCAAAGCAAAAGGTGGGGGTGTTGGGAGGGGGGCACCATGTTCTGACCAAAGGCGCAGGAAAAGATGGAGTCAGGTTCCCAACATGCACAAACCCAAAGCAAGCTTCATCTTCCGTGCATGCCACCACCTGCACCATGCTGCCGGGCGAGGTTTGGTCTCCCACCTTCATCATTATTTCGTGTGCAGGAAACATGCTTTGCTTGCGCGCTTGTGTTCATGACATGGGCCTCCTTCCGACCAGCTTTGCTTGGAATCCATGCCCTCTTCCCTCTGACCCTTGGGCAAGTAGTGTGAAGTCTCACCCACGCTATCAAAGACCTGCAGACCTATCCAAACCTAACGATTACATCAAATGCCAGTCCCTTCCTGTTGCATTCATGATCATAGTCATCCAATTCAATAAATGGTTGTGGGGGAGAGAAAGATCGATCGATAGATCGAGAGAGAGAGAGAGAGAGGCACAGGACTGGATCGGGAACGTGGAGGGCTCCCCGTAGCTGCATGGTACGGAGGGCAAACCACAGGCCCACCTGTTCCCGAATCTCCATCATGAGCTGCCATTCACAGTGATCTGCTGCAGACCTGAACGTAGACATGTGTGCACAGCTTAGATCTCTGTCTAATCTCCTACACTACTAAGACAAAAAAAGTCAGGAAGGCAGAGTCATCACTCTCCATAAATCCACTTGGGTATAGGTATTTGTTAATGGCCAGAAACACCAATGGCGGTGCCAGTGACAACTGATGTTGATTCACCAACAACATAGCTTCAGGCTACTGCACTCGAGACAAGTTTAGGGCTGGCAGATCTATAAACATATTAGGTCTTATATTTCTTCCTGAATCTAATGCTTATCATTAGTTGTTTTGCTAGATAGATAGATAGAAGCAAACAAGTAGACTATCTTACAGCATCAGCTAATCCCCATTTAGCATGCAAGCCAACTCCAGCAATGATGTGACCCATTCCAAATTCAAAGGTAACCCATCTGAATGAACACTTCAAACATTGGTTTGGTTAGCATTTTAACAGAGAGAAAAAAATGGGGATGCATCCAGCCATTCACCATGGATTGATTACTGATGGTTGCACAAGAGTAATCTCAGCCAATCACTTGACAGCATCTTCTTGCAATCTTACACACCACATCTGTATATATTCCCCACTTCCATAGGTCATAAGTTATATCAGAAAGATGCAGCAGCAATGCCCCACATCTCCATGATATGGCATTATGAATGTTGAAGACCATCCATCATGTGAGATGGTCCATGATTTGCCTTTTCTTCTGTACTTCAACAGGACATCATTGGACCTTCTGACTCCTGAAGAGAGCCAGTGGCCATAATTCCTTCCATTTCACCACATCCATCCTGTGTTGATGTGATAGGATATTGAGCACTCTGTTACAGTGGATCCTCCAGCAGAAACTCCAAGTTGAATGTCTAAATGTTGTCAAAGCTCTTAAATGCCTAAACCTCAACCATAATATTTCTCCAATACTACAACTTTGCTGAAGTGGATTTAAAGCACCTTGTGCTGCTTCACATCATGCAAATCCATCAAAAAAATACTGTGATCATTCATCACACTGATGAGCATTCATCATACCTGCCTCACATGTCAATTTCTGACACTATGATCATTCAGCTTGTTTGTATGAACCTGATTGAGGTGACAACTTGTTCTTCACCACAAGGTCAGTGAACAATCAACTGCAATCAAACAAATGAGCCACCAAGTGCATTTTTCAGGTGGCTACTGCAAAATCCAAAGAGGCAACTTGATTTCAACAGAGCACTTTGTTGTGAATTATGCCAGAGAAATGAGAAAACAGATACATAGAGGCTTCAATCACTGAACAGTTATGATGATGACCTTTCATTTCTGTGGTGGAAGGGACTGTCAAGCAGTGATCTTTGGCAGTGTTGACACATCGATGCAAGGAATGCTTCTCATACTTGAAGCTTCAGAAAGGACAACTGGTAATGTTATCATTCAGTTTCTGCATTCACAAGTCCAGATAATTTTTCAGCAGCTCAAAGCATTCAAGATAAGACCTTTTTTTCCTTCAGATTTATTGAACTTTCAATTGACAAAATCACAGAAAACAGACAGATAAATTGCTGTGTTTGAATTCAACAGTACACCAGAAAATGAACAAACCATGTCTTCTCCTTCCTACAGGTATTTTCTTTCTTCAGGATGCAGATTTGTCCCTTGAGCCCATAAACACCATGAATTGAAGGGCAGGTGAAAGGAGTCTCCTTGACTGTCAACAGAAATGTGAGCAGATATGGACCATTAGACAGAATATGTTGTTATATTTAAGTTTTCTTGGCATTGTCTTCTTGCAGATACCTCTTGTCTGGGCTGGAGGTGGATCTATCCATCCATTTGGGTTGAGCTTTGGGCCTACTACTCCATGGGGTGAGTTTGCTTATATTTTTGTCTTCTTTTGGGTAAATCCTCCTCCCCTATATTTAATCAACTAGCATATACTAATTTCTTTAATTATGTTAATTGAATATGAATTTTCAAGCTCATAATTAATTTTATAATAATATTAAAAAAATTATTGAATTAGTACTCTTTCGAAACAGGAAACACTTTATGGGAGGAAAAAAAAAAAGAGAAAAGAGGGATTTTTTTTGGGGATAATTTGTCCAATTATTTTTATTGAAAATGATTACCTAATTTCTACAATAACAATAGCAAGACATGCCCTATACAGAAGATTGTGGCTCCACCCCAAGATTCACTTGGTGCTTGGATCAACCTCAGATGCTGTGATGAGAAGATTTGTGAGCTTGAGATGGCTTCTTCCAAAGAAAATAGCTACAGTACTTGGAACAAGTCATTCTATCATCACTGTATTTCTAGATTATTAACACAAAATCATCTTTCTTGCATTTCCTCACATTTATTGTCTGCATCACATTTTAGGAATAAGATTGTGGGTGTTCAGTGAACATGGAAGCTGAGCCTCAGCCCTTGTCAGCTAGCAATGATCAATCCTGTTGTTATCAGCCTCAACTGAAACCTCAAGTTAGCAATGTAATCTTTGTCAAAGCATACATCATATGTTCTTCATGCAAGTTTGTGTTATATTCCTTTGATGATATAACAACACATTGCTGCAAGCTTGCACAGCAACAAAAACAGAAAAAGACATCTCTGATGGTAATTATGGTCACTTCAATGTCTGGTGGAAGGCCTGAATCAGGTGCAGAAGAATCATTATCTCTGGTCAGCAGACAAGGATAGCTAATTTGTCTTGGTTTTCCTCGAGCAGAAATAAAAGCAAATCTTGTTAGCCAATAACATTCGTCCACCATCCTTTTGTTCATCTCTGGATTGTGGCCCTGCAGTTTATATTCCTTTTTCTTTTTCTGTTCTGTTTCTTCCATCTTTTCTTTGGATTATTTTGCTGTCATATTTATCTGATTCCTTTCTTTCTGGGGTGCTCAGCTACAGGAATTGAGCACCCATCACATTGCTCAGACAGAGTGTGCCATATCATGTCCTGTTTTTGTGGATGAACAATGGGCATCAGACAGCTCTGCTGCTGTGTTTGGGTAAGACACAATGTTGTGACAAGTGCTTCCCTGAGTCAAGAAGAGGGAGATGTGACCTGGGATTCTTTGGCAGGGAGAAATCATGGATGACAGAGAGGGAGACATTGCAAGGGCAGACAGGTGCATGGATAATTATTCCAAAGACACAACATGCTATGTGAAAGAAACCTGAAGATGGCACACAAAGTGCATGGTATGGTGGATGATGCAATCAAAGGTAGGATAAGTTCCAGGCCCTGCTTTTTGATGTAGAGAAGCTTCAAAGAAACTTCCTCCAGTACACAATTATGCTTGATTGGCAAGGGATATGTGATTGCCATCTCCTTTTTCTCATCCAACATATGCAAATCATTCTCATGTGATGTTCACAAAAGCTACATTGTTCATACTATTCCCTTTGGAAAGCCACAAAAGTTTTCACAGAAGAATTAGGTTCATTATCCTTCGACATTAAATTTTACTTTCCAATATAATCATTCCGAGATGTATCTATCACAAATTTTTCTTCGATAATGTGACCGATAAATTATTTTATTTTATCCCTCTTTTTCGCTAAGACGCATCGATCGATGCGATAAATTCTTTTTTTTCATCACATAAAATCTAACATAAGGTGTATGGGTACCCCAAAACCCTGAGAATTATTGACCTATACCTCTCTCAATCATATGAGATATTTATACCAAGGAGGAAAAAAAAGTCCAGGGAGAATCCAACATCATGTTGGTGAAAGGAGACAGATAAAGGAGTTGATTGCCTAAGATTCTGTATGAAAGTTGGACTCTCTCTCTCTCTCTCTCTCTTGTTGGACTCATCGCCAATCCCCTCCAAATGGCCTTCTTGTGCTCATTCTGTTTCCATTTCACATTAATCATTGTCATTCCTTTCTTGTCCCATACGTTTTCCTCTCTTCCTTTTCCTTTCTTTCTCTTAATTATTGGAGGACTTTCTCTGCCTCCGGTGAA
The DNA here is from genome assembly GCF_036884655.1 of Musa acuminata AAA Group. Classification (NCBI taxonomy): domain Eukaryota; kingdom Viridiplantae; phylum Streptophyta; class Magnoliopsida; order Zingiberales; family Musaceae; genus Musa; species Musa acuminata. Next base: position 38,244,345 of record NC_088354.1, read on the forward strand.
GCCACGGCCACCTCCCATTCCTAAGAAACGAGGATTGCACACACGTGTTGTCGGCTACCCTTTTCGCCTCGAGAAAAGTAGTCTGTCTCTCGTTTGGTCTTCTTCTTCGGATGATGAGCTCCTGCCGAGCTGCGTGTCATGTTTCTACATCATCGGGTCGATGGATACCATCTGGTTGAGAAGATGGAATGACCGGAGAAAAGTGAGGAGCTTAAACTATTAGTGTACGTACTTGCAAGCAGACCAAACACAAGGATGCATGAAGGAAAGAACAGAACAGAACAGAAATCAGAGAGAAAAGGAATCCAATGCGGATGGAATCGTCTACCTCGGGATGGTTAGAACAGACAAAGTCATTAACTTACGGGCGGCCAACCACTTCATGGATTCATGCCGACGGTGTACTCCTCAAGGTAGATTCAGCAAGCATTTAGTAAAGGTTGCGCCACTCATGCATTTATGAGACATCACGATTTTGATGCTGAAAAGATTGTCCAAGTCAAACTATGTGAACTCACTGCTTCAATCTCTCAACATCTGTTCTGCCTCTCGACATCTATATGTATATATCTGATGGTGGAGCACAGTATATATGTATAATCGTAGAGCTCAGATGTGGATGTTCTTCTTCTTCCTCTCTTTCCTGCTCTGTCACTCTCTTCAAAGGAATGAATGGTTTTCTTTCAGAACAACCGATGAAAAGCTATAGGATTCAGTCCCGTATGATCTGAATGTTTCAAGATAAAGGTAGATGAACTTGGGGAGAAACGGAATCATCTAATGATGATTGTATCGATCTCAACACATGTAGATAAACTTGGGGCAATCTTCATCACCAATATCTGTGTACATGAACTAATCACAACACTGTAATCTGTGTAAAAGCTAACATGAGAAATCTAGCGAGTCGTGGCCTGTTTTGGTTTCTTCGAGGAAGGAGGGAAGGGTTATGCCTGTGGGTGAAGACAATATCTCGGCTCAGAGTGATGCCGAGTGGGCGAAGGGGTTGAACAAGCGAGGCTTGGGTGCCACCACAAGAGATCCACTCTCGTCGCTGTCGCTGGCCGCGGCCACGGTGCTGCAGGACGGACACATCGTGAAGCCGGAGACCGCCGTCGCTGGGAGCTGCATGTATCGTGGCCTCAGAAGCTTGAACGACTTCAGCTCCTGCAACTCCTTCTGTAGTCGCCTGTTCTCGTCTCTCAGCGTCTCGCAGCACTTCCTGAGGCGCTCGTACTCGACCTCGGTTTTCTTCAGCTTAGTCCTGCAGCAAAGATGCGGTCATGTTGGTGCGTATAGGGTTTGCATGATGCTGCATGTCGACGGTGAGGCACTGACCTCGCTCTCCTGTTCTGGAACCATACTTCTACTTGCCGAGGACGAAGGTTCAGTTGCCCGGCCAGAGCTTGCTTTTGCTTCTGATCATCGCAAAGAAATCACACAGAAACTGGATCAGAATCACGATCGAAGAATCTATTTTGATCCATGGATCAGATTTCTTGGGGTAACACAAACCGGATCGAGACTGCTATGCTCTCTGAACCTGTCTTCCAAGAGGGCAGACTGCTCCTTGGTGAGCCTGAGCTTCTTCCTGGCTGCACCGCCGTCTTCCTCCTCATCACTGACCCTCGCATCTCTCTCCCTCTTAATCCTAGAGAGATGACCACCGGAGAAGGAAGACACCATGCTATGAGGAGACGATGGCCGGCCGACGACCCTACTCGCGGAGCAAGCCTTGTCTTCCTCGGCCTGAGCTTTCGCTGATCCCCACCCATCACCAGGGAGGCCAAGAGTGAGATAGGGCTCGACGGACGTGGCAGTCGAAGAAGATCTCTCCAGCTTGAATCCGGCGCTTGGCCGGGGATGATGATCACCTCCCGAAAGATCACCTCTGCCATCATAATTCAACCGAAGAGAAAGGCCAGCGACTCGCACATCGTCTCTCTCGCTCGTGTCCATAAGGGTTTCCTTCCGCGAGACAGCAGGATGGGAGCACAGGAACGAATGCATGATGTGTTGCGATGATGGATGGGAGAGGGGGTGTTATCGAGAGAAGTCTGCAGGGGAGATGACACACAGGCTGACATAGGTTGGCGAATCGGAGAGTAGGAATCACGAATGCCGTTCATGCATTCAAGTTTTGCACCCACCTCTCTCTCTCTCTCTCTCTCTCTCTCATGTATTCATCCACTGTCTCTCACTTCTCTATTGGCTCCTCTACTCACTTTCGACTTTGTGCATTGCCCACCAATCAACTCATCACATCAAAACCCTTACCTCATGAAAGATATGCCTTTCATGCCTACCATTCAAGAACAATCACCAGCAGCTACGGAAGTGGGTTGGAGATTAATGGACGTGTCACCCACAAAAATATCTTAATTCTCCACCTATCTTGTGCTCATATTTTGAGTGGTGGTTGTTAGGTAATTCAACCATCACACAGCTTGATCGAGTCTTCTCTTTCATCCGATAACATCCATCATGTTCCCAAGAAAGTAGAGGAGGAAGTCAAGAGGACAAGCAGCTGTTTTGTTTGGGAATTAAGCATCTCTCCATCTACTCAAAAAAGAGATTTCATAAGTTACACACTATGATAAATCTAACTAACTTAGCGCATATACAAAGGGACTAAAATATCGTAATAATTTTTTTCATATTTTTTTTTTATTTTTTTATAAAATAATTTCATTGTCTACGTTACGTATGTACGAGACATATATACGGATCATGAACAATTCGCTTGTTGGATCAAAAGAAATACGATATGATATATTAATTTATTATAAAAAAAATCTTCTACATTAGCGGCTAATTTATCACTCGAGGGTAGTTGGCTCTTTAATGGAGACCGTAAAGATTAATTTGTGTTTAGTGTGATAAGATTGTCAGTTTATGTTTTTAGGTAAGTGGTGATTGATGCATGTTGACTTTGACACACTCCATCAACCAATAAGTAGAGGCATGATTAGATAATAAACTTGTTAACCAACGAGGAAAAGCTAGTGTTTCGAGGTCGGAATGAGTCAAACAACTCGATATTAAAGGCTAGTGGAAGCTCCATCGACATCATCATCATCTTCTTCCTTGGGAGGGAGATTAATGGTGCCCACCGCTGATACGCTGTACTGCGTCTTTGATTCTTCGCCTTGAAGCCTTCGTCCTTTTTTCTCGTCTCTTGTTTCTCATTTCAACTCTCCTTTTGTTATTTTTAAAAAAAGTTTTATATTAATCTGTGAGCATAAAATATATAATATTATGTTATTATTATATAAAATATTTTAATATCAAAAAATAAAATCAAATATACGATGCATATCTTTTTAATATTATTTAAAAAATCTTTATCTGATCTATAAGTACATCATCGTCGGATTCACAATGATTTCGATTTATAAGGAGAACTATACTCACATTCTTCTCTTTCCTTATTCTTCACAAAATTACTGACAAAAAAAATATGAGAACAATTATAATATCTCTTTTTGTTATTTAAAAAAGGTTTATATTAATTTATAAACATAAAAACTATAATATGTTAATGTTATATAAAATATTTTAATGTCAAAAATAAAAAAAATCAAATATATGATGTATATATTTTCAATGTTATAAATCATCGTCGAATCTACAACGATTTCGATTTGTAAAGAGAACTAGACACACATTCTTCTCTTTTCTTATTCTTCACAAAATTACTATGGACAAAAAGATATGAGAAAATTTTATAATCTCTTGATGACTAAATCCAATTAAGTCTCTAAGAGTTAGTTATTATATATTTATAGACGAGAGTAAAAAAGTATATGATAAATAATTAAGAAAATATCTCTTAGAGGAATCCTAATATTTATAATATATCTTATCTAATTATATTGAGTTATATAATATAATATAACAGAATGTGATTTTATCTTCAAGTGAGATATGAATTTCTATATATTTATCATGAAACAGCAACTACTTGATTTATTTTGAATACTTTCTTAGAGAAATATTAAACTTTTGGTGGACAGTTGAAGATAACTAACAAAAGTAGTTTCTCTTATACTACTCTAATATCATATGAAAAAGATTATTGATCTACCTTAACTTGTTTCGAGATCCACAAATACGCCTCATTGCCTTAATATTCTCGACTCGAATCAATGCAAATTATGACATAAGAGAGCTCTGATCTTCCAAATCGAATCGATCGAAACCAAAATCTGAAATTGACCGATGATTCCATGATTCCGAATCGATCGATTCCTAACCAATGGAATAGACGTGCACAAGAATAATGCTCCAAAAGACATATCCAAGCAAGGAGTGGAGAATGTTTTAATAAGGGAGAGCTGAAGTCAAACCTTCCTTTTTTGTGGGAAAAAATTCAAGTCAAATCCTTGTCTCGAAGGCATGATGCAATTCCTAAAGAAAAATGCCTGCAAGATTCGGATTTATGCTTTGTGTTCCTCCAATAAATTAGTAATTAGTGATGCATTATTACCATCCAAAGAAGAAAACAATTTATTAGCTTCAATTTTATTAGAACCGTTGTAGATTCTAAGCTTGAGATTTATCTTTTTAGGGGATCGACCTCCTTGGAACTCTATAGGAGTTCATTCCTCTAAGTTACTACTCAAAGACTGCAGAAAAGATTCAGTTTATGAAAATAAAAGAAATACATGACTATTTATAGGGCTTCTAAACACTAAATCCCAATATGACTCATACTCAAGACTTTTATTCTTTTACAACTCTTAATTATTATCTAAAAAACAATCTCCTAACTTTATCATTTTATATATATATATATATATATATACGTATATTTCAAAAGATCATTCTGATAAACAGTCAGTCAGTTTTTAATCTTATTTCTTCCTAATGCATCCATATATTGCATTTGAATGCTAAAAAAATATACATTGAAAATGGTACACTAGACACTATTATAGATATATCCATACTGAGTCATTGTATGAAGCCCACATAATTGTTTATATTGTTGTGGAAGATCAATGAATAATTAATTATTTAAAAAATCGATCCTAATCATGATCATAAGATTTTGTATCAGGCAAAGGTCAATGGAGCCTTCAGGTCTGTTTATGTTAAGCAAAAGGTCCAACTTCCCTAATAGAGGTTATTGGGTCAACTACAACATAAGATTAATGGGCTCTAAATGGGCCCATATAGACTCAGCCCACAGCCCTTAATTTGTGGGCTCTTATTAATTTTAATATATCACTAAATATTAATTATATTAATCAATATTATTCTAAATATATATATATATATATTAAAGATACAAAATACCTAAAATATTTGTAAGATGCTTACCACTAATGGGAATTAATGTCGCTCTAAGTGTCTAATGATAGTCAATAATATCCGAGTAAAATCGGATCAAATAAATTGCATAAAGGACGGATTTATGAAGAAGATATATAAGATAGGAGGAAGAGAGAGAGAGAGGGATTCATCGCATCCACTTCATGTTACAGCCTTCATAAAGGAGAGATTTTTATCCTCGGTCCCTTCTTCTTCTTCGGAATGAGGAGGTTCGCCACCACTCTCGTCCTCGTCTCTCTTTGCTTCTTCTTCGTCTTCCCCTGTTGTCGGGCGCAGAGGGGGAGGCCGCGGTTGCTGGAGCGGTTCGCGCGGCCCGGCAACCGCGCGCGGGCGTACCAGTACGAGGAACGCTACTTCCGGCAGTCGCTGGACCACTTCAGCTTCGCCGACCTCCCGCCCTTCGACCAGCGCTACCTCATCGCAAACACCGGCGCGTGGGCCCGCCCCGCTGGCCCCATCTTCTTCTACTGCGGCAACGAGGGCGACATCGAGTGGTTCGCTGATAACACCGGCTTCGTCTGGGACATCGCCCCCCGCTTCTCCGCCCTCGTCGTCTTCGCCGAGGTCACCACTGCTACCCCTACTCGCACTCACCCGTTTCCCTGTTCCTTGTCGCACAATTTGATCTCGATATGATCCCCTTCGAAGTCGATTATTTTGGTACGTAAGGATCGTTACCGATTGTTAACCCTAAAAGAACAACTTTTGGATACTAATTGGACAAGAAATATATAGAAAGTGCAGTAGTAAGTCCGAACATGGAATGCATGTCTTTCACACATGACGTGTCACAATTTGATCTAGATATGATCCCGTTCGAAGTCGATTATTTTGGTATGTGAAGATCGTTTACCAATTGTTAGTATTTCCAAAAACCTAAAAGAACACCTTTTGGATGCTAATTGAATTAAGTTTATATGGAAAGTACAAATACTAATTACTAAGTCTGAACATGTAAGGCACGTCTTTCACGCATGACACAACCTCATCCACAATTGAGTTATTGGTGAATACCTCCTTGTGGCTTGATAATCTTTAGGATATTCCTTGTCTTGCTCACTGAAGGATTAAGACTATAAGTGGTTTGGTTATGTATTTATGTATCCGATCGAAGGTGGATATATATGAGACATATACCAATGACTTGGGCTCCATATCATGTTTTATAAATATGTTTGGACCACATATCCCGACATGTTGAGCGAATCTTTGAGTGCCTCCGTATAAGATCCTGTAGTTCTTTTTAATTGCTTGGAATGGGCTAAGGGTACCAAGGAAGGGACAGGCTGCCTACGAAATATCATATCGATCGAGAAAGGAGAGGAGATTCAACCTTTTTTTTAAACCTTTAAATTGATGGAATTCTGAGCCTTTTATTTATTTACTTTTTGGCCAGGAATCCCATGATCATGATCATCATGATCTCTTACATTTCAGGCTTGGTCTAATCATTTTAGGAATCCTATTGCCAATAAAGCTAAAAATGGCTTGCGTCAATTGCTTTTTTCTGCATGAATTTTGCCTTCAATAGTTATGGACTTGGCCATCAACTTGGTCAGTCATTAAATCTTCACAATTTGATGATGATCTATGCATAAACCTCATACAACTTGGACAAGTAACAATCTATAAAGTTGACGTGCACGACTTATCATCCAAGAAACTAAATATTTTTGCTATGGCTTTTCAATCAAAAACAAATTATCATATGTATGTTTAGGCTTCATATGCATGGGTTGATCAATCTATTGATTCCTCGTATTTGACTTAGCTTGCCACAATCTTGTATTTAGCTCATGTTTAATCTCAATGTCCGTTGTTGATTGTTCTGTTAGTGGAGCTTGCTTTTAAATCATAATTTTGTCAATCGGATTGAAGATGCTTCGATCTCTCACTCATCATATGCAAATTTCATCAAGTTTGGCCCAAGATCTCTCTGATACTATATATTAACAATGTGAACCGGAAACTATGTGGATTGTACTCCAAAGATGGAGTACACACGAGATAGCGGAGTTTTACGATTCTCATGGATATGCATATTTCTTAGATGTCCTATATTTTGATACTAGAACAATGTAACTCTCCCCTTCTAATATTTCTCCTTTCTTTTTGAAGGACGATTGTTTAAGGGAGCACCATTTAAATTTGTTCAACCAACTGCTTCGCCTGTGTTGCACTTAAACGATGGTTCAACTCATGGTAGCATTTGTCAAAATAACCTCAAGTTTCAGATAATCTAATATTCTTGGTTTTCTTTGTATTTGACAGCACCGGTACTATGGGAAGTCAATGCCCTATGGCAGTCAAGAAAAAGCATACAAGAATGCGGAGTCTTTGTCTTACCTTACAACTGAGCAAGCACTTGCCGACTTTTCAGCATTGCTTACCGACCTGAAACGTAATTTGTCATCAGAAGAAAGCCCAGTGGTCTTATTTGGTGGTTCCTATGGGGGAAGTAAGTCTATTTTTCTTCTTTTTTTATTGAAATGATTTCTTAGCTATCTGTCAAAAGAGTTAGAGTTTGTAATAGTTTTCTCTTGACGTTTTATGAGAATTTAGTTTCCACGTTTGGTTTGCTGCTGCTGATACAGTGTTGGCTGCTTGGATGAGGCTGAAGTACCCGCATATTGCCATAGGTGCACTTGCTTCCTCTGCCCCCATTCTTCAGTTTGAAGACATCGTTCCACCTGATACATTCTATGATCTCGTCTCCAACGATTTTAAAGTCAGCATATCAAATTTTAATTGGATGCATACATACATAGTTACATGTTGTTAAAATGCTTAGTCGTGTGATCTTAGCTTATAACTGATTTCAGCGTGAAAGTTTGAGCTGCTTTGAAGCTATAAAGGAGTCTTGGAAGGTACTTGAAACTCAAGGGGAGGATAATGATGGTCTGCTCAAACTCAGCAGAGATTTTCGCTTGTGCCAGTAAGATGAGTTCTCTGTGATATAATTTTTTTAAAAGATTCACACCAAGAAGAGGCTGGCTTGCTGTTCTCTGTCTATGGTGTCTATTCCCTTCTAGCTTGCATGATGGTTTTGTGGATTAATGAGTCACAGGAACCTCAACAATACTGAGGAACTTTCAGACTGGTTGAGTTCTGCCTACAGCTATCTTGCTATGGTGGACTACCCATACCCTTCTGACTTTATGATGCCATTGCCTGCAAACCCAATAAAGGAGGTTAGTTGACACAATAATCTGTAATTTGATTGTTAACAAGTTCTGCATTCTTTTCTTAATAATGGTATAGGATTGCTGCCGAAGGGGAATCATGAGAGAGAAGATAGAGGGGCATGGGCTGAGTGGGACAAAGGGTGTTTCAGGGGTTCTTTTTATAGGGTAAAAAATTAAATACAATTGGAAAGAAGGGGCTTACCACCTACTCCATGCATGGGCACTAAATTCTCTTTCATAAGTGGACTGTCCTAAACCAAACGATCCGTATTCCAATCCACTGGCAGTCCGTTAGGTACCAGGTGGTTCATGTTCTCCACAGGCAGACCGATACGTTCCGGATGGGCCATGTTTTTGTCTGCCCAATTTGCTGATCCTTGAAGGGAAGCATATAGGGGCATAATAATATCATGAAGTGAATGACCAACATATGGTAGTGGTATATATGGTTGTGATGCATATAATTGATTATAATTGATTTTATTTTTTTGTTTTCATTTATGTTTCCCAATTTTCTAGGTATGCAGAAAAATTGATAATTATCTTGATGGAACTACTGTCTTGGAACGCATTTTCGCTGGAGTAAGCATCTATTACAACTACACAGGAAATGTCGATTGCTTTGACTTGGAGGATGACCCTCATGGTTTGAGTGGTTGGAACTGGCAGGTATATAAGTGCTCCAGTGTATTGTGTTTTAATGTCCTACATGAAAGTCCATGATCTTTGTATAAATTGTCTTCCTTTTAATTATTAACAGGCTTGCACGGAGATGGTTATGCCTATGTCGAGCAGCCAAGACAATAGCATGTTTCCAGCATATGATTTTGATTATGCTGCATATCAAGATCAGTGTTTACAGGATTATGGTGTCAGACCAAGGCCTCGATGGATCACAACTGAATTTGGGGGTCACGTAAGTCAATTTTGTAATCTGATGATAAGTTGTAAAAGTAGATTTTCTGCCCAAACATGGCTACAAATCATATCTACTTTCACTGAGATCGTGATGGTTGTGGTAAAATCTAGGAAAGGCAAACTATAGTTTCCTCATGATGCTTCAGCTGGCTGTATGACTTTCCATTAGCTAATTCACGTGAATAGCTTGTGGAGGTACTACATGACTATGTACTTCCTATGATGACATTTATGCTAGTCTTAACATTTTCAGTATTGTTTTTAAGTTATTTTACACGGCTATGAACCTTACTACGTCGAGAAATTTTGTTAGTGAATGAGCAATCGCTACTTTTGATCAAATTTAATGACAATCTGTCAACCACCCCATTTTGAAAGGATATTAAGACGGCATTGAAGAAATTTGGCAGTAACATCATCTTCTCAAATGGATTATTGGATCCTTGGAGTGGTGGCAGGTAAAGCACTTGACATCTGATTTTCCTTGCAATTTATATGTTGTGTCTATACTTTTATCGTGTATGAGCTTGACTGTTCTTTCATTGTGCTTTCCAGTGTTTTGCAGAACGTATCCGAGAGTATCATAGCACTTGTAACCGAGCTAGGTAATCTCTTTCCTGGCTTGCGTCTATTAGTTCTCCGGTCAGAAAGTTCTCTTTACAAGGGATTATTGGTTTCTCAGGGGCGCATCATATCGATCTGCGTGCTTCAACCAAGGAGGATCCTGACTGGTTAGTGGAACAGAGGAATACAGAAATCAATCTTATCAAAGGTTGGCTATATGATTATTATCAGGAGAAAGCATCCTACTATATATTGTAGTTCCAATGATCTCTAAAACTTATAAAAGAACTGAAACGGCCACGACATCACCGTCTACATGATGTCACTGTAGACTTTGTTAGACTGCATGCAGTGTAACCAATAAAGCGACATTTAGTTTGTTCCTGTCTGTGCTGCATGAACTGGAATGTATGTAGGGTTTGGTATTATGATGCCTTCTTAGAGCTAATTCAGATGTGATGATATAGAACTCAGGTTGACTCATGGTAAGGAAACTTGGACCAGCTCTTCTTCTAATGCATATTTTTCATGTTAGTCATGATCAAGGTTTTAAATGCCCAATATCGATTTTGAGAGAGGTGTACCAGTCTTGAGATACACATTTTGATGAGATACACATTTTGATATTGGTAAGTTATTGATCCAAGGCACTGATATAATGCCTTTTGTGGTCCATGTTATATTATTTAGAGCAATCATTTCTTCTCAGTATTTTAGCTTTAGCTTTGGGGTCCTAATAACTTTGTAAAGGGAAGTAGCACTAGTTGAGAAGAAAGCTTTCATGGCAAAGTCATGGAAATCTGTCATCATAGCCACTGCTTACACTTTAGTGTGGTGTACAGCTTCACTTTCCACTTCACTGTGGATATCTAATGATGCCAGTGTGTTCTCAAGTTTGTGGGATTCCTTTCCTATGATCTGTTATTGCATTATAATAGTGTGACTTTGTGGTCCATGGAACAGCTACAACTCCACAGTAATTGGAAGCCCCACTGGAACCTGAATTGGTCTGAATGGATTCAGAAAATTTTCAAAAAGAAATTAATTGAAATAAGAAGATAAAATTAAGGTTTATGAAAAAAGGAACATTCGTGAATTTAGAAATTTATTGAAATAAGAAGATAAAATTAAGATTTATGTTAAAAGGAACATTGGTTAATTTAGAAATTAATTGAAATAGGAATATAAAATTAAGATTTATGACAAAAAAAGAACACTCATGATAAGTTCACAATAGAAGGATAGATCAATCTAAATCTATACATCATCAGACACAAAAAATTCACTTTCAAGTTGGGAATAATCAGGGTATGATTTTGTTTTATTAGGCAAAAAATATCAAATTAGGAAAAATGAAGGATAATATTATTATTTTGGGTGGTTTTGACCGTGATAGTACGGTCAAAAGAAGCATCCAAAGTTCGCCTCGAGACAGCAAACAATGACAAGCCATTGGCGTCCATCCGCCACCTCATCCGGTTTTCAAATTTGTTTCTATTTTGACCTCTCCGTGCAGTAGGAGCGGTGTGGTGAAATGAAGGCATCAGGTGCAACCCCTCTCGCGCTGTCTAATGGTACAACGGTCGTGGACACCGCTGGATCAAGCTAAATCGTTGAGTTGCCCGAATCACGAGGCTATTTAACCACACTCTTTTCCGTCGGAGCCCATGTAATCCAACTGGCATTGGATTTGGTCCACAACACAAATATGCCTTGCTTTCGAAAGCATTCAAATGTGACTCGCGTGCGAACGTTGTCATCGTTGTTCGATCCCAATCCCGGTTGTATCGACCCAACCCAAACTCGGTCCGATCGACGATACCCGTCTCACGAACAGATGAGCGGTGGGTCCCGCTAGCGGAAACGTTAAAACAGCCAACCATCGAGCAGGTATGCCGGTGAGTAAGCTCGAAAATAATTGTAGGCCTTACCTGCGATGTCTCGCGCGGTTTGCTTACCTTCTCTATCATTGGAAGCATGCGATGACTCTATGTGGTGCCCACTGAGGAAACCAACCAATGGAAGGTAGGCGAGGATTAGTGTCATCCGGGAGGTAACCACACCGCTGTCTCAAGATGGAAAGCTAGGGATCCGACTCGGCCGAGTTGGACCGGACAAAGCTTTCTCTGTAAGACTCGATTTCCATCTCTACGGAACCCAAATGAGATGATAAAACGCCAAAAGGTGAAAGCAAAAAGCGGTGGGGGAGTCCTCCCGAGTCCACTCAATCGATCTTTCATTTTCTCTCGCTCGCGACGCGTCCGGCTCCTCCGTCACTCGGATCTAGGGTTTAGCTCCCATCGCCGTCCGCCGTCGAGATGACGAGCCCACGGCCGGGAGGGACGCCAGCTTCTCGGGCCGTGAATGCCTCCAAGACGCCCGCGACCGGGGGGACTCCGCTTGGGGACGACGCGATCTGGAAAAGACTCAAGGAATCAGGCTTAGACGAGGAGAGTGTGAAGAGGAGGGATAAGGCCGCCCTGATTTCCTACATCACTAAGCTCGAATCCGAGGTGCTTTTCTTTATCTTTCATTGGAATTCTTTTTCCTTGATTCTTGATTTTTGGGTAGGTACCTGTTTTGATGTCGAGGGCTTCTGGGCATTCAGATGGGGGTTTAGGAGGTGTCTCTAGATCTAGTGTGCTAAACTAGAATCTTGAAAAAAGATTGGCTGTTCACTGCAAAATTGTGGGTTTTATCGCTGATGAACTTGATGAAATTTCTTGTCCTGGAAAGTATGATTTCGACATCGATAGTTCAGGATTTTCTTACACTTTTTTTGTCTAAGGTTTTGATACCTGTGTTGTACAGGGTTCCTAGTTGTTCAAATAGGGTTTTGGAGGTAATTTTTGGCAAGATTGTTTTTCCCCTGGTATTATCGTGATCGCAACTGTGAGATAGCTTTAGATGGATTCGCTGGGAACACTTCTCATACTGAATCTTTGTTAGAGTTTAGGGGGTTTACACTTTAGGAAGCGAAATATAATCTATTGTTTGACCGCAAAACCCTAAATTATCTGTTTCTATTAATATGAACAAGAATGATCTCCATTGTTCACTTTGCAAGCCATATCTTTGTCACGTTTTCCACTCAACTAGATCAGCCTGGAAGTTCACGTGTGTGCTGCATGCCTGTTCAAGCTTAGGAATGACAATTTTTATCGTTTGTCATGTCATCTATGCAGAAAATTATTCTATCAAACTAATATGTCATACTATCCGTTAGGAGTATCAGTTACTACCTAATGGCTATGCTCAAATTCCTTTAGGGATGGTTCTCCTCAGTTGTCTTGTCTTTCATGACTCTTCAGGACTCGAACCATTTTTTATGCATGGTCACAAGTCTACATTCACTGTTTAATTGTTGGCCCTAGGTGTTTGATGCTATGAGATGTGGATAACCTTTTAGTGGACATATATGTATGTTTTACCCTTTTTAGGGATGACAGCAAATAGCTAACAGCAACTGTACTATTAATTGCTGGATGTCATTTTTCAGCTGTTGAGAAGCTAGGGAAAGATATCACATAACAAAAGGGCTGGTACATTGAAAAAGAAGTTTTATCTAGGTCCTTGTGATCAGCAGCTCAAAAAGTATTAACATTTTTTTACATGTGCTGGGAGTTTGAACATCAATATCATGACTCATGCTTGTACTATATTGTTTATGAGTACGAAGGATGACGTCTTTTATCCCTGGTCTGCATCTTTTGGATTTTCTTCACTTTTTTTAATATTTAATCTTGTGCAACTATTCATGATGCATATAAATACTACTGTTGTCCTATCCCTTGTAGCCTAGCTGACGTTCAGCGGGAGATTTTCAGATCTGTGTTTCGTGAAATGAACTTGTCTGTACTGTAGTCTTCTTTGAAAAGAACAATTTCCTTGCTTATTTTATAAGAATTAGATTGTTTTACTTTGTGCTACGATGCTTATGGATGGCTAATCTTTATTTTTGTTGCTACGTTAGTTGTGTTTTAGATTACATTTGTCATTGTGTCAGTTGATGGTTATTTTCCTCAATGGAATAATGTGACATAAGGTATTATTGTGATGTAGTCATATCCAGTGGTTGTTTATGGCTCATGACCAGCATGTTTTTATCACTGTCTGATTCTGGACTGTTTATCTTTTCGTTCTTATGTTATTCATCTTCAATTTACTGGGAATAATATATGAATCAAATAAAATGTTACGGATTTCTTTGTCAATTTTAAGCAGCAACAACCGGTTTCACAATTTCAGCCTTTCAATAATTATTTCTATTAGGAACTTTTGCTTGCACATATTTCAAACAGATTGGGCTCTTTCTTTCCTAGTATAGACACTAACTGCCTTATCCAGTTCTGTTGTGACAATTATTGATTCTCCCTTGTTTTGAAATTTTTATATCTTGGGTACCATCCTTATTGGTTGACTGCTAGACTGGTATGTGCCAGTGGCCATGCTGAGTGTTGGTTCAAAGCCTATTTGAAAGCTAAAAACCAATTAAACCCATGTCATTGGTTTTCTCCTCCAGTTGGACTAGGCTTGTTGGGTTCTTGATCTGAGATGACCAGTCTGTGGCAAATTTGTGATAAAATTGAAGTTTTATATAGTAACTTTTCATGATATTGGCTGATTCTGGTATGATATGTTTGAATTTTCTTGGTATATGTTCAGAATAAATCTATTGTTATTAGCCAATGTCTCGGTTTGTAGTAGAAATTGATTCTTGACTAGAGTGGCCAATTTGATCAAGTCTAGCCAATTTTTGACAGCCTCAGAAAATGAGAACACAGAGGGATGAGGAGGAAAAGTCAAGTGAAGAAGATAAAAATGAAGCCTGTGACGATGACCATTAAAAACGGTAGGAGATGCTATTATTATAATATTTGCTGCCCACCACTATATAAGATAGAGAGGAAAAATATAGAGAGAGACAAAGGGTGAGGGTAGAAAGTAGTCTCTAACCACTTAAAAAAGGTGTTGATTTTGTAGAGAAGGTAGGTGTTTTGTTCCAAAATTAATCCCAAATTCTGGATGTGCTATCAGCAATGGTTTTAATTTCTTTTAATGTTAGTTTGATATAATTAATGTTTTTTGTAATGAATGTAGTTCCTAAAATATCTTTCATTATTCTCTGCAGTTCATAATTCTGCTGTTACAATCCAACTGGTTTAGTCAATTCCAATGGCTTTATTAATGAGTGATTCTGATCTGGATAACTCTCTTGTGAACTATGCTAACAATCATTACTTAGATTTGGAATATACCATCTCATTTCTCTTTACCTCATCTAGAAGTTTCCAGTCAAAATAATTTGAAATGTGACTAAATGTTTTTGTGCGTGTTGCCAGTTGCGGTTTGTGTTTTCTTGACTTGGATTAAAGGTGTCATTTGGTTCATGCTTTATCAATTCACCTAGGACATCTTTCTTTCTTTCAGAATATGCAACTGTTGCAGTGCATGAATTGCGATACAAGATGCACCTTTCATGTATAACAAAAAGTTGAAATTCTCTGTCAGCAAGTGTTTATTTGTGCTGTTTTTATTATTTTATTTGCTAACTTGATTGTAGATCTATGAATATCAACACCACATGGGGCTTCTTATTTTGGAGAGAAAGGAATTGGTTTCTAAATATGAACAAGTTAAAGCATCATCGGACTCTGCTGAGATTGCATATAAGCGTGAGGAAGCTAAACGGTCATCTGCTTTAGCTGAAGCACGAAAACGTGAACTGAATCTTGAAAAGCTTCTGGGCATTCAGAAAGAGTGTGTTGCAAATGTAAGTATATATGTCATGATGAATAAGTATGGAATATTTAAACCATGTAAACATAACTGATAGTGTTGAAGTTGCTCATACTGCTTGAAGATATACATGTGAAACAGAACATAAAGTATAAAGTAGTTTATGGTCCATATGACTTGGAATAGTTCTTTGTTGTTCCATTACTGGCTTCATTTTATTTCTGTAACAAAGACAAGGAGTCATCCATCCATGTCTCTCATTAATACTCAAAAGAACTCCTTCGAGCACATCACATGGATTAACAATTTGAATTGTTTAACAACTTGTTCGTGGTTTGTCAAAACTCTCTCCAGTTAAAAATTTATGGCCGAAAATCATGTTCCAATCCCCAAAAAGTTGCATTTTTAGCTTCACAATATAATGGATTATGCTAAAGCTTTTGCCAGTATAATTTCGCTGAAATTCTAAAAGCTTTGAGATTCTTACATATTCTTATTTTTGTTATATCTTATCTTGGTTAAAATGCAGAGGATTGCTTAATCTCCTCAATGATATACCCAAGAATGGTACTGCTTAAACCAATGCTAGATCTTAAATATTTTCTGGGTTCCAGTTGATATTTTGTGTTGTAATCACTTAGAAAACTTACTGTCAACATTAGAAATTTAATTTTCCTTTTCTTGTCCTGTATTGAGACATCTCTTGAACTTACTGTGCATATTAGTCATCAGGTGAATGCTGGTGCTCTTATCTTTTTATGTTATTTACCTGCATATCTCTTGTGCTTTTAATTAGCCAATTCTTGTTAAATGGTTTCATATAAAAGTTGCTGCGTTAAATGGCACCACTAGTGCTTACATAGAATCTAACATTCTTAACTGTTGTAAAGGAAGACCTTTTTTTTCTTTTCATTAAGGGTGCTTGAGTCTAGGTTTATTGAAATGGCGAGTACCAAGCAACTAATATTTTGAGATGGCAGCTTTTTTTATGGTGGGCAGCTCAGTTCATATTGTTTGGTTTCAAGGGACTTTATAAAGTTAACTACACATTTTTGGGTTGCAAACTCTGTTACCGAGTATGACCCAACCATAAAATAGAAACTGTACTACTCAGGCCTACCTGATTTGGTTCAGCTTTTTGTTTTAGTTTTCAAGATGTATACTATTCTGAAAATATTTTACTTTATGTGATTATTGTTTTACCTAAAATATGTGGCACTTCAAAGGACTAAATATTACCATATTGATATTCTTTTAATATTTTTTAATGTGATCTACTACATTAATATGATAGAAGTTCCATTCACATTTATTATATCTTGATACAGCATTTGGTTTGGTTTAATTTGGATTGATTTTTGACCTGGAACCAAACTGAACTGAGAGTTGTTTGGTTTCTGACCATTCAGACGAGAATGATCAAGCAATACAGAAAATAAGAGTCAGAGCATACCATATAATCTGGTTCAGTTCATTTTTTGGGTTAACTGGTTCAATTGCAGAGCCTCTCAATCACTGTCTATTGTATATTTCATATGTTCTTTATGGTTTTATGATAAGAATATTGAAACATGTGATCATCTTATGTAGATTGAGAAGGCTTTGCATGACAACCTTGTTGAGTCTGCTGAAAGAAAGCTTGGATATGAAAGCAAGATTGCAGAAGCTCATGCAATGATGACTGCTGCACAAGAAAAGCTTGATGAGGCTGAAAAAAAGCTACTTGCAGCAGAATCTTTGCAAGCAGAAGCTAACCGAACACGCAATACTGCAATAAGAACATTAGATGATGTTGAAGCTCGTGAAGATGAACTTAGGAGGCGTCTTGCTACTTTTAAGTCTCAGTAAGCTATTTCATCTGGTTTTGCTGTATTCATCTTTCATATATTGGCTCTATGGCATTATGGTGATTATGAAGTTCAGCAACTATGCTCCTACATATTTTGCGCCATAATAATTTTGTTGTCAGAACTTTAAGACAATTCTCCATCTTACAACATGCTGTTCTAATATATCTGGATCTGGAATATGCTTGCAAAGCAGTGGCTCTTGTTGGTTGTTCTACTCTTGAGTATTGCTATCTGCAACTGATCTTGTTATTTATTGTTGAATTACATTGGTCCAAGATGAACTTTACGTATGCTAAATCCAGTCATTTAAATTTTACGAGGATTCTGTTTATTTACTGTATCCTAAAAATCGATTATGTTACAGGTGTGATGCTAAGGAAAACGAGATCAGCATTCAAAGACAAGCTTTATATGAGAGCCAGAAAACTCTTCACCAACAGCAAGAGAGGTTTCTAGAGGGGCAGACATTATTAAATCAGAGGGAGGAGTACATTTTTGAAAGAACAAAAGAGTTAAACCGCATTGAGAAAGAACTGGAGGAATCAAAAGCTAATATTGAGGAAGAATCCAGAACTCTTAAGTTGGAAAGGTCTAACTTGGATTTAGAAATAGCTGCTCTCGGAAATCGGGAGGAGGTCTGCTCCTTTCTTCTATATAAATGAAATATGACCTTTTCTTTTTCTTTTCTTCAACAGTTTATTCTAATATTTGTGCATTGTTGCAGGTCATTGTTAAGCGTGAATCTATGCTTGATAAAAGAGAGCGTGAGTTGCTTATATTACAGGAAAAGATAGCATGCAGAGAACATGTGAGGTCTTTTTTGGTTCTAGATTCTGCTGATTTTTTAAAATTTGTTTTTCACACTGTAAATAGATCTCCCAAGCCTATGAATTAATTTCTTTCAATATGTTGTGCTGGTTTTGTCTGTAGGATGAAATCCAAAGAATCATGGAGGAACATCAAAGTATCTTGGAAAAGAAAAAAGGTGAATTAGAAGCTGATATTGAACAGAGGCACCTGCTGTTGAAGAATGAATTGGAGGCCAGAAAAATAGCATGTGAGATTAGGGAGGCTGATCTCTGTTCAAGAGAAATTTCTCTCCAGGAAAAGGAACATGCTATTGAACTGCAATCATCTGTGTTAGCCAAGAAGCAAGAGAATGTGGCTAACAAATTGAGACTACTAGAAGACAAAGAGCATAATTTAAGTTCTACAAAAAGAGAAGCAGAAATTGAGGTTCAAAATATGCAGAAAGAAAGAGAGATCTTTCTCAAAATGAAAGTGGACCTTGAGAAAACTAAAGCCGTCCTCGAAGATGAGAAGAAAGAAATTATTCTTGCAGAAGAGAAGTTTGAGATTACATTAGGAGAGAGGAATGAATTGCTGCTTTTAGAAAATAAACTTAAAGAGGAAATCGATAGTCTCAGAGCTCAGAAATTGGCACTTGTGGCTGAAGCTGATATACTGAAGGCAGAAAAGGAGAAGTTTGAGATTGAGTGGGAGATGATTGATGAAAAAAGAGAGGATCTACAG
Source organism: Musa acuminata AAA Group (assembly GCF_036884655.1). NCBI lineage: Eukaryota > Viridiplantae > Streptophyta > Magnoliopsida > Zingiberales > Musaceae > Musa > Musa acuminata. The sequence goes on from NC_088354.1 coordinate 38,263,471, forward strand.
AAAGAAGCAGAAAGGATTGATGAAGAGAGAAAAACTTTAGCCCAGTATCTCAAAAATGAATATGATAGCATTAAGCTGGAGAAAGAGAATTTACATAATCAGTTCAAGAGAGATGTTGAGCGCTTATCTTGTGAGAGAGAGGAATTTATATGCGAAATGGATCGCCAACATTCAGATTGGTTTACCAAGATGCAGCAAGAGAGAGAAAATTTTACCAAAGATATTGATATTCAGAGAAATGAATTAGAAAACAGTATCAATGAAAGGCGGGAAGAAATCGAAACTTACTTGAGGGAAAAGGAGGAATCATTTGAAAAAGACAAAGTTAAAGAACTTCAGCTTATAAATTCTCAAAAGGATATGATTGCAAAACAGTTGGAACATGTTGCATCAGAGATGCAGAAGCTTAACACTGAGAGGCTGGATATTGCTCAGGATCGTGAACAGAGGGAAAGAGAGTGGGCTGATATAAAGAGATTTACTGAAGCACTTGATCTTCAATGTGAGAAGCTGCAAAAGCAGAGGGAATTGTTGCATGCTGAGCGAGAAGAAATTAATCAAAAAATTCAACAGCTTAAGAAATTGGAGGAATTGCAGATTGAATCTGAAAATAGGGCTTTGTCTGTGATGCAGACTGATAAATGTGATGCTTCTGTTGGCAAAAGTTGCCAATGCATTAATGGCGCAGATCGGCATATTGCCACTCCTAACGGTGTTTCTACCATGAAGTTGCTTCCTCAGGGTACTCCAAATCCCTCAACCCCAACATCTGTCACTAAATCCTGGATTAAGAAATGCACCGAGGCGATGTTCAAGCATTCGCCAGAAAAAGATTCTGACACTGGTCATGAGGAAAATGTGGAGAGCAAAATGTTAGCCAAATCCAGGGATTTTAGATTTTCAGAGATGGATCTTCAAGGGCATGGGAATTTTGCTGAAGGTAAAGAAGTTAGTGTCCAAGAAATGGATAATTTTACACCCAAAAGAACAAAGTCTAATAGGCAAGAGAAAGTAAATGGACAAGAGATCAAGTGTGTAAGGTGTAATTTTGACGAGCAAAACATGATTTCTGATGCACGACCTGTTGTTAAAAGTGCTCAAAGTCCATCCGAGGTAGGAGCGAACAGCATTAAATTTAATCAAGCATTGGAGGATTCTGGACAGAAATCTAGAACACTTTTCAGTAGCATCAATTCATGGATATCACGCAGAAAGAGGTCAAATGACATGTTATCCCATGATCATGCTGATATGGACTCGGAACCAAACCCGAAGCAGCAGAAAAGGCCTCGGCAAAATGGAAATTCTGATGTTGAAGGAGACTCTTCTAATGGGTATGTCTTCCTTTTTTGCTTACTCTTTCGCTTTTGGTGATTAAACATAGACATAGGTTAAACAGATTTGCTAATTTGTTATTAAGCTACAAATATTTTTTTATCATTCTCTCACTTTGTTCTTTTTCTATTGAAAGTTTGGCTGAGCAACAGCCAAACATAGATGACGAATGCGAACCAGTATTGTGCAACCAGACTTCAGGATGTGAACAGCTGCATGCGGTAGCCTTCAAGGATCAGCAACATGAGAATATGGTGGTTCCAAATGCAGAACCAATCGAATCTTCACAACACAAATTGGCGGTGTCAAATTTTGACATTGTCGAAAATGGAAATTTCTGCAAATTTGAGCATTCTCCACTTGCTGGTGTTGGAGCAGCAACTAGTTCAGATGCTAATGAAATTTCTATGAAAGATAAACAAGTATTCGACAAAGAGCACATAGCCAGAAAACCATCCCAGGAGACTATTGTGGTAAGTTTGGTTCTTAGTATTTGGTTTCTTTAGTTGGGTCTTTCCAAGGTTCATGAGTTCTCTTCTTATGGAAATCTGATATGCTTGACCACCATATCTGAAGTTTTAACATTGCTTCTGAATAATTTATAATCTGCCATGCAAAATAAAATCAAGAAGATGATATTGAATTTATTATTTAAGATAAACAATATTTTTTTTATGAATATAGAGTAACTAAGGTCAAGCTTTAGAAGGATGGTATATGCTTTAATGTTAACATCTCACTGTTTCTGTAAAATCAGATGCAGACTGGATTACTTGAATCCTCTAAAGAGTTATAAGTTCATAAACATTCTTTTGTTGCTACACCACCATGTTTCGTGTACTTAAATAAGTTCATAATATATTTTATTCTACAAAGTACATATTCTGTTCATTTTGGTGATTAATGTTCTTGATATAAATCAAGTTGCAGAGCGTGATGAATGGTGTTTTCCTAATTGTTCAAAGGTTTTTGTTAAGTTTGATGTGACCATCTGTTTGCTGTGTTGAAGTTGACATATCATATAAATTACTAGTTCTATGTGAAGTTATGCTATTTGATTTAAGCATTATTTTCTTGTCAATTCTCACCCTTGCATGTGATCTTTCATGTCAGTCTGCGAGTGATCTTATTGTCGAGGATAATGACAAGCTTAAAGAGCAAGATAGGTACAATGAAGTGCTCGATGAATTAGAAGACGAGGATGATGGCAGTGGTCTGTCTGTCAAGGAGAAGATATGGAACTTTCTTATAACATGATGACCTCCTTACCATGCATACATACTGTAGAGGTTAGATGTTTAACTTGCATGCTGAACACTGTAGCTTTTGTGAAAATGTTTGTTGTTCACTGAATTTTCTGCTAATTGATCACCCATTATAGGAGTTTAGGATCTGCAGTCTAGTCAGGTTTGCTGGTCGTGGCACAGAACATTGATAATGTACATTGGGTCTCCATGTGATGGTCCTATTGTCAATCATCATGGATCCTTTTTTCTCGGACACCCTTGTCTTGGTCCCAAACTTGTAAATGGTTTGTTATTGTGCAGGTTTTGTAAACATCTCCTGTCTTTCCATTGTGCATTTGTAAGGAGTCCTTTGACACCGTAAACTATCCATTAGGTTGTGTTTAGCAGCAGTAGCTTGATGTGTTTCATTCATACTTGGTGGTTTTCATGAGTATGACAATTTTTTGTGGTTGCGTCCTAGTTGTTCTTGACTGGTCTAATTTATCTAGTTTGTCACTCTTTCACAGCAAGAAATTCCCCTCATGGTGCTGCAACTGTATTGCTGAGTTGGACCCCTGATATCTTCTTCCATATTACCATTAGCAAATTAAGACTTGGTAAGATAATATCCCTAGTGCTTTGTTCAATTTTCTTTCTGTCCAATCCTCATTATAGATTGGGTTTTGCATATATATCTTTGCAAAGTTGGGAAATAGTGTGTTTATCATTACAAATTTTAGTTTGGACATAATGATTTCAGATGTTTAGGCTGACAACCTCTAGTAGTGATTGACAGTCTTGTTTGAATTTTTAGGAAACATTGTATTAAGTTGTGAAAAGTCTACAAGATTTTTAGTGGAACCAGTGCGAGAATAATGACTGCAATTTTGGCCTCATAGGATATCTGGAGTGGCAAGTAATAAAAAAATACAACAAAAATATATGATAAGCGAGGAAAAAATAATGAGTCGTGGTTGTGTTTTGATTACAGATGTTTGAATTTTTTAATTTAAAAAATAGAGGTAAAAAGATTGGACTATATTTTGTGTATCATGGAAATAATCAGGTTCATCTGCAGTAAATATTATCGTGGAAAGATGTCGTCTATTTTTACTGTAAAATAAATTCTTAAAAATGTGTTTCATCGAAAATTTTTAATTATGTTGCTTTAGGTAGTATGGTGATATAGGAACAACAACGGGGTGGGTCGGCTTCGGGCTCGGGCTGGGGTTGGGGTTGGGGTTGGGGTTGGGATAAAATCCACGTGCAGGTTTACAACTATTAATGAATTTACACGAGATAGATAGAAAGGACTCGGTTCGAAACTGTTGTTTTCTGACTCTTTGTTAGCTTATACATACAGTTTTCAGAACAGATTAGGCGACGCATGACTTGGGAGAAAATATTCTGAAATTAAAAATAAAACAATAGAATAACATTAAGCAATAAATCGACCCACCACCGCCACCGAGCTAGCGGGCGCGGTTGGTGGCGGTATGCGCGGCGGCGTTGGTTCCGTTTCCCCATGTTTATAGCATGCATAGCCAGCCTTCTCAACGCTCCAACACAGAAAAAACAAAAGAGGTTGGTGGTGGACTTGCACCTCTTATCCCTCCTCCTCCTCGTGTAATAATAATAATAATAATAATAATAAACTCTCTGTCTCTCTCATAATGTTGCTGTTGCAAAATTGCATCATCAAGTCCACAAGTAGTGGCCTCCGAGCAAATAGTAGGTAGCAGCGGGGCAGCAGGACCAAACTGTTTGCTTCCGCGTGACATCAGGATGGATGCAGACAAAAAGGACCTTATCTGGAACAATCCTGATGAGCCGATCCCCAACACCAATAATTGGCATCGTCAGCTTCATTTTTCCATCGCAACCCGCGGTTTTCGGGCTGTGGCCAACAGTTCTAATGGGTACTGCTCTTTTGACTGCGCCACGGAAGATACAGCAGCACGACTCCTTCTCATCCTTTTTCCCATCACCTTTTGTAGCAGAGTTCAAAGTTGTACTCATGGAGAGAGAGAGACAGAGAGAGTGCACCCATGTCAAAACGAAGAACCATAATATCATCATACTTACTCGATAATTCTCATCTGATTGATGATTTGGTACTCTACCTTAATTTAGTGTACTAATATGAGTTTATATATTAAGTTTGACTCAAGATAATCTATTATCTAATTTGGTCACAGATCGATGTGTCATGTCATAGATAGGATTAGACGATTATTATCCAATTAATAATTCAAATTTATGAAATTAATAAATCAATCAGCGTACCGATCCAACAACAACGACAAGCGATGTCCGGTCTCACATCATCGTCAGTACGAAAACTCAGTTGATTTATACCCCTATGATTCTACTACTCGTAGACTTACTGATTCAATAGATTCTTCTCCAAACAGTTCGGCTTTCTTCTTCAAATCCTCATCGCTCATTACTAACCCTATACGACGACAAATTATATATACAATATCATTCAATCGTACGATCCTTCTCCGTTTTCATGAATCCAACAACGGTGCTCATCGCATCCATCGAGCTACAGAAGTTTCTCTCGTCTTGGAGCTCGATGCCACGTCGCTCTCACCGCGACACCATTTTGGACCGTCTCGTCGAAGAGTCTTCTCCGAGTTCAAGTTTCTCGGCAGAGCTCTCTCTCTGGCCATCGGATAACGTAAATGAATACGAACGGGGGCTAAGCTATCTTATAGACAGAGATCGACTGATCATCGATCGATGGGGTGCTGTCGAAAAGGTTTGAATCACTGCTCGCCAATCGTACATGGAGAGGTTGATGTGTCACTCTCGCTAAAGCTTACCAAATTGCGTTGTTAAAAATGTGGTGGCGGGCTATCTACGAAAGGCAAACGAAGGGAAGAAGAAGATGAAGATGACAGATAGCCATGGAGTCAAGATGTCGTCCACTGCATTCCTGCATCGTGTCAACGCATCATTGCTCGGTTTCACGATATTAGATATATAGGCTCGATTAGCATTTGGGACCCCCTCACCCCCATGCCATTTCTTGTCTGAGACGCCATCCCTAAACCCTCCCTCGTCGAGAATCCAACTCTTCATGGCATCCACCCATTGGGTTAACCCAACCCACCCAGACGAGGGCAAATGCTTGCTTCGAAGGAACGGCACACCAAGATAGCCCTACAACATCTTTGTCCCATGCTGTTGTACCCATTCATCGGAGCTCTCCGGTATTGTAACATGTATCCCACATGCTATGTTAGCTGGTTTTGGACTCACTGTGTTGGGCTATTGTACTTAGCCGCCAAAGGAAATTTTCTTCATGTCAGACGTTGCTATTAATTACTCCTCTCTCGATCTTAATGCAAGCATATAATATAATCGAGTAGATCTCTCTCTCCTCTCTAAAATGTAACATTTCGTACAAATTAGATTTGACACCCTAACAGTTATAAGGGGATCACACAATTTGGCTCTCTCTCATATTAGTGGTGGATACGGTGTAAATATATTCAGGTCGTCGTCGGTGTCACCCTATCATCACCAGCAAAGAATCACTGCGAGGATGAGCAAGTGAGGTGAATTCTCGGCCGACCATATGATACATGTTTCTTTCCCAGATGCGGACGCCCAGCACAAGTACAGATCGGTGCTCTGCATGCATGTGGAGTGAGAGAGGAAACATAAAGAGTATGTGCTACATGGCATGAAGAGGAGAGGAGAGGAGAGGAAGGTGGGCCAAAGCGCTGATGCCTGCCTGCATGAGAAAGAAAGATTCTAATCCAACAAAAGACAAGCAGGAAGAAAACCCCTCTCCGTCTGCGCTCCTCACCATCTTATTTAATTCCCTGCACGTTTACTGCCTCTCTCTCGAACTCCATCTATCATTTCATGCTTTCCCATCTGTAGAAGCTAACACCTACTTTGGCTTGAGGAGGAAGTAAGCCAGAGAGAGGAAGGCCACGGCCACGGCCACGGCCGCCATGGGACGAGCCCCCTGCTGCGACAAAGCCAAAGTGAAGCGAGGGCCGTGGTCGCCAGACGAGGACGCCAAGCTCAAGTCCTACATCGAGCAGCACGGCACCGGCGGCAACTGGATCGCCCTCCCCCAAAAGATCGGTGCGTCTTGCTTGCTTCATGTGTAACTTTCGGTTCCAGGTCGAACACTTGGCTCCCACATCTTTACCGGTGCTCGTTGCTCCACTCAGGCCTCAGACGCTGCGGCAAGAGCTGCCGTCTCCGGTGGCTCAACTATCTCCGGCCAAACATCAAGCATGGAGGGTTCTCCGAAGAAGAGGATAGCATTATATGCAGACTGTACATCAGCATCGGTAGCAGGTGATGACCGAGATCCTCTTGTCTCCAGCTGCGAGAGCATGCGTCGGTGCGTCACTAACGTTCAGCTGTGTGTGGAAGAGCAGGTGGTCTATTATTGCTGCACATTTGCCGGGGAGGACCGACAACGATGTCAAGAACCACTGGAACACGAGGCTGAAGAAGAAGCTCTTCGGCAAGCAGTGCGACGGCCGTCAGCCGCCCCGTAAGCTCGGCCGCCCCAAGCAAGAATCTATTAGTTACGGCTGTAACGGAGATGGACTTGGCGTCCGCCCTGCCGATTGCTGGACTCCGCAGCAGATGCATCCGATCGGCCACGCAGGCCATACCGAGGGACCGAGCCACGGAAGTCCTCTCGTTGCTCCGGCAACGCCGCCGCTGCCCCTGCCGATCTGCGACTCTGCCACCCTGCTCTCCTCTTCCCTGCGCCGCGGTTCGTCCCGTGAAGATTCTCAAAGCTCCAATGGCTTTTCAACCGAGCTGGATGAGCTGTTCCAGTTCGACTCGGTCAAGTTAGAAGGATTCGACTGCTTCGATGGATCTGAAGGCATGAACTGGAACGAGGAAAGCTCTTTGATGTGCCCAGACGCGGTGCAGCAGTGGCCACCATTGGAAGAGCCAGTGCGACGGGGCATGTGGTAGTGGTTCGTGTACATATAGTAGCTGAGCTTCTGTAGATCTGTAGCATTTGTGCAGGTGCTGAAATTTTCTCGGAGTAACCCAAATAAACTTCCATCTCTGAGAGAGAAAGAGAGTCGCTTTGTGTGTCATTCCTTTTGTCATTTCCTCCCCTTCTTTGGATTCTCCTTATTAGATTGTAAGAAATGAATGCATGCTTTGTTTACAGTACCGTTCACAACCCTCTCTGTCCATAATGTCACCTTTGATCATGCTGGGAATAGGACTATGTGATCTCATGTTGAGGTTGGCAACTCACGAATCATGGAGATGAGTCCTTGTCCTAATGTTCTTTATTTCCCTGCAGAAAGGACAACAATTAGATGAGGGTCTTTGGAAATTTGCATCACAAATACACCAAGAAAGCTGGTAAGGGACCCAATGTACCTCTCTGTCATCGCAGAGAACTTGCAGCCTGTCCATGAAAAAGAGGAAGAAGCTCCAATATTGTCTTTGTTCATTGGATTCATGCATGATTTGTCTCAATGTATTATTATTCCAAACATAGCAAGGTGAATTGTTTTCTAGTGGCAAAATAAGCATGTTCATAATCTAATGGATGCTAACTTATGAAATCATTCATCTGGAAACATTAAAAGAGAAAAAATCATCCAAAAAGCCAAGTTCAATGATCTGATGGTTGTCGGCTGCATTATCATTTCAATCATAATGATTCAATTAGAAACAAAAAAAATGCTGAATGAAGTTTATTTTTTTTAATCTATTCTACAAAATTAACATGTCAAGTGTATTTATTCGATGGAGATTGATCGAAATATGAATGCAGATGAATCGCAGAAATATTCCGGTTTCGACTGAATTTAGAATTGCAGAAACTCATTTTTAATTTCCTCCTCATCTATTTAACTTTTGAGAATAGGTTGCCATAAATCAAGCTTCTCACTTGTGCAAATTCTATACTAAATGTGTATCATTAAGGTACCATAATTTCTATGTCCGGGAGATCTTCCACACTCATGCAACCTTAAGTCAAAACTGGCACCTATGACAATTTTTCCTGGAATCTCAGTTTCATTGTTTGGTCAATTCAATGTCTTTTTCATGTTAAAGACAATGGAATGCAAACTGTAGTCACTCAGTTCTACTACTTTAGTTGTGTATTTAGAAGAAGATCCATAATTTTCTCAGTACAAAAAAAAACACAGAGTCTTGAGTTGATTGAATTCAGTAATGAATAGATTAAGCTTTTTGTTTTCTTTAATGTAATAGTTAAATGGCTAGACTCTACAAAAAGAAAGAGGAGACTTAAAAGTCAAAGGACCTAATGTCTACATTGTTGAAACTTGGTGAGGTGCAGGTCTTGTGTGAGAGAAGAGAAAAGGACATGAGCTTGGTCTAATGATTACTGCTTGGTGTAGGATATTATAAGTTGAAAACATTAACACTGCACAATCAACAAGTTTGGTGAGACTGCAAATGCTCTAATGTAGATGTTGTTTGGTTAGATGATACCAACTTGCTGAATTATTTGCTCACAGTTTCAAACTGGCAAATATTTTTTGAATATGTTTCTTCAAATGCCATGAACATCTATCTATCTTTAAGAGTCTATGACCAGTTTACTCTGTTCAGTTCCATCAGATACACATCAACTGGTGCTTCTCCTTTACCAACCAACTACTTTGTATCTAACTTCATGGATTCCTCCAGCTAGGATATGTTAAAGATCCATGGATACAGATCAACCACCTACTCTTCTACTGGGTTTCAAGTCAAACAAATGTTTATGTTCCAGAGATCATTAGAAAGTTGTAGCTTCCATGTCACAATAATCATTGGATTCTACCAATCATAGGTTGAAGTCAATTGTTTCCAGTTCTGAGGATGAGATGAATCCTACAGGAAGTCATTTCTGAAATAGCTTTTAGATCTGAAAACCTGAGTTACATATGATGATAGAGGAATCAATCCTCCACAGGGATCTAAAACCACATCATCTTTTCAAAGGCACCTATGCAACTCGGTTGGCACATGGAAATGTTACCAGTCAAAGGGAAGAACACTGGCATCAAAAGTTCAGAAAAGATACCTAACTAAAAGGTCCCTTTCATTAGATAATGTCATGTGTCACCAATGACACCACACAAAGGGAAAAGGTACTGACTTGCTTGATCATCTTTCTCACATTTATTACAGTTTATGACTGAAATGAATGCATGCCTGTGATTCAGAAACATAGTCAAGCTTATCCATGAAGTCAGAAACCACCTTGAGTTTGAATCTGGCAAGCAACTTCATCCCTCTTGTGGAACAATAATTAATCAGAATAAGCAATTAGTGCTGATGCTAAGGCAGCTTTCCAAATGTGAGACAGTAGTTTTCTAGATCTACTGGTGATTTCCATAGATGCTACACTAGAAATCTAACATAAGAATGCCAGACAACCTATCACCTAATGGACATAGGTCATACATTTATCATTTCCCTGTTGTCCATGCCTTGCTTGGAAGATTAGCAATGAAATCTTTTCAACCTTTTGACTGGGAAAAAGCTGAATCAAACTTGAATGTCTATATGAAATCATGCAAAGAGACCTTTTTCTGGAGTTGTGGTGTGCCTAAATACATGTATCAGTCCATGCTTGCACATATCCTTCAGAAAAAGGGATTCAATTTCATGATGATACCAAACTTGAAGATATATTTGGGTGAGATTGCTCTGTTTTACCATCATGAAAGTTCATTTTGGATCCAAACCAAACTCAGCAGTTGATTCCATATATAATTTTAGACCCCAAGAAACAATTTCCTTTCAAGAATGACTTAATAATATTATCATTAACAGTGTCAATTTGTAGTGCTCTCCATGTTACAATCACAGTACTGTTTCTTAAACCCTTTGTTTATGACTTTAAAGAGATTCTTAAATCTTCACAGAAAGTGAGGTCTGAGAAGAAAACACCCCATGCAAAATGCCAAATGCAACAACTTGAGAGCTTATGTTGCTAAACAGATTTGATATTCTAAATCAACACATCAGAGGGAGTACCTTTAATGAAGGCCACTCTGACACAAGACTAATCCAAACAGATCTGTCTCTGTTAATCTAATCCTGTAATCTCAGATGACCATTAATTTAGTCCATGACAGAGACAGTCACTGTGACCGAGTGTTCTCTGTTTGTCACAAGCTAACACACACTTACCAAGCAGTATCCTCCCTAAATGTATCTTATTCTTCCCCATCATCTCCTTCATATCAACTGGGGATTGTTTGACCATTGTTTGTCCCATGAAAGGCTCTGATTGGGTTGTCAAAGGAATCTTTGAGGAATAACAATTGAGCAAATCGTTCCCACCAGCTTGTAATATGAGTTCATCATGCTGAAACTAGTTGCCAAAAGCTGGTTCTGTCCTCACCATGCAACTATTAACCACATCCAAATGAAAAGAATGAAAAAGGAATCAAGTAAATGAAAACTATTAACACCTTCATTTAGCAAAGGAAACAAATGTATATCCATTGTATAACCAACCACATTGGCAATCGAATTTTGATTTGAAATCTTCTGAATTCTATAGATCCGTATATGGATTCAGTACTATCTATGTTCAAATATCTGATATACCTCATAGTGTTGAATTTACTTAAATCCATCTAAGAAAATTTGTTATTTTGCAGTTCTTTTCGTGCTGAGGAGGCTTTGGCAAATTCAAGAGTTTTTCTTGAACTGCAGTAATAGAAATCCATTACTGTTTCCATTTCTCTGTTTTGTGTAGCACAGAGAAGAACAGTGTCTTGGCTTTGCTTGCATTGTGTGCAACGAAAGGCTTCATAAGCTTTCTCTTGTAACTCTTTGCAAGGGAAGAATACTGTGGAGGTTTCTGTCACCAATTTGCTTCTGCAGCAGAAAGGTGTTGTCTTGAAGTATTAGCTGCAGCAGTTAAATGGGCTGAGAAACCATTATGAGGATCAAAACTGGTTTCCCAATCATTAATCTTCCCATGCACTTCCGAGACTTTTGGATGATGAACTCATGTTCCAGACTTGGAACTTCCACGTTGGATACGAACTCATGTTCATGTTGCTGGTTGTTCCGCTGCAGATCAAGTTGTGTTAAGTGCATGAAGTGGCAGCAGTAAGTGTGCCGGTGAGTCGCTATTGGAGTCGTTGGACGCCAAGGAAGACGAGTCACCATCTCTCCCCGTCCATGCAGCGATGACATACACGTCTCCACCTAACGTTATCTCTTCCGCTCTGCGCCGTCTCTCACCGTTGGTATGTGGGCATGAACAAGCAGCGAAGGAGTTGGGAGAGTAACTGCGGGACGCGTCGCCTTCCCTTGCCGCATCTCTTAATCGGTCGATCATGGCAGAGAAGGTGAGACAGGAATTCTACTGCCTTCCTTCCGTGACCAATTAATCCCCACGAAGCGCACTCGAAGCACGCAATCGCCATGGTTTCATTTGGATGGACAAGAATCTCCCGTTGCAGGTCGTCGAAGCAATTTGCATCACCATGACGAGCCTGCTGACGACAAACAGCCTTATTATATCGGGTCATGGAGTTGGACGCGTAGCAACGAAAGCAATGTTAGTCTTAGATAGAGAGAGTCAGAGAGAGAGAGAGATTGTCGTCGTCACTACGAAGCTTCTACGCATTGTGTCGTATGATGACTCTGATCTCCGTGATTGGAGGAGGTTTCTGCGGCCACCATGACCTAAGCTTCCTTCGCTTTGCTCAAGTCGAAGACAAGGTCTTCCTCCTCGAAGCATTTGGGGACCCACCTTATCACCCAGTGATCCATTTGTAAGGCGACAGCCGGAGATTTCAAGAGAATTCCTTTTTATTCATATGTTGGCTTTTCTCTAATGTATATTTTGTTTGTGTGGGTGTGATATTTTCATGCATAATCTGACCCGCGGAGACTATTCTTTTGATCGGAACCATTACAGTCACCGACAAACGAACAAGTAATTGGATTATTAGACTCGAAGATGAGTTTGGCTGTGACATCTTACATCGATCAGCTACTTACATTTCCAATTAGCGTGCGGCAGCATCACGTTTCTTCCACCGCTTTCTCATCTCTGTCATCATTCATCGATCAGCTTGAGCTGCCTGCAGCACTATCTCAGCTCTCCTCGACCTAATCGCGTTGCCTTTGACAAAGAAGCGAGGAGGCGGAGGAGGAGGAGGAGGAGGAAAGGAAGACTTCCGCCATGGTGCTTCCTTTTCTGGTGCATTCCACCGCATCAACAACCCACCCACACAAAGGCAGGCGCACCTCGCTGCACTTGGAGAGATCAACGGGGTGGTTGTTGTGATGATCTCTCGAGTTTCTCTTCTACCACCGTTGGGAAGGTGAGAAGCTTAGAAAATGCTTTCCCACCCACCACCGTTTCCGTCAGAGACATACCATCAAACACTTCGCTGGTGCCATTGACGAGTTGGTGTCGGGACTGGACTGGTTGATCGATCGCCTTGAATTGGCAGATTAATCGATCGACAGAAGTTCTTAATGGTTCAAAGTTCAAAATTCTTTGGCATTTGGCATTATGAAACGATTTACTGATCTTCGTTTATCGTATGAAAAATATTACAAAATAATATGAATTATATATTCATCTCTTTTTTTTTTTTGATCCACTTTGGATTAAAAAAGAATTATATATTCAAATGTATTATAGTCATATTTAAAAATACATATTTTGAAGTTTATCGTATGAAAAATATTAAAAAATATAAATCAAATTATATCTTCTTTGTTGACTTCAGTTTTCTAAATGACAGGAACTAAAATTTGTTTGCAGAGCTCACCGCAGCTATTCATTATCAACAATTGGACAGAGGAAAAGCTCATTTCACATATCATTGTACTGTGAAGAGAGAGAGAGAGAGAGAGAGAGAGAGAGGTGCAAAGTTATTATAGAAAAAGATCGAGAGAAAAAGGAAAAGAAGGATTCATTTCCAGGGAGGGTCAGACTTGTTCTTATTATTGCTTGCTTCTTCTTCTGGAAAATTCCGACGATTCCGACTCGTACACACCACATCGCCATTGAACCCTTCCAGAATAGCATCGAAGAGTTCGGTTTCTCGCATCAAAAATTGGTTTTGGCCATCCGAAGAAGCACGAGCGAGAGGAAGAGGAGGAAAGGTTGGTTCCTTTTAAGCTCGTAGGTGTTTTCCCTGTTTCTTTCTCGCTTTCTTGCTTCCTTTTAATCTTCCTCGGCGTAAAGGTCGGACCTTTGCGCGGATTACTCGAAGGCGTCGCCTGATTGGCGATCGGTTCTGGTGTAAAGGTTGTTCCTTTTGGGTGTTTGATCTTGAAAGTTGAAACCACGAGGTTTCTTTCGGCCTCTCGGTCAGATGGGGACTTCGTGGCTCATTTGAAAATGGAGCGGATCGATCGAGGTTGTGGATGAGGAGGTGGTTTCTTGGTTGATCTTTCGATGGAAGGATGCTATTTGCCCTAATCTTGAAGGGGCAAGGATGCTTTGACTTCCCGATCTGGTGGTGGTGTTTGGCTGATAGGGATGGAAGGCTCTCGGGGGAGCTCGAATTCCCCTCCCCCGTTCCTCACGAAGACGTACGAGATGGTGGACGACCCGTCGACGAACTCCATCGTTTCATGGAGCCCCTCTAACACGAGCTTCGTCGTGTGGAATCCGCCGGAGTTTGCTAGGGATTTGCTCCCCAAGTATTTTAAGCACAACAATTTCTCCAGCTTCGTCAGGCAGCTCAACACTTATGTAAGTGGAACAATCCCAATAGAAGACTACTTCTTTTTAACGGACATGAGTAATTTCTTGGATTGGAAACTGTGTCACATATTATGCTTGGTTAATTAGTTCATCTCGATTGACCTACTTTATGTTGCCTGTTGTGTCTGTACGATTTATCTGGTCAGAAGAATGACATAAATCCACTCACTCATATGATGGAATTCTCTTCTTGATCAAAATTTTCATACACAATTGTTGAATCTTCAATTATGTTCTTCGAACAGGAAGAGAGATCGTACGAATGATTTGTTCAAGTATTGAATTTTTTTTGCTTTTATAGGTCGGAAATGAGTTGATTGCTTGTGGACTATTTTACACTTTTCTGAATGTTTAAGTTTTCGTATGTATTGATTTATTATAGAGTTAATTGTTTTCTTTTTGCGAGCCTTAAGTTTGTAGCGGTCATGTCTTTATACGTTCCACCACAAGTACATCATCAAACATGGCTGAGATTATTATGATTTTTTTTGGCCGTAGTGTTGTTACGATGTTTTGGAGATTAAAATGATTTTGTTATTACAGGGTTTCAGAAAAACAGACCCTGATCAATGGGAGTTCACAAATGACGATTTCATACGAGGACAAAGGCACCTCTTACAAAACATTTACAGACGCAAGCCGGTGCATAGCCATTCGCTGCACAACCAAGGCAACACTTCGGAAGCTGAAAGACAGGAGCTTGAAGAGGAAATTGAGAGGCTTAAGCAAAAAAAGGGTACACTATTGAGTGAGTTTCAGAAGCAGACACAGCAGCGGCATGGAATGGAGCACCAAATGCAGTCCTTAGAGGATAGATTGCAGGTTTTGGAAAACCGACAGAGAAGCCTCATGGACTTCTTGGCACAAATCATACAGAAACCCGGGTTCCTTTCTAACATTGTACAATTCTCTGATCTTCGTAGCAAGAAAAGGAGATTGCCAAAGATCGATTTTCTAGGTGAGGATGCTATAATGGAAGATAACCAAATCGCGTCTTTTCAGCCTGTTGCAAGAGAAAAGTCTGACATTCTTCCTATGTATGCACTCGACATGGAGCCATTTGAGAAGATGGAATCATCGTTGAATTCATTGGAAAATTTCTTCAAAAGTGTTAGTCAAGCTTCTGGTGACGATGTCTGCTATGATAGTATCGTGCCATGCCTGCCCTCTAATGTGATTCTTGATGAGATGAATGCATCATCCGGGGAGACTGATGTGAATCTGCAATTGCTGTTTCCTAAACTGCATCCTCCTTCACCTTGCCCGGGAGATATTCATTCATCTCCAGAGGTAGCAGAATCCACTAGTGATGCAGAAACGTCTGTTATTCCTGCAACCGAAATACAAACAGATTCACAAAGCAAGGTTTCTAAGATAGACATGAATTTAGCACCTGCTGCCATAGATATTGATTCGTCAAGAGGTCAAACTACCGGAACTGTGGCACAGACAGGGGCAAATGATGTGTTCTGGGAACAGTTTCTTACGGAGATCCCAGGTTCTTCTGAGACAAAGGAAGTCCAGTCAAAAAGAAGAGATTTAGATGACAAACAAAGTCAAGGAGAGATGGGAGAGCGAGGAAACACATGGTGCGACAGGAAAAATGTTGATCACCTTGCAGGAAAGATGGAAAATCTCACTTCAGCAGATTAAACTTGATGTTTGTATCTCTTTTCTTTAGTTTTTAATGTGTTACAACCTATATGTGATCTGATAGTGCGACATAACTTACGGTGGTCATGTATGATAAACTTGTTATGTTGTCGGTTCATTCCTTTTATTTTTCGTCCCTGGTTAGAAGTAATTAGTAGTTTTCTTAGTAATAATTCTTTCATCTTATGGATGGTGGTATCAAGTCAAAAGTAGCATTCCGTATCATGCCAGACTTTAGGCGATGCCCCCTCATCTTTTGACTCAATCCTATCGATCAACTGAATCCATATATGTTCCGTCCTGTGTATGTTTTACATAATTAACGTGTGCCTATGGTCCCCATGTGTAACTTTATTGAATCATTCAACAAAGTTTCATTATAGTCAACTGTGTTAGACTTCGTACATCTGCTATGATTGTAAAGAAATCATTCTATATATACGACAATCACCTTTAACAACCGAAAGCTGTCTCCTTTTAGTTTCTTCAATATGACAACTGCTATATGATGAAATTTAGTTTCAACTGAAATGTATAGTATGCTAACTTTTCATCTTATAAACCGAATATGTATTACATGCAGTCCTTTATTTGTGTGTATAGTACTGTCTGTTCTGCAGAGTCCAGGGTGTTCTCAAGAGTGTCTTTGTGTGGGGGAGCCCCAGCTTGTTTGATTTTTCACTCGGCTACAGAACCAGATATAGCAAAGGATGCTCTTGTCTCCTACTGCGAAGTGCCATTGAATTGTTCGTGTCGATTACCTGATATAGGTAACCCTTCTTAAAATAAAAAGAAAAAAGAACTGACCTGGTTAAAATCTTTGAAACTATTATTTTTTCCAGTGGTTCTACAATTAGTCTTTTTAGATGATACACGATAACAAGAGTTCTCATGCTTATTAATCAAATTCTTGACTTGACTCAGTTTGCAGATAAGGATTTCCCCACATTGCAGGAGTACAGCATCACGAAAGCATAATGCAATCTTCATCGCTTGCCGGCGCCAGAGAGGGAAAGATTGTTCTAGTCACTTGGCCTTGTTTTGCTTATTCCAAATGGGCATTCTGCTTGCTAGTTCTCCCTGTTGCTTCCACTCACATTTTATAAAGCATCCAAAAATGCTTATCAGTCTTGGAATCAGACTTTCCTTTTTTTGGGGATAGATACCAAAGTTAAATAAATGTTAATTAGTTGAGTTGTTATAGTCATCATAATGATGGGAGCCATAGTGATTGCTGCATGATGCAGTTTGCATGGTGCAAGACTCTGTTCTATGTGGTGATAATTGATTGTAATTGTGTGTTCCACATTGAGTCATACACCTGTGAGCTGGTCATGGTTGAAGAATACCTGTGTTGGAAATGTATTGTCTTGTGCAGATCATTTGTTTGTGAGATGATCTTTGGTCTGTATCGAATTACTATAATGTGTCCATAAATTTCAGTTATTTTATTTTATGAAACATAAATGAAGATAAGATTCGATCATAAGACTTTGCTAAAGATTAACCTTAATTAAATCAAAGGGAACCATCCTCACTTATCTTGCTTGGAAGAATATTAAATCCATCCTAAAAAAAAAAGAAACTTTTGCGAAAAAGTAGCTAACTTTGAATGGAATCATTTACTAATCAATTAAGCGGAGCTCTAATCGGCATAATAATAAGTTGGTGGGGTTGTGAATAGGGAGGATGTCAACAAAAGTAGACCACAAGATCATCATCAATCATGTCCCCTAATTGGCTGATTGCCACACCATTTATTTATAAGCAAAAACCACAAAAAAATGCGAATCAAAATAAATAGAAAGGGACACTGCATAGGTCATTTAAAGAGAGGCCAGGTGATGGTATTAGGTGTCAGTATGCTAATGGATGAACCACTCATGATCTTATCTACCTACCAAATACGTCATCGGCCACCCAACCACCTTAATTGCAAGACCTGTGAAGAATGCATCTCAATTAAGGTGTATCAATACATGTAAAGCATGAAATATCAGCATCACAACCAATTTTTGGGTTTGGATTTATCAATTATTATTTATTTATTTATACGTTATATATATATATATATATATTCGCTGTGAGAAAATGTTATGTTGGTGGGCCACGATCGACACGTCAATAGGTTGCATTCGTCGAATAAAGTCGTGGGACTGGGACCCAGAAAGCTTGGCTTCATCTGCACGACACGCACGCATTAGCGGTACGCAGGTAACACTGTTGGGTGGGCGGTTGAGGGCCGGCAAAGTAATCTATTCATGGAAAGTGTGATCCCACGCACACTTCAAACACCAAACAGTCAATCTCCGTGGTATAATTCTGCCACGTTTCACCTTTCGCCCTGATATATAAATATCTTTGAGCAATGATTTTATTCTTACCCGTACGTGTTTCACCTCCACACGTACTAGAATGATGATTGGATATACCACATGGGGCAGAGTTCGAACCACCAGCAGAACGGGGTAGATTTCTTTTGCGCAGGAAAGTGAGTACATGCCATCATACACGGGCATTAGCTGCGCGGTTGTCGTGGCAACTTTTGAGCCATTGGATAAGGGTCCACGATGACGGAGTACCCCAAAAAATATCACCTAAGTTGGAGTGTTCGGTTATCCACGGTGTGCGTGTGCGTAACATGACCGCGGGAAATTGGCACTGGTTTTAGTCTTATGCATCAAAAGAACAAAAGAAGGCTTTGGATTCCGTTTCAACGAGTACCCAAGAACTCTGTACGTGTTGCGAGTGGATTAAGCGTTGTGGATCCCACAATTTGCTTCATCTTGAAGAAAGGTACATGAACGAGTAACACAGAAAAAGGTGATTTTACTCGTTAAAATCGGTTAAATTCGATTTTGGTCCTCGCGTCTCCTCTCTCACCTTAACGCTTCGCCACAGATGACCTCAGGGCGGTGGAATTCCCTATGCGTCCTTCTTCTCATCCTCATCGCCTCTTTCATCACCTCCATCTCGTGCTACGGAGAAACCATGGGCGGTTCCGTCCTTCTCCGAGGCAGGTGGGGAGAGGAGGCCGAGTTCTTTGATTACGCCGGGGAGGCGTCGAGCTGCCCGTCGACGGACCCCTCCCTCTACTACCTTCCGGTAATCGGGATCGTGACCCACCCGGGGGACGGCGCCTCCGGCCGGCTCAGCAATGTCACTAGCGCATCCAACATCCCGGCCTCCTACGTCAAGTTCGTCGAGTCCGCGGGGGCCCGGGTCATCCCTCTCATATATAACGAGCCCGAGGAGACCCTCCTGGACGTAGGACCGTTCCTTCTCTCTTTCCTTCTTCCTAACTCAGTTTCTCAGTCGAAGAAACTTAGGGTTAGCTGGTAGTGAAGGAAACATCGCTAAGATTGTTGAATCTTGATAATCTAAGAGTTCAAGTGACCCAATTTACTCCTTTTGTGGCTGCAGAAGTTGAGTTTGGTTAATGGCGTATTATTCACCGGCGGATGGGCTAAGAAGGGATTGTACTTTGAGACCATAACGAAACTGTTTCAGGTATTCTTGCTAATCTGAAATATGCTGCTATCTTGATGGCGATTGGCTCAAATATATTCAAAACAGATGAAAATTCGAGATTTCCCTGATGCACAATCGTCATACCCGTTTTATGCCCTTCTGGATAAAGGATGATATTGTTCTTTGGGTAACAATACTTTTCACTTGGCTGTGACAGGTAACTTTGGAGAGAAATGACGCAGGGGACCATTTTCCCCTGTTTGCAATTTGTTTAGGGTTTGAGCTTGTAAGCATGATTATAAGCAACGTAAGTCCCTCTTCTTTTTTGTTTCGGCATAAATATTACAAACGTATCTATTTCGAATGTTTTATGTTAATTCAAACTGTTTGCTTAATTTTAAGTGATAACCTTCATCGTATTAAGAATCAGCCCTTTGAAATTGCGATGCATATAAACCTGTAGGTAGAGATTTTAATATTGCAATGTGTGGATGCTCTTATCGAAGACACATGCATTATCTTCCAGTTTAATCTATTAACCATTTTTCCCGTGTTTTGAACGCGCCATTACTTTTTTTTATGATCATAGGACTGCGATATATGTGAGAGATTTAAAGGAGAGAATCAAGCGTCCACTCTTTATTTTCCAGATTATGCAGAAATTAAAGGGTCTGTTTTTGAGAGGTAATTGCAATTGTTTCTTTCTTTTTGCTTTTCCAAGGGGCGGTTTGTTAACTTCCGGCATAATGTCCATCCAATTCATTTGTCAAACTTGTGCAGGTGCTCTTTTGCAATAATTCTTGTTTTATTTGCCCAAGAGAATTATTTATAGTTGATCATCTAATAACGTCATGATAGTATATACCAGTACTAAATGAACCTTGAAATGAGTGATCAAGAATTTCTTCCTTTTCTTCAATTATTTGTGAAAGGAATCTGATGGAATTTATCTATCACAAGAGTCTGCATAAGCTCCTAGTTTTGTTGAAAAGAACTTAAAAAGATGTCTTTAAATAAAAGCTCACTCTTGTTTTTTGTGATCATTCAGTTAGTTGCAAATGACGATTACATTGTAAATAATATTCACATATTATGAATAAAAAGTGTTGCATTTACAGGCTTCCATTATTGAAGTAGACAGAATTTTTTACCCTTAGTTTTATGCATAATTGAATTAAAAAACTGCTTTAGAAAATTAGTGGTGGATTCAGAACAACTGTGATATTGGTTTCTTCTGCTACTTCTCTTAGACAATTATTTTGATTTTTTTTTTCTGACATCGTGTTTTGTCCACTTCTAAGTCTTTCTTCAGTTATCACATTGTGCTTTGGAGTTAACTGAAGTGATTGCAATGAAAATAAATAAAACCTAATGGGAAAAAAGTATACAATAAGATAATTAGGTTTGGGTTCATGTTATTGGGAACGGAGAGACATTTAAACATTGAAATCTTTAGGCTACTATATATTGGAGATAAAAAAGGATGAGAAAAGGTAATAAGAAAGTTGTCTTTACATGTTCAAATAAAGGCATCAGTTAGTTTCTTTGAAAATAGAAGAGGCCATGATTATGTTAGGATCCAATCAACCGAGGAAAACATGTATCAGTCTATAGAAACAGGTATTTATTTGTATGACGGCCTCACTGTGAGGAAGGAGGATGACTGAAAGGACCCCTCTCATTTGTGCTAGCAAGATTTTATGTCTACAATCATATTCCTCAGCTGCATGATCTATTAATTATCTATCAGTGTTCAGCAACTAGTTAGTGGATGCAGAAAACATACTGAGATAATCATGACAGCCTGGACAAAATCTATTGTAAAATAATGCATGTGGGCTCAGTTATCTGCATTATCTAGTTTATAGCTTTAATAAAATAGTAATTCCTATATAGAATTATATGCATGATCATGATTGCCAAACTTTGGTTCTGCAGATTCCCACTTGAATTATTATGGAAGTTAAGCACAGAATGTCTTGCCATGCAAAATCATAAAGTAAGATTGGTTAAACTTGTATGTGAAATCCTTATAGCCATTTTCCGACAAGCTTCATATCCTTCTACATTCATATGCAATAAAGATCGTTCTTCTTTATTTCTCGACCTTATTCTTTTCTTGTTCAAGGATCTTTGCTTCTAAGATTTTTTTTCATATTTTGAATCAAAAATTTCTAAATATTACCTTCTTGAAATGTTCTGACGCATACAATTCAGCTGGTCACACTTTTTGTGCCAATTGAATTTATCCTTCTTGATAATCTTACTGGCCTTATGATTTTAAAATTGCTGTTAGCTGTTATGTGGACTACTTGATGTTCTGGTATTGCAGCCTAACATTGCCTCTTTCTGTTGAATTGTTGCTATAACTGGAAGTATGGTTTATCACCTAAGAGGTTGCAAGATAATGTTGCGCTTTCAAGCTTTTTCAGGATTTTGACAACATCGAAGGATGAAAATGGTAAGGTATAAGGATAACATATTCGGCATATTCTTGTTTGGGAAGGATAATGGATTTGGCGTATTCTATTCTTAGTTTGATACAAAGTTTAACTTTATTTTTATCTAGTGCAGGATTATGTTTCAACCGCACAAGCATATAACTATCCTGTGACTGGCTTCCAGTGGCATCCAGAGGTAATTTTGATCACCATGTTAATTTTCCTCTTGTCAGGAGCAGTTCCTATCTTAATTTTTAACTGCTTATTTGATATGTTTGAGACCTTTGGTTCACTTGCTGCTTAACATATTGTTCTGATAGACAATCTACAGAGGTTTGGCCAGAAATGACAAACACATTTTAAATCTTGATTCTGTTTTTTCTCCCTCAGAGTTCTCATAGAGTTACGAGTATATTACTGCTGACTTTTGCCTAATGGAACTCTGATTGATGCCCTAGCCTTCATCATCTGCGGTGGTATAGTCCATGAAAATTCTAATTGCTAGTTATACAACAATATTTTACACACTTCTTAATCTTGACCTGTGCTAGTATAATAATTTCAATCTTTTTTTCACCTTTGTGGACAAGTATAGAGCTGCATCCTCAAATTAGCTAACGTCAAAGTTTTCTTTTGGATACTGCAGAAAAATGCTTTTGAATGGGGATTATCAATGATACCACATAGTGAGGATGCAGTGCGAGTAACTCAACATGTCGCGAATTACTTAATCAGGTTGGAAGTGAACCTTTGCGGCTTTTCCAATCCTGGTTATTCTTGTTTCGTTGGGTTGCTCTAGCTGTTTGATACTTCACCTTTAGTTATTCACGGTACTCTGGCACTATGTTCTTCCAGCTAAAAGCAAATACTGGCAATGCATGCATACTTATGTGAAGTCTAAACCATATCCTGAGATCTTTTATTTTACTCATAAATTGAGTCATCCATCTCCAATATTAACCTTTTATGTTTATAATTGAGATTTTTATCGTTTATGGAAATTGATTAAGATATATGTTAATGTGTTTAGGAGATTTCTGATTGTCAGAAGAGATAAAATGATTAATATTGATTATACAAAGAAAGATAGATTTTAATAGAAATTATAAAGAAAAATTTAAATAATTTAAATTCAACATATGATTTTTTAACGATAAAAGATTAATATAATCAAACTCAAATAATAGCGACTTATGATTTTTATTATTGTCTAATTCTTATTATCTACTGGAAGCATTAACATACATGATTGATTAATGTTTATGATACAAAGAAAGATACAAGAATAGATTTTAATAGAAATTATAAAGAAAATTTTAAATATTTTAAATTCAACATATGATTTTTTAACGATAAAAGATTAATATAATCAAACTCAAATAATAGAGACTTAAGATTTTTATTATTGTCTAATTCTTATTATCTACTGGAAGCATTAACAGACATGATTTTTTTTCTTTTGCAGTGAGGCACGAAAATCCTCAAACAGACCTCCCACTGAGAAAGTTCTGGACAATCTCATATACAATTATAGCCCCACTTACTGCGGGAAGGCTGGGTAGGATGACAGCTCGTTTGCTAATTGTTCTTTCTTTCTTTTCCTTTCATTTTTTGCAGGCTAACAAGCGTGTCATGTATCAGGAGAGGATACGATGAAGTCTACATCTTCTCTTAATCCTGGAATCCATCGCTATATAACAAGTCATCCTTGATAGATGCTTGCTTCATTGTTGTGTACACAAGGCTTATGCCCGATAACTTGGATGCGACATTTACAGAAATGCCCCTTTTCACAGGGTGGAATGTAAATAAAATAAACATTAATGGCAATGCCGTCATAGGATATCATAGAACATGGAAAATGGAAACGTGTCTTTATTGATGTCTAGATGTCATCAGAATGCAGAGGCGATCAAGATGATCAACATTGGTCACTGGATCCATCAATGCCGTCAATTGGACTCTGGCTCAACTCGAACCAGACCTGGCGGAACACTTTGACGATGACGTCGTGGTGCTCGTCGGAGTTGAGCGAGAGGTAGCAGGCGAGCAGGCTCTCCATCTCTTCCGGCCGTCCGATCCCTTTCTGCCGTATCATCTCCACCATCGACTCCCTGAAGTCCCTCTGCGGGTCGCGCGAGCACTTCACGACCGCGAACCTCTCCAAGCCCTTCCTCTTCCCCTCCGCCCTCCTCGCAGCCGCCTTTATCCTCTCCACCTCCGCCTTTGCCGCTGCCGCGCGCGGCGAGCGTACCCTAACCTTGGCTCTATGCTGGATCTTCCCGCCGAACGATCGCCGTGGGAGCCCATCCCTGCCATCGGTGTCGACCCGCTGATCCGAAGTATATACCACCGTGGTCCTCGTGCTCCGCCGCGGCCGCGGGGGGCGCCGGCCGAGGCCGAGATCGCACCCCGACGCGTCGCTCCCGGAGTCCGACTCGACCCACCGCCTCGTGGACCGCCGGGAGAACGGGATGATGTGGCCAAGGGTGATCTCGAGATCGCCCACCGAGTGGTGCCGGGCGGACCGCTGGCGCGCCGCCGCGGGAGTGATCCTCGGTCGGGAGCCACCGCCATCCTCCCCAACGGAGAGGCGGCCGGGGGCGGCGGAGCAGTAGGCGAGGGGATCGAGCTGGGGATCAGGCGGGGAAGGAGAAGACGGAGGGGTGAAGACGGCGCCAGGTGGCACGACAACGGGTGCGGTTCTTCTCTTGGGCTTGAGTTTAGCGAGCCAAGAGAAAGGAAGAACGCTGGAGAAAGAAAAGCTCGAGGAAGTCGAGGTCAGCTTCTTCTTCTTCTTCTTCTTCTTCTTAGCCTTCTTCGTCTTATTCTCCTCCTGCTTTCGTCGTTCTTGTTCTTGCTGCTGTTGATGATGTTGATTTCTTCTCCATCCCATCTTCCCTATCGTTAAGCCGGTCTTTCCTGCCACCAGTATGGGTTCCCAACGAATCAGAAACAAGCAGCAGTTGGCGAGGAGTGAAGGTGGCGGTTACGGGGGAACGAACGTGGGAGTCTTATGGACTCCTCCACCGCTATAGGTTGGTAGTGGTCAAGTTTAAGGTTGGTAGGGAGGGGTTGGTTTTGAAAGAAAGTGGCGGACTGAGAGTGGCAGGGAGTGACTGCGCCTGCGATTCGGTAGTGGCGGCTTTACCCGACACTTCGCCTTCTTTGCCGGTCGCATGGACAGCTCGTACAATTAGCGAGTATCGAAGAGAAATAAAGCGCAGTGCAGCAAAAGTAGACCCTCGTTTTCCTTTGCTTTTGTCGCTTTTGCCACCTCCATTTTTTTGAATCCCATTCCCCGCCATCATTGTTTCTCTCACTCCCATCACCAGCAGTCACGCGCGTCCACGTGGAGAATTCTTCTGACCCACAAATATTGATGGCTGATTGGACCCAATGGAAACTTTTTCTTTTTCTTCATGATTTTTCTTTTTGGAAAATAGTGAGAGCATATATATATATATATATATATGCTCTCACTATTTTCGACGCAGCCAAAAAATCAACGTTGTGTCCTTTAAAGGTCCGAACCCTTCCGGCCATAGAAGAGACAACATCCAAGTCCAAGGTCTGAAATATTGTGAGACAAGCTCGATGATACTCGAAGCAAAGCCCACATGGTTTCACAGTTGGATCCAGATCCATCTCATTCATGCCATATTTTATTTAGTGGTTTGGTCAGTAGAAATGTACTATAAAGTTTTTGTTGGTATTCATAGTGGTTGCTAGGATTAGTGAATAATCAATATAATATGTTCTTTCTCATAGTAAAAAATAAATATCCTCCAACAAATTTAAAATATATTTCACAATAAATAAGAAAAAAATGAGGGTATTCGAGTCCAGTTCTGGCCGGTCTAGACCGGGTTTAATATCTACATCAGCAGTATCTTGATCGAGGTACCGGTCGATGTCGTCGCTGGAAAGCCACTGTTGAGCTCTGCGGCTTAGCCAATGGAAAGCGTGCGTTCCCTGTGATTGCAGGGAAACGTGAGGCCTCGATGTTGTGACGGCAAAGACAGGAGGATTCCTTCGGTAAACAACACGCAAAGAGGACACAGAACAGATCGCCCCTCAGCTGTTTGCATTCCCCAGTCGATTGAAGTCCCTCTCAGGTTGCTGTTGTAATGTTGTGAATGGCGCGCGCTTCTGCTGCAGCCTCTACTCGCTCTCACCACCTTCCAAAGTCCGATCACAATTGTTTATTCTCATGCTCGGATTTTAACGCCACAAATAACAAGGCTGTAAAGTTAACTATTGTTATTGAGCTGCAAAGATGATAATAGCATGAACTACTAATTTAATGATAGCAGCATACGGCGGAGGTACCTCAATGATTACATCTAATGAATTATTCATCAGTGGAGCATATCTTTGTGCAGTGATTCAGCAGGAGGATGAGGAAGAAGATAAAAGGGGAAGCCCGCATGGTTAAAGGAAAGCCATGGGAACTTGTGAAACAAAAGGAAAGCCACGTCTCCACCACGTGGGATGCAAAACTCTCCCGACTCCGATGTCTCTGGTTTCAATGCACTTCAAACTGGGATGATAGGTACTTTGCTCCCACTTGGGGACTTTTGACAAACACGGAGAAAAAGTTTTCGGCGAGCGTTTGTTGTATAAAGGAAACAATTGAAGGATAATTTCTATTTATGATCAAATTAAGGAGTGTACCATTATTTGATATATTTTACATCGTACATAATATTATTATTAATTGTGAAAAAGAGAAATAGAGAGGAAACACATAAATTTGTTTCGTCTCTTTAAATATGTTTACAAAAGATAAAATAGCTTAAATGGCTAATCCATCGAACTTAAATTTATTATATTATATGACTCATTTTCATTAAGTAATATAATTATAAATTTGATTGGATTATGATTATAGTCACTAGTGAAAGTCCGATTATGATATGATTCAAGATGATCTTGATGGGAGAAATTTTTTTAATTACTTATTATATACTCGTTACTCTCACCTATAATAAATAGATAGGACCTCTTAGGGATATGATACAATATGATTTGTGATGTGATGTGATTTTATTGAGAGATTATATATCTTCTTTTACCTCCTCTTAGTTTCTAATCTATCGCTCGTACCGATCGTTTAGTTCTCGATATCATTTTAGCTTTCAGATCCAACGACAATGTATCTATATAGATCAGATAAAGGTTTTTTGAATAATATTGAAATATACGCATCATATATTTGATCTATTGTTATTTGATTTCAGTTTTTTGCATTGAAGTTTTTCATATAACAATAGCTTGATCACAGTTTTTATGTTTTCATCGGGTGCCAAAGCTATGTGTTTGAAATTAAACTTTATATCATAAAAGTATTTCATATTTATTTTATACTTATATTTGTTTATTAACATTATTCCCTTGTGAAAATGTATTATTCGATTTTGATTTGCTTTCTTATATCATTTGTCCTATCACATATTTGCAGACAATGTGAGATTTGTCATGTTTGATCGATGGACTATCATCAATAGCATTGTTGAGGGCAAGGGCCTTCGATGATCACTGGTGTAGTCTTGGGTAGCAGTTGCATATAGGTCGATCATAGTAAGGATGTTGTGCATAAGCAGCCATGCATGCAATCACCATTAGCAGTTGCATATAAGTGTTGCTGTATGCAGTGAAAGTGTCTAGGATGCAATTGCTAATGGTAATTGCATGCATGGCTGCTTATGCACAACATCCTTGCTATGACCAACCTAAGTTGGTCGCAAACGATTATAGTAATGTAGTTACATGCAATGGTTGTGGTGTTACATTTTAATTAGTGGCTGCAGCAACACTGTTATACCGTTTGCTAGACGCCGAAGGCCATAATACCCAATGGCTACACAGCAGACTCATGAGGATAGTTACTCGCTACAGTAATCGTAGTGGTCGCCAATCGATGCACAGTTGCACGTGGGTGTGATAGAATGACATGGTGGGACGACGTGATGACAATGATGTCATCGGCTAACCATGTGAGAACAGTCACACCATCATACGCTATACGAAAGCCACGAATGGCTAGTACATCGTTGATGAGATCCACATGCATGAGTAAGGTAGAACGCAGCAGTGGCAGTAGTTACGAGAGAGGTTCAAGAGTTTTTTTAACTAAAAAGATATTTTTACCCCGTAAAAATTAGATAATTCTAATATATATATTAATTTTTTTTAATTATGCCATTGAGAAATCAAATATTTTCATTATATATCCCATGTAAAATTATAGTTTTACCCTTTAATAATTAAAAATATTTTACTTGTGTTCTTAATTATAAAATTGACTATTTGATTACATTTAGATTTGATTAATCAAATTTTGATCAAATCCAAAGCAATAAAATTTAATTATTTTTTATTTTGATCAACTTTAATTTTTGACTAATTTAATTAGGTTGATGTTTAGCTTAATTCTGAATCTACCTAATAAAATAGAGTTGATTGGTCTAAGGGTTTCATTTGAAATTAAAAAATATAAATTATAATTTTTTTATAATTTTCTCATGTGATGTATTGATAAAATTTTACATATGATAATTAAAAATTCAATTATTGTTCATGCATATTTGTTTGGTTATTCACATCCATATATTTGAAATTATGAAATAATATTTATTTATTTTTATAAAGGTATGATCTATGTTTCACCATAATTATAGTTATTATTTGGGTTTTTATTATGCTAATTAATGTTTAATAATTATTCTAGTTGTTATTTTATTATTATTTAACCATTTCAATAAATATTAGATTGAAGAAAAAAAATGATGAATATTATTTATAACTAAATCCCAGAGTCTTATGGAATGTGAATTACAATAAATATTTTTTCATTTACATGATATTTTAAATTATATTTTAATTTTTTGACTAACAGGAGTGATAAATTTTATTATTGTTATGAACCTAATTATAATTATGATTCTTTTACTAAATTCATAGAATAATATGATATTTATACTCATTATAGTTTACCAAATATGCCACAATATAATAAGATCGAAAGGTAAAATTATACTCTTATGGATATGGTTAGGAGCATGATGAGTTATTTTTTTTACTTGAATCAATATGAGGAGAAGCTCTAAGGATGATTATATATCTTAAACAAGGTTCTTAATAAGTCAATTTTATTAATTTCTTTTAAGTTATTGATTAATAGGAAATTTAACTTGAGACATTTATATATTTAGGATTGTTCTACAAAGAAAAGAGTCTTCGATTTATATGAAAAGAAATTATATTCAAGGATTATTTTTGGGTATTTTATTACTTATCCAAAAAAAATCATAAGGGTATATATTTTATTGTCATAATCATAATATGAGAATAGTTGAATCTAATAATAAATGATTCCTATAAAATAATGAATCAGTGATAGTAAAAATCTTAAAATTTAATATTGATATTGAGGAGATATAAGTTGATATTTCTTTATTATTTTATATTCAAGATATTATTGTTCCTCAAATCACTAAAAGAATTGATGCGGATAAATAACAAAATAATATTGATTAACTCTCAGATGATGTTAATGTTATCGCTAATGATCTCATAGAATGATGATAACTAATAGTTTTGAGAAGATTTCAAAGGGAAAAGAGTCTTATAATTTTTTATTCTTATACGATATATCTATACGAATTAGATTATACCATAGAAAATAAATGATCCATCATTGTTTTCATAAGCTATGAAAATTAACGATTATGAGAAGTGATATGATGTGATGAAAGAAGAGTTGAAATAAATGATGTCTGATAACTCATCAAATTGCCTACTAACTATAAAAAAATTAATTATAAATAAATTTTTAAAATAAAACATAATTTAAGAGGTAATATCGAATGATATAAAAGTCAGACTTGTAGTTAAATATTTTATTTATAAAAATATATCGATCATAATGAGATATTTCTTTAATTTTTTAATTGAACTCATCAAGAATCATCATGACATTAGTAGTAATATGATTTTGAGTTATATCAAATGGATATAAAAATAACTTTTGTGATTGAAAATCTGGATAAGAAAATTTTAAATGAATTAACTTAAATGATTCATAGAGAAAATAAAATAAATATAAAATTTGATATACAAATTAAAAAAAATCTATTTATGACTTTAAAAATTTTGGTATATAAAGTTTCATAACATTATTATTTCCTTTAGGTTTAATAAAAATACTATTAATCAATATTTATATCTAAATGCTAATATGAGTAAGTTTATTATATTGATCTTATATACGAATATTTTGCTTGCAAACAATGATATTAGTTTATTGTATTAAATCAAAAAATTTCTCATTAAGAATTTTAAGGTTGTCAATATGAATAAAACAGTTTATGTTATTTATATTGAGATATTTATGAATATATGTATGTTACTGGCATTGAGATATTTATGAATATATCTCAAAGATTACTAAGATTGTCTCATAAAGAAGAGAGATTTAGTGTATAACATCATTTAGTAAATGATAAAAATAAAAAAAATTAATTAAAGCATGTGCTTTTTAAAATAACTTTAAAAAGAATCAAATAAAAAAAAAATCTTATGTATGTATAGTTGGAAGTCTATTATATGTTCAAGCATATATTAGACTATATATCAAATTTATAGTTCAAATATTAGGTAGATATTAAAGTTACCCATAAATTAAATACTAAAAGACTAAAAATTATAATAAAATATTTAAAAGGAATGAATGATTATATACTATCATATATAAAATTAGACCAGCTTGAAATGATGATATTTTTAGATATTAATTTATAAATTACCATGATAGTTGGAAGTCCATTTTACATTTTATATTTATATTAGTTGGATGTATAATTTAAAAAGAATATAAAATCATATATTATTACATTATTAACAATAAAAGTTGATTTTGTGGCATCCTTTAATGTCACTAATCAAGTTTTATGATTGTAAAATTTTATCTTATGACTTGGTGTAGTCAAACTCAATCGCTAAGTCACTGAAGATACTTTGTGACATATTACAATAATTTTTTTCTCTGAGAATAATAAGTACTCTCGTAGTTCTATACATTATGGTATAAAGTCATTGATTATTAAAGAAAAAAAATATAAAAATAATTAATATCAATTAAGAAATTGAGTTTGATTGTATTGATTGTTGATTCGTTAACTTAGGACTTACCGTCTAAAGTGTTTAAAAATATATATTTTAATGATTGAGTTCGTAAGCAATCCATGAAAGATACAATGATACATATTTGAGTAGACCTTATAATTGATATTATTATTTATATAATTAAAATTTATATATATACATATTATAATTGAATATGATACATATTATAATTATACATACACACACACACACATATATATATATATATATATATATATATATATATATATATATATATATATATATATATATAATCACACATGCATACACACAGATACACACACACACATATATATATATATATATATATATATAAATATATATAAATAGGATAATAAGATTATCTTGATGAGATAAATTATATAGGTTATTTTGTATAGCATTAGGAATGACTAACAATATTATATTATATGAAAGAAATTATAACATTTATAATCACATTGATAGTCATGTTTAATATAGTATTATAGTCCTTTGAAATTTTTTTTTCAACAAATCCTTTGTAGTTCTTCAACACTACAAATGCCTGAGACTTTTCCTACAAGAAATATACCTTAATTTTT
Organism: Musa acuminata AAA Group; assembly: GCF_036884655.1. NCBI lineage: Eukaryota > Viridiplantae > Streptophyta > Magnoliopsida > Zingiberales > Musaceae > Musa > Musa acuminata. The sequence goes on from NC_088354.1 coordinate 38,295,077, forward strand.
TTTACTATAATCATCAATAAAAATAATAAGGTACCTTTTACCTCCATTAAATGTCAGATTTATATGAGCACAAATGTCAGGTGGACCAACTTTAATACATTTTTTTTTTTTTTGCTCTTGATGATTTTGCCTTGAAAAATTGTTCGCTATATTATTTACTAACAACATAATCTTCTGAAACTCATGATGGCAATCAAAATATGAAAGTCCAATTATCATGTTTTTCTTTTATAAGGTTGTTAATCTACTAAAATTTTAATTTCCAAATTGATAGTATCATAACCATGTCATATTCTTTAATTTTGCAGATAAATAAGAGTGAGAAATATTGTTTAGATATAAAGAAAATATACAGTTCACTGTCACGTTGCCTTGAGCAATGAATTCCTCTCTTTAAATCTTGAATTTGATAAACCCCTTCCTTAATAATGATCTCATAACACTTCTCTTGAAGCTGTCCTATACTAAGTAAATTGATTTTCAAATTTGAAACAAATGAAACATTAGAAATAGTTTAGATATAAGTGAGATGGTAGAATCATTTCCAAACTTTATTGTCCTTTGAAAGGATTTATCCAATTGAGGAAATATAACCTTGTCTTCACACACCTTGTATCCAAATATAAATACCATAGTCTTTTATGAGTCCCTTTTTTTATTTTTTTATTTATAGCACACCATTAAAAGAGGGATCTCTTCTCTCTTCTCTACAAAATTAATTTTTTAAAAATATTTTAAATTTGTATGATATTCAAAATAATAATGATCCTATTGTGACACCTATCTATAACATTCAATCTAAGATTTATTTTCAGACTTTGAATTTTGATTGATTGAATACTTATTTCTTTTTTTCATTCAGAATCAATAGTATTATTATTATTATTATTTTTGATTTATGATATTTGTTTTTACCATTCATTATTTTTTACGGTTATATCCTTTTTGATTGGTTGTCGCTTGTAGGGCTTCTTCGTCTTCTTTGTCTTGTTGAATCATTTTTTGCTAAATAATTTATAATTAATCAATAGTAAATTCATCGATATCTTTAGAATCTTTAATAGAAAAGATAACAAAATAAATTTTTTTTTTTTCTGATACAAACGTCCTCTATCTTATCACCATAAATACGAAAAATAATCAAAAATTGGTTACTTGATTTCATAAGTATCTTTTCTAGGATTTTTGACATTCTAACTCTTTAGATCTATAGTCTTCTAACCCTCTCTACATCTATAATCTTTTGGCTTTGATACCATATTATTAATCGGAAAGAAAGAGAAACCGAGAGGAAACATGTAAATTTGTTTCATTCATACCGTACGACCTCTCCCAAGAACAGTGGCGACTGTCCTATCCTTCCTTCCGTCCTTTCGCAACTATCATCGCGTCACTGCTGCCAACAAATCCATGGCAATCTTTCGCATTGGGTGGGGACGCCAACTCATCGCCATCTCTTCTTCTTCCCTACTCCTACTCGTAGAGCAAGAATGGTCTCTGTTCTCGTCCACTCCATCGCACCACATCTCTGCGATCAGATCTCGTCGATGTGAAATTTTACGCTTCACATAGGATTCCCGTATTAATGGCGGATGAGACAGATTTCTTAGAGCCTGAAACCAAATTAGGGTCCAACGATGCTCTCAAATGCTCGGGTCCCACATCCACGACTTTGGTTACGAATCCAACGAAAGAAACCAAGCAAGTGAGAGCGACTTGGGGGGAGCAAAAGCCACCGATTCATACAATGCATACATTGGCGGTGCTAAGGTCGGCACCGCTGGACCACTCCCCATCTCTCCCGCTTCCGTACAACTACGCCCCCCTTTCACCTTCTTCATCATTCATGCATCTATATATATCGACGAGGAACATACATTATTAAGCCAAAATCGATTAATTATAATATATATTGACTGCTAAAATCAGAGTAAATGGGGCTCCACGACACCACAACATTCGTCGATTACGCCTTTTGGCTCACGACGATGATTGATCGGGCATTCCCCGTTCCGTTCGGCTCCGACGTGGCCGTTTCTTCCTTGCAAACACCGGTCGGCATCAGAGAGGAAGAGTCCAAAGCGGAGCCCCCATGTCGCATGTGCGTCTCCTACACCAGTCGTAGACACCGCAGCCTCACCACGTGCACCCTTCGAGCTACTGCCTACTGTTACGGATTCCTTCGCCGTTGCTGCCCTCTCTCTCTCTCTCTCACTCGCTCCCTCACTCCAAAGAAAACGGTCTTATAATAATTAATATTTTTCTCTTTTGTTTTATAAATTTATATTAATTAAATAAAAAATATATATAGATATATTAATGAATGGAAAATACGGGAAAAGACAACCCTATCTGTATCGTTGTTTCGGGAGCGAAAGAAAGCAGTCACCGCCCTCAAAAAGAACTCACCGGGCACGGGCGTAACGTTTCTTTCCTCCACCTTTGGGTGCCTCTGGCGAGCTGGCGAGCTGCTGATCCTCGCCCCTCCGTTCCTTTCTCCGAAGCGGTCGGCGCGGGCTTCACGTGACGGAGGGGTCGGCGGGGACGGGGATGGCTCAGATCCCGCTTCGTAGTCGGAGCATTCGGTCGATTTAGGTGACACGGCTCCTCCGCTTCTCGATCTTGGCGTTAGCTTCTGGCTGGGGTTTCTATGGTTGGTTCTTGTCCCAAGAAAGTGTGGCGGTGATTCGGGGGAGGGAGGTGGCCGGCGACCTCGAGCTACTACGCTTCCGGTACGTGTTGTGATTCGATGCTTCTCGTTCTTCCGACGCTTTGGTGTGTTCTTTAGGGCAACGACTGTCGTCCAGCTTCTTTCAAGATTTCGTTTCCTTCTCCTTTTTCTTTCTTCTGTTCCGTTTCTACTTCCGTTGGTGAAATCCGTCGATCAATTAGCGGTGTGATGATCAGGAATTTCGGTTTTCGGTTACTCTTGGGGTTCATAAGTCTAGATTCTTGAGCTGATTTCTTTCCTTTTTTTTTTTCCTTTGATCTTCATGTTGTGTACTGTGAAAATTTTCTTTTTTGGCGCTTCTTGTTTACCAAGATTGCAGGGTTGAAATCTGTGCGCCAAAAACTCGTGCTGAAACGGGGAATCTCATGTAAGCGTGGATGTGTTCCGTGCTCCGATGTTTTAGATGGTCCAAAGCAAATGCACATTATGACTTGGAATTTTCTTTCTTCGACACAAAGACACACAGAGAATGGAGAATTGGAGGTCTGAAACATTCATTCATGTCCTCATTTCGGGTTGAAGATTTGGTTAGCTTCTGATCATGACCAAGGCCATTCATAGAGTTCCCGTCAAAGATGAGACCGGTAGTAACGTCAGCAGCCACCCGAGGGAAGAAGAGTATGGCGCCATCAGCGACCACCTTCGCAACCATGTGCATCTGACTAACTGCATACATTTGAAGAACCACATGCACCGCCGGAGCCCCAACTTCGCCGAGAGGTCCCTCATGAGGGATCTCATTGTCCTCCAGAAGTCGACGTCCCTGAGAGACCCGTCCACCAGTCCTCCCTCGTGGGTCTCCCCTTACATAGTGGCGGGCTTTGCCAGGAAATCTGAGAAGGATGGCTCTACCAATAGCAGGAGGAGGTCTATAGAAGTTGATCGACGGAGAGAGATTGGCCGACTGTCTGTAAGTTCACCACTCGTCGGAGGTGTGGCAACGGCAAAAGTCACCGCCGTGGAAGCGGCTGGTGGTTACGATTTTGAGCAAAGAGACATGGATGCTGTGATCAATACAGCAGAAGAGACAGGCAGAAGTCGCAAGAGCGATAGTTTGTCTGGCAACAGAGTTACTTTGAAGGAGACACCCCCCAAGGAAGTGGTGGGACAAGAAAAGGAGGAGCCCGATAAGCGTGCCAATGGACAGATTTTCACACCTAAGGCACTACCCGAGCAATTGGAAGAGGTTCCAAACCGGTCATGCAATTTTGGCAAGAAAAATTCAGACTTATTTCTTCATGGTAGGCACGAGAGCAAGGGAAGAACCAACAATGAGGTAGAAAATACTAATCATGACCATTATCGCCAGTCAAATAGGGGGAAGAAGTGCAGGCTGAGAGGTGCAAGGCGAGCTCGGGGATCTGTTGATTTGGGAGGTTTCGGTGATCGCCATGATTTAACCATTGCTCCAGACACTGTAGCCCAAGATTCCAAGAACCAGAAAGGTTATGCGGAGGATTTTGAAGAAGATACTGAGCTGGAGGCTGCACGGATGCAGAGAAATGTATGTGGGATTCCTTGGAATTGGTCAAGAATTCATTATCGAGGAAAGACATTTCTTGATATAGCTGGGAGGGGTTTGTCCTGTGGGCTATCTGATTCTAGGATTAAAAAGGCTGGAGGCCCTGTTCCACAAAGAGAAGGAAATACTTCGAATGTGGCCACAGCATCCGATCATTTCACTCCATCAACGAGCTCAGACTCTGAAGTTCTACCATTACTGATTGAGGCGCCGGATTCTCAGGACAGTGGTGCTCATCGTTTCCTTTCGAGGGATTATTCAGGAGAGCTGGAAATTTTCTCCAATCATAGCCTGAGGCATGATAGAGACTCTGACCTGGCATCTGAAGTTAGATCAAGTCAGCAGAGGTCTAGACAGTGTGGTCGTGGCAGACACAGGAGTCTGACACAGAAATACATGCCAAAAACCTTCAAAGATCTTGTGGGACAGAACTTGGTCGTTCAAGCTCTTTCCAATGCCATTTTAAGAGGAAAAGTAGGGTTGATTTATGTCTTTTATGGACCTCATGGGACAGGGAAGACGTCTTGTGCTCGCGTATTTGCTAAATCTTTGAATTGCCTGTCTGTGGAGGTTCCAAAACCTTGTGATGTTTGTAGTTCCTGCATTTCAAATAATCTAGGTAGGAGCAGAGATGTGCTGGAATTTGGACCAGTTGGTAACTTCAATTTTGAGAGCATTAAGGACGTCTTTGATGACGTGATGCTGTTACCAAGGTCATCCCAATATAGAGTGTTTATTCTTGATGACTGCGATGGGTTGCCTTCAAATTTTTGGAGTACCATCATAAAGGACATTGATCGAGCACCGCGACACTTGATTTTTGTCCTTATCTGTTCGAATCTCGACCGATTACCTCATATTATCATATCCAGGTGCCAAAAGTTTTTTTTCCCAAAAGTGAGAGACTCTGATATCATCTCTACTTTGCAATGGATTGCAACCAGTGAAGGTCTAGAAATTGACAAGGATGCTCTGAAACTTATAGCATCACGATCAGATGGCTCCTTAAGAGATGCTGAGATGACTCTTGATCAATTAAGTTTGCTCGGGAAGAAAATTTCTCTTCCACTTGTCCAGGAGCTAGTAAGTTTTCTATCATTCTACCATATCAATGCGTCAATGCCTACGTTAACCTGAATGTATCAAGCACTTGCTTTCTATTGTAACTATCCCACTGTTAATCTTGAAAATTTCATGCTCTGCATTTCTAACTAAAGATATGTGGAGAGAAGATGCAAATGTCCTAGATCTGTGATTGAATGAATTTGAATTCTGTGGTAAGTAATCACATGATCATGCCTACATTTTGCTGCTATTTAAAAAAAAGAGAATTTTATAATCTGACCAACTTTTGATTCTTTGTCTCCGGAAAACAAAGAAAATAATAGGATGATTTTGTTTGCATTTACTATTAGTTTGAAATGGCTGAATTTCAAGTATGAACTTTTAAGTTTTAAGAGGATGAATCGTGCTTGATTCATACACAGCAGCTCTAGACCCATTTATTGAAGCATGAGATCAGACAGATTTCTTGATTATGTAGTTTAATCTTGTTCTTGTCTCCTTATGCTTGGCTTTTAGTTTTCAAATTCTTTTTTTTATGTCTTTTCTATTGTTTCCAGTACAGATTTCTTAACATTGTTTTTTCAAGATAGCTACATTATTATAGTTTGCAGCCTCAGAATGGGTTTATTTAGATGATCAATTTAATTTATTTTTTGCTGAACTGAAGGAAGCAAACAGTATAAACTTTCCTCGTGAAACTTACGCAGACATTGACTTTTGGTAAATTTGAAAATCTAACTAATTCTGAAGCATTTTTGCTGTGTTATTTCTTTTTTCATGATGTGCTTGGTGAAATATTGACATTTATGTGTTAATTATCCAGGTTGGGTTGGTGTCTGATGAAAAACTGGTGGATCTGCTTGATTTGGCATTATCCGCAGACACTGTTAACACTGTGAAGAGCTTAAGAGAGATTATGGAAACTGGGGTGGATCCTCTGGCATTAATGTCACAGCTTGCAACTACAATTACTGATATTCTTGCCGGTAGTTATGTCTTTACACGAGAAAGACTACGCAGAAAGTTCTTCCGCCAGCAAATTTGTGAGTTACCCTGTGCTTCAACCTATGCTTATGCGACTTAATAAAGAAACTTCGCAACCTCCACTTGTGGTGGCTTTGTTAGGAGTTGAACTTTACAAATGGTCATTGGAGTGTGCTTCTCATGTGAAACACAGTTCTTGTCTACTCGTGGTTGATTTGATAGTTTTTGCATTTATTTGTCCTCTAGGGTTTGTCTAGAATTTTTCAATGTTATAGTGTGTTTAATTTGTTGGTTTCAGTGTCCAAGGAAGATATGGAGAGATTACGGCAGGCTCTCAGGACTCTCTCAGAAGCTGAAAAACAGTTGAGGGCATCGAGCGACAAATTGACATGGTTAACGGCTGCTCTTCTTCAACTCGCTCCAGATCAGCAATATATGCTACCTAGTTCGTCTACAGAAAGAAGTCTCAATCACAGTCCATTGTTTCTAAAAAACCATTGCATGACAGACACACATGGGGGCTCTACCAACAAGCAGGATGACATGCAACTCGTTGAAAGAAGTCTTTTAAGAGGTGTTGGGCAAGGGTACAGCAATGGCAGAAGTGATGATGATTTAAGAAATTGCATTACGGTGGCCAACGGGAAGGGGGATGGTGGACAGACTTCACATATCTCTGGCAGGAGACACAAGAATATTGAGAAGATATGGCAAGCAGTACTAGTGCATATCCCATCTGATACATTAAGACAGTTTTTGTATCACGAAGGGAATCTAAATTCAGTTAGCTTAGGTGTTGGTAAGTTCTTAGAACCCATTTTCAGTATATGCAGAAGCAAAGGTTTGCTTGAATACATCTAACATGATTAAACACGGTCAGGGGCAAAGCCAGAGTACATTTTTTGGGGCTAAAAATTTCACATTTAAGATTTTAGATTGATGGTTTAACTATATTATTTGAATTCCAACACGAAATATAAGTACTAATATAATATGTAAAATATAAAGTTTGATATTGAAAATGATGAGGTTGAGTTGTGGGTTCGTGTCTTCGATATGCTAAAGGAACTGATGGCTTTCGAGTGGCTTAGATACATGTACGATGAATTTCATCATTGTTAATCTATAATATCTTTATGTTTTAATGACAGCAATCCTTTTTCATTATTAATAATTGTTCCTATTCGGGAAATTTTGCATGCAGTAATTTCTCCGAATATAGAGGTTTTTTTGGAAAACAACTGAGGGTGTTCACATGCTTTCAGAAGGCATTGCTGCCATTGGTTTCCATGGGGCTTTGCCATATAATTTTACTTCATTAAAAGTATGGACTTAGGTACATCTCGTTTAAAAGGAGGGTATGATTGATTTTGAAGTTTTCATGAAGCATGTTACATCATGGCCATACACATGTAATTCAACTGACTGAAAAGAGTAATAATGAATAATAATCAAACAAATTTAGATTCCTTTTATGGACTTCAAAATTTTTTATCCAATCAAGAAAAATAATTCACCTACCTGGAGCAATTCCCACCATGCATTATATTCTAAGAATTTGTGTTCCAGTGCTTGCAATTTTTGTCAGGAAGAAATTAATTAACATTTTGTTTTCTTGGGTTGCCCCTATCTTTAATTGAAATGCTTGACTTGAATTCAACCTAATCAGACATGATCTTTGGACTCAATCAACCGGATTTAATTATGTCAAGCTGATCCAACAGGATCAAGTTTGGACTGCTAACTTCTTATACAATGTTTTCACTGAGGTATATGTTAAGGACTTAGTATCATAATTAGAAAGTTCACCAAATGTTCAAGATGAACTAAGAGTGTTTGATGCATGTCTTTATATTTTCTTTTGGTTGTTTTAGTATTCTTTATCATCAATTAATCTATTATCTTTTGCTGACTATTGTCTTTATCAAACTCTGCTCTTCTGTGGTTTGAGTTTTGACTCCATTTCAGATGTTTGTGTTGGTTAGAAATGCTTCACCTACCAGTAGCAAGTATTGTACAAAAGGTTTTGCAGTGGTATAGCAATGATGGTCTCAGAAAGTATGATACATAGGTCTAAAAGTTGACTCGAACTGCTTGCCTGATCATTGTCATTCTTAGATTTTCGTATATTTAAATTAGAAGAAAGAATGCTTGAATTAATTCAAACTTATTTGTTGCTTAATTTACTAATCTAGATGACTGATGTTATCGTTTCCTTCCCCACTGTAGCTCCTACTGTGCACTTGGCTTTCAGTTCAAATGCAAATAAATCTAGAGCTGAAAAGTTCAGAGGGCAGATTTTACAAGCATTTGAGTCTGTGCTTTCTTCACCGGTAATACTTGAAATAAGATGTAGATCTAGGAATGGTGTCCGATCAGATGTCCCAGTTGCTCTTCCTGGTTCTGAAAGTGGTTCTTCTAAGATGACAAAAAAGCGGCAATCTGTGAAGAATAAAAAATTACTTTATTCAGAATCTGAAAATCTTGCAGGGAAGCTTATAGAAGAAAATGTTCTCAGAAGAATTTGCTCCAGTAAATCTAGATGGCTGCACCCGGGTCCCCATGTGATGACAGAAGATGAAATTGTTGAAGCAGAACCTCGTGAAAATGAGCCAATGAATAAGACTATGGGATTGAAGGAAAAAGGTCTTGGAAGTGTAGGCGAAGAAGCATCAACTTCGCATCATAGGAATATGGTTCCTCTGTCAGAAAGGAAGGGAACTGAACAAAATCAGAACAAAAGTTTAGTTAGGGGCAGGGTATCTCTCGCTCATGTCATTCAGCAGGCGGAAGGTTGTTCTCGACGAGGTGGGTGGTCCAGGCACAAAGCCATGTCAATAGCTGAAAAGCTTGAGCAGGAGAATCTGTGAGTAATATAACAGCATTTTAGCTCATAATCCTTTTACTAATCTGTTCCTTCTTTATAATATAATATAATCTACTACGAAAGAAAATTAATCCAGTATAAGCCCCTTATAAGCGCCGACCTTCTTTTTTTCTAATTTTAGCTTGGTTCCATTTTCATAAGATTTTTTTAAAAAAAATGCATAATAGCCTGTAATTTTATATATCTTCAAACTAGTGTAAGATTGACTCTAATTGAACATGGCGACATTGAAATAGGAATCCAGCACTTATGGAATGCAGTCAAATTTCACTTGGACCTTGTATATTCTGATCTTCTCAATTAATAACATTGAGAAAAAAGTATTTCTGGTTACTTAATTTGATGCTGCAGTACAAAGATATGCATGCCTATGAAAAAGCAACTACAGCAAAGTATTTCTGATTATTTAAATAATGTGCAGATCACAAATATACTTGCTCATTAAGCCTGATGATTATCTGATATTGCCGCCATCATAAATGGTGGAATTGTTGATTCTTTTTGGCATGACGACCAACATGAGTGAAGATTTTGGAAAGAAGTCCATAAAGTTTTCCTCCTAGATTGATAATGAATAATTACCACCAATTCAAATCAGCAGGAGTAGGTGAGATCCACCAGGGTACATGCATCATATGCAGAAACACCAGATTCATTCTGGGATGCACTGACATTTACAATCTGATTATACACAAGGCATGCATACAAAAGTCCTGCATGGATGGACTCTTGTTAGATAACTACTGATATAAATTATTGTCTTAATGTGGAATTTAGTTTTATTTGATGTTGAAGTAATAATGGTGTTGGAAATTAACCTAACAAAATATGCAGCCTTCAAAAATACTCTGGTACCTCATGATACTTATCGTGTTTTGTGGAAGCTAATTTGCATTTATTTTCTCAATTTTGCCTAACAGAAAGTATTTGCCGTTTGTGTCTTGTAATTTTGTAAATCCTACAGGAGACTGGAGCCTAGATCAAGAAGCTTGTTATGCTGGAAATCCTCTAGGACAACCCGAGCCAAGGTAATTACTGTATTATTTTGCATCTATGGCGGAGAAACCTACTCAATGATTTATAAAAAAAAGGTTTATTTTCGAGCTGCAAATTAGTGTTCGTGCAGCATAAGTGGTTGTATTCACAAAATGCATTTCATCATTAATAACTGAGATTGACACTATATTTAATTTTAACTGATGAGACTTTCACATTGATACTCATTGTTATTTGAAATCTATGTTTGCAACCTGAATGAAGCCTAGTTGCTTATTGTTGGAGATGCTCTAAAGGTGGGAAAATGACAATATTATTGTTGGTGCCATATAATATGAGCTATGCTAATGAAATTAATTTTTTTTTTTTGACACTCTTGCGTTAGGCACCTGATGACACAAAAGTGAAATTATTATATGACATCTAATGCTCGTATGATTTCACAATACATGCCTTTCTTGATTAGCGTATGTGTTGTTTATGCCAATGATTGGTTTTTATCGAGGACAGAAACACAAAACGATATAGTTTTCAAGTGTTCCTCTTATCTAGTGTGTTGCTCATGAAAAAGAGAAGGATATGGTGCATGAATGATGTTGTTGTTGTCTTCATCTAGTTCAGCTACTTATTATGATTCCTTATCTGGAAATTCATATGATTTACTTACATGGCTTCTTTACAGCTCTCAAATCTCAAGATTAGGACAAGGAGGCCACGTTTCTTGTTGAAGCTCGTCACTTGCGGAAGATGCCTGCACACCAGATCACCAAAGTAAATTAGTCCCAAGTCACTTGGGTTGTTTCCATGTACTATAGGGATTTCCCCTGTTTCTTTCTTTGTTACTTCTTTCATTATTACAAAACTTTGTACATTATTTAACAAGTGAGACATTGAAAATATAAACCTTATATTCTTTTTAAGTTAAATATTGCAGATCGGATATAATGCGCGACGACTTGAACTCCGAGCATGTTGCTAGGTAATTCCTTCTATCTACTTGGTAAAATAAAAATGCTGCTGTTCATGTGTAAATACCATTGAGTTATGGACTTGTATTAATCAATCTTGTATCTACTAAATTCATTTATAAAAAATTGAGGGCTCAAAATTTTACCTGATAGTGTTAGCTAGGTTGTTTGGTGAAAATTTTATCAGATGATTATAAAATTTTAGATAATAGTTAATGTCTTCATCATTTATCCTTTGCAAAGAAAAAATAAATATTTTATGTCCTTTGAAAAAATAAAAGAAATGTTGCTCCCTATATATATATATATATATATTCATCCTATTTATATATCTCTCTAAATCGTTGATGAGGTCGTTGTAATATGACATCGTGTGGCTGTACGTGTCCTGAGATCCATCCACTCATCGTCGTCCTCATCGCAATTGGCAGACCCGACCCAGGTGCGCGTACCCAATCATTAAACCATGAGGCCTCGGAAGGGATTTTGTGAATGCGTGATCGGCATCAAACCTTGGGCCCATAAGGGGCCCGATAAGGATCGAATGGGAAGGTAGGTGGCTGTGCGGGTAAACTGCAAATTAATAAGAAAAGCAGCGTTTCATAATTAGAGCTCCATCTTCGTCACTGCGTCCTACTCAACTTCTTGCCCTCCTCCGCGACAGTCGTCGAATCTTCCTCCTCCTCTATCCTTTCAAAACTATAACTAGTGCGCGCGAGCTTGTCCTTGCACGGAGGAGTTGAGAGGGAGAGGGAGAGAGAGATGGCGGGGTCCTGGGCGGAGGACGACTACGACTACCTGTTCAAGTTGGTGCTGATCGGGGACTCCGGGGTGGGCAAGTCCAACCTCCTCTCCCGCTTCACAAAGAACGAGTTCAACCTCGAGTCCAAGTCCACCATCGGAGTCGAGTTCGCAACCCGCAGCATCTCCGTCGACGGCAAGGTCCTCAAGGCCCAGATTTGGGACACCGCCGGCCAAGAGAGGTGCTTATCTTGTCTCCGTCCTCTCCCCTCTTATCTTGGCCTGAGTGTTGATTTGCTTCTCGGGCTGTGGTAAGGGATTACTTAGGTCTTTAGGGGTGGATCAAAGAAAACCCCCATAGGCGATCTATTCCATGTGGAATTGATTTGATTTTGGTTTTTTGTTTTTTTCCTTGATAGAGATTATTATTTCCTATCTGTTTCTGTTTTTATTTTTTTTACTACTGATAAAGAATTTGAAAGCAAATAATTCATGCCTTGTCAATCATGCCTACATACATAAGCTTGCGCAGCCATATTAAATGGCATCACCACAAATGAAGGGCTTGTTTAGATGCTTTTAAATCTTATTGGTCGGATGAGCTTAATCTTTGGAAGCTCCTCATAAGAGAATCGAACAAAAGGAACAATGTCCCTAAAGGATTAAGATTACCAGTATAGTCACTAAAAGCGTTTTTTATTCTAGAAACAGTGAAGTTGGAGTTTGCATCAATTTAGTACTCTGTCCTTAAAAGACTAAGAAGTTAGGTCACTTACCTTTAAGAACCCTGAATTGGAGGATCGGAATTGCAAATTGAATTGGGCAGCACTGTTCTTAAGCTCTTTCTGGCCTTAATAGCTTCTCTATCCAAAGAGGCTTACAGGAAAGCCAGTACTGGGCTTCCAGAGAGTAGGATAAAATGAATGTATACGTGTCTAGCAATTAGTAGTTCTTTATCGAGTATCCATGTGGTTCATTCGGAAGCAGAATATGAGAAATTAGAGGTATGAGACAGTTGCATAAATATAATTTTAACAAGGTAATAATTTTATATTTTCTGTAGACTCTGACTGTGGTCCAGTATATCAAATTTAAGAAAAAAAGATGTGGCAGTCCCTCCTAGATTCTTGAAATGAGCACCAAATATTAGGAGAATGAAAGTGCAATGTCCGGAGGATTACACTTTTAGAGGAGCAAAGCAAAGTCTTGGAATAAACAGGCAACACACAATCAATTAAACAGTATGAAAATATTTAAATACTAAATAGTCTGATATAAGAAAACTGCAATCAGTTTTCGGTGTTCTTCTAATATTGGTTTATACATGATGTCTGGCATCTACTAGGCTTTCTACAAAATGGACATTCAATTATTCATCTCTTTCAATTGCTTTTGTCCTCAATGTTAACATGTTTATAATGTGATAAAGGTGGCAACATGTTTGTCCTTAGAGCATTGTTGAGTGTACTTGGTCATATTGACTTCATGACCACTTCTTCGGTGAAGATCTTCATGGATAATGGAGTTTCTTTTATGTTGTTTCATAAAGTTAACTATTGTGTTTTTATATGATAGTATATTTCTTTTTTTTCTTCCCAACATAGGAAGATTCTTATTTCAAGCAAGGTACTCTAACCTTTGTATCCAGATTTAAGCATTTAGTTGCTTTGCCTTTTGTCTATCAGAGAAATCCTTCGCCTTCTCTGATGATATCGATGTGTCAGAATATGCTAAATTTAAGTTTAGTGTCTTCTAAGATTTAGACTAGGATTAAAAGGATTCCATTTTCTCATCACCAGTCTACCATTGTCAATGGCCCTCTCTCTGTAGCATCGTGTAGGAGCAAATATCTAACAATATCATTCATGTTCATAGTTGGCAGTTGTATGCTTTCAAATTACAGAGCTTTGTCGGAATACTGCAAATTGCAATCCTTTATCAAGATTATAGAATAATGTTAAAATGATTTGTTTTTTGCCATAACCTGATAAAACTTGCTTTTGAATCATGAAATCTTCACTGGGGAGGTCAAGTTCTTTTCTCTGCTAGCATATGATGTATTTATTGAAGCTTACGCCTTTCACTTGCGTAACTACGAGAAGAGTATATCATTAAGCTTTTCTCCAAAATGTGCTTGTCAGTTAGGTAGATTCAGTTGTTCAACTCATGGTAAGCCTAATTATAACTTGTGCTAAATTTTGCACAGAAGATAAAAAAGATACATGAATGTGTAAACTACCACCGGTCACAATGTGGTAAAATATTGACATGCAAAAATTTTGTAGATGGATGCTATGATATAACCTGAGAATAATACCATGGCACTTGAAACTGTCTGATCTGACATAAGCTGAGAGCCATATGTCCTGTGGTAATTGGTGCAATTCTAGCTGAAATCTTGTGCAATTCATGTTGGTTAATCTGACATAAAATTGCAGGTACCGTGCCATAACAAGTGCTTACTACCGTGGAGCCGTGGGTGCATTGCTTGTTTATGATGTCACTAGGCGCGCCACATTTGAGAATGTTTCGCGTTGGTTGAGGGAGTTGAAGGACCACACGGATCCTAACATAGTTGTCATGCTGATCGGGAACAAGTCAGATCTCCGTCACCTTGTTGCTGTTCCAACTGAAGATGGCAAGGGTTATGCGGAGAGAGAATCCTTATATTTTATGGAAACATCTGCACTGGAAGCAACAAATGTAGACAATGCATTTGCAGAAGTCCTGACTCAGATTTACCGAATTGTCAGCAAGAGAGCAGTCGAGGCAGGTGATGATGCAGCATCTTCTTCTGTTCCTAGTAAAGGTGAGAGAATAAATGTGAAAGATGATGCTTCTACACAGAAGAAACTTGGTTGCTGTTCAACTTAGGTAATGTTGATGTTTGCTTAATGGTTTCTCCTTTTTGTGTAATATTTGAGTTCCTTTATCTTCTTTTGAAATTAACAATTCTGGATCTGAATTTGGACTGTCTGATGTTTTGTTATCATGGTATTTGTCACTGAAATCCAATAGACCAATTGCTAAGACCAAAGGCTTTGCTATGATGCAAATTAGACTGCACCAAATAAGCAAACAACTGTGCTTGTTTTTATTGTAGGAATACAGATATACAAAGTGCCTACTTTTTTGGTTTTTGGTATTCATGATAAAATTTAAAGCATCAATAACTATGTTACTAATGGAATTGACCAATTATATACAGTTTATTTTTTTCTTATAGCATGTGGTTTACTAGTAGAATGTGGTCAGTTAGTAGGCATGATCAGTGTTCAATCCGAATCCAAATCCAAATCCAAATCGAAACGGCCTCGCAGTTGGTTCAGCACTGAATCGGAATTGAGCTTGGACGGTTCGATTTCGATTTGAACCCATCAAATTTAGAATCCAAATTAAAAGAAAATAAATGGTCAATGATCAAAATTGATCGTTGATCAATGCTTTATCCTAGGTTGCAAATGATCAATTTGCTCGGTCTATAGTATTTTTCAAAGGTATTTTGGTTATTTTTAATTTAAAAATATATATATATAATAAATTTATCAAAAATTTATATATTTATTTTTATGCTATTTTGTGTATGTAAATACATTCGCTTTTCAAAATGGAACTATATATATATATATATATATATATATATATATATATATATATATAACAGAATCCGAACCACTTAATTCGGAACTGAGGACTCGAATTGTTGGGATCCGATTCGATTCCGGTCCCCACGAAAGGTTACGACTTAGGAACGACAAAAGCAACGACTGTCGGGAGGAGGTAAAAAACAAAAGGAGCAGCAAAAGACGAAGCAGAAGCAAAACTTTGGTAGCGTCTTCAGGCAGGATGAATGTGACCACCTCTACTCCTTCTTCGAGTGTGGAGGCGAATGGCAGGGCAAATCTCCTTTGGCAAGCACAGCGGAAGCACGAGGCGGTCCCAATGCCTGGCTTTCCTGCCACAGGAGAACTGCCCTGCGATTCTTAAGCCTCACAGGTTCATCTCTGCTCCTCCTCCTCCGCGTTGCCATGCCTTGGCATCATGCTCCGCCGCGAGACGCATTTATAGCGTCTTGCAGAGACCCCGACACATACGGACGTGCGTGGATATGCCATTGGGATATGCCAACTGGGAAGATGGAAGTATTCTCGAGGAGCTTTCTTCGTCCCAATCTAGTCTTTTTCTCTTTTCTCTCCTTTACCTTTCCAATGGTATCCTCATCCTCTCACCACCACTTTGGACGAGCAGCAGTTCTTCTTCTTCACCATCTCCAAATGTGGTTTCTGTTTCTTCCCATCTTCTGATCAATCCATGGGATCCGTAAAACCTTAGCTTTTTCGCTTTGATGTGTATTCAGATGAACGGGTTATCGGAACTACGTAATATGCATTCTACGTATATTTTGTTACTCCCTTAGCAATCTGCAGGCAAGAAAATGGTGATGTCGACACAAGCATCGCTGCTCGAAGGAATCACCTTTCTTTCCTTGTCACGACAGCCATGGATGAGACCACCAGATTTTATGCCGCAGATATGTACGTAGAGAGAGGATCATTCCCTGGATCTCCTCCATATGCTCTTCCTCGTCGTGTCTCCCCCCCTCTTCTTGGTACCAAAAGGTGCATGTCACAGGGAAGACTTAGCGCCCTTCGACCTTCTCTGCCTTGAAAGGTCACTGATGCATCGTGCATGGCGGAAGCTTGACCGGCAAAGGTTACCTCCTTGCACGCTCTTTCTTCGCCATGCACTATGTATACCAGTCATGAATACATATGAGCACATCGGAACGCCAGAATATATTGGACAGCAAAACGTAATAGGTCGTATAATCTTGCAGGTTCTGATCATCAAAAGATGGCACAAAGTTTTAGTTCACCAAACAATGGGCATCTGCTTTATTATTTTCATGGAAGCAGCTTTAATTGTAGGCGAAGGAATATGCGGCATTTATCCAAAGGTTTCTGTCCGTGGGAGTGACCATAAATAGTGATCGTAAGCACATCATGGACGTCGGGGTGTGCTTGAGATGGGCGACCAAGTGCGAAGGGTGCATCACTGGGCACTCTCTTCTTTGGCAGTGGCAACAGCGCCGGCTTCCATGGGACGTACCGGTGCAGCTGAGCCCACTGCCAAAGGAGATTTGCCCAGTCATTCATTCACCTTCGCTACCTACTTCTTTCAACACACACACACACACACACACACTCTCTCTCTCTCTCTCTCTCTCTCCGCGCCATGGACGCACACATAGCATTCTCCTCCTGCACACCTGTCAGCGCAACGAGGAGAGAGAGAGAGAGAGAGAGAGAGAGATCGTCTCTCAAACAATGCAGCATTTTCAGAGATTAGACATGAGAAGTTCGACTAATTATTTGGGTGTTCTTTTTCTTGTTGCATGAGACAGGGAGGGTTAAGAATCAAGTGTATTGAGCAGCAAGTGCGACCATATACATCCACTGTTGTCAGATATAGTGAGTGCTATGCAGGGTCGAGCTTCCGCGTAGAGGAATCACCCAACATCTCAAATGGCAATGGAATCGACGGGAGCTGTAAAGCAAAGAACATGCTTTCGAATCTTCCTCTCTGCTGCTTTTTGACGATGACTCGAGGAAGGCGTAGAGGCGATGCCAACCGATCTCGACTTTGTGACAGGCAACGTAGCAGATCGATGGCCACCAATTCCTTATCAGTGTCACACGTAAGGAAATGGGTGATCACTGGCCATCCATCAGCTGGTAGCTGTTGCACTTATCATCAATGGGAACAGTAATTTTTCCCTTCCATCATACACACAGTGCAGCAAATATTTCGGCTCTGTCAAGCCATCTTTCTTATTATTTTTCCCTTTAACCATTCAATAGATCCAAAGGACAAAATAAATGAAAAGAAGATGCATTCTGTATTATTTCTTTGTATAGAATCAGTATGGTAAATATGATACATGTTGGAGAATGTGATGCCACTCATCTGCTTGTGGTCTTGAAAGATATGTTGTCCACCAGGTGAAGGATTTATATATTTGAAGGACAAGTGAGAGAAATGATCGATTTGAAGGGCTCTCAACACATACATGATTGTACATTGCAGAAGGAACTACATGTTCTCTCTTCAGGATTCCTTGCTAGAAATTGTCTCTGGAAGTTTGTACGTCGGAGGTCGATCGGCTCCCCTTCTCGAATATTCTCTCCACCTTCTGGCTGCCGCTGCAGCTCTCTTGGCTCTCTCCTTCACTGCTGCTTCCTCTGTAGGGAAGTGCATGATTGATAAGTCCACCATAGAGTGCAAGCAGTTTTATGAATGACAATTAACATGAATATTAAACCAACACCGACGAAAGAGAACAAATTTAGAAGAAAAGAAGATTTATTTGTGATTAACAAGTTTGCATGAGCAGACAAACATTGTGATTGTCGAATTGCGATGGCAGCACAGCTAAGTTATTGATTATTTTATTTTATCAGCAGACATTACCATGGCAGAAGTTTACCAGATTATGAACTGCAAGGATATATACTAAGGGGTTAATACAACTTCTAGTTTGGTGAACGTAAAAAGTTATGGTCAGTAAGAAAAGTAGCTCCTCTGGATAACAGTTTTGTCATAAATAACAGGAAATTAAACCTGACCTGCACCCTTAAAAATAAAGAACTAACTACACTCTAGAAGCAAAGAGCATCAAACCATATATGGATTGGAACCTCGATGTGTTTTGACGTACTTGGTTTCTACTCAATGAAACCTGTCAACTATAGTTATGATACAGAGAGTTTGAGATGGTATTGGATCGTAGAATACTAGTCGCCTTAACAAGCAAGAATCGGTAGCCCAGCTGATGGAGTTGCTTATGTTGAAAGATTAAAAAACAAGTGGAAATGAAGTTTAGGACTACATAAACATGTGGATTGACAAGCAACAAAAGAACAGGCAAGCAAAGCAAGATAAATTTGACTATATTAGTTTTGAACAATACCTGTACTTGGGTAATTCTTTGGCACCCCCCAAATATTACTCCAAGACCCACTCTTATCGCTCTCTCTCTGTTTCGTTACCCGTATCTTAGCCTTTTCCTGAGAGTCAGAAGAGAGAATTGATGCAATGCAAGTAGTATGGGAAAGTTATTATGCAGACTTTCATTACAAACTATAAGATTGGAAGCAAAAAGACAAGGTGTGTGGCATAGATGCAATGGTTAATGCTTAATTTTCAGCTATATAGAGTAACAATTCACATGAAAAGAGAAATGTGCATCAGTCACGGACACAACCGACCCAAGTGATTCTAGGTCATGTTGAATTCAAACTTTCTGAATACATCTCTTTATAAAGGAAGGCATTCATAGGAAACATCTACTGACACCTCATTTGTTGAAGGGGTGCAAAGAAAAGCAGCAGATATGGACTTTCCGAAAAGAAGTAAAACCATAGAAAACAATCAAAGATGACAAAAGGACTTGGCTCTTTCTTGAGGATCGACAAGCCTAAATTAAAAATAAACCCAGGAAGCCACACCCTAGACACAATTTTATAAGAGCATACCATCCAAGGGAATTACATCTATGAGATAATCCAAATTCTACTCCCTCCAGATTCACAAAGTATCCAAGAAGGAATTCAATTAACAAGAATGAACTCTGAGAATGTCAAAAGACAAAGGAATAGGTATACAAGTCATGGAATTTGAAATTCCATGGGCTACAAAGACTATTTAAAGAGCTGATGAACCTTACCAACACTTTTGCTTGGCGCTTATCCCATCGTGTACTTGCCTGCAACATACAAAACGAATACATGTCAGAATATATGAGAACAAGAGACATATGGTAACAATTAACAATTTCCAATATAGACTTTGTTTTTAGTTGATGCTATTGTAGTATTTCTTAAAAAAAAAAAACTTTGTTAGGAAAGGCAAGTCAATTTAGACTAATGGTGTCAGGAGAGAGAAAAAGACCTAAGAAGACTTATTAGAAACAATAAGGAATTTAAAGACACCAAGTTTGACTAGTGATTACCCTCATTATTAAATTTAACGGTGGAAGCGACCTGTGCCTGAAATTATCCACACAGCTAACACAAGATGGATGGGGTCTACAACTTGTTGCTATTGTTCTAAGGATTGTCATTACAGGAAAAGAGAGACAGTACTTTTTGTGTTGTCAATAGTAACACACTACATATTAGAAACACAGAACAACTGACATAAGTAATCATATGGTAAAAAGTTGCAGTACAAATTAGCACAATTCTTTATTACCATTCTGAACACATCAGTGGATGAGCTCCCCATTCCAGCAAGCATAAGCCCCACCTGCTCAAATCGAAACCAGTTTGTCACCAATAAAGTCAAACCTCTGAGTTTGGATCATAGCATTTTGATACAATCAACTAAGTTAGTAAATGGATATGGTTTATTAGTTCATATATGTATATGATAGCATTTTGACATCATATATTTATAAGTTCATTTTCATCCGCCAAGTCTTATTTATAATAGAACTGTGTGAATAAGACTCAATCCAGTATGTTCAATACAAAGTAAATATTCTGAAAATACATAGTGAGAACTCAAGGCCGACAATGGAGTAGAAAGATAAATGCCACAGGCTATGAGAAAAATAAGATATATTTCTATCATTTGATCATTTATCTGAGATAGAAGAAATTTAAAAGTTTCATCTTACATTCACTCTCTCCACTCTGCGCATTTCATCTTCAAGGAGGGAAAGCTGTGCAGCAGAAGTCCAGTGAATGCAATCAACTGGACTGAAATAAATATTGATAGTCGAAGTCAATAATATGGCAAAAATCAAAAAGCAAAGTTCAGTTGTAAAATGGACATGTCATACAATAGAAACAGAGTAACAAATCCATAGCATCTCAGTTTATCATGAAGCATGAACTCACAGAAGATGGAAGTTATCAAAAAATGAATTAGATAACCTGAAACACGACAGGAGCAACTTGAAGTTGTCGATGCGAGAATTGTGATATAGCACGGAGTTATAAAAAGTGCTTAAGGTAAAGGAGAAAACAGAAAAAAAACTTATATATTGAATGCTTTTCTACTACTTGTGGATAAAATAGTCCTAGTAGATAAACACACTGTAACAAACTTTGACAACATCATTAGTTGCCAAATGCAGCAAGATTTGTGAAGTATTCTCAAATAAGAATGTGTAATTGCAGAAAGCCAGAAACTTCAATTACTAAAAACATGCCTAATCTATTCAGTGGAAAATAGCATTTCCTGGTAAATCACATGCATTGACAAATTATTCAAAATTTCAAATGAAGGTGATGCTAAATGCCTAAGCTTGGTTTGCCTTCTATAATAGTTTAAGAGCAATTATTCGTGTTTCATCATCATCTCAGACCCTTCTTGGATGAATCATCTCATAACTCCAATGACATGAATGCGCCAATCATCATTCCCATAGATGACAAAAGAACATTTATTCGCACAGTAAAAATAATACATGTGAATCTGAAAACTTAAATGACCGTGGCCTTAAATTGCTAAAATATAAACTTGCAGTCCTTTGATGGCCTCTTCAGTAACCTCGCAAACTGCATTCATTGAATCAAGGCTAGATAATTATATAAAGCATAAGATATTAGAAAAAAATAAACAATACAAATTCATGCTTCAAACTTGCATTGACAATAGAGCCCAAAGCAGTGACAGTCAAACAAATAACATATTCCCATATGTTCCCAATATCTATCTCACCAAGTATCAATTGCTTCTTGAACTAAGTCAGGATTCCCTGATTGGCAGTAAACTCTTGCTCGCCCATACTCTTCCTCAATCTGAAACACATCTGGGGCCGCATTAGCGCAGTTTTTGCACCCTGTTTGTGCAAGAGAAAGAAAAAGAAGTCATAGATGAGTGTGCCATTCGAAAACACTTTACCTATTAGGAGTGACAAAACTAGTCTATATGATTAGAAGCACAAGAAACAAGCACATAATTATGAGAAAAACTCATTCCGACGATAACACATTGTCAGAGGTATAGTGGTATACTATAAAGAACAAACTCTACTTGTAAACGAAACCAGGGAAGGAATATGGCATACCTATGCAACTAAACTCATCAACAAATGCATGATCCTTTGGAGCGCTATCATCCAAGAAAGGATTGATGGCAGTTGTCGTGTATCCATGAATTTCATCATACACCATTCGCTGCACAGGATCACCGAGCACCTGTTCTTCCATCCTTGTTAGTTTACCGAATGATAGCTATAGAGAAGTGAGTATTTGAAGCATCCATTACTTCAGTTTCCAGTTGAAGAACCCACCGCATAGACCTCATTGACGAACATGCAGAAGTTATTAACATCCGGAGCATTCCCACTCAAGTCTGGATGGCATGATTTCATGCAATTGTAATAAGCTTTCTTTATCTGCCGAGGAGTGGCATCTGGCAACTGGTATTCACATAATAGTATCAGCACCAAGATGTAACACATAGAGGAATGAGTTCACATATTATTCTAGTTATAACTTATCCAGTAAAACAATCTACCATCAAAGTTGTACACATTTCAGATACATATAAACCTCATTCTTCCCAATCAGAAAATATGAGTTCTACTTGTAAGATTAGCCCATGTTTCTTGTGGATGATGAAGGATCGATATGGATGCTACATCAGCCCTTATAGTTTCAAGGCGATGCACCCTCGGTTAGCATAGTAATGCAGCATTTCAGCTGGCAAAACTGTTGAAGGATCACTAGCACGGTTTGGTTAGTACATCTTTCTTACCATCTTCATATTCATGAAGAAGAGAGACGATATAGAAGCATAACACTGCTGCAAGGAATCAAGAAATCATATTCCACCCACTCGAATCCATCTCAACGAACGGATCAAAAACCTGAAAGAAAAGTATTGGAATAGAAGGAAAGGATTGGTTACCAGCCCAAGAACCGCGTAGTAATCATCGGCGACATCATCCCGCGAGGAGAAACCCTCGGCAGCCGCCGTCGCTGCGGCGGCGATCCTGAAGTCCCTGTTCTGCCACCGCCGGCTGCACCGACGGTGGTGGCGGTGGGTTCTCGAACGGTCGGCGGCCGCTAGGCTCCGCGTCGGGGACGGCATATTGGGGAAGTCGAGGAGCAAGCCAGCGCGCACCGGCGTGAGCAACTGGGCCATTCTACCGACGAATGGACCCGGTTGTCGAGCCCTTCGCCGGCACGAGTTCTCATTCACTTCATGTTCTCCTTAATTTCCTCCACCTCTCAAAAAAACGTCCGATTTTTCGGTTCTACGGCTTCCCCCCTTTTGATCTTTAAGATATCCTGAGGCCCAGAAGCGTCGCTCGTCGGTGGCTTGGGTTGAGTCAGCCGCCGAGTCAAGAACCGACCCGGTCCCGACCACCCGATCTAATGTAATTGACTCGGGCCACCTTCCTCCCTTCGGAACGCCGCAACCCCCTCCATGCCATCTCAGAGGAAGCGAAGACGACGAGCTCAAGAGCGATCGATGATGGATCGACCGCCCAGCACCCCGAAAGCAATCTTTGCTTCCATTCTTTCCTTCTACCTGCCGATGCCGATGCCGCAACCCGTGTGCCTCTCCACGCCGCTACAAATGGCCCCTCTCCCCTGGATTCACCCACCGATTGGGCGGCGTAGGAGGCGGTGGGAAGATGATGGAGTCCGGAGTCCCTCTCTGCAGCACCTGCGGCGAGCCCGTGGGGTTGTCATCTGCGGACAAGGAGGAGGTCTTTGTGGCTTGCCAGGGTTGCAACTACCCTCTTTGCTCCGCCTGCCTCGAGGATGAGGTCAGGGAGGGGCGCGAGAGCTGCCTTCGCTGTGGGGAGCCTTACGTTCGCAACGTGACGGGTTCGATCTTTCGCTCTTTCTCGGAGTTTGCTTTCAATTTCGTGCTGAACAAGTCGAATGTTGCTCCAGTTAGCTTGGTGAAGGGGTGATCGGTTGCTCCTCTTTGTTTTAGTAGTTTAATTCTCCGTTTTCACGGTTAGGGTAGGAAAAGGAAAAGAGATGCCATTGTGTTTTTAGGAACAAGATCGACAGATTTGATCGTTAATAAGCGATTTATGGGGTTAAACTCTGCAGAAAAGGCGACTGAGGAGAGCAGCAATCACGAGGCTTCAGGTGTGAGATTGAGAACCGCAGGCCATGTCCATGATCACCAGGTATGTCTTTCTCCTATTGGTATTTTGTTTGATGATCTCTTTTGTTCCTTGTTATTTTATTTTGCTGAAGCTTAAGACTACTACGATACTGCGACAATCAACTTCAATCCGGTAAATAGTTTACAAGAGGTTCCTGTTTCATCTAATTTTCACAGGAAAATGGAGGTCATGTTAGAAACTCGAGTAGTCTCTCCATGGTTGAAAGTGGTAGGTACCTATTTGATTGTTTCTTTTACGCTGTCATATTGGTTGGATACTTCATATATTGTTTTTTCAAAGTTTGTGCAATTGTCGATTAGATCAGCTTTGCGTATCGTATCGCGTCGGTTCTTCACGCTCACTCATTCTCACTGGTTCTTTGTTGGTTTTACTCTTTCTCCAGAGGTAAATGGTGAATCTGGGAACCCATTATGGAAAAACAGAGTGGACAGTTGGATGGAGAAAAAGAGTAAGAAAAAAACTTCAAAGAAGGCCGAGAAAGCTCAAATTCCAGTAGAACATCTGATGGAAGACCAAGAGTAATGACATATTTCCATAAATAAAGTCAATATTATTTTCTGAACAAACTAGTATATTTCTTATCGGTACTGGGTGACTTGCTTTCTGTTTAGTAAAGTTCTTAGGGACGAGCAAAGACACATGAGGTTGCATGGTCATACTGCATCTTGTCATCTATGTAATAAATGTTTCGGGCAACTGGTTGGGGCTTGAAATTTTTTTCCATGTCATGATTTGATAAGGCTGTGTTCTTTGCTTCCTGTTTCAGGATAAGAATATTGCTCATTTGCTCCATCTGATTTGGCCATGTGCAGGTCTCCAGAAGCTGGACAGCCACTTTCAAGGATCATTCCACTATCACCTAATAAGTTGACTCCATATAGAGCTGTGATCATAATGAGATTGATAGTTCTTGGGCTTTTCTTCAATTACAGAGTAACCAATCCTGTTGATAGTGCTTATGGGCTATGGCTAACGTCGGTCATATGCGAGATTTGGTTTGCAGTCTCTTGGGTATTGGATCAATTCCCCAAATGGTCACCTATCAATAGACAGACGTATATTGACAGGCTATCTGCAAGGTATACATCTATCTAATGGTTCAAACATGTTGAACTACTCTATGCAGAAGAGATTGTATGGAGCAGTCAAGAAAGAGGTTACTATAGTTATCTCATAAAACTTCAAAACATGTATTAGATTTTTTTTTTAAGGTAGAATATCCCGTTAACTTAATTACGTCATTCAAAATGACATCCATTTAGACTTTGATGTTAAATTTTGGAAATAGTTTCGGTGGTATAAAATGGTGTTTTGGGTGAGTGCGAGGTAATGAAAAAAAAAAATCTAAGATGAAGTGTAAATACTGCATTAAATGAGAAATCTATAGGAAAATATATTTGCATTTGCTTCCATGATTGTGTATGTTCATAGTCAATCTGCAGACTGCAGGTTGTATTGGCTATATAGCATTAAAGATATCAGTGTTCTATGAGTATTTGTTAATTCTTGTACTCTAAATACTGATGAAGTTACCACATTTCTAACTTAGGAATATAAACAAAGTCACCATTTACAATTAGCCTGACAGATTTTTTTTTTTTAATTGGTTATCCATCCCAATATGTTAATGATTATGCTCCTCATATCATTCCCTTTTTAGTTTTGGTTCAATATGAATGAAGCCTTCAGGATTTTGTATCCAGGAACAGATGCGTACATTTTAAATGAGGAGCTTAAGTGAAACATTTTGGTGAATAATGTTATGATGCTCTAGCTGGATAACCTTTCTAAGATCATGTGAGAAGTGAAACCTAGAATAGGAGCAACAATCGCCAAAAATCTTTAGTAAAAATATCGTGGCAACAAAAATGTGAGGATGATCTTTGACACAGACTTTCCAAGGATGATCTTCCATTGTCATTGTTGTGTGAATTTAGTAAGATATTATGTTTATGATGTTTGCAGAACTCTACCTTTATTTCTTTTTTATTTGATGGCATTTTCTCTGTATGTTTTAAAACTATCTATCCATGTAAACTTGTTAGTGAAATTTTAGATAGGTATGTTTCTTATATCGAATAGCAGATCTAAATAACAAAAGATGAGAACAGGCTTGTTATTATATAATCACTAGAAAAGTTGACTTTAATATCTAATTTCCAGATATGAAAAGGAAGGAGAAGAGTCACATCTGGCTCCTGTAGACTTTTTTGTCAGTACTGTTGATCCCCTAAAAGAACCACCATTGATTACTGGCAACACCGTGCTTTCAATTCTTTCTGTGGACTACCCTGTTGAGAAAGTTTCTTGCTATGTATCTGATGATGGATCCTCGATGCTTACTTTTGAATCTCTTGTTGAAACTGCGGAGTTTGCTAGAAAATGGGTTCCATTCTGTAAGAAATATTCAATCGAACCACGGACACCTGAGTTCTATTTTTCTCAGAAGATTGATTATTTGAAAGATAAAATACAGCCATCTTTTGTCAAGGAGCGGAGAGCAATGAAAGTAAGTATTCTCTGGAGAGCCAAGAGATTTCTTGGAACTTCTGAAACCATTTTTCACAAGTTGTTATCATTGATATATGTTCTTGTTAAAGGGTTAAGGTAGATCAATAATAATACTCAAATTAGAGGAATGCAACAATGAAGTAATGATTCTATTCTTCACAGAGAGACTATGAAGAATACAAGGTGAGAATAAATGCTTTGGTTGCCAAGGCTCAGAAAACACCTGAAGAGGGCTGGATCATGCAAGATGGAACACCATGGCCAGGAAATAATCCACGAGACCACCCTGGCATGATTCAGGTTCATTGCATTCTTTGGCTGAAATTACTTAATATTGGAGTTCTTAAATGGGTGATTGCATTTAATATCTTATTGACACCTATATATGTGTTTGTAATTTTCCTCAAAGGTTCATGGCAAAATTAGAAGTCCTTGCTGATTGCGTGCAGACTGTTCTTCTTTTTTCCTTCTCTCTTTCTTTTTTGCATTGGCCAGATATATCATATGTTCATCATTGTTTGTTAAATCAACATACCACATCTCTGAGTCTATCAATTGCTACCTGTTTTGGCATATGAAATATCATAGGAGCATTTTACCAAGGCAACTGGTTTAATTCTGAACATGGAGCCCATCCGATCAATAGGTTCTGATGGTGTTTCAACTGGTTTAATTCTGAACATGGAGCCATCTAGCCAATAGGTTCTGATTGTGTTTCATACTTAATTGTCTACTGTCTTCTTATGTTATCAGAAGTATCAAGTACCAGATGCTTGGGATATCAATTAAGGTTATATATTTGTGCATATGTCTTCTTTGTACAAATTCTTCTCTCTTGGCGTGTTAGTAGATATCATTTGTTCATTTGCTTGTAGTTCGCTATGTAATAATTATCTTGAACTATGATATTAATTCTTATGAAAAGTATTAGTGCTTGCTCAAGTATTTGATCGTTGATCTGTTTACAAACTTTTGGCAGGTTTTCCTCGGACATAGTGGTGCCCATGACATAGAAGGAAATGAACTTCCTCGATTAGTTTATGTTTCAAGAGAGAAGAGACCTGGATACCAGCATCATAAAAAGGCTGGGGCCATGAATGCTCTGGTAGACTACTCTGTCGATTTCTTATTAATAATTAGTTTGCACACTGATGTCATCCTCATTATTGTTCACAAATATATAAATCTTACAGGTTCGGGTCTCTGCAATTCTTACAAATGCTCCCTACATTCTTAACCTTGATTGTGATCACTATGTTAATAACAGCAAAGCAGTCCGTGAAGCAATGTGTTTCATGATGGACCCAGAAGTTTGTAGAGATGTCTGTTATGTTCAATTCCCTCAGAGATTTGATGGTATAGATCGGAGTGATCGATATGCAAATAGGAATATTGTCTTCTTTGATGTAAGATTCAAATGATAGAAGAACCCTACTACTAATGATATCTGGTGACTTTAGACTTTAATGATGCTTTTCTTTTATATAGGTAAACATGAAAGGGCTTGACGGCATCCAAGGACCAGTATATGTGGGAACTGGGTGTGTTTTCAATAGGCAAGCGATGTATGGGTATGGACCTCCATCTTTGCCAGTCTTGCCGAAGTCCTCATTTTGTTCTTCATGCTGCTGCTGTTGCCGCCGTTCTAAAAAATCTCCTGATGACCAAAATGATGTTTATCGAGATGCCAGGCGTGAAGACCTCGATTCTGCCATATTTAATCTAAAAGAAATCAACAGTAAGTATATTGTATTGTGGTTGTGTTGAAAGTTAGATTTTTTTAAAAAATTGTATGTTCTATGGCTACTTCGTGCATGCAGATTATGATGAATATGAAAGGTCCCAGTTGATCTCCCAAACGAGTTTCGAGAAGACCTTTGGGCAGTCTTCAGTTTTTATTGAGTCGACTCTAATGGAGAATGGGGGAGTGCCTGAATCTGCAAATCCATCGACGTTGATCAATGAAGCAATTCATGTCATTAGCTGTGGCTACGAGGAGAAAACACACTGGGGAAAGGAGGTGAGCGTTTGTTTTCATTCTTCTTTCTCTTGCCTGCAACAAATATCATGTTGCAGAGGAAATTGATTGTTGAACTTCCTAAATTTTTTTATTCATTTACAAAATAAAAAATGAACAGATAGAAAATAGGTTCTCATGATATTGTCTTGAGGTTCATTGTGGGCTTCATAGTTTAATGTTTTCTTTAGGGGCTTCCAGGTGAGTAAAACATGTAAACAAGTCCTGTTCAAAGCAATGTGTTATCTCTGCATAGTCTGTATCGGGAATCGTTGATCCATATGAGAGTTACGTTAGGTTTGTGTTCAAATGAATTTTGTAAGCAGTGAGGTTTAACTTTTCCCTGCCTGGCATGATTTGGTTTATCAACAATCTTCTTGTAGTAGTGACCTGGATCAGTCAATCCAACACAGTTTAGGTAATTGTTGTCACACACTGTTGAAATATAATGTATGATAAAAAGAAAAGATCTCTATCAGAAAAGCATTGCACCACTGCATCATAAGAGTTTCAGCATCTTTATTATAAATTTTGCTTAGTTGCCCAACTCTATTCATATGGCTCACCTGTAAATTTCCATAAATGGATCTAAACACATCAGATTCACAAGAAGCATTTTCTTATTAGTCAGAATTTGTCAAGCTTGATCGTGAGATTTGTTTGTCATGGAGGCAACAGAGTTACTAATAAAAATATTGTGGTTCACATCTAACTTATTTAGTTGACTCAAGCAAACTTCAATTATATTAAACTTCCATATGCGGACTGCTTTTATATACTTGTATATGTGCATATGCACACACTAGTAACCCAAGTACTTTATAGGAAATTATCATACCACCGACCTGGTTTATCACTCTCAGTATTTGGGTATTGTAACATAGCTTGTTCCTTATCATTGAGTTATAATTGCTTTTAATTTACCATGCGATTCTTCTTTCCCTGACTTTAAGCAGATTGGCTGGATATATGGATCTGTCACGGAAGATATTTTAACAGGTTTCAAAATGCACTGCCGTGGCTGGAGGTCAATTTACTGCATGCCTTCAAGGCCTGCTTTCAAAGGATCTGCTCCAATCAACCTCTCTGATCGTTTGCATCAGGTTCTTCGTTGGGCTCTTGGCTCTGTTGAGATCTTCCTTAGCCGACATTGCCCGCTTTGGTATGGATACGGAGGTGGCCGTCTTAAATGGCTTCAAAGATTGGCTTATATAAACACCATTGTCTATCCATTTACATCACTTCCACTTATTGCTTACTGCTCGTTACCAGCCATTTGTCTTCTTACTGGGAAGTTTATCATTCCTACGGTAATGCACCATTCTTTCATGGCCTACTTAAAGGTTTTTTATTGGAACTATCTTTTTTAACCTTGGTAGTGACTGTCTTATTTATTTATGATTTTGTTGTCGTCCAGTAGTTGTAGGAATTTATATCGTTCTCTTTGGTCCATTTTATAGTTAATCAGTAAAAAAAAAGCCTAAATATATTAGGAAGTGACCTGGTTCACTTAGTTTAAAGTTGATAATAACATTGTATCTTTTCCCTTTTGCTCATTTCAGCTTTCCAACATTGCAAGTGTCTGGTTTCTTGGTCTATTCATATCCATCATCTTGACGAGTGTTCTTGAGCTGCGATGGAGTGGTGTGGGTATCGAGGACTGGTGGCGTAATGAGCAGTTCTGGGTGATTGGAGGCGTCTCTGCACATCTCTTTGCTGTTTTCCAAGGATTTCTAAAGATGCTGGCGGGCATCGACACCAACTTCACTGTAACTGCCAAGGCTACTGATGATACCGACTTTGGTGAGCTCTATGTGTTCAAGTGGACAACTGTATTGATACCTCCAACAACCATTCTAGTCGTCAACTTTGTCGGTGTGGTTGCTGGATTTTCTGACGCACTGAACAGCGGTTATGAATCCTGGGGCCCACTTTTTGGGAAAGTATTCTTTGCACTGTGGGTGATCCTCCATCTGTACCCATTCCTGAAAGGTCTCATGGGGAGGCAGAACCGAACACCGACCATTGTGGTGCTGTGGTCAGTGCTATTGGCTTCAGTTTTCTCGCTTTTGTGGGTGAAGATTGATCCATTCATAAGCAACTCGGCTGCTGCTAAGTCTGAGAATTGTGCTTCCATCAACTGCTAAGCTTGTTTCCAGAAAGGATGGATCTATAACGATGATCAAGGATGCATGCAACCTTAAAATTTGTCTTTCTTTTTGAATACTATCAATAATGAGTACTAAACAAAGCTCTGTAATGTATCACTGAAACAGGAGGTGGACTCTATTGTGTTAAAATGTGAGCTTGTTTCCCAAAATATGTCTACCATGAATTTGTAGCTACCATGAATGTGTATATTTGAAATCCCTGATTAACAATAATTTTACTTGTGTGAAATTTTGATAAATTTTGTTGGTCAAGAAAGATTTTATATTTGAAAATCTTTTGCTGACAAAATCTTGAAAATTACAAATAGGATGATGATAAGTAGCCTATCTATTTATCATTAGGTTTTTGTATGGTTAAGAGAATGTTTGGAAGTTAAAAGAATGTTTCTCGTCAAAACTACAGTAATAAGAGCTCTGGGCTAATTATATATTATCTCTATAATTAGTTATCATTAATATTTTGATCTATGTTTTCATAAATTATATTAGGATTCTTATATATATGAAAGTAAAATATTTATGTTGACGAAAATATCACAGGGTTTATCACCGAGAACGTACTATCTCATTTCAATTGATCACTGATCACGTGTGATATTTTCATCAACAAAAACAATGACATAAGAAAAACGAAAGTAAATATTTTACAATAATTAAAATATTAAAAATAATTCATTATAAGAATATTATATAATTAATCCCTCGAGTAACCTTTGCATGGGGATAATTAATCATCCCCTCAGAAAACCCTATTTCGAAGACAGGACGATGCAACCTGGAAAACTTTTATACATTGATGATTCGAACAACCTAAGCAGCACCGCACCACATCAAAATTCCATGGAAGGCAGGAGAGGTGGAGTCAGCTGCACGAGTCAGCGACAAGGCAATGGGTCGATCTGCACGACTGCGCGCGGGAGCGACTCTGCCCACGGCCCATCCTATCCATCACGTGTAGAAGGCTGCTTTCGATGCGCAGTAAGGTTGAAGCAGCCTCACCATGTCCCTCTGGATCTCGCAGTCACCTCATCCCTTCGGACGCTTCACCTCTGCAATCGCCCCCACCTCCCCCCGCCCCCTCGAACACCTTACGAGCAGCAGTCGGGTTCGCGCCTTCTCCACCCACCAACAACTTTCGCCTTTCTTCCAACTTCGCGTTCCATGAGTCCTCTGTCAGTATCTCGGATCAGAAAAACTAATGCAAGAATCAACGCAGGTGCCACCCGAAAGCGATCGACTTTACCGCTGGCCGATGTGTCCTTTCCCCAAAAGAAATAAACGTCAGATCCCCTCTTCTTCCTGCGCTTTCTCGTGAACCACAAGCCCTTGTGGCCAAGGAGGTGATGAACCGGCCAAGCATCGACCGCCTCAAAGGTATTATTGTTAGCTCGGCTAAACTATTGCGCAGGGTGACAAAGATTGTAACGTTGTACAACTCGATTGATCTGATACAAGATTCCGTGAATCTGAATCTGGTGTGTCTGCAGATAGTCTGGTGCTCGCCCACAAGACGAAGACGACATCATCATCTTCATCATTCTTGGATGTTCATGTATCAGTGGCAGCTTAGTGCGGAAGGCAGAGCCAATAAATGAGTACAGCATCATGTGGGAACTCAAAGCAGCGACCACTGCGCTAGAGACGGAAACTTCATTGATAAGATAAAGTAGAGTGACGAGTAATGAACGCTATAAGAGGACAGCAGGATGTCTACAGTGCCTATAGAGCTAATAAAAAGGACAGGTGGGAGAAGAAGACACTGTGATTAAAGCTCTATCCCTCTCGTCGACTCAAAATAGCATTGCTCAACCAACATTCCAAGAGTAACCAGCATCGGTTTTATCTGCAAACAGGAAGGAGATGTATGGGGGAGAGAGAGAGAGAGATGGTTGGTTGTGGGTCGCTGTGTCAACATGTGCTCCAGCTGATCGAACCTCTGAGGAGAATAATGCTGAGTAGTAGATAGATAAAGGTGGAATTTTTTGCTGCTGAGATCGAACTTCTGCTTCAGCCGCACAGCTTGGAGAGGCAAACCAGGAAGATGACCAGGAAGACAAAGCAGGACAGCCCGATGGCCACTCCGAGCACCAGCTTGCTCGGCCCGTGGTGGTCCCCGCCGCCGCTCCCTCTATCCCCGCTCCCGTCGTCGCTGACGTCGTCGGAGTAGTCCGACGAGTCCGCCCGAGTGGAGCGGTCCGGGGGCGGCGACGCTGGTAGACCGTACTTGTCGCAGGGGGCGATCCCCAGCTTGAGCTTGGAAGAGAGCACAGTGTGGTTGTAGCAGAGGTTGCTGTTGCCGCCCACCTTGAAGACCTCGAGTCTCTTCAGGAAGGACGCGTTGAAGGGGAGCACTCCTTGGAAGTTGTTGTTCTCCAGATTTAGGAACTTCAATCCCTTCATCCCAGATAGGAACTTTGGGATGCTTCCGTTGAACTGATTCGAGCTAAGATCGAGGTGGACGAGCGCCGAGAGCTGAGACATGGAGTCGGGGATGGGCCCGGAGATCGAGTTGTGCGCGAAAGATACGTTTTTGAGAGCAGCGAGGTCGCCGATGGAGTCGGGGAGGGTTCCTGTGAGCGCGTTGGAGCTGAGATCGAGGGTCTGGAGGAAGCCGAGAACGGAGATGGAGCTCGGGACTGGGCCCTTGAGGCGGTTGCAGGAGAGGTTGAGGTGGACGAGGTTGAAGGCGTGCCAGTGGTGGGGGACGAGGCCGGAGAGGTTGGCAGCAGAGATGGTGGCGGAGCGGAGGTGACGCATCTGGGAGAGGACCACGGCGGGGCCGCTGGCGACGACTGGGACGCCGATGACGGAGAGGTCGGTGAGGTTCTGGATGCGGGAGAGCCACACGCCGGTAAGGCGACGGAGGGAGGCGGTGCAGGAGAAAGAGCGGAGAGAGGCAACGAGGGGGCCCGGGAGGCGCCTCGGGGCGGCGATGGGGCAGCGGAAGAAAGCGAGGGAGCGAAGGGTAGACAGGGCCCTGAGGGCGGTGGTGGGGAGGTCGAGGTCCGGGGAGCAGTTGGCGAGGCGGAGGGAGACGAGGTGGCGGAAGGGAGCGTCGTCGTCGCAGGCGGTGGCGTTGTCGCGGGGAGAGGGGGCGGTGCAAGGGTCGCCGGCGGAGGAGAACCCCATGGTCTGGAGCGCCGTGAGCTGGCGGGGGTCGAGGGTGGAGCCGTGCGAGTCGACCAGGGAGGCGGTCGGCGACAGGGACCGGGGGATGGCGCCGCCGCCGGTCCAAGTGTAGGACGAGAGCAGGGTGAGAACCATCGAAAGGGCCGCCAGGCGATGATCCATTTGAGCTCGGAGCGAGAGCGAGGGAGAGAGAGAGAGAGAGTCACAGTGAGAGTGTAGTGAGTGCAGCGAGCGAGATGAGAGACGTTTGTATTCATCGTGAAGTACGATTGATGCATCGTGGCCGTCTGATGAAGGGCCAAGTGATTTCTTGATCGAAACCGAGGGTCAGCGGGTCGGGTTCAGGTTTCCTTCACCACGGGCTCCGATCCGTCCGGACACTCTTTACAAATACTAACAACTAAATCGGATGCACCTAACCGGGTCCGGATCCGCCTGGCCTAAATCGGATCCCCTAAGGGACGGTGTTACGGCAGGCCGAATCAAGCTCGGAGCCTCACAACCCCCCAAGGCTGCAACAGCAGCCTCTTTACCTGTACATATAACCCATAACCTCATCAACGTTTTAATCTAACTAAACAGGACGATCAAATCCAACATAAACAGACAACGGAGTTTTATCTCGAATAGGAATGATGTTGGAACTTTACATCCCCACATCACATGTAGATTCTGAATTGAAATACAATGTGACAGAGAAATGTTGGCTGATAAGAGAAGCACGACAACATACTCCGTTTGGCAGAAGGAAGCGATCTTAGAACATACTTACCCGGAAGAACCACAGAAATATGGAGGCTATTATGAAGCACGCCATGAGGAAATTACAGTAAGATTGACGTCTCCAACAGCCACCCCTCTCATCACTCTCCAAGGAGTGTGAGTGCGGAATGCTCGGCTCTCTCCTGACATGCCTTTCCTCCATCGACCTGCTGCCTTCCTCACCGGCGATGTTCTTTGCATTCACGCCGCATATTTCACAATACCTGCATCCAGATCAATGATTTATATGTTTGCTTGCAAATGTTCAGCTATGATTCAAATGCACTTGTCCAATGAGATTGAAAAGGAGTTGAGCAACCCATCCACAACCTGTTCATTTAGAAAGGAATTGAGTACAACCTGAAAATGGATGTTTAAACTTACCTTCAGTTAGCTCACCACATTCAAGGGAAAAAAAATGGTAATGTAAAATTAAAGCATATTGAGATACTAAAGGTCATGTCGGATCGAAGAAAATGAGATGCAATTATATTTTGAAAAGAGCATTGTGTAACAGGAACAGGACACTCTTCGTAACGAAAGAAGACTTGATTCCTCAAATTATCGCAAGCTAAGGAGGCCAGACATCAGGTATTTTATTTGTTTCTCTGTAAACATGATGAGCCCTGCTTACACTATTGCCAAAAAGCTATTGGACTTTTTCTTCACCATGGAAAAGGTTTTTCCAAAGATGGAACTGAATTTGTTGTTTTACATATCTACAATTCAACCTTGTCTTTTCTTGCATTAGATCTATTTCACACATAAAAATATTTAAGACATCTCTAATGACCGTGCCACAAATATAACTACTAGCAACTTTTTTAGCTCAGTTACAAGTCTGGGATGCTCAACTACAGGTTTTGGCGATATAAAGAATCCACAACATAAAATATCTGTTGGTAGAAAACTTTACGGGTCTATGTAGAATTTGTAAAGCCAGCACAGATGAAACCTACATTTTAAGGCTTGCAAAGAGAAATGAATCAGATCATAGTGACAGAGATGCACGAAAGACTCAATCACCTATCCACATTTGTTTAGGTTGATGCTCACCAAACTTATACATTGTGATAGGGCCTTGTTTATATTTCTGTCCAAAACAGAATGGGGGTATAACCAAGATCAGAGGCATATCAGTAACTGTATGGATAAAAACTGTCTCATATTTACGATACATTTAGAACTAAATGTTAATCGAACATGTCTTATTGTTTTTCCTCTCACATTATGTATTTCTCCATTTATCCTCCCTCTTACCGGTCTTTGCCTTTTCTTTCTCCTTCACCTCCATTCTTTTGTTTTTCTCTCTCCTTCCTATCTTTCATGATCATCATCATGTAACTCCCTGTCACCCTAAGAAGGGGAGGGTTGTCTAAAATGAGGTGCACCACTATCATATATCTCACTCTTACGGCTTCACGGTGGATAATTACTTAGTATTGTATCAAGCACTAACAGTCCTATGTTGCAAATGGCTGACCACATACAGGAGTAAAGTTATAGTCAAAAGTTATAGTCCTATGTCAAGCATGGCTATGTCTAGCGGTCCAAAATGAGCAGAATAGCCCTTAAAACTGTCATCAAGTCCGCCATTCTTTAATGCAAGGCTGATTTGTTAACTTGAGGAATTTGGATTTGTCTTTCATTAATGTAGAGAATGAAATTAAGTTTGTAGCTTGGAAGGACAAAAAATGATTCAGAAGCAAAGTTGGTTTTGTTTTTGGTCTCCTTGGAGGTCCTCAACCTAATCATGCTTAGCTTTTGGTATATGATGATGTCACATAAAGTTCCTGATATCTTGGATGTAACTTTGTCTATTGCCTATCTCAAGATCATATAATATGAAATCAACCCTCCAACCAGAAAATTCCACAGTAGAAAATGATTTAGCTGAACAATTGTGATCTTGTCTTGTGCAGCACTAAAGAACAGGAAAACAAACACCTTTTCTGAAAAGGTGAAAAGAGTCCCTCTGAGGAACTTCTTGCAACTTGGCAAGCACAAGTCGCATATGGAAGGCATCAATCAAGCACGCGATAGATGAGAGCAAGTGCTACAAGTGCATCAAAGGAGCTACTACCAGATCTAAAGGCACTTGCCACAGCCTTCAGATAGGATTAAGCGTTCCCACCATCAAGAAGTCTAATCGGAGAACAAAATCATTGACATACCAAGCAAGAAGATAAGAAATGGATTAAAGGAACACAAGAGAGATGAAGAAGACTACCGGTTGCCTTTCAGCCTAAACCACTCCTCGGCGCAGTGGCGATGCGCGACGCCGAGCTCACCCTTACACCCGCAACCGAGCTGGATTAGCCCGGATCCCTCTTCTCCGCCGGCGGGGCTCAAATGGCAGATCCTGCACACCTTCTCGTCCTCCCGGTCGCTACCGCCTACGTCGGTCCCTTGGCCACCGCATCCTACGTCGACGACCACGCAGGCGCCCTTCTCTGCATCCGGAAGGGTCTCTGCATCCCCATCCCCCCCTCCCGCGGCCGACCTTCCGCCGGAGCCAGCAATAGCGACCAGCACGGCGGCGTGGGATTCGACGCCATTTCGCGGCGCAACATCGGCCATGGAGTCTCGGGCACCTGTGAAATTTGTGCTTTGTTTGGCCTTTTGGGGAGGAATCGAAGCTTGGTTCGGCTCCTTGCCTCCATCACAAGTAAAGATTAGATTAGCAGTAACGCCACCAAACAAGGAATTGATGGAGACGGGAGACTGTCGTTTATGCTTAGAGAGGAGTCGGATTGAAGCCATAGCAGGTGATTACTGCAGTTGATATAGAGTTTATTGAGTCATTTAGACGGCCCATGGGCCATACATAATCCATGTAAGATGAATCTTCCCGGAAATTGGGCCCTATTCTTGGGCGGCCGCAGTTCTAAATAAACCGGCTAGCTAGGGGTCTTGGCGAACGAAAAAGGGGGAAGCGGTGGGCGGTGCAGGAAGAGATCCATGGCGTCGAAGGTGTCGCTCAAGGGGAAGAGGAAGGCCGGGAAGGGCTCCAAGGGGCCGGAGGAGCGGTCGGCGTGCAAGTGCTTCAAGGAGTGGAGCACCTGGGCGATGAAGAAGGCCAAGGTGATCACTCACTATGGCTTTATTCTCCTCATCATCACCATCGGCATGAACTCCGAGCCCAAGCCCCAGCTCTACCAGCTGCTCAGTCCCGTCTGATGCCTCCCTCCACCATCGGCAAGCTTTTAGGTTAGCGATCTTGTTCTTACGCCTGGACAATTAGTGACTTGTTGCTCGATTGGACTTTGCGAGTCCTAAGTTGACGACCGTGCTTGATCTTCTAAAGCCGCTTGTTCTGTAGCTCCATAGTGATCGATTGGTTTCTACTGCTTTTTGATGGTATGTGCTGATAGCATCGTGCTTGTCGTCTATCAGGAGATTTGGATTGCCGACGATCGATTTCCATTAGGTATGGCTGACCTTGTTATACTGCGTGCATCACTAGGGTAGAGAAATCAGTCCAAGATTGTGTTACTTGTGATCGATTTCAAGAACAGTTTGCGGACTCCTTTACCCTCTGTCGATCATCGTATGTGATTGAGCCTGAGATGTATGCTGACAGAATCTTTACCGATAGATGACAACATGTATGCAAGCAAGAGACTCTTACTGCTTCCTAGCACTAGCATTTCCCTGTGGGCGGGCACTCAACCTTCTTCTTGACTCCTCATTCAAAAGCTCCTCAATTCCACCAGACCATGTGCGTCCATCAGCGGAAACGGAAGACGCAGAGCCGGTAAAAGGAAGCCAGTCTGACATCGATATGGCACAAGCAGCAGCAGAGGCAGAGGTGGACGTGGTGGTGCCGAAGATTTGGGCTCCGGAATCTCCGGCATTCTTGGAAATCAGTGAAGGCGACATCCACTCTACTGCTTCGGCCATCTCAGGTCTCGTCATCACAGAGAAGTGGGAAACTGGAGGCCGAAGCTACTTCAAAAGCAGCGTGGCAATGCTTCTTGGGCTCTCCCTGTGCTTTGACTGGCGACATCGGGTTGACTTTTGTTTGGAACTTGGCCCAGGCCCAACCTTTGTTCTGTGACGTTCTCAGCACGTGTCTGGCCATCCATGTTTTCGGAATCCAAATCGGGAAGTGATGTCTTAGGTGCTAAATAAGTTCATTAATTAAGTATATTAGCTCTCTACTCGTCTTCTCCTTCCTGCCTTTTGCGGGAAAGCTAAGACTCCACCATCGTCAAGTGGTGAGTGGTGTGTGGTGCAGTGAACTTGTGAGGAAGATATTTCACAGATCTTTCTGAGAGGGAGAGGTCAGAGGAAAAGAGACCTACGTGGCGAACCCGGATGTACGACCGGATCTCCACGAGGACCATGTTGGATCATGCCATTATGATTAGCAAAGCTTATCCTTTATGCAGCGTCCCATCACTCTTAGCTGATCCAGTACATCAAGGCTCACATCCATAAATGTCTAGGAAGCATATACCTAACTTGGATGCCACTTATTAACAATCGCTTGTCTGCTACTTCCATGTCATCCTTTGACCCATCTCTTGTGCTGCGTCTACTTAAATGACACTCCCTAAACAAGGATGTTTCGGCTGCTCTGGTGAAAGAAGAACAAGAAGCAGAAGAAATTGGAGACAGTTGACTGTAGCTCGCTATCAGAAAGATGAGTGACGGTGCGGCAGTAGTATTGTCATATCGTGGCATTCACGTTGCTTAGTGGCCAGTCAGCAATAACGTATTGTTGCGATGGCGGCCTCGCTCGCCTCCAACTAAGGTGGATGAGGTGGAGATATATATATATGCTCATGACAAGGTGTCGCACGTCTTATATATCCAACACTCCAATCACGCATCAACATCTAACGCTGATGCCTGTAGAGTTCCAACTTGGCAGTTTGATCTGGCCACGTCAAAAAGATCGAAGGAACACATCACGACAGCTTTGTGAGGTTTCTCTGATCAATATGTCTCAGAGATTTGTCTGTCGGATATGTTTCTCACGCACCGAGTTGTGTTGTAGTGCAACAACAACTTTTCTCGGCGCACATCATGGTGGGATCACTGCGGTTGGAAAGGTAGATAAAAAGATCGAGGTTATCAGACCAAACGGTGAAGTCCACCGACAGCTGCTTGACGAGTTCTTTCTCCCTGGCCTGCTGTTGGGTGTCACCTGCAACCCCCCCATGTCTCCCCCGTCCATTTCCTCACGTTATGAACCTAACATTAAACAAAGCTTTCTCTTCGAGCCAGCTGTGAGTTAGACGCAGTTACTTACGCGAGAAGAATGCGTTCGATAGGACTCACGACGGGGGGGCGCGCGTGGATGGTGACGAGGGACGAGACGACCGAGAGAAAGCGACAGGAGGATTGCCGAGATCTTCTCACTCCTTTGACCTTTGCCGAAGTCAAGTTGGGGATTCCAATACCGGCTTTGGGTGCTAATTAAGATGAGGTGAGGCTGAGAGGATACAGGAGGAAGATTGTCGTGATCCGTTGCCACTTCCGGCTCTTTTCAGTTTTCAGCCCCACCACCACCACCATCAACACCACCACCACCACCAATGCGTCCACCGTGACCACCACCAAATCCGTCTCGTATAAATTCCACAGCTGGACTTGGATTCTCCCTGCGTATCCGGATCACATACAAGAAAAGCAAAGTCAGCGCCCCCACCTTTCTCCTGTTCTACCTTCGGTCCATTGCGCTTTAGCTCATCCCGTTCCA
This sequence comes from Musa acuminata AAA Group, assembly GCF_036884655.1. Lineage (NCBI taxonomy): Eukaryota > Viridiplantae > Streptophyta > Magnoliopsida > Zingiberales > Musaceae > Musa > Musa acuminata. Next base: position 38,335,437 of record NC_088354.1, read on the forward strand.
TGGACGACAACGACTGGGATCTGTACGCCGTGGTGAGGGGCTGCTCTGCGGCAGCGGTGGCGGCTGCGTCGGATCCCCTCTCTTCGTTGCCTCCTCCTCTTCCTGTGGTGAAAGACGAGAGTTTGGGAGGAGGAAAGGACGAGGCTTTGGGCTTTCCCGATCTCATGGGCACGTCGACGTCCCCTTACGAGCTGGAGGAGCTCTGCCAGCCCTTCTACATCAAAACCCATCTGCAACCGCTGCAGCAGCGGCAGCTCCAGCCACTGCTCGTTCCGAAACCGAGCTACCGCCCTTCCTGCGCCCCGGCCACCTCGGTGTTCCCCGCTTTAGCCGTCGTTCCGCATCAGTTGCAGCAGCAACCGCGGCAGCCTCAACGTCCGGTCTCCCAAACACCCCGTTCTAAGAGAAGGTTCACTTCTGCTCTCATCTCATCCTCTAATCGTATCGTCCTCTTCTTCTTGTTCGCTTCAAACCTTGTGAAGAACAAAGGAGTCATTTCTATGGGGTACTGATGACGAGTTGGGGAAATTGTTGCACCAACAGGAAGAACCAGCAGAAGAAGGTGGTGTGCCAAGTACCAGCCGATGGAGCCTCGTCTGATATGTGGGCTTGGCGGAAGTACGGACAGAAACCCATAAAGGGCTCCCCTTATCCAAGGCAAGGCTGTAACCCACCGGACCTTCTCCTCCTTTTTCGCTTCAATCTTTGCTTCCAACTTCCGAGTTCTAATATTTGACGAAGCGACTAACATTGGGAGGTATGAGCAGAGGTTACTACAGGTGCAGCAGCTCCAAAGGATGCCAAGCCCGGAAGCAGGTAGAGCGGAATCGGGAGGACCCAGGGATTTTGGTCATCACATACACGGCGGAGCACAACCACCCCGTCCCCACCCACCGCAATTCTCTCTCCGGCAGCACTCGTCAGAAGTTTCCGCCCGCCGGCTCCTCCGCGCAGCCGCCGCCCGCCTCCGGATGCGAGGGAGACGGAGAGCAGCTGAAGTCGCCCGGCAGCCACGTGCCATCGAGCCCTCTTCCATCTTCGGCCGCGGCACAACGTCCTTCGCCCACAACAGCGCTTACGGACTCGGTCGAGAGCAAGGATGATGAGGAAGACGAGGATGAGGACGAGGACGAGGAGGAGCTGTTGACGGTGGGAGACATGGAGATGATGGGCGCGGACGACTTGATCTTCCTTGGCATGGAGGTTATAGATGGCTCGACCAACACCGCTGGGACCACCAAATCCCCGGCAATGGTGTCCGTCGGCTCCGCCTCCTTCGAGGAGGATGGCGGCTTCGAGGAGCATTTCTTCCGTTCACCTTGGGTGGCTAACGACAATGCGGCGGCGGCGGCTGGTGGCAGCTGACTGCCGACGGCTCTTCTTGCTGCAGCTATATACAGTGCTTAATCGTCTTTTTGGTTCCTATTTGGTTCGGATTTTTTGTTCCCTCTTATTTCCTGTAGAAATGATCTCTGTACATTTTTGCATGTCTTCTTCTACGGCACAAGTCTGGCTGTGTAAAGCGATACTAGTAAGCTTGCGAGACAAGTCGCCATGTATGTATTCGTCCTACTATTTTACCTCTGAGAGTTGTGTGATCTTTTGTTCCTCGTGGTTGTATTAAGAGATTGGAAATCTTGTGCTGTTTGTGGAATTATCCATCTATTTATGCATGCCCTATTTTTATGTGCTCCTAATATTTCATGATATTTTTATTCTATACATCATGAAATTCGGATATTTCGATATTTTAACCTTATTTTTAAGTGAAATTCGATCCTACGATAGTATATTAGCACATAAGAACTCAACATCTCATGATATTTAATTGTCCTTTAAAATTAGGACTAATTATAGATTACCCTATATAATTAGTTTTCTTTAGCATCCCAATTCCTATCTTTTCAAAAATTACATTAGGATCTCTATAGTTATGAGAGTAAAATATTTAATCATGTTTCTTTTCACGCTATCAATTTTGTTAATGTAAATACCGTACGTACTCAATAATAAATTGAAATAAGAAAGGATCAATACACGCTTAGTGGTAAACCCTGTGATATTTTCATCAATAAAGTCGACGACGTAAAATAAAATTAAATTAAATATTTCACTTTTATAAGTATAGGGATCATAATATAACTTTTGAAAATATAGAGACCGAATACTAGAGATAACTAATTAAAAAATCTATAACCAACACTCAAAATTAAGATAGATGTATAGATTTCTCATAAACTTCAACACCAAGTTCTTAAGATAAATATGTAATTTTATTTCTTCCAAGACTACAAGATAATGGTAAAGTTTATGGAAATTGGCGGGGCAGCCACACCCAATGCCTTGGGAATCTTTGTAGATAAGGTTGCACATTTCACTAGGAAGAGAGATAGGACGAAGATGATGAAACCTGAAAGGGGATGGCTGTCTTTTCCTACAAAATCAAACTAGTATTATGATGAAATACACTAAGAACACTGTTACCATTCATCATATTCATCATCATCTGCCGTGGAATCTTGTCTCAGGAAATGACGAATCTCATCCTATCTTTCCATCTCTATAAACTTTACGTATTTAGCTCAGCTTCTGCTCACGAGAGCGAAGGATGGCAGACGCAATTTGGGACTCGGGAGAAGAGAGTTGAAATGTAGTTCAAGATTGGCTCCATCGATGCCTACCAACACAAGTGCGGACGAGCAAGGCGACACCGGATGAACTTTGGTACTGTGATAGGGGTAAAAATGAATTTGACATAACCCACCAGATTTGACGTAATACACCACGACGTCAGCCACCCCTGGACGGCACACTGCCCTAGGGAGCGAGCATTAACACTAACGTAATTTGCACTCACACCCGTCGTACCCAGACGACCTCATCATCTGACCCCGCACGACCAACCGAGGCAGAGGAAGGCATCGACTGACGCTCGCCATACCCTGCGGTAGCTCGGCCTTCCACGCAACGCCCACGACGACGACAGACGCCATCAGAAGTACGGCCCTGTTCCGGCAGGATGGCACATCGGGTAACATCAAGCTCACCTACAAATACCCCATGGCTCCCAACGAGCAGGGGGAGATCACTTCACCTAAACTCCTCTCCCAATCACTAACTTGATCGTCGGAGGGGTTGGGCCGAACCACCGACCCGACCTTTGTGCAGGTACTCGACCGAAGCTAACCCAACCCGGCGTCATGGAACTTTCCAGCCGGACCCCCCGCAATCGGCCACCGCAAGATCCCGAGAGGAACCACGTCTGATCCCGGCCATTCGGACCCTTGAACCAGCCGCGTCGACCCCAAGGTCACGGCTAAAAAGTTATTTACCATAACAGGTACCACCAGATTTGATCCAACGATTCAAAGGAGAGCCATAATATTACAGTAAAACTATCACCTTCTTAGCACGAAGGTACTTTGCACAATTATCATGTTGTAATTTGACTCTGTCTTATTATGATGTGTATGCATGACTTATCTTCCCTCTATTAATTTGACGATTATGTATAAGTCACATGTTAAATGATAATTGATCGATTATTATGATGTGTAGCAGCCTGCAGGAGTAGGTGTCGGCTATCAGTGGTGAATTGATCTTGTGCTTTTCCAAGAGGTGAAGGTTTGTCAGAGTGTTGAAGAGTTGCCACAATACGCTGTTGAAGGTGGCCGGCCACCTTTGCCTGCATATAGAGAAAAGGATTGTCTACCTACCCCTGATCTCATCGTCTCCCTCCTTTGCTGTGGCAACCACCTTATCGACTTCAACTGGTTCTTCTCCCATACATTAGATTAAATACTACACGATCTTCCATGCTGCATTAATTACTAGGATCGATTCTTCAGGTTTCCAAGAATAGGAATCCGTGGCACAGACTGTGTCCAATTACTACTACAAGTGACACCTCTCTTAAAAGCCAGCCTCCTTTACATTTTGCTCATGGGAGACGAGAACACATTGAAGAGGAAATCCACCATCGGAAAGAGAGAGAGAATAACATATGAAGCATCAGCTTCAAGGAAGCGTGGAAGACTTTAGACATTGATATTATTCTAAGCACTATTTCTTTGGCAGAGTGGACTTTTTGGAAACCTTCTTGTTAAACGAAGAGCAAAAATTAGGGAGAAGTTCTCACAACGTGTTCAGAAAACAATGCCGTTGACCAGAACCAAACGATTGACGACGAACAGCTTCTCTTGCTTGATTTTGATTCTGATCGATAAACCTGACGTAGAAGCATTGTGGTCAACGCTACAAAGCACTGGGAGCCGTAGTTAGCTCCACCCACAAAGGCCTTCTTTTCGCGTTGATGAGTGCTTCTTCTACTCGCCGTCTCGCTCACTCTATACTATATATAGCGCTCCTTTAGCTCCTCTATATTTGGCGTCGACGCGTAGTCGTGTCTTTTGCTGTACGATTCCAAGCGCGTTTGGTTACTCCACTACTTTTTTCGTATTCTTCTTCCTCTTCCTGGCCTTGATCTCAGAGCCGCTCTATCTCTGCCTCCCTCTGGTCCCTGTCAGATAGCTTGGGATGAGGGGCTCGACGCGCCACGAGCGGCGATGGGCGTCGGACACTGTGCCCAGAGGGCGGGTGATGAGCGCGGGGTCGTCGCCGGGGACCTCCGCGTCGAACGACGGAGAGGAGTTCGTGGAGGTGACGATCGACCTCCAGGACGACGACACCATCGTGCTCCGCCGCGTCGAGCCGGCGCCAGCGGCGGACTCGGGATACTTGTCCGATGCCACGGGGTCGGCGGCGTCGCGGTCGCCCTCCATCGGGCGGAGCTCGTCGCACCGGCTGCGGCACTTCTCCCAGGAGCTGAAGGCGGAGGCGGTGGCGCGGGCGCGGCAGCTGAAGGAGGACCTCAAGGCCGAGCTCAAGCGTTTCACGTGGGGCCACGGCCCGTCGCGGGCGGGAGCATCCACCTCCGCGGGCGGGGCCGCAGGGGCGTCCCCGGCCCTGGACTCGGCCCTGGCCTCCCGGGCGGCGCGGCGGCAACGGGCGCAGCTGGATCGGACCCGATCGGGAGCCCAGAAGGCGCTCCGGGGGCTCAGGTTCATCAGCGGCGGTAAAGCCACCGCCGTCGACGCGTGGAACGAGGTCCAAAGCAACTTCGACAAGCTCGCGCGCGACGGCTATCTCTCGCGCTCCGATTTCGCCCAATGCATAGGTTTCCTTTCCGACCCGTCACACTCCTCCATTTGTCCCCGATCAATCGGGTGATTCACTCAACTAAAACCAGCAAATCGGACGCAGGCATGAAAGATTCCAAGGAGTTCGCGCTGGAGCTGTTCGACGCATTGAGCAGGAGAAGAAGGTTAAACGCGGAGCGCATCACTAAAGAGGAGCTGTACGAGTTCTGGTGTCAGATCACGGATCAAAGCTTCGATTCTCGCCTCCAGATCTTCTTCGACATGTAATAATCTAAACTCCCTTTAAAGAATTCGCATGAGATTATGGATCGACCCTTCTGTGGTTGTCAGGGTGGACAAGAACGAGGACGGCCGGATCACCGAGGAGGAAGTTAAAGAGGCAAGTACACTGCATCAGATCTTCTTCTTCCTCTGTTTTCCTCGTTGAATCGTGAATTCGTGTGTGTATCCGATTGCATCGATCGAAGCAATCAGATACACGGTGATCGAGTTGGTGAGCGGAACCTACCTGCTCTTTCCCAATACATCTTAGGCTCCAGAATTTTATTACTATGGTTTCTATATCAACACGTAAATGTTTGCATGTGGAAATAAGAGGGGAAAGGTTGTGACTTGATCTAAGATGCATGAAAAAAACACGATTACTCACTCTGTCACCACCAGCGGTAGGTGAGAGGCGCAATAAGTCAAAGTAAGAAGAAGACTTTGACGTTGGATTTCATTATCTTTCTCTTCTAATGGACCAGCGTTGCTTTCCAGATCATAATGCTGAGTGCGTCCGCAAATAAGCTGTCGAGGCTGAAAGAACAGGCCGAGGAATACGCAGCCTTAATCATGGAGGAGCTGGATCCCGAGCGGCTCGGCTATATCGAGGTCCGAATCCCAGACTCTCTCTTGTAAATATCATTGTGGCCACCTAAGGCAGGTAGACTTCTTCTTCTTCTTCTCCTTCCATGATTCGTTGACTTCTTGTTTCTTCCTCTGCACCACGCAAGGCATGTAGACGTATCTTGCTTTACACTGCCTTCAGCGTATACCTACCTATACATGACCTCTAGGCTTCTAGAACGTCGAAAACCATGTCGAAATTGCCTTGCTGGATGAGGATGATGATGCTATTTGGTGTTTTCTAAGATACCACCACCGTAGTGGTTGAACGGCTGTCGGCTGTCGCTGGTGGCGTTCTTGGATCAGTGTCATCCAAATCACTGGCTTTTTGCTGGTGGCGTTATTGCGAAGAAAAGCAAGATTGCTGGAATATGAAACCATCGTTCTCAATAATTGAGTTCGATTAATAGATCGTATTGCGTCGTTTTCCAACATTTGTCCCTGCTTTAATTTTGCAGCTGTGGCAACTGGAGACATTGTTGCTTCAAAAGGATACGTACCTTAACTACAGTCAGGCGCTGAGCTACACCAGCCAAGCGTTGAGTCAGAACCTGGCCGGGCTGAGGAAGAAGGGGCCCATCCGGAAGCTGAGCACGAAGCTGGGCTACTACTTGGAGGAGAACTGGAAGCGGCTGTGGGTGATGGCGCTGTGGGTCGGGGTGATGGCCGGCCTGTTCGCCTGGAAGTTCATCCAGTACCGGCACAGGTACGCGTTCCAGGTGATGGGGTACTGCCTCACCACCGCCAAGGGCGCGGCCGAGACGCTGAAGCTCAACATGGCCCTCGTTCTTCTCCCGGTGTGCCGAAACACCATCACCTGGCTTCGCTCCACCCGGCTGGCCCGTGCTCTGCCCTTCGACGACAATATCAACTTCCATAAGGTTATACCTACCAAGGAAGCTTTAAGTCGGTCCAAGAAAAATAAATTTATAGGCGGTGGATCGAAATCCTGCTACTGACTGACCGTTTGCGTGATTAAGTTTAGGCGATAGCGGCGGCAATCATGGTCGGCGTGATCCTCCACGCCGGCAACCATGTCACCTGCGACTTTCCGCGGCTGATATCGTCGTCGGCTGACAAGTACAACATGTTGCGGCCTTACTTTGGAGAAACCAAGCCCACGTACATGGATCTCGTGCGAGGCCCCGAGGGCGTGACCGGGATCATAATGTTGGTCTGCATGGTGGTGGCCTTCACACTCGCCACGCACTGGTTCCGCCGGAGCCTGGTGAGGTTCCCCAAGCCCTTCGACAGGCTCACCGGCTTCAACGCCTTCTGGTACTCCCACCACCTGTTTGTCATCGTCTACGTGTTGCTCATCGTCCACGGAGAATGCCTCTACCTCATCCACAAGTGGTACAACAAGACGGTAAATCTCTCTCATTCTCGCAACCTTGTCACCGAGTTCTTGGCGATGCTAAACCTTGTTCTGCGATGCAGACATGGATGTATCTAGCAGCTCCTGTTCTGCTCTACGTTGGGGAGAGGAGCCTGAGAGCCCTTAGGTCCGGCTATTACTCGGTTCGGCTCCTGAAGGTACGTAGCTCACTGATTCTGCAACCGTAGAAATTTGCATAGCATTGAAGAAGGATTCTCTAATGCTAGTTCGTGCTTCCACTAACTGAGCTCTGTAATCAGGTCGCTATATATCCCGGCAATGTTCTGACGCTCCAAATGTCAAAGCCCTCCGCGTTCCGCTACCAGAGTGGTCAGTACATGTTTGTTCAGTGCCCTGCTGTATCGCCCTTCGAATGGTAATTAATGCCTGAGATGTTAAGATTGTCTTCCTCATCGCTTTTCATTCGTACCACAAGCACGCCATGTTTTCTTTCTATGTTCCCAGGCATCCTTTCTCCATTACTTCTGCGCCGGGGGATAGCTACCTAAGCGTCCACATTCGACAACTCGGTGACTGGACACGAGAATTAAAGCGGGTCTTCGCAGCAGCCTGTGAACCTCCGGTGGCCGGAAAGAGTGGCCTTCTGAGAGCAGACGAGGCCACCAAGAAAAGGTGCGTGCGCCGAACGAAGGGTTTAATATAACGTTCGTAGTGACGTCTCATAAGCAGAGCTCCTCGTAATTGCAGCCTGCCGAAGCTTTTGATAGACGGGCCTTACGGTGCTTCAGCTCAGGACTACAAGAAGTACGACGTCCTTCTTCTCGTCGGCCTAGGAATCGGTGCAACTCCTTTCATCAGCATCCTGAAGGATCTCCTGAACAACATAGTCAAAATGGAAGAGGAAAACGTGAGCACCGCATTCCTCGTTCAAACGAACTTTCTAGCCTCCATCTTCTTCATCCATTCTGGAAGACTTCATGTGATAATTTTGCAGGACGCGCTCTCGGACTACCGCCCACCAAAGCCACAGAACGGGGAGCGTGTCGATTTGGCGACGCTGATGAGGGCGTCGAGGAGAGTACGGTGGGCTCTCAGAACGACCAACGCATACTTCTACTGGGTGACACGAGAACAGGGGTCCTTCGACTGGTTTAAAGGAGTTATGAACGAAGTGGCCGAGTTAGATCAAAGGGTAAGTCAACAAAGTTTCCCGATTGTAATCCACAGCTCACGTATCTTTGCTGATTCAAACGGATGGTTAGGGCGTGATTGAGATGCACAATTACTTGACGAGTGTGTACGAAGAAGGAGACGCCAGATCTGCACTGATCACCATGATCCAAGCTCTCAATCATGCCAAGAACGGCGTCGACATTGTCTCCGGCACCCGGGTAAACTCCACCTGCACTCTCTAGTTTCTGTATCCTATCACACTAAACAAATCTTCTTAATGTTGTAGGTGAGAACTCATTTCGCTCGGCCTAATTGGAAGAGAGTCTTCGCCAAGATATGCTCCAAACACCCCCATGCCAAGATAGGTGAGTCCAAAGTCACAGTCTTTCTTCTCCGAGAAAAGTAGCAGCTTATAATATATGTAGGACCTGAAACCATGGCGTGTGAATCGGCCACAGGAGTGTTCTACTGCGGTGCGCCGGTTTTGGCGCAGGAGCTAAGCAAGATCTGCTATGACCACAACCAGAGGGGCACCACCAGGTTCGACTTCCACAAGGAGCATTTCTGATCGCATACTCGTTTACATGTCCCCTGGAATGATTGTATAGCCTTGATCATCATCATTTTTCCAACGGATGCTGATGAGCAAAAACAAAGAAAAATCAAGTATAGCATTAGTACAGAATATATTTGTGTGTGTATATATATATAATTCAGGCCAAAATGGTTTTGTTTATGAGTGCATGTTGTATTATTGTATTGGCTTTCCGATATGTTTTGTTTGTCTCCGAAATGATTCAGTAGCAATCTATAGAATCAAGATGTTAACTAAGATGACGATAGAGTGATTCATGTTCTGTGACTGTGTATGGTTTCGACGCTTCAAATTCGATGGTCGGTATCGGTACAATCTTTATCGGACGGTCACTAGAAGACACTTGGTATCATTTATTTCATTTTTTCCAACCATTTTGTCGTACCAATTTCCTCGAATATAATATACCTTTCGCCAACCACGGCGTCGGAATCTCCGTGTCCCCGAACCCTCTAGAATCTTCCATCGTCCGACGTGTCGCTTCATTGCCCCGTAAGTTTTGTCGTGGTGGGGTCCAGCGTCATACTTCCCTCCTTTAGGACGTGGCCACTTGGCAGCTCTTCATTGCCAAGTGCAAGCGGGACCCTTTGATGGGCTTGGCATATTTGATCGTAACCTGAGTTGGTGTTCGTTGAGTCAACGGCGTGACGGAGGATGGTTTGCCCGCTTTACGGGAGATGACGGCGGAAAGCAGTCCGTTAAGTAACGTCGACGTCATGTCGTCTCAACCTTTTCGATCAGACGGTCACGATGGCATCTGTGAGTCTTATGCTGGTATTGAGCCCTCCTCATTGGCCGCGGATATGTTCCTGTCGAGAAAGAATCTTCAGCAGTGGGAGAGCGAAAGGGTGAAAGCAGAGAAAGGGTTTGGCGAAGGCGATTCCGGCGATGGCGGAGCACGCGGAGGAGACCTTGATCGAGCAGGTAATGGAGAAGATCCGCGACGGCGTTGACTCCTCGTCGTCGTCGGACTCTGACGACGAGAAGTCGAAGGCGTCGGTGGTGACGGAGGCCGTCAAGTCCAAGATCAGCCGCCTCTTCGGCTGGGAGAAGCCCGTCCACCAGATCTTGGGCGGCGGAAAGCGTATGATCTTTCTTTCCCACCTTCGTTTTCTCCCTTTCTTGAATGCGATCTTGAGTACTCCGATCTACGCAGTTGTTGTTAGCTGCGATCTTGGAGTTCTATTGCGCTTGCGATCTGTCTGGATTCTCGCCGTAGGCATGATTTACTTGGATTTGCATCTAATTTCTTGAAAGGGTGAAAGAAAAGCTTAAGGCCTTTAACCTCTTTAATTAAAAGAGTTCGAAAGAACATAAACCGCAACTTGATCTTTTTGTATTGATAGCTATCCAGGTCAAGATCACTTGTAAATGTACCGGTAGCTTACAACATTTAACCTTTCTAATTAAAAGTCTCGAAATAACATAAACCGTAACTCGATCTTTTTGCGCCGACGGAAAGAACATAAACCCCAACTTGATCTTTTTGTATTGATAGCGATCCAGGTCGAGATCACTAGTACATGTACCGATAGCTTACAACCTTTAAACCTTTCTAATTCAAAGTCTCGAAATAGCATAAACCCTAACTCATATTTTTGCGCTGAGGGAAAGAACACAAACCCCAACTTGATCTTTTTGTAGTGATTACGATCCAGGTTAATATCACTAGTAAATGTACTGATAGCTTACAACCTCTTACCATTCTAATTAAAAGTCTCGAAATAACATAAACCCTAACTTGATCTTTTTGCACAGATGGCGATCCAGGTTAAGATCACTAGTAAATGTACTGATAGCTTATAACCTTTAACCTTTCTAGTTAAAAGTTTCAAAAGAACGTAAACCTTAACTTGATCTTTTTGTACTGATAGCGATCCAGGTCAAGATCACCAGCATTTTTGAAGGAACATAGAGTCCTAACTTGGTTTATTGCTACCAGTGATGATCCTGTTCCATATTCATCCAGATTCTTAAATCTATTCCCTTTGAGATTTATCTGAAACAGTTATTCTTGTTTCTTGGTTATTAAAGTCATCAACCTTGGTATTATTTGGAAATATGTTGATAGTTCATATATAATCTTTTGCATAAATGATTGAATCGTCCATGGATCTGGAAATCTTTTGTTGGTATGAGTTCTCAAATAATCTAAATTTCTGAACGTTCAACAGCTGCTGATGTTTTCCTGTGGAAGAACAAGAAAGCCTCTGCTGCTGTGCTTGGTGGGGCCACGGCTATCTGGATCTTTTTTGAGTTGATGGAATACCATTTACTTACTTTGTTCTGCCACTGCCTTATATTGTCTCTTGCTATCATTTTCCTCTGGTCAAATGCTACTTTCTTGATCAACAAGTGAGGGAATTACTACTAGTTTTGTTTCTTATGATCTGCCTTTGAATCAGATGTAACTGTCCAATCACTTACACATGCTTTCTTCATAGTAGGTCTCCACCTCACATTCCTGTGGTGAGCATTCCTGAAAATCTGGTGGTGGACATTGCACTTTCTCTCAGATATGAGATCAATAGGGGTTTTGCTGTTTTAAGGGAAATTGCAACAGGACGTGATCTGAAGAAGTTCCTCATTGTATGGTGCTTGATATACTTCTAAAAGAGATTTTGGTGTTCCGAATTATTTTGGTTTGGTCCTGATTTGACTTTTTGGGTTCAGGTGATTGCTGGGCTGTGGGTTCTTTCAACCGTCGGGAGGTGCTGCAATTTCTTGACTTTGTTTTATATAGGTAATGTGATCTCAGATTCTTTTTTTTTAATAATCTAGATCTATGTTTACCTTTGCATTGTATCTGAACATTGTTCTGCTTTGCTTCTGATGAAGTCTTTGTCACGCTGCACACTCTGCCTTTCTTATATGATAAGTATGAAGACAAAGTTGATGCGTTTGCTGAGAAAGCATCAGTGGAGTTCAAGAAGCACTATGCAGTTTTTCAGGCCAAGTATTTGAGCAAGATACCTAGGGGACCATTGAAAGACAAAAAGTTCCTATAGGCAAAAAGGTACACTGTGGCTCCAGTCCTTGTTATGACCACTTTATTTTGCTTTGAACTCTTCCTTATCCTGAACGAAGTATCTGGTCTTTGATAATGTTAATGTGGTAGCTGGGAGCTATTCCAGGTTTTTATGACATGGATCATACTTATGTTGGTATTATCATTCCAAGCATTAGCATTGAATTGTCTGCCATTTTCACTAAATATCTGATTCTGTAGAATCTACGTTATGGTTTTATACATGTGATGTTTAGGATTATATGAGCGTGTTAGGGTTTATATTCATTTGTTAGTCGTTCGGCGTCATCTTGGAGGATCTTGTAACTACCTAGATATCATAAAAATTGATCCACATTTGAAGCTTATCATAACAATTTCATGTTTTCTGTGGAGTAAATCTTTTTTCATGGTCAGTGGATTTCCTTCTTTTCCATCTTTGTCCTATGGAAGACATAAAAAAGAATCCTCAATAAGAATATGAAATTTCGGTTTGCTGCTGTGTGTATATATACATTATTTTCAGAGCTTTAAGAAAAGGTAAAGGCTATTTAGGTAAACCATTTAACTAACACAAAATTGGAAATTTGTTAAGTCCAGTAACATGCTACATGATAGAAGATCTTGCAGAATTGGAACTGTTGATGATATGGTGACTATGATAATCTTGTACTTTATCAATGATACAAACAAATCAGCCTAAAGATAAGAGTCGATGTTGTGATTGATGATAGTGGTCTGTTCTGTTTGCTTTTTCTGTTTTGAAATGTCAATTTCAAACGACAAAACAATTTTCATGTTCTCCAATGACAGGTTCATATCATTTCCATTGTTCCAGGTTTGGCCAAGCCAAAGATATTTGATGAACCAGAAACACCTAATTAAATAGGTTAGATAAACTTGATATTGTAGCTGTCAGAAGGAACAAGATATATTTGTGTTTAGCAGTAAATAAATTTTCTCGTCCATTTGGGGAAGTTCTGATATACATAGAAATATGAATTACTAAAATCAAATTTATTAGATCTATGGTTGCCTGTTGGTTTTGATCTGTCTGACTTTAAGAAATGTTTCTTTCATTATTTAATTGTCTTTTTTTCACCATGTTCCGGGATAAAGGCAATGGCCTTTATGCATACTTCCTGACCTCCAGTCATAACATTTGGTAGTCTTACTTTTGCTTCTACAGGGTGAATGACCAATCCTCTGGAGATTCGGGTTCGGGTTCAGGGAAGACAATGAGTTTGATTTAGGATTTGGCTATAAATTTGATCTTTTATGTCATAATGAGTGGCTAGGGAGGGTGTTAAGATTGCATGCATCAGTTATATGAATGGTGATAATCTGTGTCACAGAAATTAAATTTCTTCCCTGTAGCAGGTCGTGGGGACAAAATACACACCTGTCAACCAACACATCTGGTCTAATTTTATGTCATCATTATTAGTTGAGCTAGATGCATACAGTAATACGAAGAGTGCTGCATCAGTCTAGTGAGAGGAGGTTCAAACTAGATAGACAAAATGATGCAGAAAAACACTTGTTGGGGAAACTTCTCGTGACCACATTCATATTTACATTATGTTACATAGCTAGTAGAAGTATCTTTAATTTATGATTCATTAGTTGAATATTTACATTATGATGGTAGAAATTATTTTGGCCCATGATTCCAAGTTTTTTAATTTGTCAATATGGCATGATGGTAGAAATTTATGATTCATTAAGATATATATGCTAGGGCTTTTGTATAAATATTATTTCTTTTAGCTTAAATCAGCAGGCTTTTGAAATTTAGCTTAATTTGCTTTCAAACACAACTAGAAATATGATGTGGACGTGCCTGAAGAAAGCCAACCGATGTTTCTGCCAAGAAAAATACATCTTCCGTTTAAGATAGTTTATGAAAGTAAAAAAAGCGCAAATCGTAAGTGTCCCATACCAAACTTCTCTATGTTTTGACCTTAATGTAAATAAGGAGTGAGTGAGTGAGAGAGAGAGTGTGCGCGCGCGCTGATGTTTTGGGACGATGACATACGTTTTGTTATTAAGGTTTTTTATTTCACATTTTAGAGAGTGCTGATGTCTTAGGACGATGGCGAGATTTTTTTTTATTCGCAATGTCACTTGTTCGACACCGTCATGTTCCGTTACAGTTAAAATTTTGAACAATTTGCTGCTTTGCAGGCATGTCAAGTAAACAATAATTATTATGTAAATTGTTAAGTAAATTTTCCAGAAAAGAACCATTTTCTTCCTTGATGAAACAAAGAATTATTAACGTCAAGATTCATACATCATCCACAAATTTATTCCATGTCTTGAGTAGAAACTAAGACAAGAACCGCCAAACTCACACCATTTGTAACTCAAAAAGGGAGTAAACAGCAGCCACTTCTATACAGTGTTTGATGGACAAAATCACACCAATTGTAACTCAAAACATCACTAGACCAAGTCACCAACAAAATTCACCAGAAGAAAGCAATTTAAAGGATACAGAAACTGCGCAATTGAGATGCTTTAAATCTGTATCAAGAATGACAAAGTCAAAAAATAAAAAGAAAAGGTGAACTCTATAAATCCAGGCATCGCACTCAACGCACAAATCCAGGCAAGCATGCTTCGCATGAATATCTTTGACATCATCAGACTAAAGCTTATCTCACTCTCTAAGGATGGTAGCACACTTCTGAATTCCAGGATTGTTAGCTAAAAACCTTTGACATCAGACTAAAGCGAACATATTATTGCATATCTATAGATGAACCTTTTATCACAATCTACAACTTGCTCATCTATTTGGATCACCATCTAATTATTTATTTCATATGCTCCATTGGCGCACAATTTTTGCCCCAAGCAAAATTGACATAAAGTTGTGTTTGGCAGCACTAACAATAACCCCACATGTAGAACAATGCCCCTTATTCTATGCAACACTCGTGAGAAAACTAAGCTGCAATATATAAGTTTGAAACTAGAATTATAAACATATCAACCATAATACTATTGACATTGTCCAGTCTGTCTGATCAAGTTTCATTTTTGGATCAAATTGTCATCCATCTAGAACAGGTTAACAAACAACCATGATTGATTGATAAGCAATACTATAACACTTCAATATGTTGAACATGCAATTTTAAAATGCAGATATGCTTAAAATGAAGATTTTTAGAATGCAACAAAAGCATAAACTCACCTGATTATCTGCTTGCTTCAAGTCTTCCATGTTTAATGTCCTAAGTCTTCCCTATTTTCCGAATCCACTGAAAATATCTCACCTTTTTCAGTTTTATACTCCTCCCGAAACCATTACAGTAGCAAGTAGTCAGCTATTGCTACTTCAGCTAGCCCTAACTTACCGACAAGAATGCAAAATTGGAAGTCAGCCAGCATGGGCACCGACCAATGCAACTCGGGCATAAATTTTACTGTGGCATAAGGTACACTTATTTTATATAAAAATGGATTATATCAAATTTCACATTAGTAAAATAATTTAAATCCTGGTTTTCGTTTTAAAAAATTAGGCAAAAGGTAACTTTTTAGTGATTTTATGTGTAGAAAATTCAGGAAACATTAGTTATTAGAAGAAAATATCGTTGACGTTTTGATTAGCTCAATATGGTTCAAACCCATATGTTTATGGTTGTCCGAAGTGCCTCCGAAGTGAAAATGTAAAGCTTTGAAGGTGTTACTTGCCCGAAGACGGAAATCAAAAGAGATTTTTTTTTATCAAAATTGAAATCAAGTTAGTAATCAAAGGTCATCAAATTTGAGTTTGAATAGTTCAAAAGGAGTTTCTTGCATTAGGTTTAAAATATCTTTTGTGATTGTCTTCCTTATTATATTACATTTCTTGTCATAATGGATGAAAAGAAAGTTTATGCTTGTCTAAATCTTTATCCATGTAAAACAGATGAGTGGAAAGTGACGAGAATTCCACGATCACGTGTCAATCGATATTGTATTCTGTATCATTGGTGATGACCTAAGGTGTATACATAAAGAAAATTAAGTTACAAGAAAACATTTGAGTTCTTTTGTTCTTGGAGAAAATCATAAAGGTATATGTGTGATGAGGATATGCTATATTTTAATTTATATATAATAAAAAGTCAGGAAAATAAAATGTATATAAAAAGACTTATTGAAATTCTGCTGTAGGCTACGAAGAAAATATGCAAGATTAACAGCGTGTCAAATCTGTTAAGTCAAATCCGGAGCATAAATTTTGAAGATGTACAGACTTACCAATTCCTTTGTTCTTTCTCTCTTTCTGAATCAGCTCCTTAACAGGACGATATGCTGCTGTAATGCAGAGATTCT
Organism: Musa acuminata AAA Group; assembly: GCF_036884655.1. Lineage (NCBI taxonomy): Eukaryota > Viridiplantae > Streptophyta > Magnoliopsida > Zingiberales > Musaceae > Musa > Musa acuminata. The sequence goes on from NC_088354.1 coordinate 38,351,933, forward strand.
GTCCACAATTATTGAGGAATTTCATCCATATATGGTGACTCTGTAAACCCAAGAAAACATAACTTACCTTAAGATCACTACCAGTATATCCGTCTGTGATTGCTGCAAGCTCCTTGTAGTAAAGTCCTTCAAGGAAATCAACCTTTTCTTTTGAACAAAGCTTCATTAATATTGATCCCCTGCCCTCCTGAGATGGTAGCCCAACCATAATTCTATTGAATACAGGAAATCAGTGAATGGGAATACACATCTTCTTAGGAATAAATAAATTTATCTTTTGCAAAGAATTGTGTAGAGATAGAGTAAACAAACCTGTGCTCAAAATTGGAAGGTCATTTTAACCCTCATAATCCACGTCAAGATTAATCACTCAGAGGAATGGGTTCAGAATAACTCTCTCATTCAGCCACATGAATAGTTGATCTGAGACAGTTAATTAAATAAGCTATGTGTAATGGCCAATAACCAGCACAGGCCACATGAAAATTATCTACAAAACAGTTTTTCCAAAGACTTCCTAATTCATATTTTCTCTGCCACCAAAAATTTAGGTTAACTATCAAGAAACTCTAATAGTAAAATACAACCAGCTAGATTCGCATTTCCTTGTGGCAATTCACTCAGATTAGTAACTCCGAAAACTTGACAGAGACAAATTTAGCATGCTAGTAGAATCAGATTACCTTCTAGTATGGCAAACATATAAAGTAGCTTCTAGGTTGGCACATGGAAGAACTGCTAGATATGATAACTATTTCTGAGGTTCTTGGAACCGAAGACGAGGGAGACCGAAGAAAAGAACTACCAGATATGATAATAAAGGAGCTGAGGCTAGCAGCTTCATTTTTTGGTTCAGTTCACAAAGAAGTTGTACTTTACAGTTCTGCCATACAGTATGGACAATATCATGTTCTGATTGGCAGTTTGCAGTTGAGATTCCTCTATTAAAGGATCAAATGGGTCCACCTGGTATGATCCTTCAAACAAAAATAATTATTATCAGTTTGCCTGACCCATTTTGCTTCTTCAAATAATAATTAAGCTATTAAACTATGTAGACGGAAGGAAAAATGAGGCAGCAAACATCAAGTGATAAGAAAAAGCAGAAATATTCTGAGCACAGTTGCAGATGAGGAATTCAGCAAAAACCTCTTTCAAGACTAAATAAAATGTAAGAAACACGGCTAAAAAAAAAGAGGTGTATACAAGCACGACTAGTTTCATATGGCAGGAAGTGACATTGACAATTATTTCTGACGCCAAGAAAACACAAGATTACTCTGCTTCCTTTCGACATCATGTATAATACTAAAAAGCGAAAAAGGGACCCGTCAGCTTTTCTCGATTCAACAATGATATGAGGTCTTCTCGGTTTTGGAATTTTCATTAGCACCAGCCAAAAATGCCAGCCTTGCACCAGAAATAGAATATTATAAATTATTACTAAAATTCTAAGTGGTATTTCTTATAGAGTCCGCGTCTTGATTATTGCCTTCCGAAATACTCGGACAAATTCATTGGTAAATGAGAAAAAGCTATAACTATTCAATTATAATTATAAGCATGTTAAGGATTGTCCATCTGATAAAGATCCACCCCTTGTTTGAGAGAAGCCATAAAGTAATCACAAGAATAATAACAGAAGAGATTGTGACCTAGCGGTTGACTTCCGTAGGATGCCCAAGAATTTGCCCCAGGTAAGGTTGCGGGATCAGAACAATGTAAGGGAAATAATAACAAGCAGATACAGAACACGAAGAGGACCATTAAAATAGATCTTGAACACTCTTATCATCAGATGGGAAGGAAAGACAAAAACAAGCATATCTGTGACAATCAAGATTGTAATCTTTTCAACAGGAAAACAAAATCAACACCCAAATCATGGTAAGAAGACGAACTAAAGAAAAACAAGACAAATTGCCACCCAAGGCCGTCGTGATTCAAATAAACACACATCTAAAGAAACGATCCGAGCGTTAAGCTTTTACCTAAGGCAATACGGGAATTCATCGAAGGTAACTCCGGTCTCCCCCCGGTGCTCTGCTCCATATCAGAACCCAAGAAACCGTCCTCCAGGGTGCACCCGCTCAAATCGACATTCAAAAAGTGCGCGGAATCGATCGATCACCTACCAGTACAGAAATCGGTGGAAGGATTCAAGAACAACGTGTGCGGATTGAATCGAGAAGAAAGGAGCGGAGGGTTCCAAGAAACCGAAGCCGAGAGAGATCAAGAAATGGAATAAGGTTTCGGAGGACTTCTTGCAGCTATTTATATGAGCGGATGGAAGGTCTTCTCAGGAGCTTTTCTGTTTTGAGTCTGTTACCGATGCGTCAAGCTCAACCGTCCATCAAAAGTACTTAACTTCACACACGACAAATACCACGATAGTCTATATATATATATATAGACTTCCTAATTTAAAAAAATAAAAATTAATTTGCTTGCCTTTCAAGAAAATATAAATATTGAATATTATAAAAAACAACGAGCTACGTGAGCTCACCCCACTTCACCTCTGCGATGTGACTTAAATCATGGCGTGAATCGCTACATTACGAATAAGAAAGCTATGGGATACAATATTAAGACATTAAATCATATAAATGCTGTCGATATGCTTACGTTACGTTATTCATACAATATTAAGTTTGATCAGACATTCTGACATTAACGGACCCTATACAAATTTACAACATCATCATACTTCATCACAGGCTGTACCTCAGTTTAACCCAAATCAAATTGTCTGATCAAACTTGTTGTTAAGCTTAAGAGTGTTGGTTGAAAAAAACACAGAAGTACGGGGTCTTTAATATTCAATTTTATGAAATTTTATGTCAAGGATAGTACACGGTTGATGTAACCAAGGAGACGATGGATTCAAATAATCCCACATCGGGTAGCTACGCGTCTCTGTTGAGATGGGAGTGGTATAAAAGCAGGGGCGGTGCTGATAGAAAACTCATACCTTTCTCGGCCTTTTGGCTAAGATCAAGTGTAGTATCTGTTCTTATCAGTTTAATATCTGATACGTGGGTCATCGACCCACTATGATATTAAATTAATTTTTTTTTGGGGGAGGGTCCACTACAGTGGCTTGCCACTGGGTCCCTCGTGCGTCGCCCATTCGTTGCACTGCTGCACGGGCCAGGCGCACCCCGACCAAGTCATATGTCCAAACGTTTCTACCGTAGCTGCGATGACCTTTATGGTAAAGCTTAGTCTATTAACACTGCTTTTTGATAAATGCCTTTTCGTTCAACCAGAGCTAAGAAATAAGCCTATTAACACTGTAATTTCGTTTACGAAAGCACCATACTTGTGCTCTTCTCTGTTTTGGCTACACTTGCGTTGAAAATTAAGCCAACGTGAGATTAGGCTTTTTATTCCCTCGTTTGTTAGACCTCCTTTTAATTCATATCATATGATCTTATATCATTAGTTATGACTAATGACTCTTCATGCATATAGTCAACGACCAAAAAGTTTGGCATTCATAAAACTAGAAAAAAATGGGTATATACATTCAGACAAATTTACAGCCAAATCAAATATTGGGTAAAAGATAACCTCAAACATAGGTATTTGTTATGGAAAAATATCATTAACATCTTGGTTGATCCATATGTATATATGATTATCTAAAGTATCTTCAAGATGGATTTGAGGTGACTTTAATATTGACTGAGAAGTAGCTTCATGATGAATCCGAATCCGAGGTGGAGGTATAGAGTTTTCGAGATAAAAATATTACACTCTCGATGTGAAAGTATTATGCTTTCGATATGCCATCTGTATGTAAACCAGGGTCAAGAAATTTTTTTTGATTTGATCCATCCGAAATTTAAGTTAGTAATCTGACATTTTCAAATATGAGCTTAAGTAGTTCAAGAAAAGAAAATCTTTTTTTTTCTATTTAGGATATATTTTTATACCTTAAAAAAATAAATGAAGTTTGTAATATCTTTTCTTATTATAAATAAAGAGGAGTTTATGATTATCTTTTTTATGAGAATATAAAATTTAAAATTATAAAAAAAATTTATGATTATCTTTGTTAATAAATTATTTTTTTTACTTTGAATGACACATGACGACTCCATGTCAATTATGCTAAATTTTCTATATCAATATCCAATGTATTAAACAAAATATTGTTTAACAAGATATCATACTCGGAAACATAAAGATCGTACTGCATTTTAATTCACCCAAATTAAATCTTGCGGAGTTTCTTCATCGACATCATTTATAGAAGAGCTGCAAATGAGAAGCAATTGAATTCACTTATAGTGATGATTTGTGTCTGTAGCATCATTTTTCTTTATTCATTCGAGTTACATACATAAGTCCACGACAGCCCATTTATATGTGATGCAGTCTTTCCTCCAGACCACCTGATGAAATGCCGAACCATTTCCTGAGATCAGCATTCTCTTCTTGAACGACTGGCCTTGGCATTAGATTTGGTTGATACCCTGAAGGAAGAAGGGGGCCGGGGGAAGCATTCAGACTTCCAGGTTATCTTTGGAAACCGACGCCTCCATTTCCTTCGTGTCTGAGCTAATGGATCTCAGATGGGCAATGAACTTGCTGAACTTTGGCCTTTTCTGGGTGATGGCGATGGAGATGTCGTTGGGGAAGAGGTCACGGAGGACAAAGGCATGAATGATGGTGGAAATGAGCAGGGCTGTGACGGTGAAGGTGGAGATGGCAGAGAAGCCTACAGAGAGTGCCTGGGTGAACGCATTGGTAATTTCCATCGAATACTTGATGGTTGCAATCGAGAAGCCAGTCATTGGGAAAGTATACGCCCACCAAGCCAGCGAGAACCTGCCAAATCAATGGACAGAGTCAGTCACGGCAGCAGAAGAAGCAGAGCATCTTCTCCGATGGAAGAACAAATCATCACCTAAAGCCTCGGAAAAAATTGATCCTCACAGCCTGCAAAAAGAACACCAAATTCGTGCGAGTGATTAGCAACACCGAACTCAGGAAAGAAGCGGAAGGTGATGGAGAGATGATGACTCACGAGAGAGACGTAGAGGAAGAAGGCAACGAAGTAAGCAATCCTGGAGCCGTAATCGAAGTCACCGTTGATCCTTGCCCAAGCCATGCAAGCGACACTGGGCGCAGCAACGAACAGGAAGAAAACAGGGTGCAGCTCCTTGGGGAGGGTCTTGTTGGTAGGAAGCCTCTGGTACAGGGTAACAAATAGGACCGTGTAGTGCGCCAATCCAACGGCGAAGAAGAAGATGGGACCTTCTTTGAGCCCCAGGGAGGCGCCCACCAACGCGCCGACGAAGTTGCCTACGATGGACAAATGGTTGGAAGGGTTGGCCACCTTGGACAGCCTGCGTTGGCCTCCCGACATCCACTGCCCGTAGATCTTGAGCTCGAGGCAGAAGATGGGAGCCATGAGGGCGTACCAGACAGCAGCAGGCGGCGTCTCCGTCACCGACGGCGGCACGCCCTGCACCAAGAACAGGCAGGCGATCCAAGGAGCAAAGAAGAAGTTGACTCGGACAGGGTGGTAGTACTCTCGTCTGACCGCTTCGAAGTAGAAGATGACCTTTAGGGCGTAGATGAGGGACACGGTGCTCATCAGCACCAGCGAGATGCACCAGAGGACGAGATTGACGGTCAGGCTCACGTTCAGGAAGCTCACCGACGGCGATGTGGCCAATGCCTTCCATAGGATGGCTTGGGTGCTCACACCGAGGCACATACCGAAGGAAGATATGGGAAACCGGAGGAGGAAAGGCCATTTCTTGTCCTCGGGAAGCACCGACACCTCCGACACCTGCACGAAACAGAGGTGTTCAGTATGCCACAAGAAGCACCGAAACAGAAGAAGAAGAAGAAGAAGAAGAAGAAGAAGAAGAAGAAGAAGGAAGTCCAAGGAAGAATCGAGCTTGTCGCTTGAGGTTCATCTCGAACCTCGGCGACTAACAGTGGAAACATCAGGCATTAGAAAGTCCTACAAAAGTGTTTGATGTGCATTGCTAGCATGCCTTTCTCTCAGGATGCGAGCTACTCAACATCCTGCATAACTCCTTACGTTGAGGTTCCTCGGATTTAGATTACACATCGATCTGTAACTAAATCTTCTATAGAGGGATGAAGACGATATGAATGATGACTATTGTAATCATGAGATAGAGAGATGAAGGTTGAATACCCTGAGAGTGTCCAGTTCAGGTCCTTCCAAAGCATCGAAGTAGCGATCTACTGCGGGCACAGGCTCGACGTCGATAATGCTGGAGTCATTAGCCTCGTCGTCGGGTTCTTGTGGTTTCCCACGCAAGTTGGACAACTGCCTCTCCAGTCTTCCAGACCATGTCTTGAATGAATCGAAGCGTTTGTCCCTCTGGTTATCATTCCCTGACATCCTTCGACTCTTCTCAAGTGGATCAGCAACGACTCTACCATTTGCCATCACCTTCCCATCGGAACTTACCGGCAGAATAGGCTGAGAGAAGGACTTCCCCTGTTTAGGTTGCTCCGACTCGGCAGCAGTGGGAGTAGCAGATCGAGCAGGTTGAGCCGTCTCACTTGCTCCGGATCCCATTTGGTTAGCTTGCAGGATATGGAATCCGGAAGGAGAGGCCGGAAGGCTTACAGAAAGAGCGTATGACAGATTGCTGCCTTCCTGTGCTGCTGATCTTACCGGAGGAATGCTGATCACAGTGGCAGGAAGATGACAGCACGCGTCTTCGGATCCCTGACACAGAGCACACAGATTTCTAAGCTTCATCACAAATCCGTATATAAAATCAACAGAACCACACAGAACAGCTGACAACGTACTTTGCCCGCAACACTGTCGAAGCCAGCAACCTTTTCGGATGCAGCACACTTGAGAAGAGATGGAAGTTCATCACAGGAAACTTGCTCCATCGGAACCAACTGCACATCATCAGCTCAGCAGATTCAAACAGCTATTACTGCTACTAATACTACTATTACTACTACTACTAAAAGATCATACGTAGCAGACGTTAAACTACATCAGATATCATAACAATATGTGCACTGCCAAGTTACCTAATAACAAAGCTTGGGCCGGAAAAGGAAGTGCAATGAACGAGGGCGGCTTTTCCTGGTATATACCGACAAGGAAGATGAGATGAGAACAACCCTAACAACCACTTGACTAGGGTGGAAAAGAAGACGAGGAAGAGGAAAAGGAGAAAAGGAACACTGCTGGTATGGCAGCGACGGAGCAGAATATAGCGGCCTAACGGCGAGATATTATCTCTGGAACCCTCGCGGAGCTTCCCTTGTCGCCATCTCTCTGCGGTTTCTTGACGGAAACGCAACTTTGATATGTTTAAGCGATTAAAGAAAGCGAGCAGAAAGGCGCGGACTCGCAGAAGCTCGCGGCGTACATCGTTGATCAGCTCCGTATTATTATAGGGCTTGGCGGGTGGAGCAGAGCAGCGACCAGGGGAAGAATGCGCGGGGGACTGCCCGCCACAGTCGTCAAAAGAACTCCACGGCTGCTTTGACCGCCATGGGCCAGCCGATGTCCGACAGCACGTGCTGCCACCTTCGTCGACACGGAAGGACGACTTACCTTCCGCAAGTCGACCGCCGACCGTCGACCGCTGGACATGGAGAAACTTTTGCGGATCGGTCCGCGTGTGATCTCTCCATGCACGTGAGTGATCAGAAGTCATGACAACAAGATCGTGGATCCGATCCGATCGATCGATCGATCGATCGATCCACCAAAACCGTCCTCCTCACCTCGAGTTATCCATCCTGCGTCGGTCCCGGTGCATGGGGCCGGTACTCCCGACGTCGGTCATCCCATCGTTGGGCACTGAGGTTTCAGCACTCGGCGCACGTTCTTCACGGACGCCACGAGTCCGCGTCTAACACGCGTGGGACCCATCGCGGGGCCCATCGTTGTCGCCGATCACAGTCACGGGGAAGCGTGCCGATCGAGCTTATCGATCGAATCGTGTCACTCATGCCATCGAACGCTCTACCGATACTAAATCGACCAGCATCAGTTTCCCGAGCATGAAAAGCGAGGAATCGAACCAAAGCTCAGATATATGTTTATGGAAGGAAGCCAAATCAAAAGTAGCTGTACTCACCAAGTAAACCTAAGTGATTGATTTGCCTTGTTTTCGAGAGAGGAACACAAGTAATGCTACCCGGAAATCTCCAAAGCTGGCTGTTAAATCAGCAGCTCTCGAACTAAAAGACGGGGGGGGGGGGGGGGGAGACTACCAGCTCGGAGCCAACCTCTCACATTGCAAGACCTTCTTCTTGCTTGTGGTTTGGCTTTAAAGACAAGCAAGCAGGCCATGTCTGGCGAGACCGCGTCTGGCTGTTCCAGGAATCTGGTAGCCATTATTATCAGTAAACAGTCCCAAAATGATGGGGACAATGATAAAGGTGTGGATGATTAGCAAGACGGACATGACTTATTCTTGCCATTTGGCATGTACGTCAACCAACGTGGCGCTGGCTCTTCTGGACTCTGCTACATCAGTGGCGTGCATCGCCCCTGAAAGCTGCCAAGGATGATGACCTCACCGGCTTGACAACTCGATCGATAGGCGTATGTCCCACGTACAAGGTCGGCATGAAACGTTTCAGCGACGATTCCATCGAACTAAAAGGCAAAGACGCAATCAGTACTTGGGGAATTTATGAAGGGGTGACTCACACATCTGCCAAGCCACAAGTCACATGCATTGTCGCCAGACCAACGAGCATCCCGGGCTGCTAATTACATCGTTTTCCTTAATCAATTCCCCTCTATATAGACGTGGAACAAATCATTCATGCCATCATACGATGAATCGTGCAGTCATATATGACATATGACCAACAAAATACTTTCCTCTAAAAATCCAACCAAACAATCATTTAGAACACGAGAAAAAAAAGAAGTCTACATACGATCTGCTATACGGGCACGCATCTGCTCGATCTCGAGCGTTGACACTGGTTGCATGGGCGCGGCCAGTTCCGGATGCCAGTTTATCTTTTGTCAAACGCATTGACAATGATCTAATCAAAACCAAGCTTGATAATGCGAGTTCCAAGATGCTTTCCCACATCTACAAACCTACGTTCCTGACTTTGTCTCTATCTCGACCGAACCAGGCAAAAATGACGTTATTAACGAGAAACATGCACGACTTAATTCCATGTTCAGACATTGCATACCGGTTTCGAGAGACGCGGAAGAAAGGTAGTGTGGAGTGAGGACCTCGGAGACGACCACGGGACGAAGGTAATGTCAAAGAAACCCGCAGCTACAGCAATAGCAGTGCGATTGCAGCGATCGAGCGAGCTTGGGTTTCAAACCTGCAGTTCTAAGACGAGGACCGGACGAGAAGCATGCTGACGACGGTGTACTTGGAATGAGACGGGAAGAACTAATATTGTTCCATGCGGAGAGCTCGGTCGGCGTCGTTCCAAGGTCAGGGAAGATGAACGTTGGTTCTTGTAGGAGGGTGCAGATAAAGAGATAAAGCTCCACACCACGGGCGCACCCAGCAACTCCGTGCAGAAAAGTGAGTGGAAGAGGAATGCTTTTCGAATCGCATGGTGGACGCGCGAGCCCAAATTGACGTCAAAAAGCGAGGGATGGAGTGCGGGTCTGTGTCAGACGGCCGGTTTGCTTCCTGGCTGAAGTAATCTGGCATGGTGGCGAGAGCGACCGAGTTCGTTCGTAGCAGTAGTAATGGACGTAAAAGCATTAAAAGGTGAGAGGACTAAGTGGGTAGCCATTAGGGTCAGGTTACGGAATGAAGGATCCACAAAACAGTTTTATATGACTGCTTTGTGAGAGCTCTCTCTCTCTCTCTCTCTCTCTCATGGAGATGGAGGCCAGCAAAGATGTGGCTTGGGCAACAAGTGGTGAGCTTCGCCAACCATGTGTTGCCTCCATGGATCTCTCTTTACGACAGTGTTAGGCCGCGATTGTAAAGCTCCAATCGCAGCAATCTATTTGCGCAGCAGCATGATGTGGTTGAGGAATATTTATGATATATTTACTGGTACATTGGAAACAACACTCATCGATTAGGTTAAATGATTAAGATGAAGTGAACAAAACGTTGAAGCTCACAAGCTTGCTTGCTGCTGCATGGCCCCAAACGTGATGTTAGTCAAAGTCCTTGAAGAGTTTTGGGATTAATGATGATGTCTCTATTTTTTGTTTTTCCATTTTGCGAAATATGCGTTAATGGAAGAGAGAGAGAGAGAGAGAGAGAGAGAGAGAGAGAGAGAGAGACGTGGAGGAGTTGCACAGTGCATGTTTTCGTGCATCAGGGTTATGGAAAGATTTCAAAACTATAAGAAAAAATGACGACGAAAACGAGAAAGACCAAGAGATTAGTTAACGTGTGATTGATTATATATAAATATAATTGGATGGTTTTTCTAATTTTTTTTTTTTATGATGTCTCTATTTTTTGTTTTTCCATTTGATATCTTTATTTTCCTCTAATACTCAAAATGCTCTTCATTGTCATTTTCTATTTCATTATCGACTGTGTTGGATAAGGTTACCTCGTTTTTATCTTGTCATGATCATCTTTATTCTATCACAAAGTCTCATCATTTCTATCTCGTTGTGGGTGCTTTTGCCATCGCTATATCGATCTTGTCATTTCAACTGAGTAATTTTCATCTCATCATGGCCCCTTCTATCCTATTATGAGATGTTCTATCACTTTCAACCCATTGTGATCGTCTCTTTCTCCTACACGAGGTCCGTTATTTTCATCTCCCATGTGAAGAATATTTAGGATATTGAAGGAAAATAAAGATAACAAATGAAAAAAATAAAAAATGACTTTTTTCAAGAATATCATTAAAAAATATTTTATTGGTGATAGTGAAATTCTTTTTTTTAATTAAATAGTGATTAAGATAGGAGAATGAATATTCTTGGACACTATAGTCTTGTATTCTTATTTCAAATCAACTTTTAAATTGTCTCTTTATTCTAAAAACATGAGTATGTAGATCGTAGTATGCTCCAATGAATCCTATTCGTAATCAATGTTGTGCTCAACGACTTCTTATTTCTTCGTCGCAAAGACTCAAAGCCAAACTTGATGAGCTCGACGAAGAACATTTTCGATTTCTCAAATACAATCAAAGTCGACTCGTATATTTTCCCTATACAAGGAGAACTTTATAAGCACATGGTCTTATCTTTTTAATTACCTAAATATCTACAAAGATGAAGACAAATAAGAAAAAGTTTCCTTCACTTGAAATCATTAACCCCATTACCTGACATGACAGCTTGAATTATGGACGCAATTATTGACCTTAATGCTTGAAGTCTGAGGCTTATGCAGGCCTTCGACTCTCCTGAGACAACAATTTTGAAAAGATGATTTTTCGTTCGAGATTGCTCTTCTCAAGATGTATGAGAATTCTTAGGAAGATGATTTGATATGATCGAGATGGAGGATTAATCCAATGATTTGTGGTCCTGAAGCTTTTATTGCGGGCTTTAGCAGCAGAACACCAAACACGTACCAATGTCACTTGTCCACTTATCATTATTATTATTAATATTCTATAATTATCATTAATGTTCATCTATCATTAGCAGTGTACTACGTGCAAAATAAAATGTGGATCCATCATCAAAGCACGTACGCACCCTAACACTCGCCCACTTAAGTCGTAATCGAAGTTGCGACGTATCCTTCAGCTACCTGTCCTGTACTCTCTTTCTAAACCCGATGAAATGATGTAAATTGACGTGGATGGTGGACCCAAATACCAGGCGTCGACTGAGCCGACCAATAGCATCTCGATACGTAGGCCAGCCGCGGGACCCACGGTGGATCTGTTCCACTTGCGTTTTGGCCGAGCCGTTGATGACTCTCTCGCTTTCCGCAAAGGAGAGTACGGAGTTACGCGGCACAGTGGCCTCGTCACTTAGCCCGTTCTTTTGGTTAATGGGAGACAGACTTACTCCTGCTCTCCTGCTCGTCGTGCCCGGTGGTGGTCCAACACACATAGATGACGTCGACAACGATGCAAGTCTTCGACCTACTTATGCCACCGATCCTGGTGTGTATACGAAAAGAAGACTGCATGCAGGAGAAGAGTGGGTGAGACTAGCGTTTCCAACTTTGCATCGTCGAATCATCGAGCCCATCGTTGATCCTTGGGATGAGGAAACGATCGTGTTCCCTAATAATACTTGCACATTTTACACTCAACATCGTGTCCCATGGTTTCCCCAATCTCATCGTACGCAATGAGTTGGGTCACAACCCATACATTCCTATTCATTTTATTTTCTCCTAATAGAAACCTATTATCCACATAGAAAATATAATTTCCAGCGGCTCGTAGAGACATTCACCGTCGGGTAGGAATGTTTGGGAACACGTGTTGGTCGGGGTGCGCCGGGCCCCTACAGCAGTGCAACGCAGAGGCGACGCGCGAGGGCCCCAGTGGCAAGCCACTGTAGTGGACCCTCCCCCAAATAGAAATTAATTTAATATCATAGTGGATCGATGACCCACGTATCAGATATTAAACTGATAAGAACAGATACTACACTTGATCTTAGCCAAAAGGCCGAGAAAGGTATGAGTTCTCAATCGGCACCGCCCCATCTCTTATAGCGCTGTCATCCCAACCGAGGCCAGAGCTAAAGCGATGTGGGACTATTTCGTCAGTGTCTTAGCTCCCAGCTTTTCTTCATGGGGGAGGAGAAAACCTCACATCACATCATGATGATTAATCTCAACCATCTTGAAATTATATGGCAACTATCATCACTCACTAAACCCTATTATGAATATAAATTAAGCCCATATGTCATCTATAAACTTAGCTTTGAACGATGAATTATATCGATCAAATATATACAATGGTACAGAACGAATGATCCTATGTCCAGATCTTCTTCATGTTATGTTTATATGAACAATCTTTCTACTAATTTCGTGTCTTGATTCCAAGACTGTGTCAAGAATACAGGTTGTCGGAGAAGCAACGAAGCTTGTGTTTGTGGCCTATCAAGAACAAAAAGATTCGACAGCTTACCAAGAAATGGATAACTTGAGTTCGGTGGCTAAAGTAGCTCTCTCTCTCTCTTTCCTTCCATGGGGCCATTGTTCCAGCTGGAGTTTGCTGGATGACAAGGAGATGTGTGTCGTGATTAGTGCTTCTGTAGCCTGCCAAACTAGTATTATCGTGAAACTATTGCTCCGATGTTTCTGCTCGGAAGTTTTATCTGTTCAGCGCATTCATTACTAAATGGTCATCTCATACGTAAGTTGGTTAATGATGCCTCTCATGGAACCATAATTTAGTCTACTGTTGGATTCATCAACGTAATCCTTTTAATTATAATTAATTATAGTTATTAGACGAAAGCTAGCGGGAATAACGTATCCGCGTGCCTCTGCTTTACGATCCGCGCCAGCACGGCTCTTGAGGACGATGAACGGTGATCATCGTGCGCTTCCGCCCACCGGGGAAAGGATCCGACAACCCGTTTCCCGGGATTGCTTCGACTTCAATTCCCACACGCCACCCGCCGCTCCCCTCTTTAACGCCTTCTCTCCTCGACCTTAAAGGAAGGACGAGATTTTTAATAGCCGAACTACTCCCACTGTCTTTTCGCTCGGCTCCTTTAGCTGGATTGCCTTGGCGTGGAGGCCTCGTTGGAGGAGGAAGATGCAGCAGTGGCGGCCGGAGAGCGGGGCCATGACGTTCGACGAGGCCTCCGTGGAGAGGAGCAAGAGCTTCGTCAAGTCTCTGCAGGTCTTCCCCGGCCCTTCTCTCCTTTCGCTTCCTTTGCGTCCGCCTCCGGATCGGATCCGCTCCTCTCATCGTTTGTTTCTTGCTAGGGTTTTCGTGAGTGTTTGTTTTTGTGCGACTCGAGGACTGCGGTAATTTGTGTTGGGCGTCGCGAAAAATTCCTCCTTTTTCGTTCCCAAGTTTTTCTGCTCCTCCGGTGATGGAATGGACTTAGGATAGGGCGTAATCTGCTGACTTCTTGTGGTGCTTCGAGTCGAGATAGCAGCTGTGATGTGGATGTAATCCGCTACTGACTCTGCGCAGGAACTCAAGAACCTGAGACCTCAACTCTACTCTGCTGCGGAGTACTGTGAAAAGTCTTACCTCCACAATGAGCAGAAACAGACGTAAGGTTTATTCCCCCAACAAAAACCTCTGCATGACCGATTACAATTGTCTCTCTATCATTCGTTTTAGCCCCCATAGTGAAAGAACAAATACCGCAACAATTGCTTGCTTGCATAGTTAATTAGGGGGATATCATAATTAAAATTTATAGTTCTAAATGCAGATTGTCATATTTATCTTTGGGATTTTAGGGTATTGGATAATCTAAAGAATTATGCTGGGCGAGCCCTTGTGAACGCTGTAGATCATCTTGGCACGGTTGCCTACAGACTGACCGACCTGTTCGAACAACAAATGCTGGACGTATCGACCATGGAGATGAAGATTTCATGTTTGAATCAGGTACGCATTGTCTGATGAATCGGTAGCGCTTCAACATGTCGTGCAGAGTTAATTCTTCCTGTTTTCATCTCAGCGAGCTTTTGCTTGCCAAGCTTATGGCGATACAGAAGGTCTTAGTAAGCTTCAGATGACGGGGAGAATCTCGAGACATCACAAGCATTACAGTCTGCCAAGTATGAATCGACGAAGTAATGTTTGCTTAGTCTCTTATGGAATGGTGAAGATCATATGTGTAACCCTTATGTTTAATCACCCGAGTCAGATTCTGGCCGTAGAAGTTTGCAGAGTAGCTCACAGTGGCCAGCAGGCGGCAATGCAAATCCATGTAAGGCGAGACCTCATTCTCATGCTCCAGGTCTGTAATTATTATGCATCTGATATATCCTTGTTCTTGCTATATGGTTACATGTGTATTACATGTTGATGCCAAATGATACCTTCTGTTTCTGTTGATGATAAAGGAAAACCTGGATCAAAAACTCTTTCCTGGCATCTAGCTTCAGAAGCTAATTCTGCACAAAATGAAGCTCCTCCTCTCCCAGCACCATGGCAAGCTTCTGGAAACCTTTTTCTCTAATAAGCTCCTTTTATTACTGGTTTCCAAGGACATTTTTGCTATGTGTGCAGCACTGGAGATGCTAAGTCTTCTAAAATAGATTCTCAAGTCTTCCATCTTTTAGGTATGTTCTTTCTTTGATGATAATTCTTGAAGCTAATTTTTTTGATCAAGAGGTCATGTAAAATTTAGTTGCAGAAGAGCCTGCTACGTCACAGCCCTTATCGAGTCTTCTTCTCCAGGCAGCTAGTGGAAATGGGACTTCCTATATGATCTCAAACAAATTTAATTTGATGGTAAGTTTCACATCAACCATAGTCTTATAGATTCAATCTGTGACTTGGAAGAAATCTTATCTCATAATCTTAAAGATCCAATAGGTATAATCATCAGGGTCACACTAAAACCCCAAATACTTGGGATATCTGTACTGACCGGTAGGTTCTATTATCCTAAAGAGATTAATTTCCATCCACATCAAGTTATCAGATACGTATATATGTTAGCTCAATTGTTATCCCTTGATGAATAATTTCAGATGTTCTTGTGTCAACAAAAAGTCATGAAAGTAATGTGTACTTTAACTGATGATAGAACATGTTTCAAGTCTTATGCAAGATGTGACCATATTAATATGTGTATCGCTTGAAGAAAAACCAGGGTTCATGTGCATTCCGTTCCTTGTTAAAGATAATACAATCAAACTTGTCTTTGTAAATTTTACTGAATTATCAAGTGAATCGAAGAATTTGGTTTAACTGCATCAAACTATTCCTTGAGACAATACCAAATGCCTAGGAATGAGATGTAGCTTGATCTTGTCATTGTTGTTTTGTGCTTTTTCTGTAGAACTACTATCTGAGCTATTTCTGTGCCTAGATCTAAGAAGTGATGGATTGTTGCTTGGCAGGGTCCTTTGGAGGATTCAAAACCTATATCAGCATTCCGATCCTTTGATAATCCTAGTAGTAGACGTGAGATCTGTAAGCCGCTGCCGCAGCACGGTAAGAGCCTGCTTTCAACATTGTTCACCAAGAACAAAACCTTGAAAGCAAGAAAGATCTCCATCTGATGACGGATTTCCCAGTTTTCTTATGGTGAAGCATTCAGTATAATTGTATTACCCTAATTATCTTTATTTGTGGAATGTACCCCACCGACTAACTAGAACCTTACTTCCATAAACAATCTCCATTGTTGGAATATGATGTCAGGCCTTACAATTTCGATGTGGAAGTTAGTAGCTCTGAGTTTGTGGTCAACACAAATCGGGTTTGGGTTTCAAGCAAATGGGTTTAGTTTTTCTACCTTTTTAGATCTTTCTAGAAGATCGAACTAGAAGGGCGTTGACCATGTGATGACATTTCAGATCGACTGACTGTACTCTTTAAATACCAATACCATGATAGAGTTTTAACCATGTGTGAATAAAGAAGGAAACATGGAAAGAGACTTGAAAACTGCTACTCACAGTTGGGTTGGCAGATCGTTCTTTCCTGATACCAAGAATTCCATTCATCATCCAAGAACAACCAATTCGATTAATTCTGAGGAAGGCCAAAAGGGAAGGAGGAGCTCGATTTCAGTTGCAGATCCATGAACAGGACAGGACTGTTCGTTGTACAAAATGCATGAAACGCTCTCCTGCTGAGGAATCTATTACACTCGATCTGCACATGGCTCTAAATATTTCAAGTTGCAACCGTATGAATGCAACTGAGATCAAACTCCTCTCTACTAGAAACTGAGATCCTTCCGCAGATGAATGCAACTCCTGACCTGCCTTTCTTCCACAAATAGTGAACACACAAGCTTTGTAATCACCATATCAACAAAAGTCTTACTTACGCCGCCTGGTCTGAATGGCCTCTGAACTGTCTTTTCTCATCATAGTTACAAACTCGTCGTAATTAATTCTTCCATCCTGTATTTATCAAAGACACGAGCATAAGACAACTGCTACTTCTGATCCTCGCAACCCATGATAGAAATAGTAGTTAAGCCGAAACTGAATTTAATAATAATAATGGGCATTCTGCAGGGAAAAGTACTAATTAAGATATCAATTCTCATGATTCCGCATGGCAACAAGCACCTTACTAAAACAGCAGAAAAAAGAAACACAAGTTAGGCAATCTGGAAGAGCTAACTTTTGAGTTCTAAAATGTGCCATCTACACCCCAAACAGAGATAAGAACTCCCATGTTTTGGGTCCAAACTCCTATCCTCCACTTTTGTAGATTCACCATTTATTGTTTCTCTCTTAACATGCCAAGGGCTCTAATAATCCATTTCCCTCAAGGTTCCATAAGTACTCCCAGAAACATAATAGAAACGTGATACAGGTAACTGCTGATCGCCTACCATTGATATTCAGTGCAGCGAAAATTGGACACCTACTACCAGTATACTATGTCCCTATGCAGATAATACCAGTAATTTATGTAGTTACGCACCAGTAACTTCAAAAAACACTTAAGACCCTCAATACCTTCCAGCAGCTCACTAATCTTAAGGCCAATCTCCACAAATCAAACGTTTACTTTTCAAATCATTGCTCCCCCGCTTCCAAGCACTCCATCTGCAGTGCTCTTGGAATCAAGGAAGGGACATGGCCCGTTAAATACTCAAGCTCTTTCTTATCTTTAGGTCGCCTTGCCCAAACCCATCAAAACATCTTGGTGGGTGAAGTTTGGTCTAAAGTCAAAGGCTGGTACAAAGGCCTTTTATCCCAAGTGGAGAAAATGGTATTAATCAATTTGGTGATTAACTCTATTCCTACGCACCTTCTCTTAAACTGCTGCTTTTCTGACTCCATCCTCAATCATATGACCAGAATTGTTAGGAATTTCTTTTGGAATTCTGATTCCTCCTCCTCTATGAAGAATCTTATAAGCTGAGACATCATCACCAAGCCCAAGGACTATGACGGGCTTGGGCTGAGGGATCTACTCACAGTTAAAAGATCCATCTGCACCAAACACAATTCTGCCTATCCTCAATAATGCTGATTCGTTTTGGGTCCGCATCCTTAAAGCCAAACATGAAGACCTCCACCCCTGGTGTCATTCTAATTCCTCCACCCTGTCCAGATCTAGGAGGAACATCAATCTGCTCTCTAAGGACATCAGACTTGGATTTAGGAAATTGATAAGGGATGGGAGGACCACTAACATCTGAACTGATCCTTGGATCGACAACATTTCTGTTAGTTTCTGGCCTACAATGGTTATAGGGGTTATGACATCTTTTTGCCATGTTTCTGATCTGTGGGACTCAAACTGCTGGAGCCTTACGAAACTTGAATTGCTTTTTAACCCTTCTTTGGTTGAAAGAATCTGAGGATTCACATTGCTAGGCTGCCCAGTGATGACTCATGGATCTGGCAGCCCAACCCATTGGACTCTCTTTCCTCAAGTGGCGCCTATCAGTTCGTCAAATATGAGCCTAACGAAAGGGATTGGCATGGCTGGAAGGCGATATGGCACCTTCCTATCTCCCCAAAAGTGAAGGTTTTTCTTTGGAAACTTTGCTGAAATCGTCTGCCAACTTCTGATCTCCTTGCCTGCATCCTTAGCCACCAAACAAATAAATGTTATGTCTGTCATCTCTTTGAGGATTCTACTAATATTTTCCTTAACTGCTCCTTTTCCCTCTCCTTTTGAAGCCTCCTCCAGAATAGCATAGGGATCAGATTCAAACACTTTGACTCATGGTCATTGGGCTCCTGGCTGCAGGAAGGTCAAGCATATGAGAAACCTGTTTCTAGCTGGATTCTCAGTTTTATTTCCTACTTTCTTTTGTCCCTTTGGCTCAATACGAACCATGCCAGATTTCGCAACCGTTGTGTCAGTCCTTCCACCTTAGTTTTCAGGGCTCTAGCCCTTATGAATGAAACTCAGCCCATATCCACTGCCTACGAGGACAACCAACCTGGTTCCTCAAATCTCTCCAACTAGAGAAGGGTGTTCTGACTATATTTTAAAGTGTGATGGATCTTTTCTTTCACCTGATTTACATGCATGTATTTGCTTCATACTACAGTCCCCTACTGATAGAACACTTGCAGTTGGCTGCTCAGTCTGAAAAGCCCACAATGCTCCTATGGTGGAAGCTCTTAGGCATGCTGAAGTGGAGGGCTGGCGGAACTTTCTGCTTCAAACCGATGTGCAAGCCATTGTCCACATTGTCGATGGCTCCCAGCACTCTCCCTGGCAGCTACAAGCAGTTGTTTCAGACATCCTCCTATTAATGTTCAATCTTCATGTGTCCGGCATTTGTTATATTCCCAGGACAGTTAACAGCAAGGCTCACCAGCTTGCTGCTTTTGGCAGAACCTCTGGGTTCTCAATGCTTTGTACCCTGGATGATTTAGAGAGCTCGTCCAGCCATCTTGCTCAGTTTTTTGATCAAATGAAGTTCTATTTACTTAAAGAAAAAACTTCAAAAAACTTGGATGTGATAATCCTTGGATGGAACAATCTTCAGGTATCTTTAATCACAGTTATTTGTATATTATGCTATTTTTTAATTATTTTTCTATTTGATTCCTTCTGTGATTCTTCCTAAACCCTTCCATGATTCTCAAACAAAATTCGGCCTCCTAAAGGAAAAACATGTTTCTAATATTTTACTTAGTATCAACTTCTTGCTCCAAGTCCATCTGCAATTGACTGATTAAAACCAATAGAGATGAACTCATCCTCATTCAGTCAAACAAGTTGTAAAATTCAGCAGAAAATTTAAGCAGAGATCGGAGCCTAGGAAAACGATGAAGCATGGCATCAATTGACACTACAAGGTTACATGTAAAACCACGTCGACTCATTCTTGATCAGTATCCTGGCCAAATGGTGGACCTGCTGATCAGCATTGGAAGTAACATAGCCACCAGCTCTTTTCTAGTTTGACTTGGTATCCTGTCTTATTATGTGACAGCATTCTAAACGTGTTACTTTTTTTAGTCTAAGTGCCTAAAGGTAATATAGTATGCATTACGATTAAAAGTCATCAACACCTCCATGCACATTGGACACCATCAAAATGTAAAAAAGGCTCAATCATGAAGTGAAGTTTTACTTCCTGAAAAGAAGGATGTGAAAAGACTTACCTTGTCTGTATCAACTTCTGCAATTATCTCTTTTATTGTTTTCTCATCACCCATGTTATACTTCTTGAGAGCTTGCTCTAATTCCTCAACAGTGATGTACCTAGGTAAGAGAAGGATGAAAATAAATCTTATTCACTTGCATTTAAATATTGAAGAACATTCAATCAAGTAAAGACAAGGTTACCCGCTCTTGTCTTCATCAAAATACTCGAATGCCTTGTACAAGTGATCTTCTCTTTCCACTCTGTTCATGTGCATTGTAGCTGTTATAAATTCAATATAATCAATGCTTCCATTTCCATCTACATCAGCCTGCCATGAAAATTAGGTCACATTTGGTGCTATAGTGCTTTAAATCATGGAGCAATAACAATTTTTAAGATAAATACAACAGTTAGTTGATAACAGGAAAGTTATGTTTGCTTCTTGCAAAAAAATTCGAGTTGAATGAGTGAGTGCTGCAACTAAAACATGCCAAGTAACTGACATGAGATTTAGCGTTTACTTACATCACATGCATACTAAGTAATTTTTCAGACAAGATATGTTGCACTGTGGGTATGAAACAAGACTTGGATGACAGCAGTCGGAAAGAATATGATGACCCACATACTAATGGAGGAATGTATTAAAGTCTTTTAGCATCCATTGAGATAAAGTTGACCAGAAGACAAATGATCTTGTAGCAGGCCTCACAACCTAAAGATAGAAAAGAACTCATCCCCCTTGAAATAAAGAAATTGCTGTTGATTTCAGTTTTGCTCTTGTAGAAATAGAAATATGGCTGATAATCAAGACAGATGGAAATGCATAATGCAAGAGATTGTGAATACTTGCCGTCCGACTATGACAGATCCACAACAGATTGTTCACAATCAACCCACATTTGGGTTAAGTTCTTTCAGACCAGAACCTAACCCATTCATTTATGAGTCACATGTGTTTAGCTTAACTAGTGTCTCTCAAGAATTGGCAAAATGGAGCAACATGACATCATATGAATATTTTCCGGCCATACACTCCATTGTTGGCAAAAGAAACATTATTTTTTTTCTGTTTCAATCTTAGACTTTGGCTTTCGTTACCACTCTTAACTAGGAAAACATCTTATACAAGAGTAAAGATATCATCCCTTCCTTAAGAAGGTTCTAATAAACATGTTCATAGTGACTGAACTTTGAAATTTTCCAAATATTTCTTATTAAAGCTTGTATATCACTATGGTTCTTATAATATTCTCATGATGGAACATAAAGCAGATGACTGGCAACATTCTTTTAAGTAATTCTGGCAATAGCAGCTGCTTTTCTTGTAAAATGGATGACAGGCACAAATAAAAGACTTGATCCACCATTTTCAATTGTTTTTTTGGAGTGAAATCACGGTATGTGGCATATCTTTTCAAATGCCAACGAACTAATTTTTGGTCTCTATACTAAATTCAATAAAACTCTCATTAAGGAATTAACTCCATCAAAGCTTGTTTTTATGGTTAAATTCACAAATTTAAGCCAGAGCATCTGCTTAAGTACTTGGGCCCATTGTCCAAGAATATAATCAAACAAGAAGTTAAACAGAAAAACAAATGTGCCTTTGCAAGGGAAAGATAAAGTAAAAAACATACTGCCTCCATCAGCTGCCTAACTTCAGATTCAGAAATCTTGATGCCCAAATTACCCAATTTGGGTAGGCCTGCTTTCAGTTCTTCAAAAGTTATAGTCCCGCTATTGTCAGTGTCAATTGATTTGAACATCTCTTTCAAGCCCATAATTTCATCCTCTGACAAACTTTCTGCTATGACCTGGGCAACCATATATTGTGGTCAGTGTAGAATATCCATATAGATCCAGAAGAAAATGCAAAGACACCTCACCTTCAGTGCCACTTTCTTAAGCTTGTTCATTGCTCTGAACTGCTTCATTCTATTCATAACTGCAAGATCAAGTGGCTTATCAGGTGCACCATCTTCTTTCATCCATGGATAGTCTGCATACAATTTCAATTGTCAAACTGAGTGAAATATTTTTGCTGACGAGTGATATAACTTATAAGAAGAATAGGAAGCAGATATTCGTCTGGTTTGGGCACTGTAAATATGACCCAGGTCTAGATTTGATGTAGGAGAGACATCCAAATATGCATGCAACCACAAGTGAAGGCAGAATAGATTGAGTTTAGATGTGCCGCGTCATTCAAAGAATTACTTAGTCGCATATGTCATCATCAAGTTAACAAATTGAACAGAAATACTAAACATCAGTTGACTCTTAATGGAAAAAAAGTGTTTACAGAGTTTAATCAATATCACTAATATTGTACGTCCTTCACTTATTTGGAGCTAATGAATATGGTTTCATAAAATTTTGAAGAATAAAAAATAAAATTTAAAACCAAACTCTGTGATGAATTAAAAGCAACCAATTTATCCAAGAAATACTTCAAATTTTAATAGACTATGACCTTATAACCGGCACAACTAATGCATTCACCTTACCAATCATTACCTCATACTTGGGGCATTGTAATGCAACAATCTTATTGACCGTCACCTTAAACTGGAACATTATGCACAAATTCGGTACAGGAGCTAAGCAATTTTAGGTATGGAAACCCAATTTGTTAATGGGACAAAAGTCAAAGCTTACTCAGAATTTCAGCAGCGGTAAGTCGTTCTGTAGGATCTGCTCTTAGCATCTTTTTGATCAGTTCTTTTGCACCAGGAGATATAGAAGGCCAAGGATCAGATGAGAAATCAATATAACCATGTAATATAGCATCAAATATACCATCCTCAGTCTCTGCATAAACGAAAATTTATATTCTTCAACTGATTATACTCAAGTTCAGATGACAATTTTCAAGCTCATTTATCTTCATAATTAACAAACCTGCCCAAAAAGGAGGAACACCAGAAAGAAGGATGTACAGTATCACTCCAGCACTCCAAATATCTGCTTCTGCTCCATACTGCCGCCGCAAAACTTCGGGAGCAACATAATATGCACTTCCAACAAGATCATTAAATATTTCTCCTGCACAACACAATTGGTTTTTCTGGTCTAAGTATGAAGCTTTTGTTATTAAAAGAAAACACAATTATGCATGAATACTTAAGAACAGAAAAGACATCCGGTAGGATTTCCTTTGGATGAAGAATCATTTCACATGTTTGATTTTCTTTTACAGAACATACCGAAGAACATGTATAAACAGGAACTGAATATACAACAAAAAATGGGTATCGGTTTACTACCGCAAAATTTATGGTCAGGACAGAGGTGTGCTAAATCGATAAAGAAGTCTGACTCATCGCTAAGCCAAGGTGACAGTGGACAAGTTAATTTAGTTGGGCAGCTACATATCTTCTCAAAAGCTTTTTAGACTTATCAAACATTATGTTCCTATAACTACATTTTTAGACATACACTCAAAAGTATCCATTGTCTGCTGCCCTTTCCAATATATTGGATCCACCTATTGGTAGGTTTGATTGGATGGTGAAGAGTGAGAGCAGGGAACTTGAACAGCCAGTCTCATGCCCCAGCACAAGGAACAATGAAAAAACTTGGCTCTGGACATATATAGGTAGGTATCTTGAAGAATATGTTTGGCATGGTTTTCCTTCCATTTCAAACTCCATTGCATCTATTAGTATCAGATTAGTACATCAAGTCTCCTCAAGCAAAATCATGATTGCTAGGATAAGAGTTTTAATGTCAACAAACAACGAGTTGTTCCTACAATAAGTAATCAATTTATGTTCAAAAGATTACTCTCTGATGTAATATTCTTTGTTGACTGCTGGTACGTTTTGGTTTGAGTCCAAGCATAGCTCATTAGCTGCTCCGAATAATTATTGTGAACCTAAGAAGGATGACGAAATGGGCACTTGCAGACTTATTAGCAAATCAACGGAAAGGGAGATACGTTATTAACTTACCGGGCTTGAAGAAGACAGAGAGCCCGAAATCGGTGGCCTTGAGTGGTGAATTCTCTCTCCTGTTCAAGAACAAGAAGTTCTCTGGCTTAAGATCCCGGTGCATCACGCCCATGGAGTGGCAGGCATGGACAACGCTGACGATCTCTCGGCAGAGGGCGGCGGCCGCTCGCTCGGAGTAATGGCCCTTGGCGATGATCCTGTCGAAGAGCTCCCCGCCCTCGCAGAGCTCCATCACGAGGTTGACCGAGTGCCGATCCTCGTAGGCTCCCTTGAGCTCCACGATGTTGCGGTGGCCGGTGAGGTGGTGCATGATCTGGATCTCGCGGCGGACGTCATCGAGGTCGTCCTGGCGGACGAGCTTCCGGGTGGCGATGGCCTTGCAGGCCAACTGCTTCCCGGTCTCGCGGTGGACGACGAGGTAGGTGACCCCGAACTGGCCGCGACCGAGCTCGCGGCCGAAGCTGTAGGTGGCGCGGACGTCCTCCATGGGCCGGCCGAGGACGCGCCCGACATCGGAGGGGACCGGGCGAGGGACGGTGGGGGCGGGGGATTTGGGCGAGGCGGCAGCAGCCGGGGGGACGGGGACGGGGACGGGGGCGGGGGCGGGGGCGGCGGCGGCGGCGGGGGGGTCGGGGTGGGGGCGGGTAGGGGTGGGGAGGTCCGGTGAGGGGGAAGGGGGCTCCTGGTGGCGGGAGGCGCGGCTGCCCATTGGGGTTCTTCTTCCTCTCTCTTCTCCGCTCCTATCCCGTGGATGGAGTCCGAATTAGATGGGGGGAAAGAGAGGGAGGAGATGGAATGAGACGAGAGCAGTTTGGTTTAGGTTAGGTTTGGATTAATGGGAGAAGAAGAGGATTAATTAAAGCCGAAGGGGAAGCGGGGATGGCGATGTAACGGAGAAGGGACAGACGAAGGAACAGGGAAGGAGGGTTGACCGGCCGTAGTCGGTAGACGCTGATGTCTAAAGTGGGAAGCACGGGGGACCGAGTGTCCGCCGAGCGACGAGCGCCTTCGCCGAGGCACCGGGGAGGGCTTCTCCTATCGGGGCCCCACAAAAACATACCTGTCCGCTGGTTACCCTCGGAGCCCTTCGGGGACCCCACTCGGGAGCCGTCGTAGCCTCCAATCACAAGGTAGGTAGATCGGATCGCCGTTTCGGTCGGTTTACGATTTAGCCACGGACAAAGTTGCTTCGTCGACAACTGGATCGGTGAGCTGGGATCCGCGTGACGCGGATGGAGATCAAGTAACATGTTGGGCTCGGACACGAGGCGCACTCACACGTGCAAAGCGCGTCACCGTATTAATAATATATTCGAGTTAATTTGGCAAGTCTTAAGATACTGTCATAAGTGCTTTTCGTAATATTATAAATATGTCCAATTCCTTTGAATCAACAAGAATTCACCGGTGCCTTTGACATTCGGATGTCTCGGTGCTTAGTCGATTATTCTATACGTGTGAGTATCATATTATTTGATATAATAATTTCTTAAAAAATAAAGATTCGCTATTGTGACATATTTGATCGAAACATTATATTATGCAATCAACGGAGATATCAAATAGCTTAGTAGCTCATCTTTGATCATGACGGCTTCGACTTATACAAATAAGGTAGATTTTGTCAAGCTGATCAATAGATCCTCTAACTATTAAATAACCAATATACATACATGATGGGAATACTCTTATGCATGTGAGTTCGAACTCTCTGTATGAGTTAGAAGAGGATGCTTATGAAACAATACTTTTGTACAGTCCTACAGCTTATTACCAACTCAAAATCACACCGAGAAACATGGTTGCCGTAGAACTATGATGCCTAACACATGAATGAATGCATTAATGATTAATTCACAAATAAGTTGAGTTTTGGATAGCAAAAGAATGCCATTGTATCTATCATGTGCATGCTTTGATCTCTTTGACCACACCTTCTGCACGTGCATCAGCATCATAATTCTTGCCAAAAAATTTGACGAGCTCCATGTTTGGGTTCATCAAGCACCTGCAAGCTGTTCAGAACAAAAAAATCAGTACAATGGATCTAATTGCCAGAACATGTTTAAAAGATCTATGACAGCTTACAAGCTTCAGCCCACTACAAGAAGTGATTTCAGTAAACAATACAACTTCAAGCAGAGTAATCAGCATGTATGCATCAAAATCAAACAGAATTTTATATGTAAAGATGCAGACCTAGAGATGCATTCAAATATCTGGGTCTTGAAATTGCAAAATACAAGACAGAAGGTCACACTAAAAGCGATTATATTAAATGTCTCTATGAATCATGCTAATACTGAATGGACAAAAAGGACCATAAAATTTATGACATATGTAGGACCATTCACAAACTCTTCTTTTATGGTCCTGACGTCATCATGTAACTTGTTTTGGAAGATTCAGTAATACCACTCAAGTTGAGGCAGAAATGATCATGGAAGAAACTACTTTCAAAATGCTCATAGTTGAATCAGCCAACAATACCTGTTCATGATAATGAAAGCCATCATAACTTGCATTTAAATACCAATCATGATTAATAAAATCAAGAGGCAGAATTTGAATATCCATGCAGTTGGCAATTGTACCCTGTGACCCTGTCCATGCCAGTGTCTTCACGTCGTGGGAACAGCTCCTCTATATACAAAGGAGGCTGATCCCCTTGAGATCCTACATTAGCGGTAAACCTCATACGCTGTATTCGCACCTTGGCTTGTCTCCGACAAAAATGCAGCATGACACCTGTTAAATAAATTGCACCTGAGAAGGTTCTATCAGCAATATGTACATAACAATAGAGTGGTCGACAAGGTAGTCAGAACCCTCCTGCTCCGTCTTCATGTAATAGACTCGAAAAGCATGAGCAACTGGTCTAGTCTCATCTGCTGTACCAGTCAAGCCTATTAAGTCTGGGTGAAATTCTGCAATCCAAAGCAAAGAAATCTAGCTAATAAGAATAACATCTAATCCATTATTAATATTAGACTACCAAAAAAATTTGCTACCAACCACTTGTATGAACCAAAGAATGTAGATAAAATACCTTTCACACATTCACATACTTGTTCAACATTATCTCTCTCAGGATCAACCGTTATGAAAACAGGTACGACTTCCATCCCTGCCTTTGCTTCTGGTAGAAAATATATTAGTGATCAGGGATTCTATTGACCAAATCTTGAAAATAAAAGTAACAATCATATGAAATGGGGCTAGTTATCCAAAAGATGAATGCTGCATCCAAGGAGTACAAAAGAAATGCAAGTAACTATGGTGCATGAAAAGGCCAATGGATGAAAAGGATGCTCTATTATGAAATTTGCATAATAATGTGATTTTCTTGTAAGATCACAATAATAACAGTCTCACAATTACTACTGAAACATTAATAACACTGACCATATACGAAGCAAGAAAATATTACCCCAAACTATCATCATTATCAAAATCGGATGATATAAGTTACTCAAACTACTCTTTAATGAAAGGCAGCCAATGTTTCAAATATTGCTGCATACCAACTGCACTGCACCGTGCCAATTCTTCAGTTCACTGCCTAAATCACATTCAAAATGAGATTGCATGCCTACATAAACAAAAGTACAAAAAAATTTGAATATTAGAGCTGCATATGTAATAATCACCTGAGTATATGTTCCCAGAATTAGTGAGCCAAAAAAAGCTTGAAATCCCTTAATCCTGCTCATCGCTTTAGAAAAAGAACCTGAAAGTAAATTTATATTCCATGTTTGAATTTAATGAAATGTTCAACACGTTCAAGAAACATGCAACATATAAACTGCAGAACAGAAAATGAGTGAATAGATAACCAAAATTTCTAGGATGGAAAAGAACGATCAAGAATAAACAAAGAAATTCCAATGACTAAAGGATTATGACAGTTCATCAATGGGCTAATGCAGACCATGTTGAGGTGCCACAAGAAGCATTAGGACAAACTCACCCGTACATCAAAATTATTTAACACAAAAGTGCCTCAAAGTCTTTTCACAATTGCTTTACCATCTTGTTTCAAGTTCTTCATTTTCCTTTCTCTCTTTTGAACAAACCTTCAATCTGAAACCTGCTTAAAAAGGCAAACCAGATAGTTTTTTTCCCAAACTACGCTTGCAACTAATCAACCTTAATGACCAAGCCAAGCATCCCCTGTTGATTAAAAATCCAAAAGAGACTCAAAACCTTAACGAAAGATCGGTCAGCAGAAAGGAAATCTTGAAATTTTATAACAGTCAATGTTTTCTTATTCTACACGTCTTAAAAATCAAAGAACTCCAAGTCCTACCTTAAACCCTAAACGCTATATGCGACGATGGGAAACGCTAAGACATGATACAAGTCCGATCTCGTTTATATCCCCAGCCGCCGTTAGAAATTCGACCCGATCGGCATACTATTGGATTGTATGTTCATTCTTATCACGCCTCTTCTTGTTTTCGAGGGGGAAAAGAAAAGGATATATGATCTTTAAACTTGAACAAATACCCACAACGTAAATCAATCGAAATAAGCACAAAATAAGAGCAAAAAGAAAGAGAGGCCGCTCAAACAGCATCTTGTCCCAGACTACTACGATGAACCGAAGGAACTCAAGTTTTATCCCCTAAATAATCTCTACAAACGCAAGAAAATTAGCAACAAGATGAAGAACCAATCTCGACTACCGGAGAAGATGGGGAAGCAGATCCTTCTCTCTTGCGAGCAAGCCCATCTCTTCGAAGGAGATCGGAGCAGGTGGTTATGGTAGGAAGGAAGAGAAAGCGAGACGAATCAGACATACCGCCGTGTTAACTATCGGGTTTCGGGTAGACGGCGGAACCATCGATTAAAATTATTACGTCAAGAACGAAACGGATCAAATTCGGATTATATCGGGTCAAGATCCGAACCTCTGAAGACCCAGCAACTCCCTCTCAGGTCAATTGGCTTTCTCCCTACTCCAGTTCTCGAATCTGAAAGCACTTTTCCCAGCATAAATGCAGTGTCGGTAATGATATGAATTAAGTATTTAAAAAATTGAATCGAGAGATAAATCTCTTCTTAGTGGAGTGTTTTTGATAAGTGATTCGGGTAACTATCTATCATGATTTAATGGATATTATTCCAACGTAAAGAGTCAATCGAATCATAGTTTGTGATACAGGTGGTGAGTGGAATAGCAAAGATATTTAAATTGCTTCATCTCTTTTCAAGAATAACAATCAAAACAAGTGCTTTTTATCTTTGTTCATGGCATGGCAGACCATTCTTCCCTACCAAAATAAAGGCATGTTTCATTTCTCCTCCTGGCTAAATCATCCATCCTGGTGTTCGGCAAAGAAGGATAAGAGGAAGCAACATCGATCGTCTACATGGAAAGCCATATACGTTCTTTGTGTTACAACGAGATGAGTGCACGGAAAGCACATGTTTTACAAGGGATTTTGCAGGAGTGACAGGATGAGCTCTCTCTGTCTCTCTCTCTCTCTCTCTCTCTCGGTCTCGTTCATGGCAAAATGGATCTGGGGATGACAATGTCTCCGATGTTGTTGTGCCATGGGTCAGCCAGGTGGGTTGCCAAGTTCTCCAATGGCCCGGTTCCAGGGTACGCCGACTGCTGCACGCAGAAGCCCACGAAGGCCAGCAAAGCGAGACGACCTGCGAACGAACAGACGGAGAGAGGACCAATTAGTGCTGTGAGCCATGAAAGGACGCATGCGATGAATGGAGAGTGGAAGAGGAAGGAGGGCGAACCGTTCTTGATCTCCTTGACCTTGTACTCCTCGAACTTGACGGGGTCTTTGGAGTAGCCCAGCGGGTCGAAGGCTCCGCCGGGGTACTTCTTCTTCTCGGGGTCCTTCTCCATGCTGCGCTGGTGCTCCACGAAGGCAATGGCGAAGAACTCGATGACGAGGATGGTGGGGAGAGTGCCCCAGGGGACTGGGTTGCCTAGGTACGTCGCCTGGCCGCCGGGGATCGCCGCCCACTCCTGCGCCTTCACCCAGTTGCCCAGGCCCAGTGCTTCCGGCACCAAGATCCCTGGCTGAAGAACCACAGTGCGTGTGACGGCCATTCACAGTTAAAGCGATTGCACGAGCACAGAAGAGAGAGAGAGAGAGAGAGAGAGAGAGATTACCACAGCAAGCATCGCCCATCTGCAGTGGATCAGCTCCGACTCCTTGTACCTCTCCAGGTTCTCCGGAACTTCCCCGAGGCGAAGCGGATCGAACCCGAAGTCACTGAAAGCGTCCAAGGCAGAACACAGATGTCATCACCAATCTCGAGCGTCAAGCGTTGGACATGCAGTGCTTACCCGGGGGCGGAGCCGTCGAGGTACGGGGGACGTGGCTGGCCGGGCATCCAGTCGGCGGACATGGAGAAACGGGACGCGCCGTTGGTGCATGAGATGGCGACCGAGCTAACGAACTGCGACTTGGAAGACGAGAGGAGGCTCGGGAAGAGGACGGCGCAGCTTCTCAAAGCACTGGATGCCATTTTTTCGCCTCACTCTTCCTTCTCCGCTGCTCCTGCTGTTATCGAAGAGATATGAAATAGCCGAACAGGACGTGGAGCTGATAAAAGCACAGCCCTTCAGGGGGACAGGGATCTGAACTGGATAAGGGGCGAATCCTAATCCAGATTCCTATTGGCTGCTCCATCTCCTTGGCGGCAGACCACTGGACCAACTGTAAGCTCGCAATCCAATGGACTTATTACAGTCACCTATAGGAATCAAGGTGCCGTTTTGCGGCTGAGATTTAAGAGTAGTGGCACAAGAAAATATCTTCTCTTCCTTTCTCTTGGACCCCATGTTTAGCACTTGGATTATGGAACCCTTTTTTCTTGTCTCAACAAAACAACCTTTTTCGCTTTCACATAGCAAAGATAGTACAATCTGTTTGCAATAGGATAACTACAGGAAAGATATGACAGTAACATAGAGAGTAAAGGATTTCTGTTCCTCGAGTAATGAAGGTAGCATTGGGCATCATCATATCATAGAAAGGTCACCATACTGCAGCCAACAACAATTTGGAGATCATGCGAAAGCAGAATATGTAATTTTAGCATCAAAAGTTGCCACACAGCTTAAAGAAAACCTTGCTAGTAAAGATAGAAAATTGTCCATCTAGGATAGTATACAGGTTATCAAATACAAACTAAATGCAATTTTTTCATATAGCACTTAGTTTGCCATAGTAAATACACAAGTAGACAATATTGTAGTAAAAGGCTAGCAAAACATACCACAATTCTACCCGCCCAAATCCCCATCATGGATGTGAGCGCGGAACCGGAGCTGACCATCACATTCTAGAAAATAATATCAGTAAATCAGATACATTATTCCAACACAGGGAAACCAGAAGACCGAACCAGAAGGTGAACATATGTCAAGCACGTATATCTGATTCATATTATGTCGAGCACTCTGCCCTGAAATAGTACTTTCCATGGTAGTTATGCTTCCTGATGCCTGTTGAACTGGTCGCCAGTATTGCCATTAGACTCCCTCCATGAACCCTCCCTTCTGGAAGGGAAACCAACCGACACTGAGTAAGTGGAGAGTGCATCTCTGTCTCTGATGAACAGAAGCCAAAGACCCTCTTCCCTCCGTCGACAGCAACATCTTTCATCTTCTCAGATCTAATGGACGCCGGATACTTGGTAGGAGAAATTTCAATGGTGCCGCCACCACGAACACAATGATCTTGCACTAGGGCGTCGTGACCAGCACAGAGACCAGCTTTCGTCCTGGAAAACCTATCACAAGGTGCATCACCAGTGCCAAACTTTGAGCCTGCTTGATCCCACGCGCACCGTTTGCCGCCTCCATGTGCCTTGCAAAAATCAGTGTTTCCCTGAGCACTTTTTCTGCAATCCATGGACTTGCATCGTTTGCCCCCTCCATGGCGCACACAAAAGCTAGTGCGTCCTCTAGCACTCTTGGTGCACCCAAGAATAGCGCACCTCTTCCCACCACCATGGGCAACACAGAATAAGGTCCCACCATGCACACTCTTCGGGCAGACACCTCCACCCTGAAATGAGCAGCGCTTTCCTCCACCATGCCCCTTGCAGAAGGGAGTGCTCCCTTCAGCTCCCTTGGTGCACCCCGAAAATGAACACCGTTTCCCCCCACCATGTGCCTTGCAGAACAGTGTACTCCCCTGTGCACCCTTTGAGCATGCTGGAAATTGACAGCGCCTGCCACCACCATGAGAGATGCAGAGTCTGGAATAACCTTCTGCACTTTTGGTGCAATTCTCCCTCTGGCACCTCTTCCCACCTCCGTGTCTGATGCATAAACCAGATTTATCTCTTGCAGCTCGGCTGCAACCGTCATGGCCGCAACGTCGGCCACCACCATGGGCAATGCAATAATCAGTGCGGCCTTCAGCACTCTTAGTGCAGCCAAGGTGTTCGCATCGGCGACCACCCCCATGCGCTTTGCAAAAGATGGTTCTCCCTTCAGCACCCTTTTGACAGCCTGGTTTTTGGCACCTCCGTCCCCCACCATGGGCTATGCATAGACCAGAGGCACCTCTTGCTCTTTTAACACAACCTTGGAACTGACAGTTTTTCATGTTACTGTTGTGATGCTGTGAACACACATCTGTGGAAGTGCAAACGACTGGGCTTTTCACTGTTTGTGCCATGGTTGAGGGGGGTTCTGGCACAACAGCAACCGGATCAACTTCTATTTGAATTTTCTTACTTGAAGTAAAATCACCATTTGTCTCTGAATTGTGCGAAGAAGGTTCCAGACAACTGTTGACTATCCAGGAAGATGATGCAGTCCCTTCTTCATCAGTGGTTGGCACTGAACTTACCATTTCTGAAGTCTCCAAGCTACCCTGGTGTTGGGACAGGATGGGCTTGATACTGGTCATAACCGATTCAGATGGCCCAACTGATAGACTTAACTCGAGGTCAATCACATTTTCAGTATGAGAAGCATTGACTGTAGCAAACAAGGAATTGGAAGGATTCGATTTTTTCACATTCCGAACATTTGGCTGAAAATCCAGTCCTAACTCAATGGAGTGTTCATCAGTTTCGCCTGTTGAAGTCTTGCAAAGAATTATTGAGCTCGCCTTGCTATCTGAAGGATTTAATGACTGCCCTAACCCAAGAGCAAGTAGGGGATGCTCTGAACCCTTATTACCATTCATATAACCCCACATCCTTTTTGCCCCTTTTATTTTGGAGCTGTAAAGAGAAGAAGAACTAGGGGAGTTAAGTCGTAATGTCACATCAGTGCTATCTTCTCTTAACTGAACCCTGCTAGGGAAGTCACAAGTACTTAAAGTGAATAGGTTTGCAGCAGAGCCAAGATTCAGATAGCCATTATCCATTATTGTCAAGAGACTTCTTAAATCCACCAATTCTGATTGGGAAAAAACAACTTAAGTCCAACTTCTGGAATTAAATGATGACAATGTTAATATTAGTTACTAAAATGAGATCCTTCAGCCTCCACTAACAAATCCTGATGTATCACAACGGTCCATTTCGGAGAACTCGAAAGATATAATAGAATCAGCCGGTAAAGTGAGGATCAAATGAACAATGAAAAGTAGTCAACCATGTCATCAGACAAAAGCATAATGTCCAAGAATTCCTGAAACAGAAGAACCATACAAAAGGGCATGTTAACAGCATTTAAGAAACCGTGATATACCAATGGGCATTCTCATGGAAATTCAACATTGTGATCCAGAATTTTCAAAATTTGAAGAGTGGAGGCAGTACTGATGATGATGCTAAGAAACAAGGATATGTTTTGCCAAATAAGCTAAAAAGGGAGCAAGATGGAAGGATTTTATCACACATGTCCAAAGTTCTTCAAGAAGAAATTCAAAGTTACTACAAATTCAACATTTCCTCTAAACTAACTTGACAGAACAAGCATTTACAGAACAAAACTACACACCTAAAGCTTTTCATGTTATCACAACCAGTCCAGCCTATGCATGCCACTCAAATTGTTCGATAACATGTTTCCATTTTACAAGGAAGCAGAAACCATATCTTGCAAATCATCAAATTGTATCTGTGTATTTTAAAATAATTCAAATACACTTACAGATATGCCAAATACACTATCATCTAGAAACTGAACCACTTTGTACGGGCACAAAGGGAAAAAATCTAAACTCATGCAAGAAGGGACACATACATATCTGACAGCTATTTGAAAAATCTAATAGATCAAACAATATTAATTATCATAGCTTCAATCTAAGCTAAAGAAAAAGAAATTCAATTAACATATACAGACCAACTTTTTTAAAATCATCATGAGCAATTAAGCATTGATTTCCAAGTTCCAACCAATGGATCTTATGAGGAATTTTAAGCATTCCAAGCCGATAAAAAATGACATATGACAGGTAACAAGCTAAACCAAAGCTGAATCAAGGCACAAATTTATTATTACTAAAAGATGTAAGCTGCTGAACATCAACAAATGATGAGATGGCATAGTACTAAAAGAAGACAAGAGGTAATGACACAGAACAGCCAACCCAAGACAAACTTGATCAGAAAACCATCCATATAAGTATAATTCTGATATCTGGTTAAGCAGATTGCAGGTATCAATTAAAGAACCAGAAAAAAAGCATATAAAGATAACAGATTCGCTGCTAAATTTCATTATATATATATATATATAAAAGAAATATATTGAATCAATTCATCTTATGCGAAAAAATTGGCAGCAAAGCAACTAAGAGAGCACCTGATCTATCAAGTACTTGTACAATCCATATACCCAAAAGAACTCAAGTTATTAAATGTTTACGTATTACTACTTGACTCTGTGTTTCACCGCTTCACTACTTTACCCTTTTTGATAGGTGCTGATGGATTCTAGTGCAGCATGGACCCTCCAAATTCACAAGAGACACGATCAACTAAACTGAGAAAAGAAATAGTTAGCAACATATAGAGACAATTGAAGGGTGTCATATCTGAACGACGCATACCGTGAGAAACAAACCAAAAGAATCTAACAAAGCAACAAGGAGATCACACTCAACAATAACAACGATCGTGAAATGCCGGGAACAATGGAATCTCAAGTAAACCGAAGCACGATCAACTGCGAGAGGTCGCTGATTCATGCATCCAAACAATACATTCAAGAGGAACCTAGCAAAAAAATCGTACCCAAAATCGAAAGAGACTATGAATAGAATTTGTTCGCGAAAAATAGAGTTCGGACAAAGAAACTCCCAATAGACAAGAATTAGTACAATCTAGGGGAAATCTACGAGCAAAGATAGTGATTTCAACCAAGATGAAAGAAGCGAAGCTCGCCTTGGTCGCGAAGGACAAGAGAAGCGCAGAACGCCGACGGGGCGAGAGATCCGACGAGGGCTAGGGTTGTCGATGTGAGGAGAGGGGGGAGCGACAGCGCGGGGCGTACAATAATGAGGAGGAAAGCAAGTATATGCGAACGAGGAAACCTCGAGTGCGAGAGAACCGAGGCGGTCGTTACTTGGAGCTGCGACTTAAACCTAGACTTACGTCGTCACCGACATGCGCGATCTGGACGTGCGCCACGTTTCTACTCGTATCTCAAATCGTTTCGAGAGTAACTGAGTCGATTGGCGCACCAGGGCACGTCAGCACTTTCTCTTGGGTTTCCACCTCCGCAGCGGCGCGCCACCGTCCATGTTGCGCTGCTGCGGGTCCCACGTCGAAGGAACCCGCGTCCCAACTTTTTCCTTTTTTAATAATAATAATAATAATTATTATTATTATTATTATTATTATTATTATTATTCCTCTGGATATTTCTCAACTCGCACTCATTTTGATTTTTCTCAAATGGTACACTTAATTTTAAAATAACTTTTATTTTTTATTTCTTTTACTAATTTTAAACTATCATAGTATTTTCATATATTTATTAAAATAGTATAAAATTATAAATACTATTAAAAACATTGCAAATGACACCTGTCTATCATTACTTGTAGACCACTATAATATAATATTTTTATGCTTCTAGTTAGTTTAATCGTATTAAAAATATATTTGAATCGCTTACAATATTATTGGGTAAGTTTTATATTATTTTAATTTTTAATTCTATTTAGGTGATATTATTCATAAATTATCGAATAATTTTTAGTATGTTTTGATTTTATTTGATTTATTTATAATGTTTTAAAGTATATTTTATAAATATATATATATATATGATAGATAAAATACTGCAACACTATAACAAACCAAAATATTAATTATAACAGAATAAAAAATAATTTAAATATTTTTAAAATTAAAAGAAAATACTATCTAAGAAAATCAAAAGAGGAAATCCTGTTTGAAAATATCCAAAAATGAAATATTATTTTGCTTTTAAAGATGGCGTGTTCTCCAAATCAAATATTATCTGGCTCACGTTTGCTGCCTCGTGCGCTACGCCGCAGGCACATGTGACTCACGTTTGACCCAACCCGAGGAAAAGAAATCCAAGGATAAGTTTTCCCATGCAGCCACGTAGATGAGGGCTGACTGGGCAGTTGACTTACCCATCTCCTAAACTGACATGGCGTTGACGTATGTGACCGCTTCAAAGAATCTAAATATCAAAATGATGTTACATTTACCGAATTTGATCGCAAAAGTGAAAAGGGAATCGAGTGCTTTCCATTCCCAACGTTCGATTGGAATTTGAAACATTAGGATTATAATTTTAATTGTCTGTGATCACCTTTCACTACGGTGTTGATAAGACGTATTTTGAGCCCAAGACACGTCACAGTCGATGTCACACGCCAAATCAGAATCCGTACCGAAACACTATTCAATATGTCCCATCCTGAGAGCTCGGGGCAGTGCCGTCTAACGTCGCTCCGCATGTCCCGAGACGTCGACCAGTCAGAAGTGTCGTCCCATCTCTCGAGGATCAGCGGTCACGTTGAACCCGCGTACAATCGACCCTCGTATAATAGTATAAAAATCTCTTACCAGCATCCGGCTAGGAGGAGGGTAAAAAAAAAAGCAATTCAACCCACTACAGACTTGCTCGTCGGAGGGGCCAAAGTTGGGGATCACCCGACAAGGGCCATTTTTATAGGCGAACGATCACCCACGAGGTGCGAGCGTCTCAACCTAAGGGTCGCCATCCAACGCGCAAGGGCGAGCTGCCAACCGGCCCAGAGACCAACAAAAGTCGATAAGCACCCCTATCCGAGGGCACGGCCACCTCGTTATCCAGCTCAATCAATAGAAGACTCCCGACATCGATTCGTAGATCAAGCCGTACTAACTCATTAGCCACGGTACATTTGTTCACCAACATATGTGATTAGACCCGACTCGTGCATTAAGAGTACCGATATCTTCTTATATTACAGTGTAATAAGTTATATCAAGGAATATTAGTGTATTTGAAAAGGCAAAAATATGATTTAATAGGTAAAAACTCAAAAAAAAAAAGAAGAAATAATTGAACATCTTAGTAAGAAGCGGGGTCAAAGTTCGACTAAGATATTTTGCTTCGATGTAACATGTACAAGGAGTTGTAATCTTATATGTGATGGAAAGTTGTAGCATATTCCCTGAATAGAACTTTTAAGTACTCGCAATTCTTCGAATGGCTAATAGGCACCATCAATCTTTACCT
This sequence comes from Musa acuminata AAA Group, assembly GCF_036884655.1. Lineage (NCBI taxonomy): Eukaryota > Viridiplantae > Streptophyta > Magnoliopsida > Zingiberales > Musaceae > Musa > Musa acuminata. The sequence continues at coordinate 38,389,701 of NC_088354.1, forward strand.
TTCCATTAATAAAAGAAATGTTCGGCATATGCTCTCGAGATGAGCATATTAATTTTATGGCCTTTTTGACCGGAATTTCTACGGAACATGATAACATAAACATGAGATGTGATCTACTTGGAAATATACATAGCGTTGCATATGGGACATATAATCTTAATGTAATAATAAGGATTATAATTAGATTAGCTTAGTGGAAGATTTGTTTTTTCTTCCAATCTTTCTCTTTTGTAAGAATAAATTAAAGCTTTTGGATAGGAGTCGTCAAACTAAATCTAAATCGAATCGATTCAATTCAAATTGATTCATCAATAGTTCAAAAAGCTATAGATGTATCTCGATGAGGGGTTCAAATTATGTGATTAGGGACCAGTGTGCACAGTAAACTTGTTTTGTGCTGTTAATCCTAATTCTAATCCTTCATTTGATGGTGGATATTTTTGTAATTTAGTTCAAACGGTAGATCAACTCTTTTGACCGTTAAAAGCTAACGAGAACCCGGCCGTTGACCTTGACTTCCCGGCGGCGCACGATCCCCCCTTCTCTCTCTCTCTCTCGAACGACAGCCCGGCCGTTGACCTTTGTGTTCGCGGCGGCGCACGCTTCCTTCTCTCTATTTCTCTCTCTCGATCTCCATCGAAGGAGACTCCGGTCTCTCCATCTCCTCCCTGAACTCTGCAGCTCTCGGTAGAAGGTGGAACGGTTGGATCGGGGGGGATCGGCGGTGGCGTGTGGCGGAATTGTTGGCTGAGGAGGGGCGTCATGGATCCCCCCGATTTCTCCCGCCCCCCGGCGGGCGATGGCGACTGCAATTTCGAGTTCGTCTCCGACTCGAGCAATTTCTCTGACCGCCCGCTTCGCATTGAGATCGTCGCGGGGCCGCCGAAGGGCAGGCCGGATGGCGAGGGCGATTCCGAGTGGGACAGGCATCGGAAGCGCCGGAGGGACGCGATCGAGAAACGGAAAGGTTAGCTCCGTCCGTCTTTAGCCCTCCTCCGTCCATACTGTTCTCAGTAGGTTTTGGTTCCGGTGATTGCCGCTCTGTTTTAATCATCCATTGCCTCCGTTGCGACCTCTGCTTAGGGTTTCGGATGTGAAGGTGTGGATGAGGGATTAAGCCCGATCTTGCAGTGGTTCATAAGATAGAATCTGATTCTTTTTGCTTGGAAAGGATCATTCAAACATAGATGAATCAAAATTTGAACAAAAGAATAGTTTGCTGTTTGATAAGCACTTTTAGTCTTACATGGTTGCAGGGTAGGGAAATCAAGACCTCATAATCACCGGCATCACCCTTTTGGGTTCACCCGGAAAGGGCAAAATTATACGGGCTCACTCAAAATGGATAATTTTCGGCTCACCGAAAGCAAACAATTTCCGCAAAACATTAGCAATTTTACTATATGAACAAAACCCAAAACCCATCAACCTCAATAAATTGATAATCTTTCTTGATGCATCATTTACTTTTTTCTTTTTCTTCAAGTGTCAACATATATAAAGAACATACTGCAAGTAGACATATATGAGATTGCATACATGTTGTATCAGAAATTGTATGAGAGCTATGCAGAGTCATGCATTCCCAAAATGTTTGGTGTTTATGAATGGCTCATTACGAAGAAGATCATTTGTTGAGTATGTTTGTGTCACACTTATATTTTTGTTCTCGGAATCCTTTGATGAAGATATATGTCTAGAAGCATCGCAGTTAGCGATTTGAATACTGTTTTGAACTGCAACCTGCCTGATTCTGAGGGTTGGTATGCCAGATGAACAAGAGGGGGAAGCTGTAGCGATGACTGAAGAGTCTCCATCAGGTATTAGTCAAGTTTAAACTGAAATTATTCTTGTTTACAGATGTTCCCTAATATTAAATTATAAGATACTACAAACTTACTGTGGGAATTCTGATATCCTATAACCTTTTATGTCTACCAGCTGATTGCCTCTGAGAATTCTTATTGATTTCTACCTGTGAGATTTCATAGAAAACAAACATTTTTTATTACCAGATGTCTTACATGTTATGCAATTCAGGCAGCCAACATGCTTAATGCAAAAGTTATGAAACATGCATGGTTCGTGTTTCTGCCAGTTTTATTTTCTCTTTGACTGAGAATAAAGTATTAAGCTGTCGCAACTTGTAGAAAGCCGACTCAGAAGTTTGATGTTGCTCTCAAATTAAATAGCACTAATATTTGGAGGACTTATGTAGCTCTAAGTAGTAATTGACTTTGATCAGTTGTTGTAGCAAATTATGTCACACCTTAAGGATCACTTCCTCCCTTAGAGACCTCATGAAAGAGCCCATTCCTCATGCTTCAGGATCATAAGAGTGATATTTCTTTGTTCTTCTTTTTTTTGTGTGTAGATTTCTCATAACAAACTATTCTAATATCTGAGTTGGATAACTACTTTTTGCTTTGTAGGAGATGAGCCTTCACGACACAGGGGTTCTTCTTGGAGTATGGATTCTCCTCCTGTAATTAGCATAAAATCTCTATCTGTAAGTTCCACAATATTATCCGCAAAAAGTCCGTTTTTCTACAAGGTAAGATGCGAAACAAACATAGCCGACACAGTGCTCCACCAAAATTTTTGACTAATTTTCTGTTGAATGTTATAGCTTTTCTCAAATGGAATGCAAGAATCGGATCAGCAGCATGCTACATTGCGGATAGATGCCTCAGGTACTTTCCAAAATTTACTGTCATACTCATTTTTCTCGTTTTGTTTTTCTGTTCATCCTAGCTTAATATATATAGTGGCCATGATTTGGTCGTCTTCTTAATGTGAAATCAATCATTTTCAGAATGAGCCTTGCGAGAAAGAATGAAACTACTAATAGATTGTGGAAATCTGTTGGTAAAGGAAGAAGAAATCGGGTCGGAGGTGGAAATTGAGGTCACTGATTATATAAGAAAATCCGAAAGCATCCATGAATCTCAAGCACAACTAGTCAATCCTGTCTGAACAAATGGAGAACGTAATAAATAAAAGAAGAGATAGTTGTGTCAATAGACTAGCGTGCTGTGATGCTGCTTGTTCATTTCGGGGGGGGGGGGGGGGGAGGAGGAACAGAAAGAGTTAACAGAGCTACTTGTCGTAACATATGATCAACATGGACATAACATTTGATACAGGATGGCATGGGTCCTTACCAATCGGCACAAGCTGCAGAATTTCCTAGTATTCTCACTTGATTAATCTTCATGTTATATGTCTCTTAGAGGATTTGCTCAAGGATGAAGTACGACGGCTATCGCTTCCTACGGTCTTAAGCTTAATTGTTAGTTCAAATATTCAGATACAGTTTTGAAATGAATGTTCATACATATTATATGTCAACATGTTTGCTCAGTTCATGGAAACACCTGACAACATTCCTCTTTCATGCAACAGAGGAAGCTGCTCTAATGGAACTTCTCAGCTTTATGTACAGTGGCAAGTTGTCGACCACCTCACCGACCCTTCTGCTGGATGTGCTAATGGTCGCAGACAAGTTCGAGGTGGTTTCTTGCATGAGGCACTGCTGTCAGTTGCTGAAGAGCTTGCCGATGTCTCAGGAGTCTGCACTACTCTACTTGGAGCTTCCTTCCAGCATTTCAATGGCGTCGGCTCTTCAGCCATTAACCGAGGCAGCAAAGGAATTCCTCGTGAACAGTTTCAAGGATCTAACAAAGTAAGTAACCGTTGCCCTGCCTCGACTTCGATCCATGCCAGCTTTAGCAATGCAGTCACTCTCCTTCCAGGAACCAAGATGGACTCATGGAGCTACCTCTTGTCGGCATGGAGGCAGTCCTCTCCAGTGACGATGTCCAAGTTGCATCGGAGGATGCACTGTACGACTTGGTGCTAAAGTGGGCTCGTCGGCACCACCCCAAGTTGGAGGAACGGCAGGAGGTCTTCGGCGCGCGCCTCGGTCGGCTCATCCGGTTCCCTTACATGTCTTCCCGGAAACTGAGGAAGGTTCTGACGCACAATGATTTGGATCAAGAATTCACCAACAAGGCTGTGCTTGAGGCACTATTCTTCAAGGTCGAGCCTGCTCACCGGCGACAGGCTCTTGCCATGGATGACGTGACCAACAGAAGGTTCGTAGAGCGAGCCTACAAGTACCGGCCGGTGAAGGTGGTGGAGTTTGAGCTCCCAAACACTCAATGCATTGTCTACTTGGATCTGAAACGGGAGGAGTGTGCACATCTTTTCCCCTCGGGGCGGGTCTACTCGCAAGCTTTCTACATCGGTGGACAGGGTTTCTTCCTCTCGGCTCACTGCAACAGGGACGTACACAACTCTTGCCACTGCTTTGGCCTCTTCTTGGGGATGCAAGAGAAGGGATCGGTTAGCTTCACGGTAGACTATGAGTTTTCTGCGAGGACCATGCCATCTGGGCAATTCGACAGCAAATACAAAGAAAAGTACACCTTTGCAGGGGGTAAGGCAGTTGGATACAGGAACCTTTTTGCCCTTCCATGGACATCATTCATGGCTGACGACAGTCCCTACTTCATCAATGGTGTTCTTCACCTGAGAGCGGAATTGACCATCGAATGATACATTCTCAGCAGCAGCAGCAGCTCAATAGAAATAAGTTTGTCAGTCTATCGGATAGTGTTAGAACATATGTAAGTTAGGTGGTGGAGAGTTTGGTGTCAAAACAATAAAGAAAGTGTAAGAATAAACCGAGGCAAAGTGGAACGACTTACACTGAAACATAGCTCGATAAGTTGGCAAATTGTATTTGTATCTAATCGTATAAATTTACTTAATCAAAGGCAGTAACGATGGAATATAAGAGAGGCAGAGAAGGAAAAATATTTGTAGGTGAGGCATTACGGCATACAAACAGTTGTTGCTCATTGGAAAATATCTGTTAAAATTATTATTATTATTATTATTTTTCTTTACGGTGAAGTCAGCCAAGTATGATCTTTGAAATCTGCTGTTCGTTTATCTGTATTCGATTTCGACCTATTTTCGAATCAAGTCTTTCACAACTATCAAGAGCTTAAGAAAGAAACGACACAAAGTTTGATTGGCTTTATCATCTATATCTTACTAAACCGAACATATAAGTAGAGCCTACAACATACCTGCACAATCCTCATACACATAAGCAACTATGAGAAGAATCATATTCTTCTTAAATGCTCTTAAAAGTCTACTGTATCCATAGAATCAAAAAGGCAGTTGGATGGCACCTTAATTTTCGTCGTGTCTTTATCAAGCATAATCAGCATTACAAACTGGGATCGCGAGCTCACTAGGAATCCGTGGCTCGGATGCTAGAAGCAGAAGTATGGGACCAGTATTCTTTGACAAGCTCCCCTAGTAGAGATCCTTTGGTCTTCATCAATTTCAGTGGGCAGTCATACTCCGCAACTTTTCCTTGACAGAAATATGGCAGTTTTGGATCAGATGATCCGTTAACTGATCGATAAGAATAAATTACATGAAAAAAGATTTGAAGACTAAAGTATGTTGGCATAAAGGACCTAGTTTCATGGATGTGGAGTAGAGGATATCGGTGTCTTATGATGAAACTACAATGAATTCGATAGTTTTAACGCATCGTCAAGCATTGGCTATGTTATATGAAGTTTGCATGGATAAAGAGTTGGAACCTACCTTCACTAATAGCAAGCACCATCGTGCAATCCACCACGGTTAGGATTCTATGAGCCACAGTAATCACAGTGCAATCTGCAAATTCTCTTCTGATGGTCTTTTGAAGGATCGCATCTGTGGCATTGTCAATTGATGCTGTGGCTTCATCAAGAACTAATATACGACTTCTGCGTAATAATGCTCTTCCCAAACAAAACAACTGCCGTTGTCCCATGCTCCAATTAGATCCATCTTCAACAACTGCTTAAAATGGTTTTTAGAACAGCTTTATGTTTACTAGTGGAAGTTTCCAGGTAAGACGGTACCAAAAAAACATTAAATACAGAGAAAAACTGAATGAATATAATGCAGCGAAAAGACTGTTACCTAGTGAATCCAGGCCATGTTCTTTCTCTTGAACAACTTCTCGTAGCTGACATTTATCAAGGACCTTTCAAGCATGCAAGAAGATTGCATCCAGTCAGCTGTGAAGGTAGAACATCAAAGAGGATGACTACACAAAAATCTCTATAGATGTTCTCAAACATTTTTTTTCACTAGATTGAGTCTTCCATTGCTTGAAGATCAAACTCCGGCCTCTCTGGTAAATGGATAAGAATAAATGGGAAAAACAAAAATGGCCGAAACTAAATAAGGGTGACTCTAATGGTGTTGGGTTTGGTCACTCCTTACATGTATAAAATTTATATTAGACCTCTAAAAGTTCTATCTTGCAGCCTCCTTATATGTATGAAATCTATGTAGAATTTAGGAGTTCCATTTGCAAATCATCTCTAATAGACTTTACGAGTTCTATCTTGCAAATCATCTCTCAAAGAAGCTAAATGGTTTCTGTAGCTGACCTGCAAAAGTTGACCTATACTGATCCCATGCATTAGTTTTCTCCTTCACTACCAAATGTTCATCTCAGACAAGTATGGGTGTTTACTGTTTTATAGTCTTCGATTGTAGGTATATTCATGTGCATCTACTACGGAAGGACTGTTAACTATGGCCCTTTTGTTCTGTCCCTTTTGTACTCTTGCAATATCCCGATGCTTATAAAATGTTAATTTCTTGGGTGTTCCCATTACACCTCCCAGGAAAAAAGGATTATACTTGTAGTGACATCTTATGACATCACCAATTAGAGAAAAGAAAACATTGGCTTCATCATGTAAAATGGATTATATATTACAATCAGGAGAACCAGCCTGGAATTCAGTTGCACATATAGCCAAACCAAATCCAACTCATTTCTATTTTATGGCAGCAAAGTTGCTACAGAAATAAATTTGTTCAATGTTTGCAGAATTTAAGAGCTGAGTTATCCTCATTTATGTGAAACCATAAAGAGAGATTTATTACCTCCCATATTTGCTGATCAGTGTATTGACTCAAAGGATCCAAGTTATATCTAACTGAGCCATGGAAAAGTGTTGGATCTTGAGGTATGACAGCAAATCGGGACCTTAGATCATGAAGCCCAATCGTGACAATGTCAATGTCATCTATAATGATTTTTCCTCCAGCTGGCTCAACAATTCGAAATAGTGCACCTATTAGAGTTGATTTCCCACTTCCAGTTCGGCCAACTATCCCAATTTTGTGTCCTCCCTCAAATGTGCAATTGATCCCTTTAAGTATAAGGGGAGTATCTGGTCGATACCTGATCTGTTTCACATGAAATTTTGTAAGCATGAGAGAATACATGCAATGTCCACAACATTCAAAATAGAACAAGAGGCACTTTGCCATTATTTACCTTCAGATCCTGAAGCACAACTCTACCAAGAACAGGCCAATTTGGTGGAGGCCGGTTGCCTTCAACAATTTCAGAGGCTTCCCTGGTGATGTGCATATACTGATTCAGCCTTTCTACAGAGACGATATTATTTGCAAGTATGCACTGATTTTGACTAGCAAAAACAAGGGACATATTTAATGAAAACCCATAAGATAGTGCCATGCCAACAAATCCTGCACCAAAAAGTCAATACAGTTAATCTACCAAAAATCAATGTATAAATATATGAAACTCAAGAACCAACCAAAGCGTTTAATAAACTTTTAAATAGCAAGCATAAACCTTTAAACTGGCAGTTATACATGTTACAATGTGCTTTCTTTCAAAAAAAGAAAAAGTAAGATAGATGTGTATCATATGAAGTGAATGTTAATTTTAGAAGAAAATTACCCTAAGACCGACCCTCCTAGACTCCACATCATTGGAAGCCTCATTCACTGCACCATCCATCAAAGTTCATGCTGCAACTAGAAATTGTTGTAATTAGAGTGGGTTGTTAAGTGTTCATGGTTCTACCTCCACATAACTTGGTTCTGAACAAAAAAGGCCAACAGCCAATCAAGTTCAAGAAATTTTGTTTGAGAATATGCTCTGATTATTTATGATGCTTCTAACAAACAGAAAATGTTATAGAATTACCTGTGAATGGTTGAATAATCACCATTTATGAGTTTGTCAACATCAAGGACAAACTTGAAGTCCTTCAAGGGTTAAGGATCAAAGCATCTCACGGAGGTTAATATTCTAAAATTTAGTTCTTAGGTTTTGTTTTTGACTGCAAAGACTTGACAATGGATACAACATGGATGCAAAGAGGAAGATGCTACTCTTTACCTTGCTCATAGAGCTTCAGTGAAACTAGTTTCTTGCGTCTATCATTTTGTTTCTATATTGCTAACTGATTAATGAAACAAAACTACATTAGTGTGCCTAGCAAAGAAGAGGCAAAAGCTCCATTGCCCAAAAAAGTTGAACACAGGGGTTGTCCTTGTACAACTAACCTGAGCTAAAAGTTCCTGCAGGAAGCAAAGCCATTAAAAGAGCTGAAGTTGAAAGAACAACAGCGCCCATGGTCTCCAAACGCTGGATCAACCACTCACTAGCTGAAAAATTATGGAAAAATGGGCTAGCGTTTCTGTCAACAAGCTTCAAAAACATAGTAAAGAAACGGTCTTCTTCCTCATAAGCTCTTATAATTATTGCCCCTGATATAGATTCAGCTAGGTGGTTTGCAACAAGAGACTTGGTGGTTCCATTGATCCGCATCAACTCCTTTGCAGATGCCAAGTAGTATCCCTAGTTTCAGAATTCAGAGGTAGTTTGACAATGATTCCTTTAAAAAATAGTAAACAAAAAAAAATATAGAATTCCAACATAACTACCTGAAGGTCCTTTTTACCTGCAAACGAATGGTCAAATAAATCATTGGTATAGAGACAAATAGCACTTGCCAAGTGACAGCAATCAGCACCCCAAGGTTGCAGTAAATGTTGATACTAGCACTGATACTAAAAATTAAACTAAAAGGAACATCAATGTCGACTATGCTCGTATCGGCAGAGACCTGAGGAGAAGTTGATTTAAGAAAACAAATCTAACCAAAGGCAAAAAATTTCCAGAATTTGATAACTACAGATAAATTTTAGATATTCTTACCCTAGTTAATATCCTTCCTAGAGGAGTGGAGTCGAAAAATGACATCGGAGCATGCAATAGCGAGTTAAGCAGTTGAATAAATAGGGATTTTGATGACTGCAGACCCAAGATAACAATAAACACGGATCTAGATAATAAGAACAGTGCAGTGCTACACCCAATTGCCAAGTAAACCATAATCAATCGCAATGTGCTCACTTGAGGATTTTGAACATTGGCAGCCATCCATGAGTTCTGAGAGATCTGCCCAGCCATAAAGATCAGATGAGAAAGAACTGCCAGCAAGAAGTACAAGAATCCCTTGTTCTGATTCAAGTACTGCAAATAAGGCTTTAGACCAGTATCACCCTTCTCTCTTTCCTCTTTCTTAATCAATTGATCTTCTCCTGTCAATTTTGCCATGCTTTGCTGTTTAATACTACCACTGAGCTCTCTTCTGACAGTTTCAGCTTCTTTCTGAGAAACAACCTTTTCAAGACTTTCAGGACTAACAATGCCCTTATGTGCATTGGTAAGTTTCTGAAATACTTCGCTGCAAGCCAATAGTTCATGATAAGGAGCAGCATGAAGAATTTTTCCATCTGACATCAGCTGTTGATAACAAAATTATTTTAGTTTTTGAGAAAGAATCATTTATGTTATCGGTAAATATGTGAAAGGATAATTTCATGTATGTTACATATGTATAACTCGAGCAAACTGGTCATGACACAGAACAAATGCCAATATTTTTTGACAGTAGTGCTTAATATTAATCCAAATAGGGAACAAAATATCTAGGAGATAATTTAAGAAAGAAAAATTTCAACAAAATTACCACTAATAAACTCAGGGCAGTGAGGTGCCCAACAAATGGGCACACACATAAAAAGGGTTTAAAATGTTAAGAACTGGAACAGAACCAACTAAATCCTGAATGTCAATATAAAAGGGATTCACAACCTTCGCTTCATCCATTAAGTAAAGAGTATCAAGCTACAAGGTGGTGCTAGGAAGGTTAGCAACAAGATAATGTGAAACAGGATGCTTCTTATTTCCACATTAGAAAAAATGATATAAAGAAAAGAGCAATACTTAAAACAAACAGCACGTATAAATTTTAGATTATACAATGACTGACCAGTATAGGATCAAATGCTTGAAGAAAATCCACTTTATGAGTTACAAGTAGAACTGTCTTTGCTAACAAAGCTCCCATGACATATTCCTGCGTACAGTCAAAGAGAACTTACATATTAATTCCCGAAGCAAAGAAAGAAGAAAACTTATGAATGTGAAAACAACCATAAACTGAATATTACTAGTTTACTACAATAAAAGAAAAACTACATTGAATAAATCGGTAGCGGTTTGGGCATCAACAGCACTGAAAGGATCATCTAAGAGATATATATCAGCATCCTGATACAATGCACGTGCAAGTTGAATGCGCTGCTTCTGACCACCACTAAGATTTACTCCTCTTTCTCCAATTTCAGTAAGATCTCCAAGAGGCAGCATCTCAAAATCCTTGACCAGGGAACATTTCTCTATAGTTTCCTGGTATCGTTGCCTATCCATCACAGAGCCAAAGAGAATATTATCTTGCACACTTCCCGTCTGGATCCATGCATTCTGAGAAACATAGGCAATCTTGCCACAGACTTGAATCTGCCATTCATAAAACAAATTTCATCTGCTAAGGACCTTGATCATCATACAATAAATGTGCATAAAAACCATTATTCTATGTATAATGCAATATCAAACCTTAACATCCACAAGTAAGTGTTTTCAAAACGATGAGCAAAAGAATCCTTCTAAAGGTTTTTGTGGGAAATTTTTTCTATTGGAGGCTTGTGATGCATGAGAACTATGACCAATTAAAACAAAGGAATTTCTAAAGGCTGCGACCTGCTATATTTAAATGATAAACAACAATCTGTTGTCAACGATCATCACAGTTCAGAGTGCACAAGCAACATTTTAGCGGGAAACTCAAAAGGTATTGTTCTTCTTCACCAGCCAGACAGAAGAAGGATCGATAAAACGAATTAAAACATACCATCCCTTCGGTATTTGGAATCTCTCCAAGAATAGCTTCCAAAAGAGTTGACTTTCCAGATCCAACCTCACCACAGATTGCTGCCTTTTCTCCAGGTTTGAGCTCTAAGTTGATGTTCTCCAATGTGGGTTTAGATGGATTTCTATCCCAAGAAAAGCTAGCAGACTTAATCATTATTGATTTTTCGAGATTAACATTGCATTTTCTTCTGAGATCCCCATTCTGCAACTCAGTCGCATCAAGAAACTTTCCTATGCGGCCATATGCAACCTCTGCTTGAATAACTGCACCTATAACATCAGGAATTGATCTGACTGGATCTTGAATGAGTCGCAATGTTGCTACAAATGTGAAGACATTACTTGGATACAGAGGTATCTCAAAAAGATAGCAAGACAAGAATGTAGCAGCAGAGACTGCTACAGGTGATGACCAAAAGAGGAAGGTATTGTATGCTCTTTGTAGCTGAAATGCTGACAGCCATTTGCACTCTTTGGCCCTTAACCCTTCGATGACCTCCTTGAAATGTGTATCCCAAGCGTAAAGCTTTAATACTTTCATATTTACCAGTGCCTCTGACATAGATTTCAGTCTTTCATCCTGAGCTTCCATAAGCCTCGTTTGAAACTTGTGCTGTAGCTTGGACACTGGAATGTTACAAAGAACAGTAAGCATGATCACAATCATGGAAGAAACCGTAGCAAAACCCACAGCATGGTAAAGAATTACTAAAGCAATGCCGAGTTGAATAACTATCGTCCACATTTGATGAAACCAGACTGGGAATTCCCCTACTCTATAGGCATCAACTGTAACATAATTCATTATCTCTCCAGAAGAATGAATCAGCTTAGCAGAGCTTGACAGCCTCAATTGCTTTTGGAAAATAGCTGCTGATAACAGAGATCTCACTTTTAGTCCCAACATTCTGGTGCGGAACTGCCATTGCCTTTGAGATAAAGATTCCAAGAATTTCACCATGAACATTCCTGATGCCAATAAGTAACCTTCATACTGAAAATTTCCCAAACCTGCTGAGACTTTGATAAAGGCATTAAGAAGCACTGGACCAGCTGACATGGTTAGAACCTTGAGCAACGCAAAGAAACCAGAAGAAAAAATTTCTTTCTTATGGCAAGAAACAATTATCCATAAGTAGGACGAAGAGGAGGCTTGGTTATTCTGTTTTTGGTTATTCAGTCTCTCGAGAAACAAAGAGCAGAGGCTTTCTGCTGAATCTAGTTCACCTAGTTGCGGTACATCTTTCTCCTCCAGCGGCTTTTTATAGCCCTGCTTCATCAAAGGGTTTAACCACCAAAATGACACTCTACTGAGGAAGCCAGCATGTGCAAAAGGAGTGATCAATTCCACTGGGTGGCTTGATTTTGCACTATATTTGCTATTCAGTGGTGCATAAATAGACTCCTCGGAACTTTCTTGGTCCTCCTTAGCTTTGGATCCGTTACAGGTGCAAAACAACAAAAGTGTAGTGCCTGGCAATGACAAAAGATTGAGAGCAATTCTTGTCGAAGTGGAATTCTCTACAAGGATGCTCAAGACAGAAGAGATACAAAGAAACCCAGCAAAAGCACTAGCTAATCCTGACCACAGCCTAACAAAGGTGTTTCCTAGATGCTTGGCTCTTATGCTCACTGCCAAGCACATTGCCACCCAGGTAAAACCCTGAGAAAATACCAGTAGCCACCAATGCAAAGGGAAGAAGCCCTCACCCTTCCTTAATTTCTCTTCCAACTTCCATAATCCAAGGCCAATATAGGCCAAACCCAATAAGCCACTAAAGATCAGAGAAGAAATTCGCAATGGGGACAAGCTCCAAAAGGATCTCTCCATTGTACCAACTCCACATGAAACTTTGTGAGCGAAATTTAGGAAGAAAGAGAAGACAAGAAGCACATTGATTAACATGACAAAGAAGTGGTTGACACAAGTGTTTGAGTAGAGAATTCCACCAAGACCACAATTGGCTCCAGCAAGATCTGAACAGATATTTCCCCCACAGAAAGCCATCCGAGCGCCTAAATTAAGTTCAAAATTTTCTCGATCATGAGTAAAAACATGGAAAATCAAAGAAAAACGAGAATTACAAGAAGGAATGATACTTCTTATGGCATCCATTTTGCCTGGAAATGTGAATTCAGTCCCACACTCTTCCTGCTCTATCTCCAAACATTATCAAGCTCCTTTTTCCAGCTATTCATGTAAAAGAAAATCCAGAAAGCTTTGTAAGAAAACATCTAAATCAATCTTGGCAATTTTTGCAAATATTATAGCATTCATCGGGATATGAAAACTTGATCAAAGAAAAAAACAGCATGAAATTCAACATGGTAAGCAATGCAAGTTCTTACTCCCATACCGTCATCTGAATAGTGCTCCTTGTTATGTAGGTGAAATGATTTGCATGTCCAACCAAGGCGCATTCCACTTTGTTGTTCGAGAAGGAAAAATCTGACAACTAAAATTTTACGTAATTATAGGGATGAAGACTGTTATCAAAGCTGACCACAACAGATGCAGGGCTTTGGAGGAAGAACCAGTAAAGAAATAAATTTTTAGCTCTCTTTTCTCTCTTCTTTCTGTTCCTTCTGTCCATGTTCATTTTAATCTCTTGGAATGAAACCTAGGGGTCAGTCCACTTTTGTCCTCAGAGTTATGGGGACGAAGACTCTAGAACCATTATTAACAAGCCTTTGATCATCAAGAATAATACGAACAATCATTTGAAACAAAGAAAACTTGAAAACTGTTAAACAGGGAAAGGTGATAGGCGCTCACCTTTTAGCCTTTGCCTCTGAGACGATGCCGCGGCTGCAACATAGAAGCTGAATCAAAAGAATAGCAGTAGGAGGCGTACAACGGGGTGGAAGGCGCCGCGAAAAAGTCGAGGGGAGGAAAGGAAGTCGCGAAAAGCAAGTTCCTCGTGGAGGCAACCTTAGTTGGCGGGGGAAATCGTGTTCCGCCACCGCTTTCGTACCCGTACTCCATCACAGAGTGACTCCTCGTGGCTCCGCTGGTGGAGGTGGTGGTGGGGGAGGAGGAGGAAAGAATGGTGACCGTACTCGTTCCCTGAGGTGGGCCAATACAGACTCCGCTGCTTCCATGCATTGCGCTCGTTTCGTCTGCTTCTTCCGTCTCCACGGACGAATCCCTTCTACTCATTTCGGACTGCAGCGGATTACGGACGCAACGACAAACCGGTAATCGATAATGTAACCGAAGAAAAGAATATCAATCAAGAACAAACTCGGCATAACCATGGCACACGAGAACCAACCAAGATTTACCTCAAGTCTAGGGTTTCAAGAAGCAGGAGAGGGTAAAACATGAGTACGGAATCGATTAGGCCGGCGGCGGAGGAATGCACGGTGTCCGGAGTCACCGGTCATTGGATGCTGCGTACTCGAGCGGAGCCGCTGGGCCGGTACGTCGGACTCCACGGGGTCCGGTCGGAACCGACGGAGTCATCGCGAAAGAGCGCCGGGTTTTGCCTCACGGAGCGCCGGGTTTTGCCTAGGCGGAGGGGGAGACGAACCTTTCGTTTCGCGGTTTCGATAGCGGTTCAGCGAGACGCGACTCGAGCCATTGTAGCAGCGGGTCAGCTCTGGGCTCGAGCCGGATTGACATTTGGGGACGGCGATGATGCGTCACTTTAACCCACGGAGAGCCTAATAATAATTTTAGATAATAATATGTTTGATGATATTATAATAGTGATAATACGATTGAATGGGCGCGTAAATTATATAATGGTAACTCAGGTCAATAAAAATAAAGGTTATTATAAAGTGTTTGGTAGAACACTGTACGATGTTTTTTATTAATAAAGATATAATAAAATATGATTATGAAGCATCAAAGATGAAATAAAAGTTTGATTTTTATGGCAGCATCATAAAATAATAAAGTAATTAACAATAAATAATATCAAGTTAAATAATCAAAAAATGATTAAATTTTAAATTATATAAAATTAAAATGATTATATAATATAAGAATATAAATATGACAACACTTTAATATTAGATGACCGACCATTCAATACACTAATATCGCTAACACAATTATCATATGATCGGTACCTAAATTAGTTTGTATTATTATGATAACACAAAATCGCTAACACGATTATCATATGATAACACAAAAAAATCGATACCTCAATATCGTAAATATGTAATATGTTATATGTAATATTAAAAAAATATGTTAAAATTAAAATAAAATAACATTGCATTGAATTTATAATGCTTTATGTCATATGAAAATGACACTGTACTCTGAATCCAAATATCATAGTAACATCAATTTGTAATGAAAACTAGATACTGATTATCTTTGATCCAGATATTATAACTAATATATGTCATCAGAATATAATTAATTTTATTATATATCTTATTCATTTATAAAAGATAACATAAGTCGACCACATCATATTGTCTATTGAATTTGATATATCATAATATAATGATTGTAACTAAGCTTCAAAGTAATACATAATTAACTTATATAATTAGTATCGATTATGAGAGTAACAATAAAATTAATTATAAAAATATTTCATGAATATATTTCTCAGAAATTTATAAATTAATATCTGGCTCGCATGATAAAAAAAATAATTGAAGATTATAAATTTTTTTATTTAAATTATAAATTAATAGAATATAAAAATAGAAATAAAAAGATGAAAAATAAATAAATTGCTTCGTTACCGATACAACACAATAATATCTAATGAATTTGGACCAAATCAGCCAATGTGGCTAACAAACATCAAATGAATTCTCAAGCTATTCATCAGATACATTATTTGAGCATTCAAAAAAATAAAATATTCTCAATATGCAAGTATCACCTCCTTATCCCCTTGACGATCTTGTTTGTCCTTAATATATATGTTTTGTTCACTATATGATAAATTATTCAACTCTGAAGTGGGTCGAATAAATTTCATAGTGTTACATCTGTAAATAAATTCTTAAAGGGTGTAATATAATTCATTTATAAGTGTAATACCATAAAATTTATCCGACTCGTATCAATCTTTCAACACAACAGATAAATAATATGACATAACTCAATTGTTTTTAAAATTTTTAGTTGATTTGATATATTTTCATGTTGATTATGCAATAAGATAAAAGATAATTATAAAAAATAATTAATTTACGATTAATTTTATATGTTTCTAATAATATTTGAATCAAATTCGAATAGATTTATACTTAATAATCCTCAAGAACGACGAATTTTTTTCAACTTAGGGACGTCCTCTAATAAATTCTGAAAAGAAGAGGGTTGATCTTTCATACAAATCAATTAAAGATTATTTTTGTGGGTAATATATATATATATATATATATATATATATATATATATATATATATATATATACACACGCGGTAAAATTATCGTCCATTTCAATATTAGTCGTGTGTCTTGTCGTGACTTGTTCTCGTGGTAATTTGACGAATTCCCCTCTCTGGTTGCTGCCTTTTGCTTCACGTTCACGTCGTTGTGGGTCCCCACTCCACCACTATCGTCCACATGCGCTTCCCCGAGCACCACGTCACCTTGTCGGGCTCACCCTCATCACTCCTCCGCTACTCTATCTCTCTCCCAACAGCAAACACCTCCTCCATCCATCCGCCTTACCAGAACTTGCGATAAAACAACGCCGACGATGGGACCCGCCGATCTCGCCGTGCCGGAATCAGTGGTCCCTGCCGGGGTTCAGACAGCCCGGGCTGCTCAACGATGATGTCCGGTTGTTAAAGAGGTCGCCGACGAGGGACGTGAGTTGAACCACGTCAGATCCTCGATCGCACCACGTCGCGTCAGGACCACCGCGGGCCCACCGCCTCGTCCCACAGCCGTACGTCTCCTCGCCGAGCTGGACCGACGTCACGGCGCACCACGCCGCGTTTCCAAACGGACAGGGCATGGGGCGGGCCAACCAGCAGCCGCCACGTCGCCGCCACCACGTGAATAGGGCGGTGCTCCACGTCGGCCATCGGGCGCGGAAATGGACAAACGAGAGGTTGCGTCATACGTGGGTGAAGGCGCCGCGAGCTGGCGGATAGAATCCCACCCGTCGATGCCTGACCGCATCGTGGTGGGCCCTGCTCCGCGCCGAGTCACGGCGCCATCCCGTGGGCCAGGCCTGGTTTCGACCTGCCGGGGGCCGCGTGGGGAGATCGCGTTCCTCAAGACTCCCGGAACGATCCGAACCGTCGATTGTGGTCTTCGATGGCTGCGCGGCGTCTAGCCGTGGGCCCCCCGCATTTCTTCGAGTCGGCGGGAGGTGGACACGTGATCCTCGGATCGAGAGGGCAAAGGTTACCCGTTTGCGACGTTGCCCGCTTAATTAACCAATAGGCAAAGAAAGGCCCCACAGCTGCAACTCACGTAATCGACGGTCTGGCGATCACTCTACTAGTCGCAGTGATTCTAACTAACCGTGCTATTCTATCATCATACTTTCACGCAACAAAAAAGTGATACCCAGCATCCAAAAATATACATTTACGCAGACAAACCGACCCGAAAGCTTCAATCGCGGATCCCACGGGCCATCCAGTAGCACCCACCAACCGCTGGTAAGGTATGGGTCACAGTGGTCCGTTGGAGAAGGTAAATGAGGGGCATTTAAGTCCTAAAAAGATCACATGTACATGTTGCCGTTTCTTTATTCCGATAGGACGCGATCTGGAGATCAGTTCCTTCCGCTTGGCACCCATACTGACCCACCAATCATCCACCACCCGTGGGCGACATGCGTGCCCAACGGGACTGATAGAGCCACGTCTGTGAGCCAAAAAAAGAGAGAACGCCGTTCGTCGTGCGCGGCGATGGGTTAAATTAATGCGGGTGGAGGGGACACCACGTCAGCGATACCATGACGAGGATGTTAGCTGGCCGTCATGAGCCGCTACCGGTGGACGCGTAGACGGCTCAGCACGCCGAAACGTGTCCGGTCGTGGTGGCGCGGGGCGGAATAAGCTACGTGCGACGCCCCCCCTCTCCCGCACCAGGAAAAATGAGGCCCGGAAAACGCACCACGCGGAGGACTCCGTGCGGGGTCCGCCGTTTGTGGCCACGGGAAACGGGTAAGGTGGGCGTCCGTGGAGGCGCCGTGGGCTTCTTACGTGCCTCGTCCTGGGCCCCACCAACAAAGAGGGCCACCTTCTTCTGTGCTGGTCCTGGGCCGTGGGCTTCTTAAGCGCAAGCCGTGTGGTTCCAGAGCGCAGTCACCGACTCACCGCTACGGCGATGGGAGGGCAGAGGGACGGTGGAACCCACGGAGGCCGTGCGTGGTCGTTCTGTGGGTTTCGGGATTTGCCGTCAGTGTAAGGCTCCAGCATACCGTGCATCTTCAGTCGACACGTGTATAATGACGTGGCTATCGGCTTGGCGCCGGGTTTCTTTCCCAATTGCCTCCCAGGCCTTCTTCCTCCTCCTCTCTCTCTCTCTTTCGTCTGTCGTTTCGCTCCACTCTTCTTCGCAGAGCGAGCTCTTTTGCGTGCTTTCTTTACCGGCTAATGGAGGAACAATTGTTTTGAAGTCAGGAAAAAGGGTAAGGTTCGGGTGCTCTTATACTTCTTGAGAAGGCGCCTTCTTCTTCTGAGATCCTTTTTACCTCCCCCAGACTTACATGGAACACTTCAGCGTCTTTCCTTAGCCACCTGTTTCTTCTGTGGGTTCTTTCCGGAGGTGAAATCGCGGCGAGTTGGTGGTCATAAGGCTTTGAGGAAGGATCTGGTGCCGCATAGTTGCATGTGCGTGTGTCGATGCCTTATTTTGTTGAAATTTTCTTGGAATCCACGGCGGGGCTTATGGATCGTTTGGGTTTGCACTTTGTTGCCTTTTTGATCGTTTAATGAGCGGAATTTATCATTATCTCTGGTTATGCTATGGGAAATTACCAGAAAAAGTTTTAATTCCTTTTTTTTATTCCCCTCGAAGGGCATCTAGTTTGCTCTTTTTCCGCGATCTGATTGAAGATTAGATTTCGATGGATAACATGACAATTTCCGGTAATAATCCCCAGTATCCTTCTCCTTGTTTGGTTTTTTTTGGAGAGGGAGGGTAGATGGGGAAGAAATTAGGTGACGCGAGAAGAAGATGCGGGTAGATAGGGAAGGAGAGAGCGGGCGTCACGGGATGCGTGTTCTTCAGTTGGAGAACAGTACGACGTACGATGCTCGTTCCAGTGATCCAACGACGCAGCAGAGTCAAAAGACTCGCTCCGAGTCGCAGATCGATAGAATGCTATTTTCCTCTCTTTTATCCCCACTAATCAAAAGCTCGTCTTTTTTGTGTTTCTTTGGGTACTTTCGTCCTTTTCGTATCAGAAAGTGATCAGCGACCGTCCAAGATTCGCACTTCGCCCATTTTAGAGGTCTCTTCATGTTTCTTTCTAAGGAAAAGGCCCTTTTGACCTTCGATTCTTTTCTAGAAACGTCTCCGGCTAGATCAGAGTTCCCTTGATTCATCATAAAATTTTTAAAAGAAATTGTTCAGTAATTCCTTCTTTTGTGCGTTCACAAGCTCTCTTACCCGATCTTTGTATATCTTTTCCCCTCTCTGTTGTTCCGTTGATTTGGAGCAAACGGTTTTATCACGTTTGTAGTTTGGAAATTGATATGATGAGAAGTTCGATGATGTAAAGTTGCAAAAATTGAAATGGTTTAGCTTTATTAAATATATCTGTTACACAAATTCGATTGCCGTCATAAACTGCGACAACACTGTGTATCTTGATGAAATTCATCTGTTACACAAATATATCTGCTTGACCTGTTACATATGTCATTTATGGAATTACCATAATGATTCTGGAAGTTCGTGGTTTAAAGAGTTATTCATGATTGAGTTATGATTAAATAAGATATCAATTTGTTTGATAGAGAGATTTTTCTGATATGCTATCATACTATGTTCAGGTGTGTGGCCAACCAGTATGAAAAGCAATGAAGCTACAACTCCTTCAAGGGCCAACAAAGGATCTTCTCCTGTGAAGGTGGGCATATATATCAACATAATTGTACTTGAGTTTTTCTCTTGAAGTACTAATATGCATATTATGTATATGTATATTGCTATATGTGTGTTTTTTGTGCAAATTATTGTACTTCAGAAATGTCAGACCATTTCGGTTTACATATATTCTTTATGCTGCAAATCTTCTTGATCTGTGATTTCTTGCTTTAAAGCATTATTTTTACTAAAAGAATTGCACTGTGTTCAGAATGAAAATTCAAATTATGGGCAACTATCTTACTTCAAGTCAATCGAAGCATGACTTTGGTGATTCCTTTGATATACACTGAAATATTATATAAATTTACACCTAAAAGATATAGAATGTAGACTGTCTTCTCAGCTATGTTGCATTTTGGTTAGTCAGTTGTCGATTTCCCTTAAGGAAAATGATAATTTCATAATTGTTTCTAGCAAGCATGAAAACAATTACTCAGTGTATGCCATGCTACATGCTTATTAGATCCAGTTTTCTGGTCAAAGGTTTGTTTGTATTGGTTTTTTATTATCTTTTCTTTTGTGGGAATCTTGTTTATTTGTGTTATTCTGTTGAAGTTGCAGGAGCCGCTTGCAAATCCTCCATATCCTGAATGGGCAGCTATGCAGGTCAGTACTATTATAATTTTATTTTATTGTTTTTGTTCTCCAATATAATTTAAAACCACTTCTCTTTCATTTAGGCGTATTTTGGAGCTGGAATGATGCCACCTCCATATTTTAGCACTGCAGTTGCTCCCAGTCATGCACCTCATCCATATATGTGGGGCCCCCAGGTAAACAGAATTCTTGATTATGTTGTCATGAACAATTAGCTGAGGAAAATTTCTGGTGCCCAGGCATATCATATATTAGGGTAATGTCATCAGTAAGCTGCTTGCTTCGACACAAGGCAACTTGGTGCATCTACCATTTGCTAAAAAGGAAACAGTAACTTGGAAGGTGCAGAAGTAAAAAGAAGAAATCTTGTTCCTTCAGTATCATTTGGGCCTTACTGAAATAAAATGAGAAGGGATAAGATATGGTACTGGGAAAAATAGGACAAAGGAACATAATATGGAACTCCCTCATTTTAAGTTCTACATGAAGATTCCTTCACATCTTCTAGTCTAGACATGAACATGCATCAAATGAGATCATATTCATTGAGAACGATGGTCACTAAGTACTAACAGCGAAGTGTTATATGTTTTGATTGATTTATTTTGTGGTATTTGTGGATTATTGATTGAGAAAAGTTTGCAAAACATTGTACTACCTCGAAAGGACAACATCTGTTACTCTGATGGAACAAAGCCCGAACTGTTTCAAACTTGGGTGATGAGAAAAAAATAGGCTATTAGCATTAGTCTAGAATATCTATTATCCACGGGTTCATTGGGAAGGGTGTGGATGGCCCTTGAGCGTGGCTAGATATCAAAAGGCTACAGAGGGAATATAGTATATGTAAACCTTGACAAGGACCTCAGGAATTATGACAAGGGAAATTGTGATACCCCTATGATTCTTCCTATGGAGTGGACTGTAAATTTAAACTCTATTGTCACCGATTACAATGAAAGGGCATGTATAGAATCTTGGAAAGTGAGTTTCTAGCAAGTTCTATTCTCGGAATTGTTTGCGAAGAGTGGGTACCCTGTACACTTTTAAGTTGTGCAAACAGGTTCTGATAGAAAAGAACTACGTGTCGAGAAAAAAAGAAAATAACTGCCACAGTGACAAATGATTTGGTATTTTTACAAATAACTGGGATGAATAAGTTATGTTGAGTCATGTTTGTGTTTAAATTTATGTCAATTCAGGTTTGTATTTAAAAATAATTATTTATGTCAAAAATATATCATAATTAACTTATTGAGTGTGTTATATGATATCATTTATATCAAATTTTGTGAAAAAATTATATATTTTTAATGTTTACAACTGATAGATTATCATCTAGGATACAGAAGCAGTGTAGTGGGTTAGGATAGATGAGACAACAGTTTGATAACTAAACCATGCATATATATTAGAAAAAAGAATGTGATAGTGTCTTGTTGGCATAAGTGATGGTAGGGAGCTATCTGTCCAATAGATGATTCAAATTTTGGTTATGAATATCTACAAGCTGGGGTCTATGTAATTCCATGATAATTTAGATGTATTAGACTCTTTTTAATTTAGATTAGGGTTTATATCTGCTTGGAAAATTGTTAACATGTGGAGAAATATGGGTGAGGAGTTCCTGTAGATGTTCTAAAATTTGCTTGAATGTGAAGGCTACAACGTTTGCAAATTTTTAGTTGACATATTAATAAATGCTCAATTTACAGTGTTGGTTTACTTTATGATGACTTTGTTGCATTAACTGACTGAACATTTTCAGAGTTAGTACTAGAGACATTCATTTTGGCTGATCAAGCCTATAAATGTTGCAGTCAATGTTATCGGTTGCCCTTCTGTTATATTTGATCATATATGTGAGAACATCCTGGCAAACTGACATATTTGATACCTTGCATTTATGAAGCATGCTTGGCATTACAAAACTTGCTCCTGCCACTGTCACTTGATTATACTTCTCCAATAATTTCTATCTGGTGGCTTTGGAGATTCCTGGGTATAGGAAAACTAAACATATTTATTATAGATAAACTTGTCCAGTAACTGATTTATGCAATCCGGACGATTTGCAGGGCTATGTACATTTAGCTCTCCATGAATCTTGTTTACCTTGTGGGCTGCACCAATCAAAGCTTTTCCTTTTTGCAACTTGAATAAACTTTAATTCTTCTTTATATTAGTCAGAACTCATGATTACTTTTAAGCATCACATAGATATAAATTTTATAGTCCTTGTTGGTTCTTTGATTCACTGGTTACTAGGTCAAAAGTTACATGCATGCAAGGTGGTTCTTCGGTTAACATATTCTTCATTCGATGCAGCCTCTGGTTCCTCCTTTTGGGTCACCATATGCTGCAATCTACCCGCATGGGGGAGTCTATACTCATCCCTCAGTGCCTCTTGTAAGTCAAAGATAGCCTTGTATTTGGTATCAGTATATTAGCAAACTCAGTTTTAGTGAATGAATTATACTGCATCATATGCTTTTGGCTTGAATTATTTCTAATTAGGATATTATCTTAGTCACAAAAGGTGCATGATCTAAAAATGTCAGAAAGATGCTGTTGTAGATTTAAGTGTCTTCATTGAGTCTATTGGTTTATTGTGGCAGGGTTCTCATACACATTGTCAAGGGATCTCACCATCTCCAGCAACAAGTGAAGCAGTAGTGGTGGGTATATTTGATGTGTTCTTTATTTATATTGGATTTACCACTACACCAGCAAAACCCTTTGTGCTCTGCATATTCCATGCTTTTCCAATTCACCTAAAGATCATTACTCCTTCAGATCAGTTCTCTCTCTCTCTCTCTCTCTCTCACTACCACTGCTGATGTGCAGCTGGCAACTCCTTTAAGTGTAGAAATGCCTGCAAAGTCATCAAAACATAAAGCTAAAAGCCTGGTAAAAAAGCTTAAAGGGCTTGATGGTCTTGCCTTGTCTGGGGGCAATGGCATCATCGAGGACAGAGATCAGGCTGATGGGAACAGGTAATCACAGACATTCATCCAGTTCTAGAATTGTTTTTAGATTTTCTTTTGTTGCTTCTTGAAGCCGCTGATGTTTTCTTCAGATTGATATTTTGA
Source organism: Musa acuminata AAA Group (assembly GCF_036884655.1). Classification (NCBI taxonomy): domain Eukaryota; kingdom Viridiplantae; phylum Streptophyta; class Magnoliopsida; order Zingiberales; family Musaceae; genus Musa; species Musa acuminata. The sequence continues at coordinate 38,413,576 of NC_088354.1, forward strand.
TATTGATGAATGTTTTCTATCAAATTTTATTGGTCCAGTGGGTATAACAGCACAGAAGGCTCTAGTGATGGAAGCAATGGAGATAATGCAGAAGGGGTGATGCTCTTAGCTCTTCTTATCTTGTCTCGTCAAATAATTTCTGGACATGTTCTTGGATTTTCTTCTGCTAGTTTGATTAGGAGGTTTCCCATCTCAGGGAACAAAAGACCAAAGAAGGCAAAGATCTGAAGACGGACCATCCTCAGGTTCTTCCATGCTTTTGATTGTCAGATCATTATTTATCAAAATTATGCAAGTTTGCTCGACTTTGTTTGATGTGTGCTGATGTTTTGTTCTGGTAGATCTTATTCCAAACAAAATGCCGGAAGCAACCCTTTGTGTTTTCATGGATGTTTTAGCTATTGATGATCACTCTTTTTGAACTATTTATTTCCCTTCATCAATTAAGCATTAGATTTGAGATATTATCCGATATCATCCCTATATCTCATAAATTTACACAGAATTCATGCCTAAAAAGATCTTTTTGGTTTTACAGACAAAGCTAAAGTTAGCGAACAGGTCAAACCCGGTCACACTGAGGAAACAGGTACATCCTCAAAAGCAGCTGCAGGTGTTACTGGAACACCTGTTATCACAGCAAAACCAGTAGGAACTGTTCTTTCATCTGTCCCAGCACCAGGGATGGACATAAGAGTTTCCAGTGCCAACAAAGTGAAAGGCATTGGCACACCTGTCCCACTGGCAACTGGTGCTGTGGTCCCCAGCCGTAATAGAGCGACTCCTGAACTCTGGATGAAGGCATGTGCACCATCCATGTCTCTCAAGTTATTAATTCATATTTTCTAAGCTGATAATAGACTTTTTTCCGCTCTTTCCTGTGAAGATTATTTGACCATGGTCCTGACCTTGTTTTTTTATCATGTTTCTCATTGAGTTATTCTTTTTTCTTTTCTTTTAAACTGCCTTTCATTTTCAACACCCTCTTAGGACCACCACTAATGTGCCGTTCTCATTGTTCTTAATATTCATAATTTACTTGCAATAGTGGAATTTTCATCATTGTTCCTGCTATCATATATTAGTGTTAATTGCACAAATATTCTTTCTCAAATGTTGGTTGTAGACATATGAATGACATGGGGATTGCAGATTTATTATTTGGAATTCCTCTGCATTCACAATGGTGGTTTTATTACAGGCTTCTTGGTTATTAACCTTGTTTAGATGTGCCTTCTGTATAGGATGAGAGAGAACTAAAAAGGGAAAGGAGGAAACAGTCTAACAGAGAATCAGCTAGGAGGTCAAGGTTGAGGAAACAGGTACTGGCATCATGATGAGTTGAGGGTACAACCTCTGCTTGTCCTCTTGATTCTTTTTCTTCTCGTCAACCTCATTAAAATTCTGATATTTGCATTTCAGGCAGAAACCGAGGAACTTGCTTTGAAAGTTGAGAGCCTGAGTGCTGACAATACGAATCTCAGATCTGAAATTAGTCGCCTGAAGGAGAATTCAGATAAACTGAGATTGGAAAATTCTGCCCTAACGGTAGTCTCATTTTGTTAATAATTCCGGATTTGATTGTTCCAGGCTTTTCTATTGTCTGTTCTTTATTATGTGACTGATACGCACCAGCACGGAATGCGCTACAACAAAGATGAATGCCTGATCAATGCCTTAATGCGGATCGTTATCCGATAACTTTTCAATATGGTCTAGGTATCTTTAGGTTCAATGCCGGGATCAATGCCCGATCTAGTAGAGCATGTTGGATCCACCTATCATCAAATCCCTTAATGCCGATCTTAATTCAATAGTTTTTAGATATGGTCTGCATATCATTGGGTTCAAGGCCAGGATCAATGCCTGATACAGTAAAGCATGTTGGATCCAAATATGAGGATCCATGCGTAAAACTTCAGGTCGGATTTGATACTCTGGCACACCTAAATAGTTTATATGAAAATGCAAAAGGAAATCTTTGAACGGCAAGGGGAGACTTGACATAATTGTTTTCCCTCTGTTATACAGGATAAGCTGAAGAATGTGCAGTCAAGTCATTTTGGTAAAATGAAGAGTGTGAGAATCCCGCCGTTGGTTGCCGAGAACTTCTTATCAATGATAGAAAACCAAAACTCTGCTAGAACGGCACCACAAGAGGGTGACACCAGCGACCAGTCTGGTGGGAAGCTTCACCAGCTTCTGAACACCAGTCCACGAAGAGATGCCGTGGCAGCAAGCTGATTCTCATTTTACTAATCTTTAGTTTTGGCGGAATTTTCGGCGCAAAACTACTGCACTGCTAACCTTAACCTTATGGAAGGCTCAACTAAACTAGGTAGAATTTAAGAGACTAATCAGCTTGGAAGACATATGACTGTTTCAAGTCCAGGAGTTTTGCTGGCATGATGATGGTCTGTGTTTGCTGAAGAAAAGTCTTTAGTACTTAATACTGTATAATCTGGTGTCTAGGTTGTATGGCCCCTGTAACTTTTTTTTTTAATGGTCCATTCATGGTGTTGGAAATGTCTTGGAAACCCATGTTGTTGGAGTATAATAAACAAAAGAATCTACTGTATATTTAGGATGCCCGGATACTACTGTTTCCTTCTGAACTTGCTTACCTGTGCCGGTGAGTACATCCCTTGTGGTCTGTACACATTTTGTTTCTGTGCTTATGGATGACGACGATCATACATTCCAAGGTTGATTCTGAATGTTCGGTTTTGGAGTAGCAAATCTGATAGATAGTGATAAGGTTGAAAATTTGATGTGGCAACAAGTAAATCCCTTGTGGTCTCTACTCTCTCTCTCTCTTTTAGCTCATGCATCATTACCTGTATGCGAACATTGACTCTCAATCTTTTTGCATTCTTGGTGCAGTGAATCAGATAGTGAATCGCAATCTCTCTCGGTTCACATCTCGGAGTCGAGGTGCCACATCCTGAGATTTGCACCACCCTCGCCTCTTTAAAAGGAGGCCTGAAGTGAAGACGGGATGAATCCCAATATCATCATCAGTTAGAACACAGAAAAAGGCAGGAGTGGAGCGACGCATGGGGATGTCTTTCTGTACTCCTCTGGGCGAAACGGCCGAGCAGCGCATGCGCAGATGGCAGGTCACTGACAGCCATTACATCAAATGCAAGGTCGTATGCTTACAAGCTTTTAAGTGCTTTTAAAGCGGAGAGGGAGGTCATGTTTGTCCGTCCGTCCGTCCATAGGGCGTTCGATGAATTGACTCTGCGGTCTAGTTTTTGTTGACAGGAGCTCGGGGTGTGCTCACCTGCCACCTCGGCTCTCGAGCAGATGCCCTGCGCGCTACGCTCCCTCTCGTGGGCAAGCGGCCCCCAAGGCGGAGGTTGGTGAGACCACGCCCACGTGATCTCCTGTCGCCGGTCGCTCCTACGCCGAGCCTCACCTTTCTTTTCTTGGCTTCTAATGACCACCCGCATTATTCTAGCATCACAAAGACCACGAGCCCTGCGTTTGCGGTCACCTCCCGGTGTAGCAAACCGGCGGCTCTGACGCCGAAAAGGCGAGAAAGGAGGGGGCGCAGGGGACTTACCCCCTCGTTTGAATTTTGACCCTTGTCCCGCCCCCTCGAGCCTTGTCACCCGCCTTACTCGACGCGGGGCCCGCATGAAATCCGAGGTGGGCCCCTGGCAGCATCCATAGCGGTTACGGGTATCTTGTCCGGACGCGGAAGTCGGGTCGACCCGACGCACGCCTTTTTTTCTTTTAAGAAAGCAGGGACGCCCAATGGCCTCTCGACACGTTCCTCACCAGCATTTAACAGTACAGCTTTCCTCGGCGGTTCTTCCACCCTGCTGATCTTTCGGATTCCGCTCCCCTTCATCCGAATCATCGATCTTCCCCTTCCCCCGTTCCCTCTCTCTGTCTCTCGTCGGATGCTTGGCTTTGCAATGGCTTCGATCCGGAAGTGAATGCTGCACGAGAAGCTCGCGTTTGAGCTCATTAGGGAGTGGGTTGGTGGTCTGAACCGGGTTTTGGGGATCTGAGTTCGGGATGATGCCACCGGTACCGGGTGGCGATGGCGGGTCGTCTTTCGATGGCAATGTGACAGCCGCGGGAGGGAGTTCTCGTCGAAGTACCTCCCGTTTAAGTCCTAATTTGCTTCTCGATCTCGGAAGCATTGAGATCAGTGGGAATTAGTGGTCCGGGCTCTTTTTTTAATCGCTTCCCTTTCCTCCAAAGATAAACTTGTACGAGTCTCGCATTTTTTCTCGAGATCATTTCTTTTTGAGCTTTCTCGAGACGTTATTTTTGTTGGGTTCGTCCTTTTCGAGGAAAAAACCTCAGGGGCTTCAGAGCTGCTGCTTTGAAGTTTCACTATCATGACGAAATTATTTGCTTTCTTTCACTGCTAGCTCTTTACTTTCTTTTTCGGGGTAAAAAGGAGCATTTGCATAGCTCTGAGGGACCGAGTGCTCTCTTCTTTTCTGGGCGATGTCCCTTCATCTGTGCGTATCTAGTGTTTGTTGGATAGAAGTCAAGATTTTGGAGCTGCATATTTGATCTTCTTGCCGTAAGTAAGAGCACAGAGAGTTAGATTTAGTGCGCTCTCCCTTCGTTCTCTTTTCTTTTTTGGGTGATTGAGGACTTGCTTGGTTTGAGTCGATCCATTCTGAACAGTAATTAGAGCATAGCTACGCCACTCGATCCCAGAGCCTTCTTTCTTAGCTCTCAACCGTCCCTGATGTGTATTGAGATGTCTTTTTGTGGAGTTTGCAACATCAGGGAGGGTGGATTGGTAGATGTAAACTCTGGTCACGAGATATAGGTTTGTAATCACGGGAAAAGTGCCGGGTGCTGTTGGCATCCTCACCCGTCGGAATAGCGACTGGTGTGAGTTTGTTATCCGAGAAGTGACTCTTCTCTCGTGTTCTTGGAGATTTATACTGTTCACTGTGGGTTTATTTGGCTTAAAAAGCAGTAGCAATTAGTAGTATCTGAGATTGACTCTAGCGAATCTATGTGTTACTTATAATGGGTCATTCAGCTACTGCCTGGGATCAGAACTCGGTATTGGAGGTGGTGAAGGACTGGAACGGAATTGATCAAGTGGTTCTTCGTGTGCCACGAGGAGCATCTGCTCGGGTGAGATACTATACCATTGATTCCTTTTTCTCTGTCAGTTTTACTATTTGGCCAAGATTTGTGCCGTGTTCTTTCTATGGTTGACTGCTTATGTTGGTCATTGATCTTCGTGTCCATTTGATAAATTTTTTCTTGGTTCATTTTAATAATTCTTCTGTCAGCAATCCAGGTTAGTTTGCATGGAGGACAGGTTGTTTCATGGAAGAATGAGCGGGGCGAAGAACTCTTGTTCACTAGCAGCAAGGTAAATATATTAGAACCCTGTGGCATGCATATGTTTTAATATTTTCAATTTTATTTGTGTTGTGACTTGCTAACTTGGTGTTAGCAACTCAAGTGACTGGGAAGATTTATGTATTGAATGATGGAACCTAGGCTTAATGGAAGATCAATGATGACCGATAGTTTGAATTTTTTTAATGAGATTCCAAGGAATGACTACTTCTGATGCTATGATACCATATGATACATAGGATTAGGTTCTTGATAATGAGTGTTGAATATAACAGAGAGATCATAGTTATTGGGACAATAATAATCAGTCAAGACTGAAGGCTCTACTGCATGGTGAGTCCCAATTGAATGAATCTAGATTCTGTCTCTATGTTGTGTGTGTAATTCTCAGTGCATCAAATCCATCCACAGAACATTGGTATCAGAATGCCACAATTAAAATACCATTTTTATACTCAACAGGGAAGGCATATGACATCTTTAGATATATCTTGATGTTGAAAAATTTGAAGTGAGTCTAAACACAATCTGTATTATATTGTGTTATCTTTAATGAACGAGGTCTTTTATCTGTAAATGACAGTTCACTGATATGCAGACAGATTGGACTTCGTTAAAAATGATTGATTTTCTTTAACCTTGTTTACTTAAAATTCTCTTACATCAAACTTTACATTCACTTTAATTTTGAAGATTAATACAACAAAAGGCACGAGTTATGGTCGATAGAGATGATTTTTATTGATTCCTTTGTGTAGGCCATATTTAAGCCACCAAAGGCTATGCGTGGAGGAATTCCCATCTGCTTTCCACAGGTATTAACAGCTAAATTTCTCCATCACTATAGTCCTGCTACATATGTTTACCTATTTCCATGTCCTCTCAGTTCGGAAATTGTGGATCACTCGAGCAACATGGATTTGCAAGGAACAAAATGTGGAGCATCGATTATGATCCTCCACCTCTAAGAAACGATGATGGCAAAGAAAAGGTTTCTGTTGACCTGCTGCTTAAGCCATCTGAAGATGATTTGAAGTGCTGGCCACACTGGTATTCAATTCATCTTACCATGTTACAGATGTCATCGTCTGTAAAAATCTTTGTCTGTTATTCTCTTCCTTCACCGGTTGTGATTGTTATAGTTGTTTTGGTCATCCAATTAATATTTAGCTGAACTTTTATATTTTCAGTTATGAGTTTCGCCTCAGAGTGTCTCTTGCAATGAATGGAGTTCTTACCATGATATCACGTGTTAGAAACATCAACGGGAAACCATTTAGTTTCTCGTTTGCTTACCATACATACTTGTCTGTTTCTGACATCAGGTATGAGATCATATCTTTCAATTTCTAATTCACATCAATACGTCGCACAATTTCCATTAGACTATTATAAAATGAGAACTTGATGTGGGATAATGGTGTTCCTCGTCATTTGTCTATATGCAACCAATGCTAACTTCATTTAAGTACTTTTGAACCTTTGTTTTTTTGTGCCTTTTATGATTTTCCAAAGCTTTTACTCATTTAACTCTGGTGATGCTCCATCGTTAATAAATTTCTATGGTGCAAAATTTTAGATGTTGTATGTCTTACATGAGAAACATGTATCCACAGTGAAGTGAGGATAGAAGGTCTGGAGACACTTGATTATCTAGACAATCTTTGCCAACGCAAACGATTCACAGAACAAGGAGATGCTGTAACATTTGAATCTGAGGTAACCTCTGTGTTTGCTTATCATGGAAAACACTAATTTGGACCTCAAAATGATGGAAGATCATGGCATCATCTCTATTTTTTACCTTATCATAAGTTGGGACCAGGTTAAATCTTGTGCAGTTTGCATACTGATACGTATAACTGTCATTCCCTGTTCTGCATTTAGGAGATGGTTCTGCATATAAGAAATTTAATTCATGTTTTGGCAAATCTGGTAAAATGATGCAAGAGAGAAACTTCCATTTACATGCAGGTTATCAAGGGTAATATGTCTGAAGCTTTAAAGACCAAGTCTCCATAATTTAGTAGCTCTCCTGGAAAACAAAAAGGGGTACCTTAGGACATAAGTCTCCTGCCAATGCAGGATGTGGGAGACTCGCTTCTTAAATGTTTCACTCATCAGCTAATGATTCAAATAAGAGACTATGAGTGCAGAATGTGCTTAAAGGGTAGAAAAACTTCCAATTATGACAGATTTGCTTGTGATTTATTTTCACTTGAAATATTGATTTTAGTGATAAAAAAACATATATATGGAAAAGTATTTTGACACTTGTACACGAGCTAACATCTAAATAGTACTTAAACTTTCTACAGATGAAGAAAGAATATTGGAGAAAAAATTATGGTTACATCTTGAAGCAAGTGGAATTATTCTTTAGAATAGTTATGCACAGTAATGCTTGTATTAAAAAAATTTGTTGTATAAATTAAATAGGGAATTTAAGGGGTATATTAAAAATCTCTTTCTAATCCATTGGCATGTGAACTGCAAATTTTATCTGTCATCAGCAAATAAAAAAAAGAATAAACCACCACCATCGCTTCTAAATGTATTCTACATCCCCAGTAGATCTTTTAACTTGTAACATTGAGTTATATAATGCTAACTTTACTGATCTGCAGGTTGATCGAATTTATCTTGGTTCGCCAAATGTAATTGCAGTTCTTGACCATGAGAAGAAGCGGACTTTTCTAATAAAAAAGAAAGGACTGCCGGATGTTGGTATGATGCTGTCTTAATAAATCCTGCTAAATCCACACATTTAGTTATATTATCGATTATGATGTGCTTGTTTTAATGTTAACTTACTAAATTATGATACTTCTTTATCTGAATAAATGCTTCAATTGAGTTTATTGTGTGTCTGCATTTACATTGACTTAGAAAGTTTCCTGCTTTGGTTCATAAGTTTTCAGAACAATGGAGAGTTGACAAGCAACTGTTAGAAGAATATTTTTGTGAAGAAAACATTTAAGTTCTGTAGCTAATTCCTACATGCGATTGGCAATTAGTTTGGTTCACCATAGGCCATCATTTCCATCCCCTTTAAAGTTGTTTTCCCACGGGCTGCTACATGTATATTTGAAAGTTAAGCTTCCCTTGAAAAATAATTCTCTGCAAAGTCCAGTGGACTTGAAATGTCATATTACAATGGAAACAATTCACTACAACGTATTCATGATTCTTCTCTTTAGAGGACATGCAAAAATAGGGAAACGTGACCTTAACATCACTGGTTAAGAGCTAAATTTATTAATTTTAATATGTAGAGAAAGAATTTTACAGATTTTCCTTTAAGAAAGTTTATAAAGCTTAAGTTGCACTTATAGCATGTAGTACTTCCAGCGTGCATTTGTTGAAATTATCATCTGAGATAATGATTTGTTAGAACACGTTAGAACACTGAAGCCGCATATGGTTGTTTGACATCCACTTTCATGTTTTTGCTCTTTTTCTATGCAGAAACAACTCTCTCACCAATACACCTAAAATATTGGAATGGATCTTTCGGTGGTATGCGTTACCCGGTTAATTGAGAACTCAAAAAAATCTCATCCTATAAACTTTAAAATTACTAGCTAGTGGTGACTGTACAATCATTTGAAAGAGTAAAAGATTGTTTAGAATGGGTATTGAAAAAGACCTGAGAGACCATTGGATGATACATGATATACTTTTCTTTGTTGTGAGAAATTTATGTTGCATGTCCTTCTAACTATGCTTCCATTCATTCATTACAGTAGTTTGGAACCCATGGGAGAAGAAATCCAAATCCATCGCGGATCTGGGAGATGAGGAGTACAAGCAGATGCTGTGCGTGGATGGTGCTGTGGTCGAGAGACCTATCACCCTAAAGCCAGGTGAAGAGTGGACAGGGCGCGTGGACATTTCGTCCATCCCTTCCACCCACTTCATTTGATCATCTCCATCACCTGGGATGCATGCGAAGGCGCACTATTTTTAAATGACAGCCTTCTGTACTGTGTTAGATCATGGATGACAGTCTATAGAAACATATGCAGAACAGCCGATTAGATTTGAGCTTATGTAGCTTAATTGTATGCTCATGCATGTCCGAAACCTTTAAATTTTGGCTCTATGTAGTGTTAAATAGAACAGCAAAAGCTAACTATAACTATATATATATATATATAATTCTAAATCATTAAAAAATTGTTTGGGTGAGCTTTGGAGTTCAATTTTTAGGTGTTTGATATATCACCTTTGAGTGCTTTTGACTATATTTCTGAGCATGCAGGAGCTGGCATTATAATCAAATCTCTTGAAGATCACATCATTGTTGCTGGTTGTATAGTGATCAAAGCTTCATCCCCTATCCAATTTGAATGTCTTGCACAGTGGGAAGGCTTAGACTCCGGGAGCTGGTAAAGGTCGAAGACTGACACTCTCAATAGATTATTTCACACATCAAAAAAACCTCTGGTCTCACCCTTTAGATGATAAGAAACTCTTTGCTAGATCTGTAAATGCAGTTTGTGGGTCCTTCATCTCAAGATCTGCTTATAAAGTGGTCAATTTCGTTCATCCGAAGATCTGCAAATGAGGATGCCCAAGATCTGTTCATCCTAAGATCTGCAAGTGAGGATGTCCAAGATCCGCTTGTAAAAGGGGTCAACCCAGTTCATGCCAAGATCTTCAAATGAGGACACACAATATCTGCTTGTAAAAGGGGTCAATCCCGTTCTTGGGAAAATGATATCCCATTCTCTTTTACAGCAAAGCTGATCTTTTATCATCCTAAAGGCCTCCTTTTTGTAATTATTATTAATTTTTTATACCTAAAGTATTGATGGGATGATAATGGATGTTTTACTTATACTTTGATATTAGTGATCGTAGTAGCAAAACTAACAAGGACAAGTATTAAACACTGTTATTTTCTAGCTTCAGCTTCCAAGTTCCTCCTCTTAGGTGACAAATCAGTGAAGAGAGAATGATAAGGATCGAGTTGGAAAGACCAGATCATGGAACATTTGTTCATGCCACTACTCATCAGCTCTCCATGAAAGGTATGTTGCATCACAGAGTAGCAAAATTAGATTATCTTGCGAGTGTTCCCTCTTAATATAAGCCATGTTCTTGTTTGGTGCACTCCTCAACATACAAAACTGAAACGATGCTCGCCGAAGGTTCCTCTCTTTCTTTCAAAGGAAGGAGAAGGGCAAAGATCTGTCCGCCATGGGGACGACGACCTTCTAATCTGAATCTGGTGAGCGGATACACGACCTCCATCTCCTGCTCGCCTCCGGACTCCGTGCGGTTCGAGCGATAAAGGGAGACACGAAGGCGTCGTTGCAATTGCGGGAGACTCGCATCAAAAAGCTCGACTCGTTTACAACGGGGAAGCACGTGTTTTGCACGTGTTAAGGACACGTGACGAGTACTGGGCCACATAAAACAACGGTGGCCATTTAAACGCAGCGGTCGCGTGCAAATCTCGCAGCGGCGTTCGCTTTCCTCTTCTTCCCCGTTTCTTCGTCCGATCGCGCACGCACCAGAGAGAGAAAGGGGGGAGGGAACGAAAGAGGAAGAGTAGGCGTAGAACGCAGGTAAGGAATCCGTTATCCTTGTACGTCGACCGATCGTGTACCTTTCTGTTCTTGATCTATTTGGGTGTCCGATTGATTAGGTCATCGTTCATGGCGTCGAGGCGGATCATCAAGGAGCTGAAGGATCTGCAGAAGGATCCCCCGACCTCTTGCAGCGCAGGTCCTTGCAATCCCTATTCGGTTCCCTCTGTTGATTCATGCTCTTGTTTGCTGCTTTTTTGTGAGATCAGTTTATCTAGGGCTTAGATCTGAACCCGATTGCGCGTTTTTATGGGCGATCAATTATGGCTAGCTGGAATTCCATTATTGCGTCCGGACTTGGTCAAATTGTCTTAGGCTCCCCCGTTTCTTTTCACGTTGCTGTTGATCATGTGGATGAATACTAGCCTGCTCGATCAGGACTCTCTAGGATTAGTATGCCTGGAAACGTTAAGACTATGATTAATGTCATGCGTCAATGATGGGGAAAATGATTAGGGTGGACGATTGCTCAGTGCTTAAGGATCATCTGATTTGCTTCTTGTGATCATATGAATGACGTTGATATAAATGAAGGCTTATGATGGAGATCTTTCATCACTGATGCTTTTTCCTGGTGGAGTTGCATATGATTGCATATTCTATTTATTTTTTTTATCATATTTGCTGGTTGCTAAATTAGGTTATTTTCATGGAAAAAATTCAAACTTATTATGAGTAAAATTCTGTCATTAACATCCTAGAAGGAACGGCAGTTGTTAAGGTATCATAATATTGGTTGCTTTAAGCAACAAGACATTTACTAGTACACATATGGCTTGAAAGTTGAAGGCATACCTTTTTGTTTGTTTCCCGTGCAGTAAAAACAATGCAGTGAAATGTAGGCATCACTTGTTAGCACTTCGTAAAATTGGTTGATTTTATGTGAATTTATCAAGCGTCAGCATCGTATGTTTGTTCTAAACCTGGATTAATTTGTGTACGAAATTTAAAGTCCTGTCTCATGTTGTTAGTTTGAATAACTTATCCTACAGGCCCGGTGGGTGAAGATATGTTCCATTGGCAAGCAACTATAATGGGTCCACCAGACAGTCCATATGCAGGGGGAGTTTTTCTTGTCACCATCCACTTCCCTCCAGATTATCCATTTAAGCCACCTAAGGTATTCACAAAAAACAAAGAAAACAAGAAACATTGCAGTTGTATTTCATTCTTTGTTTTAGATACAATGAATTTTTGTTTTGTCCTTTACTTCACTAAAATTATATTTGGAATATATCTGATTGTAGAATTAGTTAAGAGGTGAGAAAGAACATGGAGGGACCATGTGTGATATTTAGTTTTACTATTGTGAGAATGTGGGAAAATTAAATGACAAGTCTTTTTCTGAAAAACTAGAAGTTCTCCACTTTCTTCATAATTGTGTCCTGCTGATTCTTATTTGTATGTTGATTTTTCCATGTGTATCCCTTAGCATAATTTTATTCTTATGTATAAACTCTTGCACCTGTGCCCTGTGCACATGTTCCTTGTTCAACTCTCCATTCCGAAGTATCAAGCTTTTCATGTTACAAGCAGAGGACAATCATATTTCTAATTTTTTTCTTAAAATTCTTACAGATTCCTTATTAGTTTAACTTGAATGTCATGCAAGGGGCATTTGGATCTAACTTTTGGCAGAGATAAATAATTTACAGACTATTAGCTGTATGTTAAATCATGAAAGGAAGTTGTAAGCATGGGCATATATGCAAATACGATGTTGAAACAAAACCATAATTGAGCTCATGCGTTGTGTAGTTGATTATGATAAGTTGTTGATCCAAGCTTTGAGAAGCTAGATCATGCTCAAACTTCTGTTTGGATGCTACCATATGGCTCAATCCAAACTTACATTGGTCATAAGCTGAGCCAAACCTAAAGCTTGAACTCTGCTGAATTATATAAGTCACATTCTGGCTGTTAATTTTGTCTTGTAACCTATGTTTCATTTAGGAGATAACATATATAGTCATACTTTCATAATTTTAATTAGTCATATTATTGGATGCTACCCAGATATCAGCTTTAAGTTAGAGACAACATTGTAGCAATTGCATTTCTGATTGAAAGAAATATATTTTTTTAATATAAACATTGAAAATCATCTGATTGTTTGTTTAAATAGTTTGGCTTGTTTAATAGACTAAGTTTTTAATCATGAGATGTAAAGGCACTTCTGTACGTCATATTGGAGCATAAGTTTACAAACTGAGTCACCCACTTATGTTTATGTAATAGTGTTTAGGCACTTTGGGGTGTAGGCTTAACTGCAAGATTAATGTCGGCTGGCAATAGACGTGCTATCCCCACGTATTGTCTTAATAGCAACAACGGCAATCTTGGGCGCCATAGTTTAATTGCTGGGTCAATGACATCAAACCTTTACCTTCAAGCTTATTTGCTGGAAGCTCAATTATGACCTGTATGGATGAAAAGTTGGTAACTCTGTGTCTTTTATTCCTAAAGGCAACAACACTAAGTGGAAATTATCAAACATTTGCAGGCCGTGGTCCTGCTATTAATTTGCTCATGAAAAATGATACTAAGGATCAAATGATACTAAGAAACTGTAGGCCTATCCATAGGACCATAAGGACTGGCTTGTCTTGACATTGGTTGTTTTTTATGCATGCCATCAAAGCCTATAAGATGATGATTTTATGGTAAGAACATCGAGGATTTGAATGGATAAAGATAATTGTTATCAAATATCAATCGTCCATATGTGATGCTTAAGAAGGTTTGACTAAAATAGTAAAATATATGCCTGAAGTGAATTGCTAATAACTTAGACTTAAGTATTTTAACTACATTTGCACTATTCGGTTATTGGAGCAGTAGTTTACTCTTCTTATTAGCTTCTGCACTAGGCTCATGTCAAATATGGTTTATTTCAATTGAGAGTGACTAGTCTCGTGCAAAGATCCAGAACACTAGTAAAGCACTGAAATAACCAGTAGAGACAAATACTCAGAAAGCTGTTTATGGTATCTTTCGAAGTCATGAAAATGGAAGATGAAGAAAAATCATAAAAGAAGTTGTCACAGCTTATTATTACATGCAAAATTTGACTTCCCCTTCTACCATTTGAGCAACAACCATCATTCAGGGCTTCTGCTGGGTCAATCTGCAAGTAGGACCATCTTGAGTAGCTTCATTTCGGAGATATTACCTATTGTGAAGAGTTATTTCCTCTTGCTTTCCTCAGATTGTAATGCTCATGTGCTGTAAATTTGTGTATGAAGATTTTTCCTCCTAAGTCATAATGTTTGTGCGCTGTAAATTTCTGAAAATTACTTACCTGATTTTTTAATTAAGGTCTTACTGAAAATGATGGAAGTTGTGGCATTTGGGTTTAATGGAACGTTAAGAACTAGGTAACCTGTTTGCTCATTTTTCCCAATGAGAAAGATAGTTTTAAGCTTATAGGTAGTGTAAGATACGCTGATTGTTCAAAATATTTGGTTTAAACTTTGGAGGTAGAAATAGGTTCAACTTCATCCAATTATGTCAATGTAAATTATTTTAGAAGTCTGATTTTTAGTCTGAAGAAAAGAAATGAAGAACAAGGTCAAAAGAAGTAAACCACTGCTATAACTTTTGATGCTTATTTTCCTTTCTAATTTTTGTTGGATAAATCGTGATTCTTCTTTCATGAAGAATAAAAGACATGGTGGATCAGTTTATCTTTTGTGGAGTCTTCTTCTCACTTCTATATATGCAGAATATGTGTTTCACTTGAACATCAATACTCCAAATCCAATTGCCTACTTCATAAATTGATAAGCATTAGATGTCAGATTCTATGATTTGCCAATTTATGAAGTGTGTGACTTCTGCAGGTTGCTTTCAGGACAAAGGTTTTTCATCCAAACATTAATAGCAATGGAAGCATTTGCTTGGACATCTTAAAGGAGCAATGGAGTCCCGCATTAACTATTTCCAAGGTTACTCTTCTTTTCCTTGTATTGATCATAGCAGTTGAGTCCTCTTTGTTTATGTAATATGCCTCTATACTGACTAGAATTGTGATACTAGGGTCAGATAACTTGAACAGTTCTATTTGATGGTTATCTTTGCTATACTCACGAGCCATGTCTTGCCCTGATCATTCTTGTCAAAAGGGCATGCTTGATCCGAAACTAATAAACATATTTTGGTCGGTTGAAATTATTTATCATATAGAAAGGAATATCCCAGATTGGTCAGCACTCTGCTTCCAGCTATTCTTACTAATGCCTGAGTGCCTCTTTGTTGATTAGGTGACTGCTGCATCGAGTAGATACCATATCCTCATGAAATTTTTTGACTTCTTTATGCCAAAAAATTATAGAGCTTCTCCGGTATTCTCATGTTTGTACCTATCGTCTTTTGTCTCGAGTGAATGGGATTACGGAAACCTTTTTTTCTTGTGCCCTTACAGGTGCTGCTGTCAATCTGCTCCCTCTTAACTGATCCAAACCCTGACGATCCGTTGGTCCCAGAGATCGCCCATATGTACAAGACAGATAGGACGAAATATGAGACTACGGCAAGGAGCTGGACTCAGAGGTATGCTATGGGCTAAAAACTATGGCTGGAGGAAGAGCGTCGGAGGCTTTTCACTTGTTCGTGGCTGTGTTACCTATCCGTTTGTAAGACTTGATAATTTGTATGATCGAAGTAAGCTACATCTGTCTCGTTTAGACAACTAAAAGACCAGCAAGGAAAGCCTCAACAATCTCGTCCGAGAACATTGTTGTCTTGATTGTTCTTCGTAATTTATATTCGAATCTTAGCAACACTCGTATCCCGTATGTTTATCGAATTTTCACTCACCATGTTATAATTGTGAATAGTGCCGTAGGAACATATACAAAGCTTGTTGGGTGAGATCGACTTGCTGTGGTCTTTCTTGCTTGTCTATTGTATCGGTGGTTATTACCGAGAACGTGAGATTAATGCTGAAGCCGACTCACTCGACCTCCAAGATTATACCGTGGTCTGGTGTTCCATTCCTCCCCCCAGTCGAGTCATCCTGTTCTGTGGCTCGATCCAGTAATACTTCAAAGGTTTCATACACCACTAACACTTTCTTTTTCTTCTCCTTTTCAGATTGCAGGCAACAATCCCAACAGTCGGTGTCTACCAAAGGTCAAGACCACAACACTGGAGTCGTCTTCTTCCTTTTATTTTTGTTCATCGAGAGAGCAGACACACAACGGTGGAGTCGTTACCTCGACTTGTCACCGCCCCCGGCTTTGAGCTCTCCTCAGCGGAAACCAAGGCGAGCGGGGCGCCACTCATGTCTTGTCGTTACCTCCCCGCCGCACTGTAGCTGCCGTAGCTTTAAAGGACCTCTGCTTGTTCGCCCCATGAAACCCAGTGCTTTGTTTTATCTAGTTTAGCCGAACATATGCACCTTCTTCTCTCTTTGAATCTAATTTATTTCCTTGCCGTACTTCAAACCCCTACTTTCATTTGTTTATCCGTCACCAACGTGTTCTTGGCTTCTCAGGTTCATTCCGGAGGATGAACCCAGTGCGATGGACCGAGCTCAATCCACGCCGATTCCACGCCTCTTCTCAGGTATGCCGGTCTCTTTTGTCGACCCTTTTTTATCTTAAATATGCGTACAGCGATGGTGTTACTCGAGTCGTCACACAAAATAATTACATGGCACGGTCACTGCGGCCAACCCCAACGATTTGACCACAATTCTTTAGCTCCGGCGGTGAGCGAGCGTCGCAGGCCCCGGTCGGCTCCATCACGTGACCGCTCCGCTCCACCTTCCCATTGGTCCTAAGAGAAGGGTCCCGCAATAAACAGATTTCGGTCCGACTTTTCTGGCGAGTCGTAGATCGCCACATCATCATGTTTCGAACACGCTACGGCTCAGAGTTCGAGGCTTGAGCTGTTGTTTAATGCAGAGTGGCAGCGCTTTTGTTGCGCACAGGCCAATTTTGTATATGAAGGAGCGTGCGTTTCGAGTTGGACTGCTGGAAGACACTGTCAACAAACAATCTTCTCCCCCACAGACAGCATCGCACCGAGCTCTCATCGACCTCTCCTCTCTCCGTCCCTCAAAACCGCCTCATCTCGTTGTATGTTTCTGTTCTCCTGGGGATATCAGTAGCAGAGGATTATAAAACAACGAACTCTGTGCTGACTGCAACTCTCCTCCTCCTTCCTTCCTTCCTTTTCCTCTGCTGTTGCTTCTTGTGGTACTACGGCGAAGGATACAACCGCTGCGTACTCCTCTTCTTCGCCCCTTCCTGCTTTCCTCGAAAGTTCGCACCTTTTCTCTTTTCGTCCTCCTCTTCCTGCCTCTTCCCATCTGTTACTCGAAGATTCTCTACTCTTCTATCTACCAGTCGGCCGTACTCGCCTGGGTTTATCTTTGATCACTGTTGTGGTTGCGTGCTTCTCCTTTATCCTTGGCTCTTTATTCCCCTGAAAAATCTCAGTGGAATCCCTCCTTTAACCCCCCCTTGTTTTCTGCTCTGTGTCCTCAAAAGATCTCATCTTGCGCTGCTGCTGGGTTGGGTTTATCCTGCGCGGTGGAAAGGAGCAGAGGCTTGGTGAGGACGTCTTCAAGCTTCCTCCTCTACGTCGCCTCTGGTGGAGACGCCCGTCGGCCGAACCCGACCATGAAGAAAGCTCGAACCTTGCGCATCTTCTGGACCGACCCTGAGGCGACCGACTCATCCGGCGATGACGAGGAATGCGGGGTCTCCGGGCGCCGCGTCGGGCGGCTGGTGAGGGAGATTGGGCTCGATCCCTGCCCCGCCGTCGTTGACAAGCTGAGGAGGGCGCGGAAGAAGGCGCCGGCTGGAGGTGGCAAGGTGGCATCGCAGACCGGAAGCACCAAGTTCCGCGGCGTCCGGCGGCGGCCGTGGGGGAAGTACGCGGCGGAGATCCGCGACCCGTGGCGCGGCGTCCGCGTGTGGCTCGGCACCTTCGACACCGCCGAGGAGGCCGCCATGGTCTACGACTGCGCCGCTCTCCAGCTCCGCGGCCCCGGCGCCACCACCAACTTCTCCTCTTCCTCCTCCTCCTCCACCACCCCCGCTCCGCCCCAGGTGGCGGAGGAGGCGTCCGACCCCACCACAGTCTCCGCCGGCTACGACTCCGGAGACGACTCCCAAAGCCGGACCTCCCCGACCTCCGTCCTCCGGGGCTTCTCCTCGTACTCCGCCGTACAAGGCCCAGCAACGGAGGAGACTAAGAAAGGAGCTGATGTCTTCAACCCGGCGGTCTTCCTACCGGAGATGACGGTGGAGGAGTTCTCACCGTTCGAGGACATGCCGTTATTCAACGACTCGTCGTGTTTCGAGACGTGGGAGCCGAGGATTCCCGAGGCGACGACGGCACGGGTGGGATTCTCCGCGGCGGCGGACCCGTCCACCACGGCATGGGATTCGGGCTTCGGCTCAGCCACGTGGCACGAGGACGACTACTTTCACGAGATCGGCGATCTCTTCCCGCTGGAGCCGCTCCCCGCCATATTCTAAGTCAAAATCTTCCAACTCGCCGATTTTTGGCAACCAATCAAAAGTTATCGCCGCCATTAATCTCTCCTGCGTCGTCTGCTCTCGAGTTGCTTCTTCCGTATGTTCCAAATCTTCTGCGTCATCTAATGAACACTAAACATCGAACAAAGCCGTCAAGTTTGGACATTTGATTTCTTCTTCTTCTTCTTCTTCTTCTTCTTCCTGTGACGAGAGTTCTCCTTCCATCTAATGAAGGAACAAAGCAGCAGCAGATGGATCGAGCCAGTAATGGGGGAGCAGAGAGAATGCGTGACTTCCTTTTCAGCTGCATCACTTTATGTGCGTGGCTCTAATAAAGCAGGCATCGCACGTCTGCCAACGAAAACACATAGAAAAGCACCAAGTATTACTTTGATGTCTTGGTGGTGATCATACGAAGCACAAGACTAATTATATATTATCTTATATAATTAATTATTTTTTTATATTTCGATCATAAATATTTAATCCCTTTTTTTTTTTGATAAAATCTTTTTTTTCTTAATATTTAACACTGTAAAATTATCTTTTAAATCCTATATAGAATCTTAATATTTAATCTCTTTATAGAATAATGTTTTTTACCCTTCCCTAAAGGTGTTTTGTGCTTTTTCTATATATATATATATATATATATATATATATATATATATACACTCAAAAATTGGTGAGTTAAATTGCTCGGTTACCTTATGCCATCATCGCCCGTTGGATTTGATACTGACGGTCGAGCATGCCGCGGAAGAAACAGTGATACGCGGCAGGCTGCCGTCTTCATTCTCGAGGAATCGAAAGCTTTTCGAATCCTCGAATCTGCGGAATTCTTTTCGAAAGTCCGATCTTTTAATATGTCCATTACGTCAAAATCCGATTTTTATCGACCTCGTTATGGTTTGAGAGTCTCCGATCCCTTCTTCGTGGTGGTCTTCATCCATTGGCAGCATTAGTTCATCTCTGGGGCTTTTCCTTTGTATGGCCGATCCAGTTCCCACCTCTCATGGTCATCTAGGTTTTCTTTCTTTCCTTTTTTGTTTCTTGGTTTCCCATTTCTAGATTCCGTTTCTTCCATGTTTTCGTACTTCAAAATCGTTCCTTTCCTGCGGTTCATTAACTTGGATTTACATTCACTTGTATGCTTTTGTACTGGCAGGTTCTTCTGGCCCTGGAGAAGGATCAATCTTTTCTTGTTATTCAATCGGTTGGTAGGGTTGTCCAACACCAATCGCAGCTTCTAATACTCCTCTCTTTGTCTGCTTCACACATTTTGGTTCCTGTTTTCAGCAGCATTCCTGATTTCGGAAGAAATACACAGTATTAGCACCATATGTTGCAGTATCACCTTATTTGTGCCGGTTGAAAATGCTGCATGATAGATAGACACATCAGAGTGAGTAGCCATTGAAATCTTTGATCATAACAAAATAGAGACTAACAGTCATGTGTTTCTCTGTTTGATGATAAATCATCTATTTTATCAGCTGTTAAGATGGTTAAAATGTGTGTAAAAACAGACAAAAGAGTAGAAGGGAATAAAGAAGAAGAAACTAGAATAACAAGGAGATAAAGAGATGGAAAATTAGAGAACAAGCCATTTTGTTCTTGCAAAATATCTCATGCTAACCTTCTACTTGTATCTTGGAACGAGCATTCTCACTTTATGCTTTTCAGACTTTTTAGCAACAGTATGTGGCTGTTTTCCCATTATTTGACCACCTTTTATATAACTAGAAGTCTTAGCTTACAACACAATAAAGAACTCAAGGTGATATGTTAATGCCTAATTGGTTACGTTGAACAAATAATTAAAGGCACCAAAATTTGATATGTTAATGCCTAATTCGTTATGTTGAACAAATAATTAAAGGCACCAAAATTATCTTCCATAGCAGAGAATAATAGGATCCCAAAAATCAAGAAATTGACCCATTTACTATTTCAAAAAGGTGCTAAATCCATTACAACTCAAGCAAACTAATCTAATTCATCTAATTAAGTGAACCAAACCTGAATCTGACTAACTAAAAAGAAAAAACTATTTGGGACATTATTGTTTTGGTGCCTCTTTCTGGTGCAATCTGAACCACCAAATAAAGTCTATAATTTGAGTGAATTTTAAGTGTCATTTGTTGCATCAGTAGTACTTAGGGGAGTCATACATAATGTTGCAGGCTAATAAAGCTTGACCAGTGTTTGCTTTCCAATTTGCAATCTCTTGTATTTATCTCATTGGTCTAATCTAGTTTAGAATAGTAAATATGATAATCATAAAAAGAGATAAAACTGACTCCAAGTTAAGAACTGACCATCAACAAGGAAAATATGTACACAATACTTTGTCATGTATTTAGATAGACATGGTGTTGCAAATGTTTTGGAATTTGAGGTGGTTGATGGGATTGCTCTGACAAATGTTTATTTAATCGGACTCATGACAAAAAGGTTTTCTATTCTGTTACTTATATAAGACATTAAGACATGAATTATTATGACTATCATATTCCTCCAGAGACCTTTCATATAACAGTCTCTTAATACCTTCTTTGGAGGTCTCATCATTTACTTGATCATGTCACAGTTTTGTTGCTTTATTGCAATTTACGGCATGGTCTTGAATTAACAACCATTTCAGGTGCAGGAAAAAACTGCGTACATCTGATCCTTCTCAAACACTGGAGCCTCATGCATTAGGTGCAAAACCCAACCCCCTCCCCTCCCCTGCACCCACCTCCCCACATCCACACCCACCACCTCCCCCCCCCCCCCCCCACGTTGACAATGGATGTAAAATTCCTTGCTTCAAATGGTTAGGACCTAGACCTAGATCATCAAATGAATATCATGCTTGTTTGGTCCAGTCACTCCAGTGTCACTGTGTTCATGCTTTTAGAAGTCTTTTCAGCAAATTGACATACTAGTTACTGTTGCATTCCATCACATGCACAACTAGTGCATTCCAAAATGTTGATTAGTCACCCTTATCAATGTCTTTGTACTCCATTCAGTTCTCCTCACTTTCATACTCTTGACTTTTGGAATGTCTCTCCCACTTATCATCAAAGTCCACATCTTCCCAATCATTATTCTGCAGGCAAACGGAAAACAACAGTTATACGCAAGTAAAAGCAAGTATTTTAAGTTATTGTGTTATGGACTGCTTATGATTTGTCTTTGCTGAACATGGCATTGATGCATTACCAGTCGAAGGCATTGCTAACTTATAGTAGAGCTTTAGAAATACTAGAAACTATTAGTTTTGTCACTGCTAAAAGGAACTATATTCATGCAAAATACGTTGGTAGTTGAGATTAAAAGTGCTACCTTTTGTTTGATACCATGTCTTTGACACCACTCTGTTAACCTTGGACAATCTTCAATTTCAATATCGAGGGTGGAGTTTGGCAGCTGTTCATCAGGTAAGAAATGAAATTTAGGGCAGAATGCTATCACCATCAGCTCAAGGGAGGTGAGGTTGCAAAGACCCACAGCAGTTGTAAGCTCCTCACAATCTTCAATATGTAGTTCCTTCAGTGCTGATAGATTCTCATGCAGCCTAGGTAGAGCACTCAGTTTGTTACAGGATGAAATTTCCAAGTACTGAAGAGTGAATGGCAGCACATCATCAGAATTTAGGAAGAGCTCAGGACACATATCTAATGTCAAGCTCTCAAGGGAATTGAGGTTCTGTAGACACATCAATGTTGAAAGCTGTTCACAAGTTGTGATTGAAAGCTCCCGTAGAGCAGACAGAGGCTGGTACAGAGGAAGGGATGTCAAGTTTGGGCAGCTTGTAATGTCGAGGGACAGAAGGGTGGGTGGCAGACGATCATCTGGTGAGAACTGGAATTTAGGCAAGGCATGCAATCTCAAGTGCTCAAGAGAAGTGATTTTGTGCAGCTCGACAATTAAATTAAGATTCATGCAATCACTTATTTCCAAATTGTTTAGAGCATTGAGGCTTCCATGAAGGTGAAGGATGCTTAAGTCCTCAGACCATGAAATTTCTAAGGAATGAAGAGATTGGAGTTCTAAGGTGGATGCCCAGAGATTCTCATTCCATTTCCCTTGCAAATCCAGACTTTTGACTGAAGAGAGTTTGGGGAGTGCAGTTATTGCTTCAACATTCTCCATCTCTAATATTTCCAGTGAAGTTGGGAGGAGGGGTAGCCCATTTAGCTTCGAGCAATGTTTAATGACTAGTCTTCGGAGGCAAGGAAAGTCACCATCCTCGACACCAGTCCACTCCCCCCACTGGTTCAAACATTCTAAGTCTAGTGTGTCCAGTGCTCGAAATGCTATAGAGGAACTCGTACTGCTGTGGCCGCAGAACTCACAGCCAACATGTTGGATCCCATCCATGTTACCTATCAAGAGATTTTGGAGGCATGGTAACTGACCAAGTGGTGGGAGGAGCTTGCAACTATGGCATTTTGTAAGTGCAATGGAGTTCAGTCTAGAGAATGAAGGATCTCCTAACCAGCTTGGGAATCTCATGCCACAATAACCTCGCAGGATGAGGTGCCTGAGGTTTCTGTATGGTTGGAGGTTTTGAAGAATACCATCTGCCAGAAAGCTGGAGGTCTCTGTGATGCTGCCTGTGTTGAGGGTAGATCCATCACTATGTTGCTCACCAGGACCCTGAGAACTACTTGCTTGGGTGCTTTTCTCAGAATTCCATATTAATGCCAATGTTCGTAAATGCTCTTTGGCCTTCAAATCTGCTATGCTGGCTTCCTTTCCACTGGCAACATTCTGAAGCCCTGCTATGCCAAGATGTCCTCTAATATTTCTCAGCTGCTTCAATTCATCAATTCTACAGTGCCTGTTGACATTAAATGCTGAAAGGGTCTCAAGTCTAGTAAGAGTTCCGATCCCTGATGGTAGACTAACACAAGCTGCAAAGTCCTTTGTTGGAAGCTCCAAATGCCGCAGATTAATGAGCTTGACAATCCCATTGGGTAGTTCTTGGAGGCTCCTGCAGTACTTCAAATCCAGTGTCTGCAGGTAATATAGACTACCTAAAGAGTTAGGTAACCCTTTTATTGTACTTCCCCGGAGACCAAGATAGCATAGCAGTTTCAGCTGACCGATGGAACTTGGAAGCTGCTTGATTCTGGTATAGCTCAGATCAATCACCCGCAAACATGGTAACATCCGGAACAGATCACTACACAACCTCACATTCTGGCAGACATCACCGATACCTCCTCCGTTCAAAGTTTTTACCTTTGTATTTACGTAGAGCAGTGATCTAATCCTTCTGTTCTCCTCCTTCAGAGGTTCAAATTGGATGTCAGCTTTGGCTTCATATGGAATCAGAGATAGATGGCTGGCTTCATTGGTGATGTAGCTCACCTTCTCATCCTTATTAACACTGCATTCTTCGCCTGCAATTGATCGTGCTAGATCGCAGATGAGGTCATGCATCAGAAACAATTGCTGGTCCTCATGTTGTGAGATGATAAAGGATGTTTTCTTCTGCAGGTTTTCGCTACCTGTCAGTGACAACTGGAGGGATGAACGAATCAAAGGTAATTCCTCATCAATTGGAGACAATTGAAAGAATGACCGTCTGTGTAAGTCATCAAAATACTTCTTTCCTATGTCTTCAGCTCGTCTTGTTTCCACGAATGGGATAAGGCCTTGAGCCATCCACAATTTGATCAATTCATCCTTCTCGAACAAATAATTTTTTGGAAACAAGGTGCAGTACATGAAGCATGGTTTTAGATGTGTAGGCATGCGATGGTAGCTTACTCTCAGTGCAGGCAGAATACCATCATCTTCCTCGTCTAGTTCCCATAAATCACTTTGCAAGATGTCTTCCCACTTATCTTTGTCTTCTTCATAGTAAAGAAGCCCTCCAAGGTTCTTTATAGCCAATGGCAAGCCTTTGCACTTTTGAACTATCTTCATGCCAATTTCTTCCAGGTTGCGGCTGCTGTCAGGGTCTCGGTTCTCAAGTGCATACTGCTTGAACAACGACCAAGCTTGATCTTCAGTCAGGCCAGCAAGCTGATATGGAAGCACTGTTTGCATAATCCTTGCCACTGACTCGTTACGAGTGGTGACAAGGAATTTGCACCGTCCTCCACTGATGAAAGCCACTCTTAAGCTATCCCAAAGGTTTATGTCTTCAGTCCAAACATCATCCAGAACAAGCAGTAGTCTCTTTCCCACCAATTCTTCCTTGAGAACAGATTGTAGTGAGCTTAGTTCTGTGAGGTCACATTTTTCCTGAGTAATGCTTTCTATGATAGCTTTGTATATTTTGATCACATCAAAATCTACTGAGACACTGACCCATACTCTTGTGTTGAAGCATTGGCGTACTGTTGGATCTTTGTAAACGAGTCGAGCCAGGGTGGTCTTTCCAATCCCGGCCATGCCGATGATGGGTATGACGGATAATTTGTCTGCACTGCCTTTCTCTGATACCAGCATTTCTACAATTTTTTTCTTATCTTCTTCTCTTCCATAAACACAAGATTCATCTACATATGGGGTGCTTTGCGGAGGCTGAACTGGTACACTAGATCTGCTCACTCCAATGTTATCTTTAAGACTCAGGGCTTTCCGTTCTTCTGCGAGCTCATCAAATCTTATGCTAATATCCTTGATCCTACTTTGTATGCCACCTGGAATTGCAATTTGGGTTGGAAGAACAGTAGTAGCAACCAATTTTCTTGCCTCCAACTTTCTTTTCCTGGTTGCAGGTCGTGGTAGATCTCCACCCTCAGCTTTGATTCGCAGAAACTCATACCCATACTCAGCTAAAACATCCTCAGCAAGGTAAGCCAAGTCTTTTAGCTCTTTCAGCCAGAGTTTCACTGCTTCATCTCTTATCTCCCTCTCCTCTGCATCGCTGAGAACTGCTTGAATCCTTGACAGTGTTCCCTCCATCTTGGACAGATCCTCGTGAACACTGCCTTGCTGGGATGAGAGTGCCGAGCCAAGTGATGCAGGTATGTTGCCGATCATCCATTTGATGATGGAGGATAAAATTGCACCCGCCATTGCAATCTCTCCCCTTCTTTTCAAGTCAAGCAGCACCAAGGAGATTTTGGAACAGCAAGCAGAGATGAGAAATCAAATGAAGAAATAGGTTAGTCTCATAGACTTGGCCAAAGCTCTAGCTGAATACATTTGTATCATTCATGAATGAGTTGACATAGTCTAACACGCTAGTTGATTGCAAGTATTTGTTAGGTTGGCTGGTTCCTTCGATTGAATATATGGTTTCAGTTGTCAGCATAACCTGCAGAAGAATATATTCTATTTGTTTAGGCAAAGGTGCAGCTCAGATTTGCATATATGTCGCCGTAGTGCAGATCAGATTTGCATATATGCTGCCGTAGTGCAGCTCAGATTTGCATATATGCCATCGCAGTTAAATCAAGTTGAAGCTCTAATTGACATTAACATCTTTTAGAACACATTATAGTGGTAAGAGTGTTTGTATATTGAAAATTTAACATTTTATATCCTTTTATTTCAAACCAGTCAAATTAGTTAAATCAAGTTGAAGCTCTAATTGACATTAATATCCTTTTTAACACATTATAGTGGTAAGAGTGCTTGAGATATTGAAATTTTCACATTTTATTATCTTTTCAGTTCAATCAATCAAATTATAACTGGGTTAGAACTGACCATTGAATTTAGAGGATTTGCAATGATAGATATGTAAAAAAGGTGCACTTCTATTGTTGACTATGGATGCCATGTGCTTTAGCACAAAGTCAATGTCTTTGTCTGCCAAAGTTGTCTTGCATTATTGGTGCATCTTTTGCTAAGAATCTTGAAATATGTGTGCCAGTTGTCTGCTACTACACATTTGGGATGCTTTTCTGGAACCAACTTGTCGGATCATTGACGATCAGTACCAGAAGGTTCAGCTCTTCAAGACTAGCAGAGACTTTGAAGCAGGCGAAGGATCCACATATCTCAGCGGAAACAGCAGAAGATCAATGGCAATGTTTCGTCTTTCTTCCATCATATCAGGACTAGACAAGTTAGCATCATACATCACAAGTTCGTCTTCATCTTCATGTGATCCATGTGGCACGGATGAATTGGTGGAGTTGAAGGATTCAGTGGTGAGGACCCGAAATTATGTCATGGATTCAAGGGGGGTTATTGGAGATGCATCTGTGAAGCTCTGGCTGATGGAGCTCAACAACTTGGTTCATCTTATAGATCATATCGAGCACCAGAGATCCAGCGAAGAGCAACAACCTCAGTTGGTAACTTGCAGAAAGAGAGCGAAGCTAGAGAAGAAAGAACCAGCTCCAGATGCGATCAACTGCAAAGTACAGGAGATCAGGAAGAGATTCCATGAGATGTCAGCTGACTGGGCTGCTATCCATTTAACAGAGAGTGATGTAGGGATGCAGTTTCAGCAACAAAGATCATCACCTTCTGGCTTCCAAATAGATGAATCATGCATTTTTGGCAGGGATCATGACAAAAACAAGGTGATCGAGCTATTGTTTTCAGATGACAGCAAGAGAGGCAATGTTTCTATCATTTCCATTGTTGGCGTGGCAGGTATTGGGAAGACTACACTTGCTCAGCTTGCTTACAGTGATCCAAAGATATGTGCACATTTCACAGCTAGGGGATGGGTGTGTGTCTCTGGAGACATCGATGCTGTGAGACTGCTGCAAGCAATCATACAGTCAGTCACAGGAAAGGCTTGCCAAGACAAGGATTTGGTAACGCTCGAAAGAACACTAGAAAGAGTGTTGAAGGGAACAAAATTCTTGCTTGTTTTAGATGATGTCAAGGAGGACGACAGCCTCTGGGACTGCTTGTGGTCGCCATTACTTGGTGCAGAAACGAGCAAGATTGTTGTCACCAGTCGCAATGAGCTAGTTTCTAACAGCATCCAAGAACTCGTACTTCCTCATCACCTGAGCAGCTTATCTGAAGCTAACTGCTGGTCTCTTTTCCGTAGGTTTGCATTTGACGGTGAAGATCCAAATGAGCATCCAAACCTGGTGGAGATCGGCAGGAAGATTGCTGCAATGTGTAGAGGGTGGCCGCTGGCCGCAAAGACGCTCGGTGTTCTTCTCCGGTTCGAAACCGATAGGTGGTTGGATATCCTGCAAGGTGAGGTGTTGGGGCTGGTTGGTGGTCTCAACTTCACTCTGCAACCTTCAGATGGTGCTTGGCAGTCTCAACTCTTGACTCTGCAACCTTCGGATGGTGCCATGGAGCATAGATGATGTTGATGAACACCATTGTGATATGCCTCTGCTGATTTCTCCAAACAAAGAACTGAAAGAATAATGTATGAAGACTCTGTATAAATTTCAAGTATGGAAGTTTATTTTGGATCCACAGGCTCATTGTTTTCGGGCACCCGATTCAAACCCGATCCGATAACCTCTTAAAACGGCTTCCTCATTAATTTTGTCCTTTTTCTTTCTCTGTGATTAGTTTATATGGGCCCCACCTCTGCTTCCACGCGATCCTGACCCTCGATCCTGAAATCGAGATGATGTACGGTCAGGATCATCGCGGACCATCGCCAGTGGTCGGCTCCCCTCCCCCATCCTGCTGCCAACAAATTATTAATGGGGTGGTATATAGCCACTCGCGAGACGTCACGTCCCTTTTCTTTCTCCCTCTCTCTCTCTCTTCCCCCCCTCCGCCCCCCCCCCTACTCCGCCAAGTGAAGAGGGAAAAGGAAAGAACGAGAAACGGAGAGGAGGAGCGAACGAACAGAGGGCGACTTCTTCCCTCCTTCCTTGTTTCACGTCCGCTTCCCTCACGCGATCCAGATTCAGATCGAGATTTAGATCGGAACGGTCGGTTCACTTGCTCCTGCTCTCGATCCATCGGCCTCGGATCGAATACGTCGCTACTGGAGGCGCGCATCTACGATTTGCCTGAGCTAGGTTTTGTTCTGTCTTGGTCGGATCCGGTGAGTTGGATCTACCGTGTTCTACGATCTGTTTGTCCTGTCGTTTCCGAGCGTGTGATCATCGTTAGTTTGATCCGTCTTTTAATCTATTGAATTGGTGGCCATCTTTATATCCTCCGCATTTTCCAGTCGAATGCGTCGGTGTTGGAGGCGCGGATCCAGTATTTTTCCGATCTAGGGTTTGATCTTTGTTGGCCGGACCTGGTGAGCTGGATCTACTGTATTGCCTGTCCTGTTTTCTCTATCGAGCCGCAGCATGTGATCGCCTTCATTTTGATCTGTTACTGAATCTGTCCCATCTTTACCACGTTTAGATCTTTTTTTATTTCCGACTAGAATGCATCGGTGCGTGAGGCGCGGAGCCACGATTTACCCGATCTAGGGTTAGATCTTTCTTGGCCGGATCACGTCAGTTGGATTTATTTTGTTCTCCGATCTTTTTGTTATATCAATCCTACCATGAAATCATCATCAGCTTGATCTGTTATTCCATTCGTTGCATCTGTACCATGTCTAGATCCTGTTCATTTTCCGTACTGTCTCCCATCGGCGTTAATCGAGGATCTCAAGGTACCCAGGGCGAGTATAGGTGGAGGAGAAAGAGAGGGGAAGGGGATCAAGATATGATTCTAAGGTCTTTCTACTCGAACTACCCAGATCATGTAGCCTGACGAATCTTTGGTAGTTGGAATGTCATGATCCCGGTATTTGATCTTATATTTTTCATGTTATGAGTGTGTTCATAAGAGTCAATTCATGTTGTTTTGGTTGCATTTCCTTCTGACAATGCTTCAGATTATTGACCTTAATGATGATAATGCCCTACGCAAGGTTCTCAATTTCGGTTCGTACTGGTTTACCGAGCCTTGCTCGGTATGATATGTACCGAGGTGTACCGATGGTATGTTGGGGTGTGCCGACAGTACACCCAAAAAGAGTTGAAAAACTTTCAAAAATACCTAGAGGTAACGGTCCAAAAATATCGGGGCATATCGATCGGTACACCTCGGTAATGGATGAAATCTAAGGTGAATCGATCGGTATGCCTCAGTAACGATCAGATTTTGATCGTTACTAATTGGTATAGGTCCTGTATTGCTCGATATGGGGGTCAAAACATTAGTACCGACTGGTAAAGGGCGGTCCGCGTATCGGTATCCTTTTTGACTGGTACGCACCATCCGTACTGGGCAGTACACAGTGAAATTGAGAACCCTAGCCCTAAGAGTTTTGAAAAGGTTTTAAAGGCTTGCTTGAGTTTTGACTTTAAGTTTCTGTATAATTGGAAGATGAAGACTAAATTGCCGTTGAGGAATGTAGACTAAAATCCATCCTGTTGAATAGTGTTTTACGATGTTAATTTCCATTACCAAAGTGAAACTATTTCATCTATACGCAAAATCTAATTTCTGTAGTCTGCTGCATCTGGTCAGCGACAATGATCATGCATATTCAAGAAATCATGACTTGTGGGGAATAAAAAAGTCAATACAGTTAATGAATCGAATCTATAAATGGAAATTTTAGTGATTCAAGCTTTTGACAAACATTATGCTACCTTGGTTGGATGATGCTATTTACTGAATTCACTGTCACAAATTTTCTTTCTTATACATTAACATGTATAATGCCTGCACTACCTTTTGAAATGTTGATATAGTTTATGAATAGTAACTTATATTGTTTGAATTTATGGTTTCTGATGTAGAAGCATTCGTGTAGCAATGCAAACTGTAATCTGGAGATTTAGAGACTGAGTGCGATAAGAAGTTCACACAAGCAGAAAATATGGCACCTACAAGTAAGGCCGATAGGAAAGCAGCATTAGATGTAACCGCTTGGATGTTCAATGTTGTGACATCTGTTGGAATTATCATGGTCAATAAGGCCTTAATGGCTATGCATCGCTTCAGTTTTGGTAAGCCCATAAGACTCTTCTTTTTATGATTTTTGTATAATACTTGGGCCACCATATTTAATGGCAGTTCTGCAGCTTCCAAGACAGCGATCAATAAAAAGAAGGATGACTTATTTTCATATTTAGTTGAGTTTCCTTGTTGGAAAATTATGCCAGATTTTATATATCTTGTTTTTGAAAATCTTGTTATTGCTAAACTTGAAAATTAGAAGATTATTAGTTTGGATTTATATAAATGCAATTTATATTTTTTTTAGTGTATAGATAAGTCAGATAGTTCAAATTTTTAGATTTGAAATTCCTACTCAAGACTAAAAGTATGTGAATATTTAATTAATTTTGTTTAAAATATTAGACAATGTTAACAAAACATCACCTAAGGCTCATCTGTAGCTTATATGTTCAATAAAGCATGCTATAGATGCCTCTCGTAAGGTTCCAAAAGGCTCTAAAAGGTTCCAAGATATTGAGGTATATTTATTTATAAATGTAATATAATATCCACTCATCAATATAAGAGGAAAATATGAAAACATGACAAGTTTGTCCTTCATTAAGAAAAAAATTTTAACAGTCAGATTTTGACATAACAGTTTTCATTCCTAAGTGTTTCTTGATTGTTTATTCATTTACTTGATTTTTCTTTACTTTCTTCTATTACTGTTGTTTCTTGTGTCTGTTGCTTTCTTTCTTTCTTTTGTTCAACTTTTTCTACTGCATTTTACAATGGGTTCACTGATCTGTTTTTTGAGATAATAAGTCATTTTCAGGATATATTAGTATGCCAATCACAACCATTTTATATTATTTAATATTAAAATTACTTATAGAAATGTTGAGTTATATGGCTTACCTTTGTGCCTCACACCTCAGCTCCAAGACTAGGCTCCTGGTGACACTAATCTAGCTTTCAAAATTAACTTTATAGTATAGTTTGACATGGCATGTTACATGCAAGCTTCAAAGTAAAGACCATGTAATCTTGGTGTCTGGTGTCCTGGGTTCTTCTGGTAAATTGGAAAAATTAGGAAAAAACCAAAAAAATACTTAAAAATTTAAAGTAAATGTTATATCTACATAAGCTGCTGTTGTTGGCAAAACACAAAAAATGTTACCGAACCTGTCATTGGTGTTTGAATGATTATTGGAATTGTTTAGACTAGTTCATAAAATAATTAGAGAGGGGCTGGGGATGTTGGAGAAGGGGCAAAAATTAAAGTAAATTCTAACTACATAGGTTGCTGATGTTTGAAAAAGAATGTTATTGAACCTGTCATTTGTTTTTGAATGATTATTGGAACAGTCCAATTCACAGAATAATTAGACAGAGGCTTATGAACTGGTGTGATTTTGATCCACTAACCCATCCTATTTATTTCATTCTAGCAAGGACTCGTTTAAACACCAAAACTGATAATAGAGATTGATAGGTTTCAGGCCTGGTTAATTAGTTTAGAGTCATTTAGACATGTGCTACTTATTTAGGATCAGAATTTCTTGTTAATATATAAACCACTTTGTTTGATGCATAAGTCTAAAACTTTGACCCGACATGGTGAGCTGGGAAACCATATAATAGACAAGGTGATTACTAGTTTTAAGTCAAGGGTACAAGTTCTGCCCTGGTTGAAAGGCAAAATGACAATATCCTACAAAATATAACCCGAAAATACTATCAAACTTATTATGACACAGCATGGACAACCATAATCCTACTATGCAAATACTAAGGTTCGTCGTATCACGGTATACCGTCCAATATGGCGGTACATACTGATTTGTTAGTATGTCCCACTATATCATGTGTTGATACGTTGGTATGATTAAGTATGTATCGTATCGACGGCTGATTGGTATGCCGGTATGACTTAGTAAGGCAAACCATGACAAATACTACTAGAATGCAGGGATTTAAATCAATCTAAATTAGAGAAATTTCAAATAGCAACTTAAATAGTCAACAGACTTGGGAATGCCTAAGATTTTAGCATAAAAGGACATCCACAATGAAATTAAAATATATGATAACAATAATAATCAGATATTTCTACAAGCAAATTGTAATATATATATATGTATGTATGTATGTATGTATGTATGTATGTATGTATGTATGTATGTATGTATGGATTATGTCTACTGTAATAGTCTCAAAACAAGGTTAAAACATTCAGTTGTAAAGCGACAGGAGCAAATAAATGTTAAGTTCCTAAGTCTAAAACTTTTGACCAATGACTTTTTCCACAATAAAGATGTTAGATCTCATCGTCTAGGGTAGTAAGACTAGGTCTCTGCAATGACTTTCACCACAAAGCAACATCCTTTACCCAATATGATATCCAAAGAAAGAGCAAGCGGCTTCAGTGGTAAATGATAGAACATGGAGTGAAAAAGAGGGGTAGAAGACAAAAAAAGGGGGTTAGATGCAGGAACAACTCAAGCCATTAAAAAGAGGGTTAATACAAGATTTTCTTTTCTTTTTTCAAAAAGGGCTCAAAGTTGAACCTCCCCCCCCTCAGATCTAGTTGCCATTCACTTTGTAGATGTTGGCCAGGAAACCAATAACAGCCAAATCTGATCGAGCATGTTAGCAATCAAATACAATTGATGTCAGGTAACATCGACAAAAGGACCTCACTTCTATTTTCGCTTTTAAATAAGAATAAAATATTAAGTGTTATGGTATGTTGACCCCACATCTAGGTGATCAAAGACTATGCCCGCATTCCACTATGTCTCAGATGATGAGCATGTAAACTTTTATAAATTACACCAACAACCAAGGTTCTAAATACCCGTTTTAAAGGTAGGTAGCCTCCATTATTTATTCGTCTGACCAAATACTAATACCAAAACACACAGCTGAGACCAATACATATACATTTCAGTTTTTTATTATTTTGATCAATGATACCAGGACCTTTAACCATTATAGATTGAAAATTATGATGAGTTTGGCCATCATAATTCTTATAATTTATTGTTGCTTTGTGGATCCAAGATACTTCATCAGGTAATTAAAAATGTTTCAGTAAACCAATTCTATTTAATGCATACGAATCTAAGTTTTGATTTGTTCTTTGTACTCGACTTTGCAAATCAGATCCTTAGCACAAATGCAAGGAAAATTTTCAGAGTTTCAAGCTCCCTAGGCTGTTAATTGTTTCTAATTGATATTAATTTTGATTTCCATAAATTGTCTTTTTTCTTGTTAGCTGGTACTTATGTGACAGATTCTGTTTTATACTGCAGCTACAACATTAACGGGTCTGCATTTTGCCATGACCACAATCATGACTTTACTTTTTAAGTGGCTGGGATACATTCAGCCCTCTCATTTACCTGTGTCTAACCTTATAAAGTTTGTGCTTTTTGCAAACTTATCGATTGTTGGGATGAACGTTAGTTTGATGTGGAACTCCGTTGGATTTTATCAGGTTTGTTCTGGTCAAAGACTATGAGTTTTATCACCTTGAATACAGCAAATAATTTCATGAGACTTGCTTTTGTAATTTGTTGACAGATTGCTAAGCTGTGCATGATTCCAGTATCATGTCTTCTCGAAGTTGTGTTTGATAAAATTCATTACTCAAGGGCCACAAAGCTCAGCATAGTGGTGGTTCTCGTAGGTGTTGCTATCTGTACAGTTACTGATGTGAGCGTGAATGCTAAAGGGCTGATGGCTGCTATTATAGCAGTGTGGAGCACTTCTTTACAACAATATGTGAGTAAGCAGATACACATCTGAATCTTGTCATTCTTTGGACATGATCAATAAGTAGAACTTCTAATGCTATCTCTTTTATGTGTTTACTCACATAGCTTTCTATAGACTACCTGATTTTTAAATTTGCTTATTGTACATTTGAGTCGATGATGTTTGTTGAACTTGAGTTTTATATGTAAGATTGTTGCCTATACATGTTGCGTTGGATCTAAAAAAACTCACTTGCATGTCACTAGTCCGACACAGCAATTAGTTAGGATAATGGTTTCTGTGATATTTCCTTGAAGCAACTTTATCGGTTTAGTATGTTTGAGATCCATTGTGTGTGACCATTATATGGCACATACTGTGCGCTTATTGTCTAATAGATGTGTTTGTTTGATCATAAGAAGTTTTACGTGAAACCATTTTAGACGACAATTCTTTTTCCTAGGAGAGAATAAGTCATTCTGATGTTTGTTTTACTCATTAGGAATGGAAAATTAGTTTGTCATACTTTTTTGTTTACATCAAATTACATATTCTCTCTTGATTAGAGGGAGGGATGTGTCATCCACAAATAAAAGTTGAGGAACCAGTTTCAGAGGATAATAATTCTCCAGTTGTCTCTAAATGCTGTTATGAGTTACACACCTTTAGTGATATTTTCCTA
Organism: Musa acuminata AAA Group; assembly: GCF_036884655.1. NCBI lineage: Eukaryota > Viridiplantae > Streptophyta > Magnoliopsida > Zingiberales > Musaceae > Musa > Musa acuminata. Next base: position 38,448,264 of record NC_088354.1, read on the forward strand.
AACATTTCAGACTATGTCAAGGCAATGGTGCGACCTTCTATTCATCTCTAGCTTGTGTCTCGAGAATAACGAGTAACTATTTCATTAAAGTTTTAATCTTTTTTTTATTGATTTGACTTCTGCAGTATGTGCATTTTCTTCAAAAGAAATATTCGCTAGGATCGTTCAACCTCCTCGGGCATACTGCTCCTGCTCAGGCAGCATCACTGTTGATATTAGGGCCTTTTGTTGATTACTGGTTGACGAACAAAAGGGTGGACAGATTTGATTACAATGCAACGGTCGTGGTAAGCACATGATGGATTTATTTATTATTTTCTTCTTCTAGATCCTTGTGTTTATTGTTCTCTCTTATGTTTTGATTTTGGTTGGCCTGCATTATATGGTAATATTTTATTTTATTTTATTTTATAGATTCGTTGCCAAATACTTGATTCATGTTGTTTACTCCTCCTATGTGTTGTATGTGGCAGTTGTTCATCATCCTCTCGTGCACCATTGCTGTAGGAACCAATCTTAGCCAGTTCATCTGTATAGGAAGATTCACGGCAGTGTCCTTTCAAGTAATCGGGCACATGAAGACAATCCTTGTCTTGATCTTGGGATTCTTCTTGTTCGGCAGGGAAGGCCTCAATTCACACGTAATCTTTGGAATGATCTTAGCGGTTTTAGGTATGATGTGGTACGGAAGCGCATCGTCAAAACCAGGGGGTAAAGAGAGGCGCACTTTCTCGTTGCCCAGTGACAAATCTCAGAAGCATGGACTGCGTGCAGAGTCGGGAGAGCACGATGATAAAGTTTGAGCTGCTCCCGCCCTTGAGTTGACACTTCCTTTTTCACTGTTTGACGTGTTGGATGGAAAGCTAATAGCAGAGCATTCTTGGTCATTCGTCTTGCAGTAAAATGGGGAATTTCTGTGCCTTGTCTCCACCAATCCAGGATTCCTCGGGGCAATGCTGGGTGAGGCACCATAGCTTTTTCACATCAAACTTTTTATTTTTCCTTTATTATTATTCTATGTCAATTTGACTTCTGGTCTTATGAAAAGAATATATGTATATATACCCTATTTAGTAGCCATATGCATGCCTTTGTTAGATTTGTTTGTTTCCGGAATTTGATAATTTGCAACTCTGATTTACCTCCAATTTATTAATGGAATTTATTGCACACTTTATAGGTAATATGATATGCTTCCCTGTACAGCAAAAAAAACAATATTTCAAGTGAGCTTTACCAAGTATGGATGGTGCATGGCTCGACCGTTGAACGCCTACAAAATCAAACCAAAGAAATAAATTTAGGGGAGATTGAGATGGAGGATGGAGGGAATCAAATTAAAGATGACAGAAAGAAGAGAGTGAAGATGAAGATGAAGATTGAAGAAAACTAAAAGATTAAAAATACTAAGGCAAACAAGAAGATGAGGGAGGGAATTGTAGGGTAGAACGGTAAAATGTGACTCATGTTAGAAACTCAATATTTTTAGTACAAAACAAATTATAAGATGATTTGAGTAGGAGGAAGCTTGGGCAACAAGTGGTCTCCCGTTGACCAAACCCAGGTCCTCCTCGTGACAGCAAGCTTGCGCAGTGGGTAATTTGACTGAACCCCAACGTCGTTGTAGGCAACAGAAACCTTGAAGGTCAAGCAATCCCAATAGTCGCTACTACGGCTACCTACATTTGGGGCATGGGTCTTGGGAGAGTCACAACGAAAACGGAAAAGGGAAGAAACCACACCCGTCCGTCCATCTTCGGCTATGGCCGCTGCTGTCCTATCCTCAGCGCTCAGCCTGATCCAAGACCTGGTAACTCGCCCACGGTCTCAATCCCCATCCAAAGATGCAGTAGCCATTCACCATGATCTCGACAAGCTCAACGGAAGCATGCTTCAGATCCAACACCTGGCCGCGGACATGGCGAAGGAGGAGGAGGAGAACGGCAAGGACGAGACCGTGCGGCATTGGCTCAGGCAGCTTAGAGGAGCGGCTTATGATGCCGAGGACTTGATCGATGAGTGCCGATTCCAGCTGCTGGCTCGATCCAACACCGACAACGGAGCTCAGATGCCGCCGGAGGAGGTACATGACCCAACCCACCCTCCATCTCAACATGGCATTGCAGTCAGGATTAGGAGCTTGAGAGAGCGGCTCGATGAGATTGCGAAACAACGTGAAACCCTCCACTGGGAGTCATGCCGGGAGCTCGATGCAGAAGCCGAGCTCCCACCGCCGTTGTTGTTCAACGTAGATGACTCTGTCGTCTGCGGTAGAGACGACGACAAGCGTGAAGTGATCGAGCTGTTGTTGGCCAACCATAGAAGAGACCTCTCTGTCATCCCCATAGTAGGCCCTGGGGGCGTCGGCAAGACCGCTCTCGCCCGTCTCGTTTACGACGACGCCACCATTAGAGACCACTTCGATGCCCGAGGTTGGGTATATCTGTCAGAAGATTTCGATCTTATCAGACTAATATCAGCAATTGTTGTCTCAGTAACAAACATGAAACTTTTTTATGTTGAACAAGATCACGGGAAACCTCTGAACTGCCAGATATTGAGAGGGAAGAGATTCCTGTTAGTGCTAGATAATGTTCAGAATGAGAACCAAACCCTTTGGAATTCCTTGAGAGCCCTATTAAGTGTAGGTCTTGAAGGCAGTGCAATTGTAGCGACGACTCGTAGTGAATCAGTTGCCAAGTTCATGCTATCTATAATGCGGAAAAACTTTTATACTAAGATTGAAATCAAATAAATTAGATCTGACAATTTTACGATGCATACCTTTCTTGTTGTTCAGAAGAAATAAACCTTATCTGATCTACAAGCACTTCGTCGTCGGATCTGAAATATCAATCTGCAAGGATCTGCAAAAAAAACTAGATCCTTCTCCTCTCTTCCTATCTTTTCACAGGACCACCTAGATTGATGGATTATGGGATTAAGGGAGAGGGAGATTGAGAGAAAAACTTAATCTCTCACTTGACTCAAATTGAGAGAAAAACCTTAATCTCTCAATTGACTGAGATGCTACTCAGATGCGCACTTGACCCCTAGAGGTCTTATCTATCAGATGCGCACAAATGATATATCAGATGATATATGATGATATCTTTAGCCCCTAGAGGTCCTGTCTATTTATAGGCGAGAGCAGAGGGTCTAGGATAAGTTATTAGGAGAGTTCCTTCCATCAAGGTTATCTCCTAAAGAATTCTACTTTAATATGGACTTCTTTTCTATTGGCCAATAACCATAATCAGAATCTAATAATATCTATAATATATCTTACCTAATTAAATAGGGCCACATAATCTAACATTCTCCCACTTGGCCCAATAATTGGTAAGATATAAAAAGACTTAAAAATCAAAAATAAATAAACAAAATTTATTTAAAAAAAAATTTGACTCAATTGGATTCTGAAATTTTTAAAAAACTATATACACGCGCGTGAATTTTAGAAAATAGGCCAATAAGTCCAATAATAATAATAATACTACATTAAGTCTGACTAACAATATGAGTCATAGCGGTTGTATGCCATCAGTGTCATACTTCCTTCTATGTACCACAATACTGTTAGTCTTTCCTAATGCAGTCCAAAATGACCCCTATAATTTGTCTTGTCAAGACAATCCTGTCATCACATTCAACCATAATATGTACATACATAATTGTGAACAGGATAGCAGAAACAAATAACTTTAAGTACGTAAGTAAGAATGTCAATTATAGTGTCCACTCAAACATGCATCACCATATCCTTTATGGGTTGCTCACAAACCTAATCATAAGAACATGTTCTTTCAAAATACTTTAGACTGTAAGTCTTAAGTGAATGGATCAGCAATTAATACAGTGGAACTCAAGTAATTAATTGACATTAGATGTTTCTGGACTCATCTTCTCTAACGATCAAGTACTTTATACCATAATGCATATAGATGCAATAGTACTTGTCATTCTTATAGGAGAAAACTACTGCAATGTCATAAAATATCTTCAACGACTTGGTAATTGAGTCTGACTACACCAAGTCCTGAGATAAAAAATTTTGCAGTCAAAAATTTGATTAGTGGCCTCAAAGCATGCCACAAAATCAACTTCTATTAATAATAATAAATTGCCTCTCTAATTACATAGATATTAACCGTAAGGTGGACTTCCTATTATCGAGGCAATTTATATAATCAACATCTGAAAAAAAAATACCATTATTTCAAGCCGATATAATTTCATACATGTGAGCATATAATCCTTTGTCCCTTCCGGATATCTTATTACTTTCTCTGTAGTCCTTTAATGTTTTTACTTTTGGGTAACTCCAATATATACCCAACATTTTAACTGTCTGATATCTTTTCTAACACAGGTTTGAGCATAGACTTCCAACTGCGCATATACAAAGAATATCTTCATTATCTGATTCTTTTCAAGTCATTTTCAAGCATTTACTATTGACTAAAACTTTGCTTTTATGATTTACTGAACAAAGCTGTATATTAAAATCATTTCAAGACTCGGTTGATATATCCTTTCTAAGACAATCTTCATAATCATTGAGGTCTATCATTGAATTACTCAATGTTAATAATATAAGATGTCTCATTCATATCAACCATATTAAAACTCTCAGTGATAAATTCTTGATTTAGTATAATAAATCAAGATCACTATTGGTAAGGCAAAATATTATCCATATATAAGACCAATATAATAAACTTGCTCCCATTGATATAAATACTAATTAATAGTATTTACCTTAAATTTAAAAATAATGATATTAAGAACCTTTATATATCATTATTTTGGAGCTTGTTTAAGGTCATAAATGGATTCCTGAATTTGCATACCAAACTTTATATTTCTTTCATTTTCTTTTAGAGTAAATCATGTAGAGTAACCCATATAAAGCTAGATCTTTTTTAAAAAAAATATTTGTATATCATTATGATCTAACTTAAGCTCATAATGAATCATTAATGTCATGATGATTCTTAACGAGTTCATTAAAAATCTCGTTATGGTCGATACATTCCTTACGAGTAAAACTTTTAACCACAAGTCTGACCATTATATCGATATTGTCCTTTGAGCCACATTTATATAATAGACTCTTTTACAATTATTGGACAATTCGATAAATTTATCAGACACCATTCTGATTATTAGTTTTAACTCTTCTTTTATTGCATCATATTACTTTTCAGAATCATTACTTTTCATGACCGATGACAATAATAAGGGATCCATTCTGATTCCTATATCATAATATAATTCTTGTAGATATGCAACATAATAACCATAAATGACATGATTCCTTCCTCTTTGAGATATTCTCAAAGTTGTCAATTATGATTGTTCTACAAGACCATTAATAATGATATCAATATAATGTGGGAGTTTAGTAATGTTATTTTGTTGTTCACTTTTATCAAATCATTTAATGATTTGAGTAACAACAATGTCTCGAATAATAAAGGAGTATTAACTTGTATCTCCTTTATATCAAAATTAAATTTCGAGATTTTCACTCCCACTGATTTCCTATTTTATAGAAATCTTATGTTACCAGATTTAATTGTCCTCGTACTTTGATTATAGCAATAAAATATGTACCCCTTTTAAACTTTTCTGAATAAATAATAAAATATTCAGAAATAATTATTAAATCTAATTTTCTTTTATGTGAGTTGAAAATCCTTTATCTCCATAGGACAATCTCAAATATGTAAATATCTTAAATCAGGTTTCCTATCATTTCATAACTTAAAAAGTCATGTAATTTACTTACTAGGAACACCATTCAAGATATACATAGTTGTCCTTGGAGCTTCTTTTCACATTGATTTGGGTACAAAAGAATAGTCTATCATGCTCATAACCATATCTATAAGGTACGATGATATCTTTCAGCAATCATATTATGCTGTAACACATCTGGTAAATCATATACCTTATATATATATATATATATATATATATATATATATATATATATATATATATATTTTCAAGAATCTAGCAAAAGAATTATAATTGGGTTCATCATAAATACCATAAAATTTATCACCATTTTCAGATATGATGATATTGACATTTCTATCTAATTGTCTATCAACTTCATTTATATACACTTCAAGAGTGTAAATGGTCATAGACTTTACATGAATTAGATATATATAATCATTTCTCAACAGATTATTTATATGGTGATAAAATGTCTCTCTTTAATGAGACAAAAGCATATAGTGATAAACATAACCTCAAGGAGTTTATAAAACTACATTTCACTTCAATATTTAATTATAGGATCATTGTAAACTTATGATTCATATTAATTCTGCATAGACTATTATACAGAATTCAAAGGTTAATTTTATTGAATCACAGTAAGTTTACAACCACCAAAAGAGAAATAATATTATAACAATTCTAGGTAAAAAACTTAAATTCCCAGAATTATAAGAACATAACATGGATTCTCAAGATTTATCAAATTGAATCATCTTTAGATATAAGCGATAAATACAAACTAATATCACTTTCACTTTAAGATAATTCCCTACATTGATAAATATCTCATTCTCTTTTGGTTTTATCCCAATATCTATTATTGGTAACATATGATGAAGCATCAAATTAATCCATCAATAATATCCGTAATATTTGATTTGAACCATACAAAGGTTATAATTATACCTTCTTTTTTTTTTTTTTTTTTTCAAATCAAATCTTATAATATGTTTCTTCTTCACATAATTTTATTTGCTACAAAAGTAACACTTTATTGTGAAGATATTCTTTGATGAGTTTATATAATAATTATAAACTCAGATGGAATTACGCTTCATCCTTATTTTAGTGTTACCTACTCCTTGAGTAGTACTCAAAATATTATGAGTCTTGAACTTACAACTTTTATCATTTATTTTGAGGATATGATCTTAAATTCCTCAAATATTATCATTTTAAGATTTCAACTAATGACTTATCAGATAATTTAAATTGATCCTTAGATATTCTTATGCGCAAGTTGTAAACTGTACTGAAGTCTAAGTATCATAAAATTGAGTATTTCATGCCTTTCTTGATCAATCACCTCAATTATTTATTTCACAGAACTTTCAATAATTACAGAACTTTCAGTAATTAATATTATGTTCTGTTCAATTAATCTGATCAAGATCTCACTCACTCAATACAACTTGTATATGCTCAAACCATTTATTTCAGAAAGTATAGGGACATTTACAGAAACACAATAAAGGAAGTGCCACAGTAATAATATAACATTAATGCTTTGAATTTCCAAAATGTGATGAACTATTGATATCATCTATATTTCACCTTTGGGTAAAATATTGACATATCTAATGTTCACTCAAAATCACTTATGGAGGACTGATACCATTCTTGTGGAATAGTGTTGTTACCTTTGGGTATACAACCCTAAACTGCAAGAATATCCAAAACAGTATCATCCTTCCCCATCACATAATTATTTAAAATAGATTCTCCTTTGGGATTATCTAAATCTCATAATTATATGTGCCATCGTGAATATTATTTTATTTAATGTCATCTAGGATGAATTCCATAATGTATTTTATAGATTATTAGTCCAGGTCACTTTGGTGGCTACAGGACCAATACAAAAATATAAAATACAGTCTAAAATATCCCATGAATGACATAAACTTTATTGTAATTCATATCCCATAAGCCTATCATCCCAGGCTACTTTGGTAACTACCGGTCAGATAAAACTTAGAAATATAAATTACAAATAATATTCACTAAATTTCTTTATCCTGATTCATTCTGTCATTATGAATATTATTTTATTTAATATCATTTAGGACTAAATTCATAATGTATTTTATAAATTATCAGTCCAGATCACTTTGGTGGCTACAGGACCAATACAAAAATATAAAATACAATCCAAAATGTCCTATAAATGATAAGACCTTTATTGTAATTCATATCACAAAAGTTTATCATCCAAGGCCACTTTGGCAGCTACAAGTCAGATAAAACTTAAGGAGATGAATTACAAATAATATTCATCAAATTTCTTTAATTTATGCTAAGCAGTTCAATAATAGAATAACAACCATAATAATTATTGAACATTAATGCTAAGCAGTTCAATAATAAAATAACCATAATAATTATTGAACATTAATGCCAAGTAGTTCAATAATAGAATAACCATAATTATTATTGAACATTAATGCTAAGCAGTTCAATAATAAATAACCATAATAATTATTGAACTTTAATGCTAAGCAATTCAATAATAAATAACCATAATAATTATTGAACTTTAATCAACAAAAGAAAACTCATATGATAATCATGATAACATATAAATCATGTCTTAATTGCCTTCATGTGAAAGATAAATATTATTTTCATAATTTCAAATATATACATGTGAATAACTAAATAAATATCCAAGAACAATAATTGGACTTTATTTATCACATGTATAATCAATAATTCATATGAGAAAACTATAAAGTAAACTATAATTTATAGTTTTTTTTTTTAAATCAAAAATTAAATCCAATCAAATAACCAAAATATAATAATGATTAAATTCAATCATAATTATAATAAATCATATTTATCAATTTTATAATTGAGAATATAACTTAAAATTCTCAATTTGAATAAAATTGTAAATATACGATAGGATATAAACTGAAATTAAGAAATTCACGAAGGGCAGAACTGTAATTTGGCAAAATTAGACCCGAGGGTAAAACTGTAAATATGTTGTCAGAAGATAAACTGGAATTACTAAATTTGCAAAAGGGCAGAATTGTAATTTTGCAAAACCCTAACCTCGAGGTCAAAACCGTAATTATGCCAAAACCCTAAACTGCCTGCAGCCGTTGCGACGTGCGGCGCGGCCGCCGCTTGCGTGGCGGCCGTTACGACGTGCGGCGCTGCCGCCGCGTGCGTCGCGGCCGTTGCGACGTGCGGCGCGGTCGTTGCGACGTGCGGCGCTGCCGCCGCTTGCGCGCGGTCGTTGCGACGTGCGGCGCTGCGGCCTTTCCTGCCTGCGGACGGCGCTCACGGCTGGCCGCGCGCTGGCAACGCAGCGGGGGGGCTGCCTCTGCCCACGAGCGGCCGCTGCGGCGGTTCCTGCCCGCGCGTGGCCGCCGCCTTGGCGCGGCCACTGCCGTTGCCCACTTTCCACGGGGTCAGCGGCTGCCGCCATCTGCGACCACCGCCCTTCCGCCTTCTGCAGGCGCCACCATTATGCATGAGGGCAGCCGCCGCCTTCCGCGATCACCACATTCACAGGCGATGCGGGATGCCCGTGGTGTGATGCGCAGCTGCGGGGTGGTACACGGCCCTTTGACGACAACGATCAACAAAGATGGTCATCTCAATAACATCGATGATAATAAACAGTAAATTCATCGATCAAACATAAAATTATATATTGTTCATAATCAATAATAGAGCAAATCATATAGAAAGAAAACAGATCAATAATATCCGACGAATCATTCAAGCATCGTAAAGAACAATAATAGATCTAATATATTTGATCTCAAGAACTTGGCTCTGATACCAATTGTTAGCATAAAATCTGTAATCATGCTATCTATAATGCGAAAAAACTTTTATACCAAGATTGAAATCAAATAAATTAGATCTGACAATTTTACGATGCATACCTTTCTTGTTGTTCAGAAGAAATAAACCTTATCTGATCTACAAGCACTTCGTCGTCGGATCTGAAATATCAATCTGCAAGGATCTGCAAAAAAAACTAGATCCTTCTCCTCTCTTCCTATCTTTTCACAGGACCACCTAGATTGATGGATTAGGGGATTAAGGGAGAGGGAGATTGAGAGAAAAACTTAATCTCTCACTTGACTCAAATTGAGAGAAAAACCTTAATCTCTCAATTGACTGAGATGCTACTCAGATGCGCACTTGACCCCTAGAGGTCTTATCTATCAGATGCGCACAAATGATATATCAGATGATATATGATGATATCTTTAGCCCCTAGAGGTCCTGTCTATTTATAGGCGAGAGCAGAGGGTCTAGGATAAGTTATTAGGAGAGTTCCTTCCATCAAGGTTATCTCCTAAAGAATTCTACTTTAATATGGACTTCTTTTCTATTGGCCAATAACCATAATCAGAATCTAATAATATCTATAATATATCTTACCTAATTAAATAGGGCCACATAATCTAACAGACGGTGCTGTCCTACAACCTCAGCCCATTACCTGAAGAGGAGTGTCAATTGTTGTTTGAACATCATGCGTTTGGAAGCCAAAATCTTACTGATAACCTAAATTTAGTTGCTATTGGGAAGAGGCTCACAAAAAAACTCAAAGGCATGCCATTGGCCGCTAAGATGATCGGTAAACTTCTATGCACTGAGAAAAATGAGGAGAAATGGCATGCCATCTTGCAGAGTGGTGTTTGGGAATCCACTGGTTTGGATGGTGTGGTTTCATCAGCTCTTAGACTAAGCTACTATGGTTTGCCTACATGTTTGAGGGTATGTTTCACGTACACCGCATTGTTTCCCAAAGGATACCTGTTCAAGAAGGATCGACTGGTTCAGCTGTGGATGGCCCAGGGTTTTATCCAACCTATGGGACGAAAACTCCCAGAAGACATTGGTGTGGAGTATTTCGATGAGTTGTTGAGACGATCATTCTTTCAGCAAATAGGGGCTAATGAACATGTGTTTACTGTGCATGACCTAATTCATGATCTTGTGCAAACTATTGCAAGCAAGGAAATATGTAGGATAAAGAACGAGAATTTTAGCTTTGTTACCTCAGAAGCAAGACATTTATCGTTGTGTCCTGAAGAACTTGGGCCATTCATTCGCTCCTGCAACAGACCCAGGGTTTTACGAACCTTTCTAATTGTGCATAGAGTATTAGATACTTGTGATGTTGACTATGTGTGGAGCAAAGCTTGCTCACCTTTGAGTATGCCGAATGACCTTTTTGTTGGCTTGAAGTTCTTGCGCACTCTGGATCTGAGTGAAACCCCTATTGTAAGTTTGCCAGAATCAATCGACAGCGTTATACATTTGCGCTACCTTGGTCTCAGACATACAAAAATTAGAAGATTACCTGAATCTTTGTGTGGTCTTTACAATCTGCAGACGTTGGACCTGAGAGATAGTGAGAAACTAGAAGAATTGCCCAAGAGCATAACAAATGTCACCAACCTGCGTCATCTTTATCTGCCAAGATATGTTTCAATTATTCCAATGCCACAGGGAATTGGAAAGTTGACTAATCTTCAGACACTATCAACATTTTATGTTGACCATGGAGAGCAAAACTGTGCAATAATGGAGCTGAAGGACTTGGTAAATCTCAGAGGAAAATTCGAGATTGCTGGACTGCACAACGTGGCAAGTGTAGACTATGTCGAGGATGCTTTAAAGGATCTAAGACACATTGCAAAACTGATTCTGTCCTCTGGCAACAATTATGACTATGGGAACCTTGGTGAATTTGATTTCAGCCTGTTTGACAGAGTTGTTGAGGATAACCAATCATTAAGCAACGTGCATGATGAGCTTCAGACTTCCACAGAAAATGTTGTACAAGTCTCAGTACCTAAAGAAATATGTAATGGTTTGGAGACGACTGTTTTTGACAGACTTCGTCCTCATACAAATCTGATGGAGCTGGTTGTGCGTTCTTACGACAGTTTGCAATTTCCCAACTGGATGGGCGATGCTTCCTTTTCCAATTTAGCCTCTGTTGAACTTGAATTTTGCAGCAAATGTGAAGTCCTCCCACCACTAGGCCAGCTGCCACTGCTCAGGCACCTTGCTTTTAATGAGTTATCAGGCTTAGAGAACATAGGTCAGGAGTTTTGTGGCCATGATGATATGATCAGGATTAAGGGGTTTCCCTCTCTGGAGACGCTTCAATTCAGAAGTATGTACAGGTGGCAGGAATGGTCTTATGTAGAGGATGGTTCATTCCCTCGCCTTCGTCATCTTGAGTTGAATTACTGTCCTAAGTTAAGGAGACTGCCACACATCCTCCCTTCATTAGTGAATTTGGTAATTTGGCACTGCCCAGAGCTGATGGCCCTCCCGATGCTACCATCACTTACAAGGTTGGAAGGCTGTTGTAATGAGATGATATGGTCCTCCATGCCCCAAGATCTGATCTCCAGGCTTCAGGACCTGAGTATTTGTGAATCCGAGGACCTAGCATCCTTGCCGCTAGAAAATCTTCATGCAATCAGAGAGTTTAATATTTCAAGCTGCCAGCAAAACACAAGCCATGTTGCATTCTTGGAGTTACATCTGCTTAATCTTGTCTTTCTCAAACGCTTCAAAATCAGAAGATGTCCTGGCATCTGGTTCTCACCAAATCATAAGCTGCCGCCTGCACTTCAGGTTCTGGAGGTATTGAATTGTCCCTTGCTGGAAGAATGGTGCCACGGACATGGGAGTAATGAACTAGTTCACATTTCTCGAGTAATCGTTGATCAGAAAGATTTCCATCTGGTTGCTGCAGAGCGAACCAAAGATGCTGATCAGGTAAATCTTCTTTTCTTCTGAGTTCAATATACACTAAGCATTTTTTAGTTAAGAATGAATACTTGAGCACTTCTTTCTATACTTGCCTTTGTTGACATTGTTTCTCTGGTAAAACATCTACATATTCTAGCAAAAAGAGCCATTAGAAATTCTGATGTATCATGGAAGACTTCTGCATAAGAAATCAAAAGTCCCACACAACAACATTATTTTGATTTATCATCATCTTTCAAAGTGATTTCACTTTCTTCTGATACTTCAATGCAGGGAATATATGAAGACAGTTGAAAAGGATAGAATATCTGGACGCTGAAGTGTTTTAACCCTTTTAATTTGGCATCTAGCTGTAAGTCTTCCTTCCGAGAGCCAACCAAAATTATTACCATGCTTGTTGTGCTAGCACCTGTCTGCTCTAAAAAACTAGTATAGTCGGCATTCTTCTGGTGCTTCAATGTGCCAGTTATCTAAATAAGTGCCCAATGATGATACAGCATTTTAGTGTTGGAAAGGTCAGAAATAAGATAACCTTATGGCATTTGGTGTTGGAAAGGTCACAGCAGTCGCCCTTGTTTCACTTGTTGAATGTCACTGGATTTAGTTGATTTCTTGTCATTGAACATTATGTTTCTTGTGGCTTAAAGTTAACTCATTCAGATTTCACCATCACTCATATTTGAGCTAATTTCAAGAAAATTTTGTTCTTGTATCACTTGAATGCCTCTAATTTCGGTCGATTCCATGTCATCAAACATAATGTTAACCATGGAAATAAATCAACTCATTCAACTTTTGACATTGCTCGTATATGAACTCTATGCATCACTGCCTTGCAACCATTTTTCTCTTCTTTTAAATAGATTTATTTTCGTTGATTGAAATTGTTTTGATTCTCTCCCTATAATTTACTCAAATTTGTTACAGAGCATCAGTTCCTTGTGTTCCCCCTAAGTTCATAGATCAATTGGAAAAGGAACATTCACAAGCCATCAAATTGTCATATATAGCATTAAGATAATATAATCTGTTAAGTGGCATAATGATAGAGGATAGAATGCGAATGATTGGATGTATTGATTGCAAGGCTTTACCGCAACTGGATGCTTACCATGAGGACTCTGCATTTAGAAGCCCTAATGAAGCGACCGGGGAAATCTGATGATGCTTTAGGTTCATCTCAAGATCTGACTAATAGTAGCCGAAACCCAGCCTAGTCCCAAACCTTTCAAGCTTGCTCCCTACAAACAAATACGGATCAATCCCACCAAAATATGACACGGAATCCTATCTGAAAACGAACTAATCAAACTTACCGGATCACCGGATAAGAAGACCACATCACACGAGATCTCGACGGTGGCGCTCGCCGATTCTGCCAAGGATCTTGAGGAGAAGGCACCGAGACGAAGGACGAGCGACACTTTCTGGCTTCGATGGAAAGCTTTGCCTCCCCGCCATTTAAATCCGCGAGAAGTCGCCACACTCGCCGGTGGACTCACCGTGTACCGGTTAGATGACCAAGCTTCTGTGGCCGTATGGAAGAATCTAGATTTGTATCGCGGGCTGTGACGGGCACGTTTCCTACTTTCTCGTAATTAGTCTCACCTGTGGTGAGCAGAATTTAGGGAAGGCTTTCGAAGCCATTCTTTCTTAGTCGGTACCCGTTTATGGTGTACCCATCCCATACCTTTCTTGTGATTGGATAAGTTAAGGGCTGTAAGGAATTAATAGCCTCCTCCGACCCCTTCGGAATAGAGGGAGACTCTTATGAGAAGTCGCAGAATCATTTGAGATCTACTCATCGAAACACATCAACTACACAGAGCTAACATTAGCAGTCTGAGGAACAAGGAGAACAAATATACATATGCAATGTGGCCCAAAGCCGTCCGATGGTCATCGGACGTCATTTAAAACAGCCACGGTAATAGATGTTTAGATAACGCCCCACGAGTCGAGCGTGGGATAGTTCGACACCACAAAGAACGGGTCGAACTCAGGAAGAACCGGGACATCCATCGCCGGCCCGAACGAAGCGGCTACATCCGGCCCGGCTAAATCGGCCCGGTCGCGCAGGAACGACGACGTGTCGAGCGTCGGAAGAAGACGGCTCCCCTGCACGGCCGCCGCCGGATACTGGTGCTCCCCGGCCGAGTCGCCAGCCCGAGTTCCGGTGGCCCGCTGGACCAGCTCGCGGAAGTTGGTCGGGTCGGCGGCGATGTAGGTGGTGAGCGAGCGCTTCGACGCCCGCGACCTGCGCTTCTTCGCCACCCTCCCGGCACGCGGGTCCAGGCGGTGACACTGACTGACGGCGGTGGGGAGACAAACGAGGGAAGAGGTGGCGGTGGAGAAGGACTCAGGGGAGGGGATGGCGGCGGCGGCGGCGGAGGAGGAGGAATCTGCGAGCAGAGATATCTGGAGGGCTTTGGTGAGTGCGTCGTTCTCGCGTTCGATGGCGGCCTCGGAGATGCAGGCGTAGGAGCGGTACATCCACGTATCGAGAACCGAGCAATTCTCCGCCATAGTCGCAGTACCAATCAGCTACTATTCCTTCTCCTCTCTTCTTCTTCTTCTCGGTTGGACGAGCAGAAACAACGAAGCCAATCACAGGGTGTGAGAAGAACAAGATGAGGGGGAGCGAGTTATAAAGAGGATGGCGGAGCAACTCGGAGGGTATTTTTAATGAGGCGGCGGTGGTGGTGGGGCGAGAGGCGGACAAACCGCGTTGATCGGGCCACGTGTATCCACGGGCTCCGTACTCGGGCGACCGCGGCTTCGTGTTGGGGGCAGTGTACACACTGGGCAGCACAGTCCAGTGTGCTGCTTTACGATTCGCGAAGATTCGGATACCGAGCACGGAGCACGGTTCTCCAAGCACTGTCCTAGTCACCGGGATCAAAGCCGCCGCGTTGTTCCGAACCGCTTTCCCACGGAGGGTGCTTCCCTCCGCACCTGAACTCCGGTGCCCACCGAAGATACCACGCCGGTCTCACCTTTGGGCCCACCAGGTCTGCGAGGGACCTGACTCCCGCATGAGGGACTTCAGTGGGTCCCGCCTTCGGTACGAAACGTCAAGCGTGGTCTCTTCTTAATTCCATCCTTCACGCGCTTGATGTCGTGTTGCGGGGCCCATCACGGCTCAGCAATAGGAGGCTTTCGTTTACCATCCTCACATCTTTTCTGCTACACGTTTTGAAGCCACGTCGCTGTGGGGAGCCATCGTCGTCAGATTCCAACTTAATTACCATCATGCCACTCAGGATTCTGAGCGATCTCGTCCCCTGCCAAGCTGACGTAACCTTACGTAAATATATACGTGGCACGACGCAACGCGGAGGACGGATGGCGGCTGTGCCCGCAGGAACAGCTCCTGTGAGACCAGCTCGTTGGTTTACTAGATAAATCTCCACCGTTGATCAGGAAGATCTGGAGGGTGAAGGCCAGCTACCGACGGCCAAGATCGTTTTCTCCAGTAAACAGGACTCTCGGTTCTCTTGGATCCAGGCAATGAAACAAACTCACCACCTACCGTTGACTTCATTTTGTTGGCACCATTCTCAAGTCCATCTCCGAAGAGGTTAAAAAGGTTGTGGTTTTCCATATCACCAGCCACCTTATTATACATGTCACAAGTCAAACGCTGTGCAAATATATTATGATCGGTATTGGGAAACTCATTGTTCCTCCACAAAGAGCTCTGACAACGGTTGGAGTCTTCCGGTTTGACTTGGTATCACCTCTTCGACCCCGTTCTTTGATCCCCAGAATGGTCATTTGGGATGTGTTGACTCAAGGAACTTGCCAAGTGACTCCAGGGGAATCCACGATGTGCCATGCAGAAGCTCCAAGTCAATGCAGTCTCTTCTTCGGCGGTTTGTACCCTTTACAGCTCAACCCAGTGTTCTTTTTGACTTTTGGGGTCATCAGGGCGACAGTGTTGTCCATTTGTTTGACTTGTCTCGGCCTTGGGAATACCACCGATTGTGGCTTGGGCCGTTAGACCGGGTTTCTTTTGTAACGGGCCTAGCTTTGCCCCAGGCTTGATTCCGGTTCGTATCGATAAGGCTTCCCAGACCGGGCCCGGCCCAACATGAGACAATTGTACACGTGTCGAGGATACGGCGTCCGCGATACGGTATCCTTACAAGGTATCGTATGAGTATCCGAGCGGCATCCCTATACGGTATCCTAGACCACCCGAGATAACGGCCCGTCGGATCCCGCAACGACGCCGTTAACGCAGCAGAGAAGAACCGTTATATATGGAGCCGAGAGATCGATGGACGGGCGTTTCCTACCCGAATACCAATCGCGGCTTTCAGTTGTCTCCCTGGCTGGAAGAGGCCTGATCTCTCACTCGATCGCCTGCCCTAGTCTCCGAAATCTGTGAAGAGATTTAAGGGGTAGATCGGGTTTGCTTTTACTGAATCCACGGCGGAGTTGGGGGGGAGGGGTGGGAAGTGGCCTCCGGTAGGTGCGGGAGCAGTTTCACAGCGAAAGACCACGTCTTGATTGCAGTTGAGGGCTTTCCGGCCTGCGGAAACGCGCGATTTTTCGGGTAATTTTTTCGTCCGATATGCTAAAAGTTCTCTGCTTCGAAGTATCCGTGTCATTGGATTTAGAGTCGATCGCGAAAGTTTGGTTCTTTACACTGTTTATCTTTTTTTCGTGGAGTTTGCTGGTAGTTTTCAAATCTTTAGATCGAGTTATAATATTTTCTTGTTGTCCTTCTACTTGGAAAGGACAACTTTGTGTGATCGATGAGCATTTTCTTGTTTCTTGATTCTTTCCAGATCCTTGATGAGTTTGGAGGTTTTTCTGCAACTCGACGAATCCATGAGCATCACCGAGGCCTGGTAAAAATCTAATCTGTCTTGTGCAATCGGAATTTTCTGATAGGCATCGGAAGCAGAAGGGATTGAGATCCGACCCTGGAGAAGATGAAATCCAGATCCCAAATCCGCGCTGGCCGATCTCGGTTTCCCGACCAATTCGATCGAATCCCCGACCCCCTGATCCTCATCATCTTCAACAAGCTCGCCGACGCCCGGTCCCTCGGCCTCTGCGCCGCGGTGTCGAGGCGTTTCCGCTCTCTTGTCCCCCTGGTTGATGATGTCTACGTCAAGATCGACCGTGTCGTCACCGTCGATGGCGATTCCTGTAGATCCTTAACCCTCTCTTTCCCCAGACCAAGGAAGTGCTTCTCCCACTTCCTCAAGCTCATGCTCTTCGCCATCCTGAGACCCATCCGCAACCTCCACAACCCCCATTGCGGTGGCAAACGCTTCCTGCCACAAGTATCCCACCGCTCCCCTGCACAAGTCCTCAAGAACTTCCGACACGTTCGTCGCCTGCGGATCGAACTCCCCGCCGGCGATGTCAGAACGGAGGACGGGGTCCTTCTGAGGTGGAGGGCGGAGTTCGGGAGCACCCTCGAGAGCTGTGTCATTCTGGGAGGAACACCGACGGATCGCCTGCCACCTTCATCGGGCCGAGCAGGGAAGGCAGAGGACGACGGGAGCATGCCCGAGTCGTTCTACACGAACGGAGGCCTCAAGCTGCGCGTAGTTTGGGCAATCGGCACGCTGATTGCCGCTTCCACGCGCCATTACCTTCTCCAGGAGATCATCGAGGATCACCCAACACTGGAGAGCTTGGTCCTGACCGATGCCGATGAACAGGGAACTCTGAGCATGGGTATAGAGCAGCTGAAGGAGTTCAGAGAGAAGCCATTGGTGGCCTCGGCGTCATCAACTAGGACTCATCTTCCCGCATCAAACATGAAGCTAAGATATGCGCCGTACTTGGAGCTCCCCGAGGGGATGGCGATGCAGGGCGCTACACTGGTGGCCATCAGCCCAGCCACAGATGACACAGATGGTAATAGTGGCAGGGAAGAGTGTGATTCGTTCATCCGTGGGGCGTTCGAAGGGCCACTGGATGCTGCAGTGAAGTCATTGGTTGAGCGACGCATCTACCTAATGGAGATAAATGGTTTCTGAGCCAATTCCACCGTGCCGCATCAGCTCTATTGCAGGTTTGCCATGGTTCATTTCTAGTCTTTTACAGAGCAGAATTCAACACATATATCTGCAGTGTTACAGATCATTAGTAGTAAATTGTCAGCCATGATCTTTTCTTTCTTCTTATGAGTATATGTACAGTAATAATCATTGATGCAATGCAGGAATCAACCCATTAGCTGTGAGTGCTGACATCTCTATTGCCTATGTTATCACTGTTTCTTACTGAAAGGAAGTTGCTGTAGTTGTTTGGTATGTGGAAACTTGTTCTCTGTGTTTCATTGTGGCAAACACTTCTTAGGACACCCACAGGCCAATAAGGTCTTCTTCTTTCTTGTCTCTCTTTTGAGTTCCGTGATCATTGGACATGAAAAATTTCTCAACAATTCAGGATTCTCTTGATCTTTTCTCGTTCATGCGAGGTCATTTCGACTCTGTTTCTTTTTTTTATTTTTGATCCTTGATCCAACTCTGGCATGAAATTGCTTAGTCATCTCTTTCTGACCAACTAGTAGATTGCAGTTGAAATGTCTCCTTGAAGTTTTGGCCTGTCTCTCCCACCTCACATTGAGAACTACTAATCTTCCACATAAAATCTTTTAACTATATTGGTTTGTTGGTGACCAAAATTAGTAGATGGAACAAAAACTTGATTCATTCTTTAGCTTAGCTTCTTCCACATGGTTTCCCAGCACTTGCAGTGAGCCATGTCATCTGCACGAGTACTCGGTCAATGGAATAGTTATGTAGAATTTGGTGCAATGACCCAATCACATATTATATGCATTGACTCCTTGATGGTCTTTGGATTCATTAGGACAGCTGCAATATCTTATTGTTAATACATTAACATCAGATGATGTATCTTCATTAGGACAGCTACAACATCTTATTGTTAATACATTAACATCAGATGATGTATCATATGACTGTTGACAGTGCAACAAAAGTGATGCTAAATAGATATAGTTTATATATTATTTTATTTTTAGAACACTGATGTAAATTACCTATATTTATAGTCAAGGATTGAAATATCGTACCATACCTTCGCTCGGTATGATACGATATGATATTGTATACCAAACGGTATAATCCCTTTATATCGGTATGGTATGATACTGTATACTGTGGACTGATGACACCGTATAAATCTGCTGATTTCTATGGCGAGAGTGACTCAGATTGTGAAACTTGTGGCCAGAAAACAGTCTTTCGTCAACTTCTTTTAGCCTCTTCCGCATGGCAAATTTGACCCGTTGGTGGAAGCAGACATGAACGTAGACTTGGGAGAAAGCATAAAAACAATTAATCATAAGAAGAAGAGAACTCTATAATGAGGTCAACCTCAATTAGATTTGTAGCTTCAACTGGATCATATCTTTTATTATTGGTAATTAGAGCATGCAAAAAAGCCTCATTATGGTTTAATTCAGTGATGTGTCCAAGTCAAGCTTCATGACCTCTTGAGGAAATCAAAACTTTATGATGCTTGGAAGTAGTTGAGCAGGTGCATGAGAGCAGCAGCTTAACATAACAAAGACCACCTTATTATTTTAAGACTGATGAGGGTAGCAAGTTGCAACTCCTTGGAACACACACACACACACATATATATATATATATATATATATATATATATATATATATATATATATATATATATATATATGAAGAATTCAAGCATATGAGCTTTTGATTCCCTTGTATATGGCAAAAAGAGATCATTGTGGAACTTTGTTTAAGACTGATGAGGTATATAAACACTAGTTCATTGGATAATCCATATATTTGTAATTTACCACAAAAAAGAAAAAAAGGAACCACTGTTGATTGGTGGCAACAAACTGATTTGCTTTTCCATGACTCCATAAAGTAAGTCTTCCCTTTTTTTTTCATCAAAAGCATTTACATGAAGAAAGGAATTATGGATATTTTTGGATTTGGATTATTTTGTAACAATCATGTACATCAATACATCACAAATTTAAGTGACCACTGCAATAGACCAGCTTGTCTGCTAATGTCCTCAAATGTGTGTGTGTGTGAGAGAGAGAGAGAGAGAGAGAGAGAGAGATGATAAAACACAGCATATATGTTGTGATTCACATGCCAGCAAGCTGGCCCTTCTCAGTTCAAGTCCAACAAGTAGCATAAACATCTTTTTGAAGACAAGCATTGCAGTATTACTCGAGAGAGAGAGAGAGAGAGAAAGACAGAATCTATGTTATGAATCACATGCCAGCTGGCCCTTCTCAATCCAAATCCAGTAAGTAAGCATAAACATCGTTTGAAAGATAAGCTTTGCAGTATAACTTGATAATCTCATCATGATGGTTCTTCACTCATCATCATCGGAACATCTGGTAAACTGTATTAATAACCTCTTGCCTTGCATTTCCTAATTCCAGCTAACCTTCATTACATTGTACATAAATCATCTGCATACGGCTAAATCCTACTTACATGAACACCATTAACAGCCCCTTTATTCCCAAAAAAGATGTACAAGGCACCCTCCAATATATATATATATATATATATATATATATATATATATATATATATATATATATATATATATATATATACTTCAAAAGCTTCATTCCACCAACTTATTTATTAAGGTGGTTTTATCACCAACACTATGATGTTTTGTGGCCGAAGACATGGCTGATTTTATTCCCTAAACCTGCTTTTCTGCTTTTCCTTCATAAAGCTCTTTAGCTTTTTTAATCGATACCTGGAGAGCTTCATACTTTGAAACCGATGACGCTGCAAAAGCCTTCAGGCTATCCAAGAAGATTTTGAGGGCTGATTGCAGGTGGTCATAATTCAGACTCCAATCAACAGAGGGATCATTTGCAAGAACATGTTCTCCTGATTCATCATTCCGCGGCAACGAGAAAGATGACTTTGAAGTCCCATGACCCTTCTCTTGGTGAGGCAAGAAATGGGTCGTCGCATTTACCAGATCTTTTACAGCAGAAACCACGCCCTCAGTCGACAGTACTTCTAGTAGATCCAACCAATTTTGGCAAGTAACAAAGATGGGGGGAGCCAAGTCTATTTTCAGAGAGAACCGCTGGGCCTTTCTTCTAGATGACTTGTTCTGTTTTACTGTTGAGTCTATGCACTTGAGAAGCCATCCATTGATTGCTTGAACATAGGATTTGTGTGCTGACATCCATCCTGTGAAATTTGAACTCAGTGCATTCAGCTCAAACTCGAGGTCAGCGGCCTGATGCTGCGACTCGGACCTAACTGAAACTTTGGTGTTCCCATTGTCGCTAACTGACATGATAATGTTGTACTGACGGTTGTGATAGTCGAGCATCGTTCTCCACATTTTAGTTAAGCTGCATGCAACAAGAGGCAACATATATTAGTCAACCAAATTCAAGGAACAAAGGTTCAAGAACATCACACGAGGCAACTATCAGAAAAAGTAAATGCGATTACCTAACGATTCAGAGGAATTGGAAATCATTTGCAAATTGTCACAGACATGAAAAGAATGTATAGTATCAGACAACTAGATAAAGATGCAGGTCCAATATGTAAAAGAAAATTTCATCAGTTGTTTTGTTTCGCAAGTAATAAATAAGCGCATCACTGAAAGAAGGCTACAAAGAAAACAGCCACACATGTTGTGCAGGCTCACCTCATTTGTGACCCCATTTTTTTCTCTATGATATGGTTCTACAAGAAAATTGTCTCCATGAAAGTTCTCTTGCCATATAAAAGATATCGGGTCCTTAAAAGACAGTTAACCTGGTCATCTAGAAAAAGTAGCATCTTTCTACAAGGAAAGAAGAAACCCAAGTAACACAATTATCAAGATCAACATACTTGAAAAACACCTAAAATCATGGTGGATTTTAGAGGAGAGAGGGAGGGTGAGCCTGTAAAACCAAAATAATTGGTTGAATATGGAGTTTCACATCAGGGAGATCCTCCTTTGATAGGTTGGTCTGTGGCTATGATCAGTCAAAACAGGCTAATTTGACTGTGACCAGCATATTGAAGCCCATCTGGATCTATTTTGATCAGGGGTCAGCTGAGACTTTAAGCACATCAACTTTTAAGTACTGTGAATGATTAGAGTTGATTCTGGTGAAAGAGTATGACACTTGTGCAATTAAGTGTACATAACAAACTATGGAAGTGCCAATACGAATATCTTACATGTTCATGTGTGGCAAGCAATGATTATAATAATGAATGATGGTAAAAGAATTATACCCTCCAATTAACTCCTCCAACTGTGGTTGGAGCTCCTTGTCCCTTATCCCCTCTATTTTCTTTGATATTGAATCGATACTCTGGATTGCGACATGAATTCTCGAATGAAGGTCCTTAACAGCAGCACGTGATTTATCAATTTTTATTCGATTTTCTCCTTGGGACTCTCTATGCCTCAACAGCCTACACTTCATGCCATAATCCCTCCGTAAAATACCACATGCCTGAAATATACAAAAGAAAAATGGTTAGATATTGTCTGCAATAGCAGTTAATCAGACAGCTGATAGAAAGTTGCAAGAGCAGTGCAATTAAACTCAAGAGGAAAAATATACAGGTCCCAGAACAAGGAAATTATGGGCCAAACAAAAGAAATGTGCTGGATCATTATGGACGGTTACTGTCTTGGAACATCTTTATGAACAAACAACATCCAAGTAACAAAATTTCTTCACAAAAAAGAATTAATGACAACAATAAGTAACAACGCTGATAGAAGAACTGCAATTGTTAGTTAGAGATGAGATATACCATTACGTCAAATATGTAATTCTAAGCAGGATGCTTAAACAGATGATAGCTCTGAATGATATCATTCAACACAATCTTTCCTTTATGGAATAGAGTCTATTCCAGTATGCTGATACAAATAAATTATTAGGCATTTGAGGTATGCTGATGCCACTGAATATGTAATAATTAAGAAAAAAAAAAGGAGGAAGTAAATTATAGACTCAATCAATGAAACAGATATTAATTCACGAATATGAGCACATACCAGAATCCCCTTTGATTTTGGAAAAGGATACAATTAGCAATAGAGTACAGAATTCAAGCCTCTAGTAAAATGTGCTGGTCCATAGTGCAAACCACAAGCCCCCAGTATACATTGACCAATTATGATATGTTGATTATTAAATACCAATTATATGCAGTCAAAAAACGCAAATTCGATGGTCCTGTATCAAACCATTGTACAATATTCTTTTTGATGATTAGGAACATCAATTCTTTCCCTTGTACTCATTTCTAGTACTCTAAATTAACTACTCAGATATTGATTTAATTACCCAAGATAAACAGACAAGGGATATAAGACAAAAAAATAAATAATGAATTCCTATAAGCGTATAAGGTTTAAATGACTAACCAACCTTAATTTCATCATAAAGTTTTCTTTCCCATGCGTATAGCCTATCTAATGTCGAGGCATGGCTACCTGAATTCATGCATATGCTATTGAAGAGATTACTGCTTGGTTCCTCTGTATCATCTTTCATTGTTGTACCAAGAAAATTCCTGGATGATGAGGAGAGTGATGACACTGAACTATGCCATGTTAAGTACTTCACCTCATTTGTAGCAGAAACTGCAATACAAATTCTAGAGGTTAGAAGCTTCATGATCACCAAAAGAACTCAAGATATTAAAAGCTTCATAATCACAAAAGCTTTCTTTTACTCAAGATTCCCTCCAACAAAAACACACACAAATACCAACGTGGACAGAAATCTTATGGATAACATGTCTACAACTATTAAATGTCCGAAATCACAATCAGAACTAGAACTCATTAACTCTGCCCGATCATGTACCTTAGAATAACAGTTTGACTCTGATTTCAAATTTAACAGTTATAGATGAGAAGAACAATGCTCAAGTACAGGAACAATATTGTAAAGGAAGCGAGGTAGACCTACCCTGAGGATGAGGTGTTTCTTCTTTACAACAAGCAAAGTAGCTCATGATGAATGCAGATACCTTCGATGCGTGAGCTGCATAAGAGATTTGATTGTAAATTCCTTAGTTATATTATGAAAAGGAGAAGGTGATACATTATGCAAGGAAGTCAAATAACACATTTAGCATTATGGGTCTATTTGGGTAATTCTATGCAAAGGATAACCAGGAAAAAAAAATCAATGAAAGTGTTAACATGCATAGGCATGCACATCTACAGATAGAAGCCTTGGACAATTACATATCTGGCCTGGGAGATGTTTGATGCTACTCTGCAGCATAACCTTTGGTTGGATCTTTTTCCCGTGCAATGGTAAGTAGAAACTCTATAAAATTTACTATTGTGTTACCTTTTTCTTCAGCAAATAAAGGTCGAAATTGCACTTTGTTTGCCTCCAGCATCATTGGAATTTCTTTACCAGATTCAGAAGCTTTCAGAAATAGATCTGCAATTTCTAACATGCATGACAAAAGATCTCTTGCCTCATTCTTAGTTTCTGGATCAGTTTCTTTGCCCTTTCCATTCATAGAAATTGCGACTATATAAGATGCTGCCTTTGTTGGCGTCATTTCATCGGTCTCACTGATATCATTTGTGAGCTTCATATCATCCCCATTTTGATGTTTAGTTTCAGAAACAATATCTTTCTCAGATTGAATGGCTGCGGACTCGCTTTTTAATAGATGTTCTGAAATGAGATTTCGATTTTCAAACATTTGTACTAAGGGTTCACTGGATGGGTGGTCAAAATCATCTTCTGAGTCCAAGTCATTCTCTTCATTTGTGGAGGCTCTGTCTCCATCTTCTTCCAGTTCTGGAATGCCCTCCTCTTCCCTGAGGCGTCTGATTTCATCAGCATTATCAAAGCCACGGTTCAATCCTCTCCCATTTTGAAATGAAAGCTGGTTGTCAATAGGATGAGAAGGGGAAAAAAAATCCCATGTTGTCCCAGAATGTGTGGGGGGAGTTTCAGAGGATGGAATTTCATCTGATTGTGACACAATGTGCTTCGGAGTATCAGTCAGAGCAAGAGGCTCAGGTGTTGCAGATGTTGGTGTAAAATGGGAAGACTCATTGGGAGCTTCAGTCTCTACAAATTCTCGAAGTGCAATTCCAGTCTCTCTGAGGGACCTAATATAAGAAACATGAGCAGCTGCAAGTGAGCATCTTTCGTCCAGAGCCTGTCTCACAAGCCTCTTCCTCTCTCTACATAGTGTAAGGGCCTTGTCTTCTTCAATCCTTGAGTTTGTAGCCCCCATTCCTTCGAGATCAAGAACCCACAAGTCTGTACATAGTTTCCAGCATATCGTAAGCTATGATTCTGCGGAAACAATATTTAATGACATAGTTGTGTAGAAGGCCATCAGCCATCTAAAGCAAAGAAGGATGCTCTAATAGGCCTCCAGAGAGACGGATCAAAGAAGAACAATTTCTACTTATGCAGTAGTTCAGGTCGGAGAGTTACAGCAAATCAAAACCAATGAAATCCAAAATCAAAGATGACATTCAACATCCATTCAACACGGATGAAATCCAGAATCAAAGATGACATTCAACATCCATTTACTGCGGATCAGAACCAATGAAATCCAAAATCAAATATGACATTCAACATCCATATACTGAAACCGACTGCGCAAGCCTTCACCAAAACCATTTTATCCGAGACTTCATCATGCAACATCGCATCCAAGACGCATCAAACAAGTCAAAAGAACAATTATCTTAATCCTACACCACTTCTATTATACTTCAATCAGAAACCTATTCCGGAATCCCATGATGAACTTCATCAAGATAGATAGGCGTGAAAATGGACCTTTCAAATGGGCGGACATCGTGCAGATTGCAGAAAAGATCTAATACAAAGTAACTAAACGAGATGTGTGTTCGAAGTGGAATCACGAACAATGAATGTGATAGAAACGTAGTTATCCCACTAAGAAAAATGGATAGCCAACACGGCCGAAGCCAATCTCGAGTAAGATAAAGTGCTTCTTTTTCGAATTCAATGGTGACACAGGAACAAATCCAACCAACAGAGAAGGTGAAATCCATGGCATAGAACTGATCGATAGCCTTGCACAACTTTCGAAATCGAAGCAACAGATTGGAATCTCGCAAAAATCATTCGTCGTCACAAGAACCAGCATATAATAGTAAAGACGAACCTAATA
This sequence comes from Musa acuminata AAA Group, assembly GCF_036884655.1. Taxonomy (NCBI): domain Eukaryota; kingdom Viridiplantae; phylum Streptophyta; class Magnoliopsida; order Zingiberales; family Musaceae; genus Musa; species Musa acuminata. The sequence goes on from NC_088354.1 coordinate 38,475,017, forward strand.
AAGAGTAGGCAACTCACGACCAAAAATCCTCAATAACAAGACCTCGACCTCTCTGTAAAAACCAATCTGTCAGTGGGAGGCAAACCAGAAGGTAAAAGAAATACTTTCTCGTGAAAGAAAGACCGAGAAAGCTGTAACCGAGCAACCGATTGCCAAAACAGATCGAACAACGTCGATATATATTCATCGAGCAAGAGGCATGTGAAACAGGCAATAATTGAAGAGAAATCGAGGCGATTCGGGGCACCTGAGGCCGAGAAGTGGGGCTACGGGTTCTGCTCAGCAATAGATCTTGTTGTAGAGCTCATCAGACCAGGATCTTGGGATGATCGGGCTTGTGGGAGTTCATGCAGATAGACAGAGAGAGGTGGAGGAGGATCTCAGTGGCCGAGAAAGCAGAGCAGAGCAGAGCAGAGGAGAGAGAGAGAGAGAGAGAGTGGGGGGTGGGGGTGGGGGTGGGGACCGCGTAGGGGTCCACCAAACCCCCTTTTTTCTGTAATAATAAAGAAGAAAAACGAAAAAAAGTGTAAATATAAGAATAAATAATATATAAACGGCAATTTTAAAAAAAAAAAGGGGCAAATTTTCGAAAAAAAATACTGATTTTTCCGACGAGCATCCTAAGTTTAAATATATCATTTTACTATTTAAAATTTTTTAATCACACCCAACCCTAGTCGTGTTATTACTATGAGTGCCCGATTATTTAGTCCATCGATCAATCCTCTCGATTGTTTAGTCGATCGATCAACCCTTGCACAAAGACATAGACAACAAGGGGAGGATAGAGAAAGTCACCGACAAGGATTGTGATTATTTATCATAGATAAATAAGAATCGTTAGACTAGACTGCCAAGCATATGACAACTAGACGCACACGAGTGAAAGGGCCGTTTGATAAAGTGGAGGCACGATAAAGGATGATGACTAATAAAATGATCATTTCTATAAAAAAAAAGCTCTGCAAAAATTTTCAGGACGTCCTGTGAAAAAACTTTAATGTTATGATTTTTTTTAAAATTCATTCAAAAATACAGTTCTCGTTTTCAATTTCTTTGCATTTAGAGCTAATTTTTTATACTTTTTAATTTTAAAAGTCCTTTTTTTTATAAAACTCACCAATAGATTTTAATTCCATATAAAACTCCTTTTTTTATATAAAACTCCTTTTTTTATAAGTATATTTTAATTTTTAACTCACCAATAGATTTATTGTATAAAAATATTTCAAGTAATAAATTAATTGATCTTTTACTTTCTATATTAATATAATTTTATTTATTATTTATTTTAAGTAATAAATATTTATTTTTCTACTAATCAAAATTATTTTTAAGATAAATTAAATTAATAATGATCTTTTAACCAATTTTTCTATTTATTTGTTCTTGATTTATTGATTGGCTTCTATGTTGATTTCATATCAAATATTTCTCCAATTTTGGTATTCCCCGTAGAGGTCTTCTCCCTTTTTTTTCGATATAATAAGTAACTATAATAAAGTTAGAGAAATTACTTTTCTTTAATCGATGACTATTAAATATATTATAAAATATTATAAGATCGATATACTTTTTTAACTAAAATAAATTAATGTTAATCATAACTAAAAATGATTAACTTGATTTTTCTACTATATATATATATATCAAAAGATTTAAGGAAAATAAAACATTAATCCAGCCATGTACAGTGGTCATACATAGTCAATATGGTGAAGCAATAGAGGCTTTTGTCAATATAGAATTTTGAGGAGTTAACATAAAAGAGATTATTTTCGTAACTCGAATCGAATCCTAATATTTCAAGTCGTAAAAGAATAATTTTATCGTTCTACCAACACTTAGCTTGCCATTTTTATAAACTCAACATTTTTAAGTTGTCATATTTCTAATTCTATGAAATGTCATTTGTGAATGACATCACAATGTATCTCACTCTACATCCCATTGTCTTGTATTATTCAGCGGATATCTTTTATCTCTTATCATACACACTACCAATGAAAGTGAATTAACATGATAATTACTAATCTTCATGTAATAACTCAATTTAACCTAGAAAGTGGAAGAAAATTTGAGTTGGTATATGAGGACTATATGAATTTATTATAATTAGTTTCGACTTAAATATTTTAACTAATGATTAAAATTCATCAAATTAATGAGTTAATTTGTTATGATGGTGACATGTTAGGCCCAACTACACTATTGTATTACATATATGTCAGACTTTTAATGCTCATAAAATATTAGTGCCATATTGTCTTAACTTTAAGTGCAAGGATGTACTTGGAGAAGGTAAACAAAATCCACAAGTTAATGAATGAATTCATGAATTGGAGGAATTGTACTTAGCATTGCAGAATGAGAAATGTTAGATTGCTTGATGATGCCTTTCCATCCTGTCACATAAGATTTCTAGATCCTAGAAAAAAAATAGGAATGTGATAATTCTAAATTAACTATATGAATTAGTAGTAGCTTCAACTAAAATTTTCATAAAACAACTTTTTTCAACAATGTGACATACATATAGTGGGTAAGATTTAGCATATTTGTTGTTGCAAATATTAGTATATTATATATGTTCTTTCATCCTCTAAGCATGTTATCATTAACTACTTCTAATCATGACTAATATTAATCTATCTAAATAAAAATAATCAATAAATAAAATACCTAAAATACATCCAAGTTGATAAAATATATTAAAGTAACTTAGAGTTTATAGTGACATATATGCAGGGTTTTATATTAAAAAAACAACATATGCTGAACTAAAATTAAAAATAAAAATTTTACTGACCTTGAGAGTGTATAAATAATTTTTTTCTTAAAAAAACAAATTCCAAGGATCAATCCTCCTGCCTACAACTTTGTTGGGTCCACAACTTTAATAAAGGCTTGAGTAGGATGCTTTATGCTGTGACCTCTACAACAATATTTGGATTATTCTCAACAAGCTTAGCTGTGGGTGATGAAGAAAAGCACTACCACTCCAGCCTTTGCTGGAAAATGCAAAGACTCCTTCCCTTGTGAACCAATTGGTTGACTACTAGTGGATTAGATATTATATCTTAAATTGCTAATTTTCATGTTTGTCCCTCTAAATTGAAGTTTAAAAAATCAAGAATCAAATGACAAGTAAAAGTTATTAAGGGATTATGCAATATCTAAATAGTTAAAAGGATACAAAAATGGGACACTATGTTTTGAGGGGCAAATGTGCTATATCCAAACTTTGAAATGTAAAATGCTATATATCTTTTTGAATCAGATGTAATAAATCCTCTTTCTGGTGAAGGAACAGCTAATGTACCTTTCTCTTTTACCATTGGCATTTCATGGTAAGGCTCTTAAAACCTTTGGAGGGACCCAAGCAACCTCATTCTCTCCAGCCATGGTGGATGTTGCCTCCCTTGCTTTTAAGCCCTGTCACAAAAGTAGCTTTGTGATTTTGGAATCATGTGTATACACCAAAGAACTCAATGCTTCCACTGGGCCTCCACAAGGAATCTATGTGAGTCAGCAACACATGGGTGATCTCAGGCGCGCGCACACACACACACAGGCAACTGCATTAAAAAGAGGATGCAGTAGTACTTCTTCCTCATCTCTGCACATCTGGAGAAGGAACACAAGCCATGATGGAGATCCATATGCAGCAGCCTGATGAGGTAAGGTTCAAACAGATGGTGGCTCCAAGAGACCTGCACTTTTAATCATTGTGACGCATTCATGTGGCAGTGACAAAAACTGGCACAGAAATCTGAGATGAAGAGAGTTAGTCGGGAAAAGTTTTTTTCTGATTTCTAATGAATCCTGAAACATTAGTAAAGCAGTAGAAGAGTTTGATGGGTTCCCATTTTACTTCCTCAAACCAGACAAACTTGGTCCCATAGGATCAAGATGATGGTATCATCCAAACAGTCTTGAGAAAAAACTACATGATGATGCATCATGGTTCAGATCTGAGCCCCATCTCTGTTTGATTCCATGCACCAAGTCAGCTAGAATGGGTCCTCCTTGTCCAGCCATTAAGAATTCACAGTTCTGATCAGGGATCACAACCTCCAAGAGCTACAAAAATATCAAACTGAGACAGAATATTCTCATGTTGATCTTAACATATGTATGATGCCCATGGCATCTGCAGCTGGCTATAGGTAATAACTTTCCATGTTGCTCATCATTGTTTCTTGTAATTCCAGTCTCCCCTGACCTAAATAATACGATATGATGAGTGGTGATAGTGTTGGAAATATGTTTATATTACTCTTCTGACCAGCTGCATGGTCAACTCTATGCTCTTAAACAATGATCTTTAGAAAGGTCAAACAAAGGATATGTCAGTAATCTTGGTAGACCAGGAGGGGCTTGCCAGTCATTAACTATAGTGCCATTGACAGCCTAAGTAAGCATGACCAAGTAAATTTGTTATCATCATCATGTCACAATCATTCACTGGACAAAGTTAGAACAAAGAGTCATGCTTACCCATGTATTTCCTCTCTATAAGAATCTGTAGATGCATGCATGACTAGTGGTCCATGCTGCCCTTCTCCACAAATGAGTTGCTTACAACTTCTGCACCTGTGAAAGCTGTTGGATTAATAATGAGAACCAAATTTGCCGAAAGATGCCTATGCCATAACCTTAGCAGCTAAGTTAGTGCGGTGTCAGCAGCAGCAAGAGTCGATGGAGTTCCAGTGGCTGAAAGTAACATCAGGAACTTTCTTGCAGGATCTACAGTGCAACAGAATGTATCAAGATATCAGCATCGATTCTTACTTCTCTATTTGCTTACAAACTAAGCATGCCTACTTTAACAATCACAGGCCCACCTCTGGTGATATTTAACAGGCTGAGTTGACTGATGAGCTTGAAGTCTTTTGATGGTGGGAATCCTTTTTATCACCTCAACAAGCAGGCAGCTTTTGAATTCTTTAAAGTCACAGGGAGATGCATGACACACGCATGCTTTTGACTGGAAAAGTCTGCACAAAAGGTGAAAAAAGGATTATCACCTTGGTATGTAATACTAAAGGCATATTTGCATGGCAGAATATGCTAAACCCTGTGCTGAAGCTGACACCTCTTATGGAGTGATGATCTCAAAAAGCTAAACCAAATATATGAAGATTAGCATTTGTATTAATGGAGCCACTGGGTCATCAACATGCACAATACTGTTTTAACGTTCACACATTTTATGCTACATGTCAAATATTGAGAGTTCAATGCCTGACCTACAAAACTTCTTCTCTTTCACTAGCATGCCCTTAATGACAAAAAACAATGTGAATTGTACAACATATATTATTTTGCTGACCATCCATAGTGCCAAACATAGATTACAGCCCTTAATGCTTACACTTTTACCAACACCAACCCATGTTTCCTGCAGCAATATTAGGATATGTGCCTTGCTGCAAAAAGGACTGGAGGATATGATTCTCATAGCACTACTCAGCTGAAATATTGACAGAAATACTAGCAACAAATTATTTATAAAGAAAAATATCAGCATTTGGACCTGAATATTCAAGGTAGAAAATTAATCAGAAACAAATAGACAAACAAAATGCTGAGGTTAATAATCTTAAAATGATGTTGCAATTTGTTTCTATCTCATAACCACAATGGAGCAACTAACATAATCACTAATGTGAACTATTGCATCTACTACTACAACAAAACAATAACAAAGCCGTAAGACCCAACAAAGATGTAAGCCCTAAACTATTCCATCTACCACTTGATACAAATATTATGGTGCTCTCTTTCTTTCTATCTGTTGGTGTGTGTACAAACACATATAATACTTTGTAATAGGTCCACATAATTTGCATGCACACCATCTTTTATAGTCCAGGAATTCAGTGCACATGATGAAAAGTTTTACACATGAACAATCAAATGCAATGTTTTGATATAAAAGAATTCAAGGGAAGAATAAGAATCCACTGGTGCTTGTCCATATATTAAATTCATGACTGACATTTTTTCAGAAGTAAAAAAATGAAATTAGTCAAAAAAAAAAATCAAAGAGCTTATAAACCAATAGTGTTATATTATGAGAATGAATGGTCATGTTGGCATAAAAAAATACTGAAAAAAAAATATTGAAGGACTATAAAAAGTTAGTGCAGAAGAATGAACAGTAGGGTCTTATAGATGGTAATTAGGCTTGTTGCAGTTACACTAGTAAAGGAACACGACGTACTGAAATCAAGGTTAGGGTCTGATATTTGCATAATAAATATTATTAGTGGTATATGCATACCATTATCTTGTCACTAATGCTCATGAGCGACCCATAAACACAAACTTTGCGAACCACCCAACCCCCCAGCGAAAAACATCATTTTCCATGAGTGAATGAACCAACAGAACAACATGTTCAAGCATATATATGTTTAATTCTTTGCACCCGAGCTTGCAATAGACATGTAAAACACTATACAACACTGCCAAGATTTCACAACACGTGTTAAAATATATGGCCTTGTGACACATTTGAGAGCAGAATTCCTCTGCGAGAGAGTAAATCATTCTTATGCTTTCAACATTAGAAACTTAACTAAAAGCTACCTCATCTGAAGCTCAAGCCACGTCTCGGAACAATGTCTGTTTGGGTTAGGAGGAATCATTCCATGCGCAACGAGCACTAACCAAATAGATTCAATTAACCCAGTCAATCTCTTCTGCCATCTAGTTATTTACATTTCACTTGATTCATTTATAATTCTCCCTCAGCTATTCTTTACTCAGTTCTCCAATTCATTAGTGGCACTTCATAGTCTTTTCTTAACATGAATTCTCTTATTGACTTTGCGCCAGCCAACCTTCCTATTTCCATTTGTTCAAGGCTTCAAGCTGTTATATGATACCGACATCGACGCACAATATCAATCGATCTTTTCATCCAACATCAGCTGAATTTTAATTTACGACAATGTATTTACTTCTTTTTGCATCTAATACCGGAACGAGGAAGACTTCAAATCTTTATCTGGCCTAGAACTCTAGCAAGCCTTTCTCCTTGTCAAAGTCCATCTTTTCCGAGCCCAAGATCAACATCCTTAGTCCAAGAGTTGGAATGTAGGAGTGCTCCTCCAACGTTTCTCTTGAACATTAAAACCCCCATCCCAACTCATCTTTATTCCGTGCACATATATGATATATCATGCTGTCAGCTTACCCTAGATTTGGTCGAGGAATTCTTGAGGTGCTTGACCTCATCTCTCATCCCAACATTTGCAACTGCGCCGTTTTCATGGTCAATTTCTACCAACATTGACGTTCCACCATCTCGAACAGACTCCACCCAATGTCAAACTCATCCTCATCCTATAAATCCCAAACATATAATAATCCAAATTTATCAGACTCCAGAAAACGGCAACAAAAGAATGCGTCTAAGAGACAATCTCTTCCTCACTGAAAATGCCTTCTTTCTTTCCCATTACACTAACCTGAATCCTGCTGGTAATCACTTCGATATCAACTTCCCCTTTCTTGATTTGCTCCAATCGCCGGGCGAGTTGCCCATTGACTCCGATCACGTTTCGCCTTGATGCTATCCCGTCGCCTCCCTTGGAGTGGAAGAGATCCGAGAGTCCAAGAACACGAGATCGATCTCTACGACCGGATCGAGCCCATCTTCGTAGCTGACGATAGATCTCGGCCGTCGGATAAACGATGAAGTGATTTTCGATTACACCCTTGTAATGAAGTAATTTTCAGTTACATCCCTTCTATGAAGTAATGTGCGATTAAACCCCTTGCAAAAAAGATTAAATCAAATATACCCTTAAGTTTCTGTAACCCCTGAAACAGACGTCGACCATCGCGTCTTCGACGTCTCCGCTTATTTCTTCCCCCATTCGATTTCTTTCTTCTTTCTTGTGATCAGGGAAAAGGGAGGAACAAAGGGAGAGTTTGGCCTTTGGAAAGGAAGAGACCAATTGGAGATCCAACATACGTTCGAGGAAGCCCTCGCCAGTTGATCGCGTCCTAGGTAAGAATCAATCTCCACGGATCGATCTTTTTTGCGCTTTTCCTTTCTTTTGGTAGAAATCGTCACATTGTTGGAACGTTTGGGGCTTTTCGTTGTCCCGAGAACCGCGTTCTGCGTTCTTGCTGAATCGCAATTCGTTGGAGGTTTACCTGTAGATGTTGGTCTCAATCCTATAAACTTCCTTCGTTTCCATGATCCGCTTTTAGGATTTGAGCTGATTTAGCCTTTCTAGGGGTCGTTTCTTTGATGTAAGGGTAGATGAGGGCATTTGTTGCTCGCCAAAGATGAGTATCGGTGATTTCATGTCGTCTTTCCCTTTCCGTGAGAGGCAAAAGAAAGGTTCTTGCCGTTTTGTGGCTCTTTCTTTATGTGTTATAGATTCAACCTTTGAAGATCATTCTTCGATCTTTTCTCTTTCACCAGATGAGAACGAACTCTGAAAGGTAAAGAAACGGTAAAACTTCTCTGGTTAAGTCTTTATGTATCGTATATGTAGATATGGAGTACAGATACCTTATTGCTGGACCGCTGTTAAATAGTGATCAAGCAACAAAAACATTGCCTTTCCCCTTCTAATTCTGACGCTTTTCTTGCTTACCGCGGAGCAAATTATGGAAAGATTGCATTTGTTCTCAGATCAGCTCCTGTACCAACGGAACTAAATATGTTTCTATTGGTATATGTTTTTCTTGTGTCTTAAAATTTTTTTTGTTTCATATGATTTGTTCATGAATTTGAGTTCTCAAGGTCAGTCAATGTGATTATTTAGCACCTGGAAGAAATTTTATGGTTTTGTTTTAAGGAATGCATCATAAGTTGCTGCCTTTTTAGATAGTATATTGTTGTCGAGAATGTCAAACCATACTCTCCAGAAGGTATCTGGAAATGTGCTATAATGGATTCTTTGCTTATAATTGCTAGTCTGAAATTAATCATGGATATGTTGTTTAATTTGAGGCTTTCATTTTGCTCCTTTAGCAATGATGTCATAGATGGACCTATCAATTTGTTGAAGTCATTTTCATCTAACTCTGAAATATAGTAGGTTACTTTGCTAGTTGTTCATCAAGAATTGTATGGTGGGTTTTCTGTATTATGTTGTTTTAATAAATGTCTCCATATTAATGTCTGAACAAGATTAGTTTTCGGTTGAGTTTGCAGGCTGCATTATAGATCCCATGATTTGCATTTTCTTGTCACATCTGAAAAATATGTCTGGTGTTATCAGCTTAAGTTCAATAATGATTGCCACTCCAATTCAAGTAAAGATGGTTCTCTGAAGTTTATTCGGTATTGGTATTTGAAACAATTTTATGATTATCTTTCAGTGAATATGAAAGGTCAAGGCAGCTATGTTCCACCTCCATATATTCCACTAGATCAGTTGGATACTGAAGCCAACAGTACTCCTGTGAATAATGGTTACTCTTCTCACCAATCTGCAACGCGTGATCTGACGCAATGGTCTTCTGGAATTTGTGCTTGCTTTGATGATATGCAGAGCTGTACGCTACTTTCTGCCCTCTGACCCTTGATTTTCAGAAGAAAAAGAATTCAAGGTGCAATTTATTCATGTAATGTGATATAATAGCATTCCTAGTACACCTGAAAAAAGTTGTTTGCTCAGGTAGAGATTCTAGACTAAGCTCAAGTTAGATTAAGGCATGTATCAAACATTTTATGGTAAACAAAACAATCTGAGTGGATTACACTGTAAAGAATTCCTATATCAATGTTTTGTCAATACCCTTGAGTAATTGTCTTGTGTTCATCATCTAAGGTGAATCCTCATGGCTAAATTGTAACCTGGGAAAGAGAAAATATACTAAATGCAAAATAAATGAAATGCACCGATAGAACCCTTTTTTTTTTTGGAGAAATCTCTTCATCTTTATATGAAGGAGTTCTCATATATTAGAACAATTTTGCGAGACCTATTTGTTTTTCTGAAAGAATATTCTGGGAGTGAGTTATCTAAAAATTATAAAAGCTCACGGTATGTTTATAGTTCTATGTAATCTAAGATGTGAATCTTTTTTCTTATATTATTTATAGATTGTAGTTTCACCTAGTTGTCTGATGCAAGTACAGGCAAAACAAAAGCAGTTTATCTTTAATTTGCCTTTGACCCTGTGATATTATATTTTGTGTGCTCATTATGATTGTTTACATGAATCTATTAATCTCAAGAACACACTATATGCTTAGTGTTTTTAAAATTCTTAATGTTTTGGGAAGATTTTTTTTTACATAAAAAAGGTTCACAAAAATGCTCGTCAGCAATCGGTGAAAAGTTCTTTCAATTTATTTATTTATTTTTTCTTTTAGGTTGTGTTGGTGCTGTATGCCCATGCTTCCTGTTTGGGAAAAATGCAGAATTCTTGGGATCTGGAACACTAGCCGGGTCATGCATGACCCATTTTATATTGTGGGGACTTGTCAATAGTCTTTGCTGTCTGTTCACTGGAGGTCTACTTGCGGCAGTGCCTGGATCAATGGTTGCTTGTTATGCATGTGGATACCGCAAGACACTACGGGCAAAGTTTAACCTGCAGGTATGCCAGTACTTTGAAACATTTCTGGAAGAAGATTCTATATTCACTTCATGAAGTATACTAAAGATTTACATGAAATACTTTCTTCTTCTTGTTTCCTTTCTATATCTCTTTTTTTGTTGCTACATCTATTCATTTGTACCTTTTGGATGACTATCAATTGAGGATTGCTTAGTTTTTTTTTGTAATCTTAGTACTCAACAAAGGCAATGTTCTGATGTAATTAGACTGCTGATACTTTGTGTTTCAGAATGGATCTCTGTAGTCTATAATGTCAATACACTGTGTGAAGCAAAGTAAGAGAGGAAATATGATCATTTTCCAATGTTATAACGTGCATTGTCAAAATAGCAGTCAAATAAGTACTAAAAATTCAAGTACATTATTCTCTAAGAGGTCTCTTGGTGTTATAATATCTCTCAGTCCAGGTACCAAAAATCTCCTTCTACCACAGTTACTTCTCCAGCATTTGACTGCCTCTTTTCTTTTTGTAGGGTTATTCTCATTGCTGCTCTTTTAAGAATGTGTTCATATAAGTTTAACTTGGCCTTCATTGGAAGACTGCTTGATTATAATCTGGACCTGTTTAGACATTGCTATTTCTTCACCTAGGTATTATCAAACTTAAGTCTTGGAGTCATTTTGCAGGACAGTTACACCTCTGAGGTTAGAAACAATTTCTGGTGTGCCAGGTGCTTTGCAGTTCATGGCACAGAGGTCATGCTCAATCACATGGTAGTGCATATTGGAGAAGAACTAAGATTGGTAGTACTAAGTATGCATGGTACACTGGCGAAACATAAACATTGTCTTTGTCCGTGTGAACCCATTTTCAGGGAGCTAATTATTTAGCATCTTGAGAGTCCAACAAACTCACTATTTTTAGTCCATATTCCAAGATATTCATACAACAAAAGTAACAGGCCATAGTGATTCCATGTCTTGAAAAGAGATGTCCGCGTAAGGTAGTTGATGACCACCGTAAACCTTTGTTGAACCTTGTGAGCAGTAATCAGTTCCACAATACTCATGATTTTTTAAAATTTTTTTTGCATCACAGCTAGGCATGAACTTTGCACTAGTCACGAGTAGTTGATTCTTAGCTTCATTTCTTTTTGGAAGACCGATACAATAGTTGAACAGATTTCAAGTTTTATTGCATGCTTCTGATTGTTGGATGTAGAGAAAGCAAACATTTAGCCTTGTTGCAAACTTCATCTACAACTTACTGAGATGACCAACTTTTCCCCTCCTCTCTATTCCGATTTGATATTTTTTTCCCAAAGTGTTGCGATGACGGTGTTAACTCGATGTTCTCCAGGAAGCACCATGTGGTGACTTGACGACTCACTTGTTCTGCCACTTGTGTGCCATTTGTCAAGAGTACCGAGAAATCCGTGAGAGATCCAGTGGTTCAGATCCTTCCATGATGTCCTCTGCCGTTGCTGCTCCTGCAGTCCAGACTATGGAGTTAGCTCCACATGAATGATGAAGTCGAACATAGTACGTGGGCCAACATTGACCGCCAGCGACACTGCTCTCTGCACCTCCTCGAGGATGGCTTGTAGCTTTGAAAGAGCAGCTGAAAACGTCTGAGTTCAAGCATGAGTTTTGTAGTTTCATGACTTTTAAAGCAGGAGTTCGATAGGAGTGCCTATATTTTGTAATCTTGGCGAGTTTTAAAGCAGGAGTTTAATAGGAGTGCAATTTTCAAATATTCGTTTCTGCTTGTTTGATTGTAATTCGATTTTCATTGAATACTTTGCAGACATTAAGCAAAATATTTCTATGACATGTGATTCGTGATGTCTATGCTTCTATCCGTAGTCGGATTTAAACTGCATTGAAGTATTTAGTACGATAGGCATATGAGGTGATGGTATCAGTTCATTCTGTGCCCCCCAAATAATTTGTTATAACAACAGTAAAAGTAAACTTTATTTTACTTTCTTTTCTAATTAAGAAGGTTTATGATGATTAAATAATTAAGCTGAAATTTTCTTTTTTTTTTTCTAATCATAATCCAATGCCTGGATCAAAGTATAAGGGAATGTGCACCCTCCCTATACGCAGACTGTTATGGTTTACTGAAACTCTCCAAATATAAATAAACCCTATTTTTTATGTTAAATATTTTTATTTTTATCTTGCTAATTATTTGAGCGTCGAAAAAATCTTATAAACTATGTCTCGACATAAGTTACATAATAAATATTAAGCTATATCTCGACATGTTATATAAAAAATATTCACTTCAGGAGGACTTCGACTCAAAATCGAGTTTAACTCGATATCGTCATTAACAATAATCATATATATAATTATGATGTCATTATCCTATTTAGAAGATAACTCGGATTCGAATGTGATTCCTTTCCGAGTATATCATAAGTAAAATATTATAAGTCATGATCATTCATTTAATTTATATATTAATTTTAAATATATCATCTCTCGACGTGATATTGAGATGTCGATCACTTGGAGACATATCCAAGAAATCATCATTATCCTAAATTAACAATATATATTTAGATATACATAGTAATCGATGTTAATGGTGAATCAATACTCCATACCGAGAGATATTCGTGGAATTATCAGGTGAAAAAAATCCCGGAATTATGCTAAATAGTGTGAATAGTAAGGGGACGGTTCTACGTGGCGCACAGAGGCCGGGCGCTCGCGGAGCCTGCGCGCCGCGTGGCACGCCTACGAGCTGCCGCGCCACCACCGCCCTCAAAACGAACCGCTCCACGCCGCAGGACCGCCGAAACGAAATCGCCGGGTGAGACGCGAGACCGGACACGAGCGCCCGTCCTCCCCTCACTAAGCCTTGCGATCATTCGTCCTGAGCCCCTTCTATTTCAATCTCGTATCAAACCACCCTCGATACAAAGAACCGCGAAACCCTACGAGAAGCTCGATCGGAGCCCCCCCCCCCCCCCTCTCTCTGCAGCGTGATCTCTTGCTTCGTCGCGGAGCAGTTTTGGAAACGACAGGTATTCCCGATCTTTGAGCCTGTCGGTCGCGTTGTTTGATGGGTTTCTTGCTTTCGACGGAGTCGTCTTTCGTGTTTTGGTTCTTATGGCGGGACGGTTCTTGGATTCAAATGCTGCTTGGTCTTTAGGCCTGCCGTTCGCGTTGGGTCGTGGGCTTATTGCTTTTCATCTTTCGTGTTTTGGTTCTTATGGCGGTTCTTGGATTAAAATGCTGCTTGATCTTTAAGCCTGCCGATCGCGTTGGGTCGTGGGTTTCTTGCTTCGTCGCGGAGCGGTTGTTGTTGATCTTTACGCCTGTCGATCGTGCTGGCTTGTGGGTTTCTTGCTTTCGCCGTAGCCATCTTTGCGTGATCTTTTGGATTCTGTTTTCTTCCTGGATGATCTACCGATGGGATCTCGAAGGTGGTAGCATCCTTCGATTTTGTTGCAACTTTGAGATTTACATGGTGGTTTTGAGTGATTTCCTGCATCTTGATGGTGAAAACCTCCTCGATCGTTCATATATTGGCATTGGGAACTCGTTATTCCACATCATCAGAAGAGTTGGTCGTCATCGGGATGCCGAAAGACGATCGGTTCAAGAGTGTTGTTTTCCTTGTAATAAATTTTTCGATGGCTGAACAGGATAAGTAGCGCAGTGATGAATTTTCGTTTGTTGTGCCATCGACATGGAATTTTAGTTCTCAAACATTTGAATTCATGAACTGTTACATCCCTTTCATTCAACTCATATAAGGATTTGTTGACTGTAAATTGGAAGAGCACAACCCATACTTATATTATGGATATCTCTTACCTCTCTATACGTATATAACGTATGTATGTTTGAGATCATCAATCTTTTGCTAACCTGGCCTGTGAACTTGATGAGATTATTAGATAGAACAATTAATGTTGTGAATTAGAGTATTTATCTGTTTTTTTTTTTTTTGGAATTGTGTAGGTTGGGAGTAGGTTATCCTCTGCGATGGGTTTTCTTAGATCAGCTCCTCCCCCTGTTTGTTTGTCAAGCCGACATTGCTCGCACTGGGCTCGAATCTACTTGAAGTACTGCCTTTGTAGTGTAAAGGATGGAATGGCTTTATTTCTTGGAACTATCAGTATCATCAGCTGGGGAATTGCAGAGGTTCCTCAAATCATCACAAATTACCGGCAGAAATCTACTGAAGGCCTCTCAATTGCTTTTCTATTGACATGGGTTGTGGGGTATTGCCTATTTTAGATTTTGATGTCACGTTGTCGGGTTTCATTTTGGTATAATTCTGCAAAGATCATGTTCCACTCCTTATAGGAGCCTTTGACTTGATAATATAATTGTTGCCATCTCTTTTTCACATTGCCTTTTTCTGTTTTCTTTCTCGTAGCTCATACTTCATTTACTTGCAGAGACTTATTTAACTTCATTGGCTGTCTACTGGAGCCTGCTACTGTAAGTGTCATAAACATCTCTTGGCAGAGTCTGAATTTTGTTATTTATGGAAAATTGAGCACTAGATGATTATTGTTTGCTGTACACTTTAGAGCTTCTTAACGTCTGGGTTTTTCCTGTTGGGTGTCATTGGAAGGTAATTGTTGACAAAATTGTACCATCCTAATAAGCCTTGTCACATGATCCTCTGAGCTTGATGTGGTGTGGGGGTGTAACAGTAATGAAATGAATAATGCTCTTGATCTCTAATGAAATGAGAAATTATTATCAAGGTCCTAGGCTTGCTAATTTTTGTGTTTATTCTTGCAGTTGCCAACGCAGTATTATGTGGCACTGGTAAGACAGTTAATCTAGGTGCTATTATTTGCTTTTATGAACCTGTTGCTTATCTTTTTTAAGTAATTGTTATATGACCTGCAGTTATACACAGCAACAACATTGATTCTGACAGGACAAACTATATATTATGGTCACATTTATCACAGATTTAAAGCAAACTGTGGAGTGCCTGGCAGGGTAAGACACTCTTTAGTCGTTGTGGTCCTTGTCAATATGTAGCAAATGAATTTAAATGTTTCTTCTTGAAGTGTGAATTATCATTTCTGTCCAGATTCTTGGTTTAGATTGGTTTCTACCCTTTAGCTCATGATGTATTATATATGTCCTTATTTGGCCACCAATAACTGAGCTTTCTGACAATGAATATTCAAATGATTACAGAATTGTGAATATTAAATCATATATATATATATATATATATATATATATATATATATATATATATATATATATATATATATATATATATATATATATATATATATATATATATATATATATATATATATATATATATATATATATATATATATATATATATATATATATATATATATTATTCAGCATATCTCAGTTGCAACACATGGACAAAGTTAAAGGAGTAGTTTTGCCTATTTGTATCTCTATGCTCTCATCTTGAATTATATTTTAGTTCATCTTGCACATTTTCAGATTGAGATCATTAAGAAAATTGGGATTGGAACCTATGGATCAAACTCATATATTTCTAATGAAATTTATCATTTTGGGTATGTATTGGTATGTGTGAGACTAGAGAGAGAGAGAGAGAGAGAGAGAGAGAGAGAGAGAGAGAGAGAGAGAGAGAGCTTTTTGACACCTGTATTTATGATTGCAGAGACAAAAATATTATCAGGAAGATGCATCAGAAAGAGAAAGCCTGTTAGGAGATGCAAAGAAAACTAGAGTTGTTGGTGACCGAGGACATGATGCAAAGGAAGGCAATCTACCAAGCTCACCAATTCCTGTTGCTGGACAAGTGTTCCATGATTCCTGTGGGAAAGACTTTTATTACATGTATGTTTTTAATCTTTACCCTCTCATTTCTTATGAAGATCAAAATTGTTTGTGTTAGAAAGTTGAAATATTAGGAAGTTGCTGATTATACCTGTGTATTTGGTTTTTGTTTTGATTTGGTTAAAACCTCAATTGTAGGTCCTAAAAGAAAAAAAGACAAAGGCCACAACTATTATTTTGCATTTGCAGATCATGAAAAAAAAAACAGTAAAAAAAAAATTGATGCTGTTATGACATTCCTTCTTACATTAACCTTTGCTGAATATTTAACAATTAATCTATATCTTTAGTCAACTCTTTATCCTAGTAAAAATGACAGTCCAAACAAGAAATGCATGTGCTTAATGTCAATATTTCTTTACGGCTCACTGGATTAACAATGAAGAATCCTTGAATAAATGATAGTCATGTTGAGAGACTTTTCTTCTTATATGGGTTGTTTTTACCAAGGAATAGAAGTGTTGTGGTGTTTATCCATGTTTATTTAGTTTGTCTTTCTTATATGGGTTGTTTTTACCAATGAATAGAATAAATGATAGCCATGTTTATTTAGTTTGGATGGTTGCCAATCCTAGCATGTGGTTTTGCTTTTTCCCATTCAGTTTGTCCTTCATGTGGTCTTAATTTTAGACGGTTACCAATCTGTGAATGCCAGGTCAGCACGATCTTTAAAAAAGAGCCCAGTGCCTACTTTTGGTTTTTGGTCAGTACATTCACATGATGATGGAAGGGCACCTCCCATCGATGGAAATCAGCAATCTCCACAGTCTGCACCATCTAATTTGGATACTAAAAATATGTTTTCAATTGTGAGTATACAGTATCTTCTCAAAAACCTTCTTTTGGTTCATTGCATGATGTTGTAGTGCAATGTACAAACGCATCTTTCTATTTCAGGTACCGTCAGTTGCATTTTTCTTTGGTATATGTGTTATTCGCTCTTACATCAGTAATATGCACACTGCATCATCACCTGGTGGAATGGTTATACTAGTTGGCCGAAAGTTGTTGCAGGTAATCTTAGTGTGTTATTGACTAATGCTGCATCTTCACTTGATGTAAGTCCTTTGTCACAATCTTAGACTACCGGACAAGATGATTTATTTACTATATGTAACCCATTCATTCACAGGACAAGGTTCAGGATGATGGAAGTAGTGGTGTTGGAACATTACTTGGCTGGGCAATGGCAGCAATCTATATGGGGGGAAGGCTTCCTCAGATATGTTTAAATGTGTGTATGAATTCTGTGTGTCTGTGTAAATTGCATATTATGATACTTGGCACATTTTTGTCCATTTAGCACCTAGATGGGGACAATTATGTTATTAGGGGATATTTACATGGAGTCATCCTTCTTTTTTTTATCATCGTTTAATAGCTGTAATAATTTGGATTATCTTCATTCTGACTCATTGCCTTTTTGAATCAATTGCAGATTAGAAGGGGGAACGTGAAGGCAGGGCTTTATTTTTATGATGCTTTGAGTAGCTTACACTAACACTAGCAACCTAAAAAAATGATATTTCATAAATGATGGTCAATTGTGAAATTTACTTTAAATGCTTGGAGTAATTTCTTGAGCATTTGGTGTGTAAACTTTGGTTACTTTTACAGGGCCTTAACCCACTGATGTTTATATTTGCGCTGACTGGAAATGCAACCTACGTGGGAAGGTATGATTGTATTGTTAAATGTTTCCTATAGCAATAGCATTTTGAGAAGTTTCATAGACCTGCTTCTGTTTTCCTTTTCTTTTGTATAGCAGCAATTAATAATACATATTGTGCATCTTGCCGTGCAGTATCCTTGTAAATAGCTTGGAATGGTCTAAACTCAGGCCCAATCTCCCATGGCTAGTTGATGCTGGTGGATGTGTCATACTGGATGCTTTTGTATCCTTTGGTAGTAGTCAATGTTTTATCATTTTATTTCTCCTGGAAACATCTTGATGAAAAAACAGAATTTAAGATGATGACGTTTTCCATTTTACAAAATGTCTTTAATACATTAATGAGAAGGATAAGAAAGAACGGATTTTGGTTTGAATTATACTTTTGTTGGTTCATAAGATGATTGAAGTTCTCTAGGATCTGTCTATGTGTGATGCCTTCGACTCCTAGCAGCTATAGTCTCTTTAACTGTATTCTAGATTCTCATCCAGTTTGCCTATTTTCATATTCGAGAAAGCAACAAGCGTGAATCTGAAGATAATCCAGTTTAGTTGAGATGAATAGTAGTTTCAGAGATTCCAGAGATGAAACTTTCTCAGGTAACTTCTCTCGGTTCCGTCTTATTGGTCATCTAATCAGTAGACATTAATGATATATGGTTCATAGAATTTAGAAATCTGGTATCTGCTTCCCAATTTGGTTTTGAACGTCTTATGAGGATGTGCTTTTTCGAGATACTCTGAGATGTGCTATTAGTCTCATATTTATAAGCTTGAGATTTTTGTTACTTGGTCTCTTGTAGCATGTGCACCTTTGTTGCTGATCTTTCCTTAATTGCCCAATATTCAAAGATCCTGAGCAAACGTGTTTTGCTAGTGCTCTATCGCAAGTGATGTATCAGGAAGATGACAAGAAAGATTTTGCATCTGAGAACTGAAAATTTCTTGCTGAATATTTACCATAAAGAATTGATGGAAAGCTTACTATTAGCATGTCCAGTTATATATTTTTTTCTCCAGATGCTTTTGCTGTAGCTGATTTAACTTGTATATGGATAATCATTTAGATGTATGCAATATAAGTTGACACCTCTTCCACCTAGAGATGACAGCAAAAAAGAAAAAGAAAAAAAAAACGAGAGAGAGAGAGGAATACTAAGATTAGTAGATCTTTTGTCCTGAAGTTTTATTTAGTTCACGATCCAAGCCTGAAACTATATGGGTTAGACAATAATGTATCGTAGCCCGAAGTCATGTGCCCCTATTTGGGGCATCGCACTATTCATGTTTCTTGAAGACGGGCCAGACTGCCTCTTTCAAGTTGAAAACTAAGTTCCATAGTTCTTGGAAGCTTTTCCTTCCATCACTGTGATTATTCCCTTGATGTTGCAGGAACTAGAGCTGGCAAGGTGAATACGCAGGGGTGGACTGTGGTCACTTTTCTGCGGCATGTAATTTGGAAGTCGATAATCACATCAGATTAATACGATTCCAGGTGTATGCGGAGCTGGTAATCGAACTGTTAGCCCTGACGGCAGCGGTCATTTGTCCATTTATGCTAACTGCTCTACTCTTGTTATCGTCACTCTTTGGATGAGGCTTGAATTTTAAGCTGCTTTTTTTTTGTGACTCAAAAATATTTGGATTCTTGACATGGTGACAGCATTCTGATCTTGGTTGGTTGCAGTAAGGAGTGGCTAATGTACGTTCTTTATGCAGTATTAGAGGAATGTGGAATATATCTTCAGCATCTCATGGATCAAGTTACAATTGATATTCCTTTCTAGAATACTTCAAAAAAAGTTTTTGACTTTGTTTCATAATCTTGGTTGATTAATAGTTGGCATGCATGAAACACGTAAAATAGATGCACGATCTAATGGTAATTTTACATGAGAGAAAGAATCGCTGTCCTGTTTTGTTGCGTGTCTTACGTGACGTGGTATGTGGTAAGGGGGTAAAATATTGTACGTTGTCTCACACAGGAGAAAATGGTACAACATCATGCGTTACAGGTTATAGGGTATGGTAGTAAGTGTCGATTGGGTAGGCTGTTGGCGATTGTGGCGGGTGGCTGAATAGAGAACACACGCTATATCAAGGAGACATTTCAGGAGGGGAAGTTTCTGTCTCGCAAGGGAGTTCCATTTGTAGTGTGAAAATGTCGTGGTCATCAATGAAGATTAGATGGATGATTCTTCACTTTTTTGGTTAAGATTTGTTGATCACTGTCGTATTAGGATCCTCTAGTCCATTCCCGTGGAGTCCCTTTTGCCCTTTTGTACTCGATATACCCGCTCAGAATGGCCTGTGTTTAATCATAAATTTGACTTCCAATTCCAACAACAAAAAGCTTTCTTTCTAGACAAGTTGGCGTCCCTAATTCTTCTTCGAAGAAACCACTTTACACCGACCAACACTCATCACAAAAATGTCATCTACGGCCAAATCGATTCTACGGAAACCTTCGCCTCGCTCAGATCCTCCTCCCACGCGTCGCCACCGTCAATCCTCGAAGACGGCCTCCTCGCCTTGGCCACGACCTCCCTGCCCGCTTTCCCAGAGGTGGGGGTAGCGGCGGAAATGGATTCGCGAGGAAAGCAGCTGCTGGACGCGCGACTGTCGGCGAGCAACTTGGCCTCCTCCTTCCGCTGGAAGAGCTCCGAAAGGATGAGAATAAGAGACGCCATGGGGAAGCACGCACTCGAGTCTTCCCGTCTACTCGTTCGTTAGGCTTGAATCGGATGAAAAGAGTGGGGGGGGGGGGTTCTCAGCCTCTGTTTAAGCTTGGGAAGAAGCGCGATCGTCGCGGCCGATGATGGCGCCTTTCCCCAACGACCGAAGGAAGCGCCTTCGTCGTGGCCCCACTTGGCTCCGTCACCTCGCGAACAGGTTCGGAGATAGTTGTTGGCGTTGTTTCATGTCCTAGTCATTGATATATGATGATTAACCAAATCGAGAAGCAGGAAATGAATGCATTTCGTATTTTCTTATCATCATCATCATCCTAGTCGCCATATCATCACTGTTCTATATGTAATCGTTAATATTATATAACAGAACAAAGCACAATCGATACCCTCGACGTCTTTGTTGCCTCCCGAAAAATGATACGACAACGTATTACGAAAAATGTGAACAACGATGAATGCATCATCAACTCCTTTATATTTTTCGGCCGAAATCATATCGGATTTCGGGCTTGTCGAACCCAAATCCACTATTAGTCAGTCCAATCAAACCGGAAGCCTATTAGCCGGTCCACGTTGTCCGGCCCAGACATCAGCAATCAAAGAAGAATGGTTCCGAAGGAAGTGAACCATTCTTTTCTCATACTCCCCCTCTCCGATGGCAGATTCAGAGAAGGAGGTGACGGAAGCACCCACAACAATGTCGTTTCTCTTGTTGATTTCGTCATAGTTTCGAATCTTTTCTTTACCTTCATTCATGCATGTCAAAGTGGATCTTTCTTTCTTTCTCTCCCTTTTTCTTTAGATCTATCTACAGATTTCTTGTTCTCGGGGGTTGCTTGTTTTTTTCGGTCGGTCAAGAAAGACGCCGATCTTCATCTGTCGGTGTTCCTAGAAAAAGATGATAAAAAGGATTCTCCCAAGAACCTAAAATCTATGTTATGTGATTCATCTTGATGCAGATTTGACAAGATTATAAAGAAGGAGATCCCGTCCACCGTTGTTTATGAGGATGACAAGGTGCAAAAACTGTTTTGCTCTTCTTCCATATGCTCAATCTCTGAGACCCCCTTTTAATTCGTGTTGACCACTTGTTGTTGCT
Organism: Musa acuminata AAA Group; assembly: GCF_036884655.1. Classification (NCBI taxonomy): domain Eukaryota; kingdom Viridiplantae; phylum Streptophyta; class Magnoliopsida; order Zingiberales; family Musaceae; genus Musa; species Musa acuminata. The sequence goes on from NC_088354.1 coordinate 38,496,867, forward strand.
TTGTGAAAATTAATGCAAATCGGTAAGGCCTCAAATGAATGCTATTACATTGGTTAAGCTGGACTTAGATGTCATGTTTCATTTGCTTGAATCAGTTATGTTCTTGTTTGTGTGATGCCCCAATTATTTGGGGTTGGCTACATGTGTCTTTTCCTACCAGTATAGGGAACTTGGTGGACGATTTTGGTAGTCCTAACACTAGCAAGAATTTAAGATATGTACCATAGAATTATCCTGGCTGAAGAGTGTCTGCTAGGTTCCCTATGACCATATTTTGTTAAGGATCTTCTTTAAAATAATGACTTGATGCTCTCATGTGACAGTGGGTTGATTTCTTATCCGAGTTGAGCATCTTCAAATTTCAGTGGCAGGCTGCACACAGCATTGAGCCAAACTTAGAGCCAGGGCGACGGTTACCTAATTATTTAATGGCCACCAATTTTTGTGGATTTTGTAGCGACAAATATGCTATATGATTTCCAGAACCATAGCAAGAATGACCGTGTTGATCACGCCAGAGCAGTCCTGTCACTTACCAGTATAACATCTTTTTTTCCCCTTTGTACTTTTAGTCACCAATTAGTTGTCCTGCACTTGCAGTTAGCTTCTGCTGGGTCAGTTGTTTTCTCCTTGAGCAACTAGTAATGATGTGTGCTATATAAATGATCACTAATATTTTTGTATTTATGTTCTTGCACAGGTTCTTGCATTCAGAGATATCGCCCCACAAGCTCCCACACATATATTAATCATTCCAAAAGTTAAAGATGGGTTGAGTGGGCTTTCAAAGGTGAGTAGTATATCAATTTAATTGACGAATCAGTGAATCAAGTTGCTCCTATTGTCTTGTAACTATCTGGAAAAGTTAATTGGCCAAAAGCACTTACAATGTAACCAATATACTAAAAGATCATGTGCGAGAATATGCATTACAAGAGTAGAATCATTTATCATATGATTGCTAATGATACAAGTCTGTTCCCGTAAGAAAAAATAACTTAATGGAGTAGAACATGGATATTTAAACTGTCATTTTATGTTAAGTTGTGTTGTTGTTGTCGGGAAAAAAATGGATGGTAAGTACCAAGCAGTCAAAGATGCTTTAGAGAAGTTTAAAGTCATACCTTCTTCTTGTATCTAAAGACAAATTGTTTCTTTCCCTGTCATGACAATCTCATACTTTCCAATAAACTGTTTCTTTGGCATGCCTACACAGAACTACATCAAAATATGTTAATGGTTGTTGGCATTTGTTTTGTGTAACTGTGACTAATTGGATAAGTGAAAATACTACCGGTGGTGCTTTACTTTTAATATTTATTTTCTTGTTTGTAAATTCTGTTTCAGGCTGGAATTATAACTCCTGGTACTGATAGCATATTTTAAATTGCAAGAGTTAGTTTTTAAGAAAATTTGGTTTTCAATGTTTGTCTGCATGAATATGTATACTATAGGAATTCATCTTTTTTATTGCAAAATATGGATTATGTAGTTTTTAAAATCCATGGCAACTGCAGTACTTACGTGTTACCGACTTCCTAACTTTGTGAAATACTCATAAACTCTCCATGATCACTGGGAATGCATATTAACTGAAGTGTTACTTTATGAATCTTTAATAATTATCAATGTCTGTACGTTTTGATATTTATACCTTTAATTGTTTTACTTAAGGATTAAGCATAGAACTTCTGAGCAAGATATATGTAAGACAAGGAACTTTGAAATGAAACAAGGACATTTCTCTATTGTCTTTGTCTGCATGGTGGTTGTCATTTCTTTTTCTAGGAAGTGGCAGGCCGTACTTCTTTTGTCGACTAACCTGACCGTTGTGTTCGGTGCCATCATCAAAAGGCTGAAGAGAGGCATGTAGAGATACTTGGCTACCTGCTATATATTGCCAAACTGGTAGCGAAGCAGGAAGGACTTGGAGACGGATTTAGGATTGTCATCAATGATGGCAGTGATGCTGGTATGTTATCCTTTAATCGTTTGTATTTGACCGAGAACCCATTCTGGTTCCTCTTGTTCTACCATCCGTTCATCTTTTTTTTTTTTATATAATGTAGGTCAATCGGTGTATCATCTACATGTACATCTTCTCGGTGGAAGACAGATGAATTGGCCTCCTGGCTAATTAAGGCTCACTGTTGTTGTTTATTGCATGGTAAAATTCATCCATGCATCTCTCTTCTCTACAATGGTTCCAGGAATAGGCTCTTATCTTTAGCCATCTTCTTTTCTCTACTTGGTCGTCCGCATTCTATCATTGAAAATTTGAAACTATTATGCTGCTTCGTTCAGTAAACAAATATGGGGGAAATAATGATTTAAGTTTCAATGAGGTACCACAAATTCAGAGAGATATCTTGATTTGATTGTTCTTAATTTGATTGACTAAAATATAAGCCATAAACAGTGCTTGGAAAAGCTAATTAACTGTGACATTATCGATTATTGTTGTTTCTTATGTCTATTGATTAAATTATTGCCAAATTATCCTCCTTCCACCCGGATCTTAACTCGGCACAGATCAAAGGTGGGATAGTGGTTTGGTCAAACAGGTCCTTTCCAATTCCAATCCGATTGCTGGGTTTAATTTACTGCTGTTTCTTTCTCAAATTTCCAATTTAATGTCTGTGTTGTTCAGCTGCAGCAGGAGTTGAGAAGTGAAAGCTCAGACCTCACACGCAACCTCTCCCTCCCAAAGGCGGGTAATCGTTTCCTATCTCTCTTACCTTTCTTAACCTGCATCATTATTTCAATTTTGCTATAGCATATCGATTTGTTTAGATTCATTGCAAGTCTCGTGGGATACAAGTAGATGTTCAATTCCGGTGGTGTACAGCATATCATAACAGACACAGCTAGGATCAGCCGCTCAAACTTTTTTATTTATTGACTGCATGGGTATCATGCACCGACATGAAACACCTCTGCCAACTCCCACATCCGATATGGGAGTAGATCTCGATCGGTTTGTTATGGATTGGATGAGTCTAGGTCACGTGATCATTGATTAATCAAGTTAATAGGTGATGGTTGTGGATGCCGGTGAGTTCGTTGTCGAGTTATTTTTAACATGAAAGATGAAGGTTTTGAGGAAACAATAATCGACCTTTCAATTACTGTACCTAATGAACTTTTTTATGTTGGAGCTTATCACGTAGATGAAATATTGAGATCAGGATTGAAAATATAATTTTATAAGATTAAAAATCAAGAAAAAAAAAATTTTGTTTGAGCAATAGGATTTAACGTGTTACCTTCGTAGCAAGTTGTATGGATCTCAATATAATTTTTGAAAATATAAGGATCAAAATTTTAAATGTAACTAATTATACAGAATAATATTATGTGATTAACCCTCTGAAACATAGAGAGTTTGTTAAATCGGTTTAAAGCCAAATGAGTTTATTATTATGCATGTGAGTTTAAATAGTTTAGTTAGCGAGTCTGCTTTCTGTCGATGAAGCACGTAATCTACCATCATCATCCCGCACGGTAAACCGGACCGGACGGTGATGATGCATACATCAATTTGGGTTCGCTTTCTTTTCCACCACCGGCCCCCGACTTTAGTGTCCCGAGTCCCCCGTGCTTATCCGATGCCTAAATCCTCGTCCGAGTCATAAAGGCCGCACCAGCATTGAAGTAGCCGTCCACGTCTCCTTTCCCCGATGTGTTGGAAGTGGCCCCACCTGTGGCTTTCACCCTCTTGGTTCCCCTTGTCCAGCCGACGGTGCATCGTTAGCGACGACGTCAATCGCGTCAAGTTATTGATTGAAGTAATGTTGAGTCGCCAAATAGACAGACTGCAAGCCCCGGCACTTTCGACGTGACAACCTTAAAACACTTGACCACTGCTGCCGCTGTCGATTCGGCGAGCAGACTCGTGTGAAAGGTGGTCCGACAACTTAGTTATAAAAAAAAGGTAAATAAAATTACTGATGAAAGTTTGTATTTACCCCCCTCTAAAGTTACGCAAAGATTTGAATCATTGTCTATATATATATATATATATATATATATATATATATATATATATATATATTGCCCAACATTCGAACCGGATCATTAGGAGAAGGTCGGTCCCACGTAGTGATTCTACGTCGGATTAGTAGTAAATACCATGGACCTACGACAATAAAGGAAAAAAAGAAAACGAGATCCTTCCCGCATTACGTTCCCGGTGTCGTCAGTACCCTGCAGATAACCAATGGGACTGCTGATGTGTGTTCTGATGTCGATTCTCTTCTCCAACCTGCTATTCTTCCTCGTAAGGATCGTTCAACTGCATGCGAGAGCTCAACTCGCGTGGGGGTCGCACGACGTCCATCCACCGGCGACGCGGAACGGGTCACACGAGGCGGCGGAGTGCGTCTTCTGCTTGTGCGACATCGAGGAGGGCGAGGAGATAAGGGAGCTTAGATGCAGGCACCTCTTCCACAGGAGTTGCCTTGACCGGTGGCTGGTGCGGCGGCGGGCGACGTGCCCTCTGTGCCGGGACGTCCTTCTGCCTCGTGAGCAGGCGACCGTGAAGAGTAGCGGCGGCGGTGCGGGGGACGACGACGAGGACGAGCTCGACGATTGGATGGTGATGTTGTTTGCGTACTTGAGGTGGTGGATGCCATGACGTCCCTTTCGATCGCCCGACGCTCGCTGTCTGGCTTACAAGAGTATGTTGTCTGGGCTGGCCATCTCGCGTTATGGATCACTTGTTTCTTCTCCTCCTCTTCGTTTGAATGATTTCTTTTCTTTGAGGGTTTTGCTCTCCGTTTTATCTTCTTCTTTGGTAGGCATGATATATAGTTCACCATAACTTCTCACAGAGAGAGAGAGAGAGAGAGAAAAAGAGAGAGGAGAAATACATCAACCGTGGTTGACCCTCTCCTTCGCCATCTCGACGAGTCTCTCTAGCTTTTTGTCGTTCTCGAACTTCTCAAATCCATTGGAAACGAGATTATTTTAGATCAGAATAGAAAGCAGAGAGAAAAGTGTGTCGCTGCCATACAGGAAGTATGTGTTGCGGGAAACAACTTTGAGCCGTGGCTTCGAGGCCGACGCGGCTCGGTTCGGATCCGGACGACGGGGATCTCCCTGGGGCGCTCCTCGAGCCCGCTGAGGCGGTCAGGTGCGGTGTTCGATCGGGACGGTGTAGCCATCTCCTCCGGGCAGGAACTCCTTGCCTGCGCGTCCGGTGGGGACCTTCGGCTTCGCGCCTGCGCAAAGGTCGGGCCGAGGCGCTTAGCCCGACCCCTCCGACGACCAAGTTAGTGATATGGAGGGGGTTTCAGATGAAGAAGTGTTTTGGTCCGTTTTTCCTCTCTCCTCCTGTTCCCTTCTCCTGCGAGGATATTTATAGGGGAGTTTACTATTACCTTGTTCTCGCTTGCAGGGGGCAGGCTCGTACTCCTGGTAGCGTCTGACGTTGGAGTTGGCGTGACGTGAAGGACTAAGCCCGAGCAGGTCGTTAATGCGCCTCAGCCAATGTGCCGATCAGTTTGACCAAGTGCTTGTCGGGTCGATCGGGGCATCATCTGGGACAGCTGACATCAGCCCAGGTCTTGTCGCCGTTATTATCCTCATCAGTATGAATGATCATCTACTCAGAATTAGAAAAGTGTTTGGACCATCCAGAGTCTGCTCACCGCCCTCGCCTCCTAAACGAGACAAACGACTCTGAGGCGTTTCGAATTCTATGGAACCCACACCACGGGGCAGGTTCATCATGATCTGTACAAAGCTCTCAGATATTTAGAATATAACCGATTTTTTATGTTATAATTTTGCCAATGCTGTGTGATATGGGATTCTCATACTGATCTATGACGGAAAGCATAAACTCAGAAATCGAGAGAAGAAATTGGATGGATCGAAATGTTAATCGTCCTCGGTTGCAGTAAGTATCCTATAAAACTAGTACAAGACATAGTAGGATGAAATACTCACCTCGTTTCGACCTCTGTAGCCACGCTCATGTCGAATCGAAGTAAACGTCGCCTGCTGCATGCATGAACCCATCGTTACAACAAACATCGAGAAAGGAAACCACCAGGCTTCCTTGTGCAGATGGAGGATAGGCTGCCAACCCCTGGTTCCAAAACACAGAGAGAGAGAGAGACGATAAAACCTTGGAAAACCAGCATCGGCATGTATCAAATCTCCAGTGGAAAACTGGTGACTTGCCTAGATTCAAATCTCTTATTGGTCATTTTCCACAATTCCAGATACAGTTCTTATCCTCCTTATGTACAAATCCGGGCTGGAGAGAAAAGAATTCCTGACCCGGCCAACTTTTTTTACCACCGGCAAGGATATCCCAAAAATCTCCACATGTATGCATGTACAGGGCCTCTGAACCCAACTCTCTGGTTTTTTTTCTTTTTGCATTTTTCCCGGGGGTGGAGTAGTTATGAACCACTGCAAAAAGTAAGTCAACAGGCGAGGCTGACGACTTATCGGGCACAGTAAAGCAGCTAGAACCTACACCAGCCCGGCTATCCATGGTGTGATTTCTCAGTCAACGGAACCACCACCTCTGCTGCTGCTACACTCTTTCCCGGACACCTTGTCTGCCTTCTCCTTAGCCCTGAAATCATCCAAACTGCAGTACTCTTCTCTAAGAAGCCTCTCCAACTCGGGGTGCTTCCTTAGAGGCTCGGTACTGCCGCGATCTTCTCTGTAGTGATGAAATGCCCTAATATATGAAAATTTTGGCAATTAGTAATAAATCAAACAAAAATCGATGAGCTTCAGGTATTATAACTACTGTATACTCTTCTAGCATGTATTGTTGATGAGAAACAAATACACCATTTCTTTAATTATTAAAAAAAAAAACTCTTCATATAGCGAAAAAAGTTGCTATAAATTAAAAGTTCCATGTAATTTCCTGCAAGATTTATGTCAATAAATTTATAACACATCTTTCCGAATTTAAAGATGCTGTGTCAAGCCATCAGAAAATCAATCAGAAGCTCATGCAACTTCTTTGTATAAATTTCTTTTGTGCTTTGATCAGTCCACAATATCCCTAAACAAGCTTTAGACAATGCAGGGCCAGTCTTCTCACATCAAATCCTAATATACTGGTAAACCAATGAATTGTAATAAATAATGAGAGAAGATATCATAGCTACTAACTTTAGCATACAAGATAACATGGAATATAGCATAAATTCCTCAAGCAAGCAAGAAAGTACACAAATGACACAGGTATGTAGTATATCTCATGTAAGAGATGGATGAGCTACACATCAGGAGCAAGCAAAAAATAACTAAACGTTAGCAACCAAGGAAAACAAACTGACAGTAGCAATATTAGACATATTACCAGTATTTTTCAAGACCATAAAGATTGCCTTTCTTGTAGAACTCAAGCGTAAGCTGTTCAAAATCATCATAAAGATCATCTCTAAAGTGTTTCTCCAACCCATAACTGAAAAAAAAAAGAGTAAAGAAAACAATTAGAATTATTCCAAATTTAAATTAATCACAACATGCAAAATAAAGCATTGTGAAACAAAAAGTTCAAGCCCAGAAATTTGTGGTTCCAACATATTCATGACATAATATTCAGCCAAACCTATAAAATCTGAAGAGACACTCTAGTCCATAATTATACTTAGCAGCTGCATCCTCCATTGCGAGCTTACAGAATTCATCGTACATGGATTTGTTGAACATGTCTCTGAGAAAATATGACCAGAACCGGTAGAGAGTATTCATTTCCTGCAAATAAAACAACAGATACTTCATACAATTCATCACAAATAAAATATATAGTATACCTTAGTCGAAGACCCAAACAGAATTTAAGATAAAATATACAGTTGAAACATAAATATTTCAGCATATATGGGAAGCTGCACAAGTGCCAGCAGGGAAAACGGAATCATCAGGACATTAGTACAATGTTCAGAGGATAAATCAGGAACCTAAGGACAATGACACACTCCATTAACCCCAATAAGGTCAAATCAATTAAAACATTAAATGTTGTATGGCATATGCCATTAGCAAATGATGTCATCACCAGTCTTAACCAGGTCAAAGGTAGCTTTAGAACCCACATTTTTATCATGAACATCAAGGAAAAAATTAATTAATCATCAAAACCTACCTCACTGCAACCGATTCCTAGTCTCTTACGATCATTAAGACATTTCTTGTGGAACTTCAGATACCTTCATCAAGGAACAGCTGAATGAGAATGGGTACATATAATAAATAACAAATCATAAAATAGCACAAATGAAATAAACATTAATTATGGTGTTAAAGCATTTAAGGGTCTAATGAAAAATCATCTACTTTTGCTGCTTAAATTGATTTTCTTCTAAAAGCTGATGACTTGGATGCTGAAATGGTGGAAATGATTTTGGCATCGATCCCACAGGTGGACTCCCAGAAAGAAAACTATGTGGAGAGCAACTCAACTTTGATGACATCAATCTGGAATGTGAAAGTTGGAAGCAAAGATCAATAAGACATGATAATAAAGCTAGCTGTACCATTTAAACAGAAACTACCAATACTAACCCGGGATTTTCTGGTGGCGTTGATCCGAAAAAAAATCCAACCGAGTTGCTTGGTGGGCTCTCAGACACAATTCCATGATGATTTCGTCCACTGCCATAATTTCTAAAATTGCTTGGAAAAAGACGCCGTTTATGTGAGGTGTGTGATTTGCTGGTGCCTTTATTTTGGCGCCTTCGGGAATTAGCTTGACCAGCCTCTTCAGAGGCATTATTTCCAATATTTATGTTTGCCTTCAAATGCAAAGATGAGGATGCAGTGATGGAAGTTCTAGATTCCCCAGATTTATTCACTGTTCCAACCTTATTCCTCCGACTACTAGATCGTTTGGCATGCAACTCCTGCTAGTTACACAACACCAAAGACATTTATACATCTGCATCAGAGGACTAAAGTTCTACAGAAGAGCAATTGAACTTGACCCAATAAACAAAAAATGTCAATATCAAACTCAGATGGTACAAAACTATCATGCTTATGGCAAAAATGATAAATAAAAGGAATCAAACAACAACAAATTTATTTGACTTATATCACCTGCAACTTCAACAACTGAGAAAAACAAAAAAAACTACCTGCTCATAAAAATAAAGTCCGTCATTGATAGCAGATGCAAGTTCATTCGATATTGTCTCCGATTGCCCTGAGCCAGTCCTATCATCGTGGTCACCCCTAATATCCTGCAAATATCCATCATTACTGCAGAAACTTTATACAGCAGTACAACCACTAAACATGCCAACTCTGCCAACTGACCTATGGGAATTTACTGTCAAACATCATGTCTATCCAAAGCTATAGATGTAAATAGAATATTTTGAGTTAGTTTACAAGACATTGGTTTATACAAAAGCAGCAGATTGACAACAAAGCAAATTGCTTGATAAAGAAATTCAAATGACCTTGATCCACAAGTGAACATTTAAAGGTCCCCATGGCGTTTAAAAACCAACTTGTGTTGTTACTTGGTGTTTACACCAATGCAACAGAGGGATAATACCGCAGCAAAAAGTTTGATATCTTTAATTAAGAGAAAGGAAGTTTGAAGGTTGGCTTTTAACATCTAGAAACAAATTTCCATCCTTCATACTTGGAAAAAATTATCAAGAAATTTCCAATAATTTAAATCTAAGCTGCCACATTCATCCTCAGTGCAAATACTGTCAAGAGAGTTCGGATGATTATTTTTAAGCTTTTACCATAATATTACCTTTTTAGAATTTAAGAAGATTATTAACTTTAGTCATACTAAGAGTTCCCATGGTTCAGTTTTATTGATTTGGACTTGAAGCAAGCTTAGATTTTTCAAACAGTATAAAGGTATCAGTGCAAATAAACTTTTCTTGGACTTTCATGCAGATTAAATAACATGACAAAAGGCAATGTCACGTGTAATTTTATGATGCAGGTAGAGCCTAACAATAACCTCACATGTAAAATATCTTAAGCTATAATTTGTGGTCAGACTAGGTTACTAACTTACACCATAAAGTAATTCACCAGGTAACATCAGAACCTGGAAACAATCAGTAAGCAAATTTTACTGAGACTGGAAAACTACAAAAATTCCATGAGATGTTTGTAAAAACCTGTTAACCTGACTCAAATAGATCCAGATGGGGAAACTTGACTGCTTAGTTAGTTGATATGACTTTGGTAAGCAAGTATCTTAAGCACCAGTTTCAATATAACCAGATCCAACATAATATGCTGTCCATTCGAAATTAACATGAAAGTCAAGATATCTTCATGTACGTTTTCCCTGGGTAGCAACTGGCACCAACTGCATATGGCTGACAATGAAGATAACGCCAATATGTCATATCCATGAACTCATGGTGACTTTAAAATAATACTATTTGATACACATTACACCCTATAATTATGGAAGAAGCTTCACTGATGATTATGGATGGTGCAAAAAATCAGTTTCAACCTACTGACATGACTGTCTTCATTAGAGGTCAGGAAAAATGGCCTATTTTCAAAATAGTGAGGTTTGACGTGATATAACCCAGCCCTTCACCAAGGTTCTATGTGCCATATACTGTGAGTGATGTACGTGCCAGCCACAACTAAAATTGCATGTTACTGACTCCTGTTGTTGCATGCAGCATTCTTTCACAAAAAGGAAGTGTACCAACATGAGTACAAATATTGTCACAGTCCATGTCATTTGCCATCTCTAAGGATGTGACTTAAAAGTGAAAAACAGAGGCTAACAAATACCAAAAGAAATAGTTCCAAACCAATAATGTAATTCCACAATCAGCCCTGATTAGAGCTCCAATTGAAGGACAGGTAATGTACCCTAAAGATGCTACGTACAAATTCATTTCTTTTCATCAAACACTAAAATACAAACACAAAGGTCTCTCCTCTTTGATTGAGGTACTTACAAAGCAGAACAATGTTTACAAAAATAAGAAAAGTGATCTAAGGCATGTTTGTTGCATGGAAAAATGCAAAAAACAAAGAATCTTTTATTGTATTTGGAATGTAGAAAAAAAAAAGTTATTCTCTTTCCACAAAAATGCATTGAAGAGCCAATGAGAAGATTCTCAGATGTTTTCTTTTCATCTTCCATTGAGACAAATCTGAAAAATGAAGTCAAATTTTCTTTGGAATCTGGAAAGTACTTGCCAGATCTTCGGGTTTCACTGTCAAACAAACAATGGAAAACATTTCCAAAGGAAAATGAGTTTTGTGAAATTTTCTGTACATTCAAAGACACCCTGGAGAAAGGATGTAACCGCAAGATACAAACAAGAAAAACAATATAGCAAGACTACCGTCAATAAATAAGAAAAGAACACCTTTTAATTTCAAAAGAAGGGATAAAAGAGAAATTTCTGCTTTTTCCATTTCTCTCCCAGTTAAATTTTTGGGTGTTCCTTCATCCTTATATGGCTGGGAAATAATCAATGCATTTGTTTTCACATAAAAACAGCAAGGTAAAACAAAGCTATTTGACCACTAAATGAACCCTTTAAACTTAAAATCAGACTGGATGTACGTGGAAACCAATGAAACACAACCAATTCAAACTTTACTTCACCAACCTCACCACTAAGCATGACAATAGCAATCATGCAATTTACTCACCTCTTGCTGCAAAGCATGGAACTAAGTATTTCAGTCTATGGACCACACTATAGTTGTTCAACCACTTCAACAGTTTCAACATAACATGCCTATGGAAGAATATCAACAATACGACTATTTTTTTAACTGCAGCATGCCATACTAGAGCAACAAACTGTACTGGTCTGAAAGGAAAAAGTATGCAAGTAGTGAATGAAATTTAATTCCTAACTTCAGAACACTTGTAACTTTTGGTACAAGACCTACATGAAAAAAAACACTTCATATGCACAAGACAGTTTTCAGTTATCTGCAATTTCAAGTATCTAATTTGAACTAAAATTTCTAACACACGTTTCAGAATATATTAAAATAAAATACTTAACCAAAGAAAAAAAAAGTCAACAAATAGGCAGCCCCAGAGAGAAAATCATCAAGCCAACTTATCCAAATTTATAATGGTTGATGTACAGTTAATAACTACATGAATTTTACCCACCTGAAAAGCAGATTTGATATGTAATTTTATAACATGGATCAGAGAAGCAAATATGACAGTGTGAAAAATTAGAGAAATTGGTTGAAAAATATTATCGTAATCTTGCCTGTGTCACAATTATGAGTCTATGCACATCTTGATCATTAACATCCATTTCATCCTCTTCATCATCAACTCTGTTGTATATTCCATCATCGGAGAGAAGGATTGAATAAGTAGTAGAACAGAAAATTCAACTAGTAAAAGTGAAAACCATAATTCAAAATAGAGCATTGTCATTACTATCACAAGGCATCTAAACAACATTGTATCAAGACTTCTTAAACAATGATATCTACAACATGAACTTGCAAGATCACAGAATTTGGTACTTTTATTGTTCAATCACTCACAACATGAAGTTGATTGTCCCTGATACATCTAGAGCCAAGCACCACTTATGCAATTAGATACTTTCACGGGCCAACTTCAGAGCATAATTCAAAAGCAAGGACACATAAAGACTAATTAAGGAAAAATTAGAAAAATATAGCGAGTCGTCTTAAAACTAAAAAAATAATTTAAGGTGACTAAAAATTCCACTCGCTTTGGATTCCCCATGCCATAATGCTATGTGCATAGATGACTTCTTAGTGTTTTGCTGTGATAATAAAACACAACTGAGCCAAGAAAAGAAGTACCAAGACTTATCAGCTACATAGATGTACTCTAGTTAGATAAGTGTCTGTCAAAGGTATCTAAATGCTATCATATTCTGCACCACAAAATTGATAACAACTGAGTGCAACATTTGAATATTCTTATACAAAATGTTATGATGTGCATCCAAGCCAAATAGATAATTTGTGATGAGGTATGCAAAAGCTAGTTCGGGAAAGGAAAAACTTGAAGCAGAATAAGGCACCTTAATAAAAGGAGCGCTTAACAGAATAAACCTCTTAATTACCTTTTGCGTAAAGAGAGATGTTCCATCTCGTTTGTTGTCTGCTCTAATTCGAGCTCCTCATCAAGCATAAATGTGCTTTGCGCATTGAAGATAAGAGACTCATCCAGGAAACCACTATCAAAACCTGAATTTTGTGTGCCAGAACTCTCTGTTTGGAAAAAAATTTTCTCGAGTTTAGGATCATTACTTGACAGGTTGGCTGCATCCTCTGAATTTCTGGAGCTAACAGCATCACCCAATTTAATATTGACATCAACATAGCTTCCAGTGGAGTCATTACCAAGTGTAAAACTACAACCACTGCAAGGATCTCTTTGTCCGGCCTCAGAAAATAATCCAGATTCTACCTCCTTGTTGTTCTTGCTATCTCTATCATATACTATTTTTCCATCACTAGTAGGCATGTCCCCAGTAATAAATTCTGAATACTTATTAGTTTCCTTTATATGACAATGATTTGTTTGATCTGAATATTCATCATTATCTTCAGTAACAGCTTGATGGCTATTGTGAGAAATGCAATGCCCATTAGTTTCAGTAGTATCAATATTCTCCACCCTGACAGAAGATTGGCTCTCCATGGGCTGAGGTTGTGGAGATAATGTAGCATGAGTTGAAACCTTAACCCACTTAGACCAATCACCACGCCGCCTTATTTTGTCATCCTGCCAATTCAAATAAGAATAAGAACCTAAAAACATAAAATAAATTCATAGTCTTTGTTTTACATATTTGACCAGATAAAATTAGCAAAATTAACTATAAAATAGCAAATCTTGTTTCTAAAACTACAAAATAACTACTGCAACCTTGACTTCTACCAAACTTGAGCCCCGCAAAGCATCCAGAATCAAGGGTATATTATTTGTCATTTTCTTTACCTGCAGGACCATCCATTTATCAGTAACAACATCTTGCAAATCTATTTACCATTGAAAGTTTATTCATATGGCATCACACGAAAATATTTAGCAGCAAAATAAAGTGTACCCTATTGAAATCCGCAATTCTATATATAGGTACCCATCCCTGCTCATCCAGTAATGATATCAAGTAAACATCTGTCTTCAAGTTCTCATCACTACAAAAGAATATTACAGTTAGAGCAATGAGACAAAAGAGAAAAATAAGGTACAAAGATGACTTGCTTTAAGTGGAACTACATCTACAGCTCTGACCATAAAAACATCACACAAGTTCAATTCATGAAATGATCCCAACCTAATGTTGAGATAGCACAGTTACATAAATGTGAAGTGCACATGTTGAAGGTCTCAGACAGAAACATACATGTCCTGTTTGCAACTTTGCATACCAGGTTTAACTGCAAACTTACGTTCAACAACTCAGAGCAGCAGCCCATGTGATAGAAGAATTAACACTAGATCAAATGACACGTGGCAAACATAAAAACCAACCTGAAATAGTACTCAATTTGCCTGACTATATTAGTTCTCAAAGCAGCCATCTCCGGTGTTAGACTGGGATAGACAGGAGGAGAAGGATGTGAAGAAAAGCGAGGAGGGCCATGCATCATTTCAAGAGGAGCAGGAGACACATAATACATGGGAGGGGGAGGACCTGAGATTGAGCAACATAGATTAGTTATGCAAAAAAGCAATATGATTCCAGTTAAAAAAAAAGAAAAAAAAAAAGGGAACATTTAGATGAAATATTACCAGTGAAACCAGGTCCATTAATGAATCCAGGAGCAGGACCAACAAATCGTGGAACTGGCCTAATAAAAGTTCTTGGTCCAATAGCTTGTGGCATATTGATGCTGTCCCTCGGACCAAAAGCCCGATGATTGCCCCATGTTTGATTGAAATTGTTAGGAGGTTCACAAACATTATATGGTCTACCACCATATCCAGCTCCGGGATGCCAATTACTTGGATCTCCTCGTGGTAGTGGCTGAAGATTTCTGTTTCCCTCATTTCCTCCAGCTTGACCGGTTGGGACAAAAACTGGCATATGAGATTCCCCAGATTTCACAATGTGTGGCTGACCATTAGGAAATGGTGTGCGGCATGTCTGATAAGCATAATCATGAACTATCAGGGTTTGAGGTTGTAAAACTGGATAGAATACTGGTTGCCCTGGTTGTTGGTGGTATGCAAAGTGTACAGGAAAAGATGGCCCACCATTAACCAGTGTGTTACGTCTGGGACCATGCTTGTTAGAATGCACTGAGTGATGCTTGGAAGAATTGTTACTTCCAAATCCACCAGATTTGCGCATGCCCATCGACCCCTGAAAAGAAAGAGGAATACGCTCACAGACAATATCCTTAAAATGAAAACTAATCACCAAACTAGTACATAAAAAACACACAAAAGAAGGTACAAAAATTTGTAAACTTCTAACAATCGTCAATTTTTACAAACAAAGCTGAATTGAACAGAAATGAAATACACTTTCCCATATATAAGCTACAATGTATAGAAATGGAATATATGTTTCTTGTTTAACCATAAAAAAAATGAATGTTGTTCTCCATTATTTCTCCTCCAACAAGCATATTTAGCCAGCCTGTAGATTCTTATGCTAAATAATATATCGTACATCTACTGACCATTGTTTGGGCTATCAACCAGAGCACGGATGGTAACACAGGAATCTTGATTCTTGAACAAACTGGAGAACAGCTTGCAGTGCATCCGCATACAGTTTATAATGAGCAGACCTTGATGAGTCACGTACTGAATCAGTCAAAGGATTAAGGAAACTTTCTGTGTGACTCAAGTCACTCAACCATAACTCAAGCTCAAGTCAAGCAGAATCAGCCCAAGTGATAACCAAATTACCGAATCATAAAAATCAAGAAGGTCAGGTTCAGTTAGGGTTGGAGATCCAAAGTTCAAAGTTCAAATAAGCTAGGTTTTGACAAGTGGTTATAATAGTCAACTTAGGCTTGGGAGTAGCTGGAACCCAACTCAACCAAGTTGCAACCCTATTGAAAAGACATGCAAACATTGAGAAATGAGCAGGCCCAATTTTTATCTTCTTATTCAAAGTAGGATCTAACTAAAGAAATATATTCTTGCAACTTGCAAGCATAATTCCATCAGATATATTGCACCCTTACCTACACAAATTGGTGACCGACAAAGCTATTGGACAAATACAAATTAACACAGTTACTCAGCAACCAGCAAAGAACCACACACCAGTGATTGTAAATCATAAAAGCATTGCTACCCACACAAAATTAGTTATAGGTCGCACTATCAACCCCACCCAGCAAAAGCATAAGTATAGAAAGGTGTTACATATCCTGCTCCCCATGATCTATATAATTTCAAGTACTTTTTAACATCCATTACCTTTTCATGTAAAACCAATATGTAATTTTAAACTTCTTACTCCCACAGAAATTTGACATTTATTTGCAGAAACCTAACCATGGATTCATCATGTGATGACTCTATATGCTTACAATTTTAGTAATTAGTCGCACCTGATTTTGAACTCAACTAGATTGTATAAATCACTAGTAACTATGGTAACTAGCTAGTCAAATCAGATACAAAATTTTTGGAGCTGAGAAACCTGTTCAACCTTAATGCCAGTACTTACTTTAACAGTAAAACATACATTAAGTATTAATCTCTTGAATGATGCAACATGTATAGTGCAATGTTCTGCATGTACTAAACCAACGCATGCATGGGCTAGCACAACACATTTGCAACAACATAAACACTCAGAATCATGTTCCATCACATGGTAGTTAGTCTTAATGTTTCAATCCTTTCTCTTGGTTTGCTTTAGTAGCTTAATCTGGTTATACTCGCAGAAAGCATCCATGATGGGCAATCCAGAACAGGATTTTACAATGAAAATACCATGCAGGTGGATAAATCAATTTATAGCAAAGTGGCACACAAGATGCATGCCATCAACGATGTAAATTAATATTTAAAGGTAACTATATGTAAAAAGCATAAAAGCTAGCAGTTAATGAGACCAGAAATAGAGTGTCATTCTTGGAAATATATTCTTTGAGATTAGCATTCTTGGAATTAAAAAAATAAAATGATGAATTCAGAAAATAGACTCTGTCACTAAGTGTAATACTCAAGATCTGATACATTACACCATAAAGAGCGTCAAAAGACTGACCTGAACTGGAGGAGGGGGTGGTGGAGGCGGCACATTCCATGGAGCTGGACCTGCATTGCCCATCGCCATAGGTGGTGGCACAGCAGCAGGAGTCACCTTATCAGCACAATCCGGCGAACCTCTGGCCCTGGCATCTCCAAGCGTGGGCCATGACTCTGCGTCCATCACCGGGTCATCTGGCTTTTCGCCATCCACTGAACTTGTCGTTTTCCTCCACGGCGACCGCCCAGTCTTCGCTGCCGCCGGCTCGTGCGCCACCACCTTTCCGGGATCCACGCCGGCACCCGCTGCCGGCGCAGCGGAGTCGCTTTCCGTCGCCAGGGTATGAGTTTGGGGCAAATCTAATCCGAGAGAGATCAGAAAACACAAAGAACAGAATCTGGCATTTAGGGCAAGGCGCCTAGCACAGTGGAGAGAGGCGGTCGACGAGCGTCCATCGTCGCCCGATCGGAGATTGCGCCGAGATCGGATCAAAGGGTTAGGGTTTTAAGGGGCGTGGCAACAGAAGGCGGGATTAGGGTTTTTGGAAGCGGGTGGAGAGCGACAGTTTTGCGGGCGGCATGGAGGCCGGATAAAGTACGCTGCAGTAGGGTTTTATACGGGAGAGGGAGGACTAGCTATTGGATGTTTACTTGGCAACACCGGATTGGATACGAGTTAACGGGTTGCCAATTCGAAATCCGATATGTGGCCTCGAATTAATTTCCATTTTCGAAAAAAAAGGATATTGAACCCGATAATTATTTGGTTTAAACAAAGAGTTGGGCTTTGGGAAGAATTTGAAGTAAATATTATTAATATCAACTACTTGATAAGCCTTATATTTTTTATTATCGTAATAATTCATGACAGTCAAATTATGGAGACCAACTGCAGGTTTAGATAGTCACGTGATGCTGGTTGCCTCCGTACGAAGGAAACCGCACGGTAGCACGTGCCAGAGCCTTCTGCCAATAAATGGACACGCCACAGCTCCTCTCCCTTCCACCATCGCCGAGTTCGGAGTACGAGAGAGGCGAAGCGGGAGGAGACACCCGCCCCACCGAATCGCTCTCTCTCTCTCTCTCCCGTGTAGATCTCCAGGTAACTGAGCCTTTCCTTTCCTCTGCTCGTTTCTTGCAGAGATTTCCCGTTTCGTTCAAATGATCCCTTGATCTGTTCCATTCCTCCGCATCTGGCATCGCCTCCTTGGATCTTTGATCCGTTCTCCTCTCCCCATTCCTCCTTTCCTCTTCACTTATTCTGGATCGAAACCATATCTCTGCATCTTTTGACGTCCGTGTAGATCTCAGAGCTTTCTTCGTTCGTGTTGGTTCAGAATCCGAATCCAGCGCCCGTTCTCGTGGATCCTTATTCGTACATCTTCTGATCTGCGTTACAAGATATTTTACTTAGATCTTGGATTGGATGTAACAGCTTAGGAACAATGGGGCTCACCTTCACGAAGTTGTTCAGCCGCCTCTTCGCTAAGAAGGAGATGAGGATCTTGATGGTGGGTCTTGACGCTGCTGGTAAGACGACCATCCTCTACAAGCTCAAGCTCGGAGAAATCGTCACCACGATTCCCACTATCGGTGAGACTTATTTGTCTCCCTATTTTTTCCTCCTATCATAATTCCAACCTTGACTGGTATACTTCAAATTACACCAATTGGTCTGCGGGTGTGAGGCAGCGATCCATGTGGCTTTTGGAAAAGTGTGACTATGTCTGTAACGTTTTAAATGGTATAGATATAATTTGCTCAGTTAACAAAGTTTGAGCTTCTTTAGGCCTTGATGGGATTCTTGCACTATTTTTTCATTACACTTTCTTATAATAATAGTTTAGCATATATATATATATATATATATATGTATATATATACATATATGTATATATATACATGTATGTATATATGTACATGTATGTATATATGTACATGTATGTATATATGTACATGTATGTATATATATACATATATGTACATGTATGTATATGTATGTATATGTATATATATTTGTATATGTATGTATGTATTTATCTATATACGTGACATTTTGTTGTTCTTTCCTAGTGAGGATTGGAATTCAGGCTATCAATAGAAGGATGATTTTTAATTCTATGGAGATTCAATGTTGATTATTATTATTGTTTTTTGTATGCACCTAAATAAGTGTAGGGTTTTTTTCATTGGTTAGAATTTCATGACTAGTTATAAATCCTTGTGCAATTTTGTTTTCTTTTTTGTTTAGTTCTTTAATTCTCCTAAGGTACTTCAACTCTATCTATGTCCCTTCACCAGTCATATTTAAGTTTCTTATGGCACATCTCTTCAAAAAGAATAAAAATGTAATTGTGGCAATGAGTATTTGATTATGCATTCAATTCACATTTTGTTTTGGAGAAGGGAGTCAGGGACAGTGGCAATGCGGATGAGTCTCTTATAATACTCTCTCTTTTGTTGGCAGCTTGAATTTGTTTTTGAGCATTCTGCATTCGGTAGGGCTCGTAGTACTTAATGTTACTCAAAAGTAATGAATCATATGGGTTGAACTAGTTATTTAGTGTTTCAATGCAGGGTTCAATGTGGAGACTGTGGAGTACAAAAACATTAGCTTCACCGTTTGGGATGTTGGTGGTCAGGACAAGGTACCATAATGCCTGATGTAGGCAATTATTTGACATGGAAAAATTGGTTGAATATATGGGTGTCATTATAATTCTCTGCAGCTTGCAATGCCAAACAATTACTTGTCAAACAAAATTATTACCTCTAACAATTCCTTCTGGTGATACGATCCTTGGACGACAGATCAGACCCCTTTGGAGGCATTACTTCCAGAACACACAGGGCCTTATTTTTGTTGTTGACAGCAACGACAGAGATCGTGTTGTTGAGGCAAGGGATGAACTCCACAGGATGCTTAATGAGGTAGATCTTTCATTTGGTTATGCCTCTTTTGAGCTCTCTGGGTTTTTGTAATGTCATTGCCTACAAGTGATAAAGCCAACTATCCCTGCTCGCAAAAACTTGTTATCTATTTGCTTTTCCTACTTTAGTATCAGACTTGATACATAAGTGTATATCCTATGTATGGCAGATTATTTGACATGTGCATATCGATCAGACATTAACATCATAATTTGTATTTGGATTCTCACTTGGTATTGTAGGACGAATTGCGGGATGCTGTTTTACTTGTTTTTGCAAACAAACAAGATCTTCCCAATGCAATGAATGCTGCTGAGATCACCGACAAGCTTGGTCTGCATTCCCTGCGCCTGCGACACTGGTACGACACTTTGCTTTTGCTAAGTTTAGAGTCTACTGGTGAACTTGTTCATTTGTTTGTCAAATCACCTTGTCATGATTGATTACTGTCAAAATCAAATTCACAAGGTTGTAGATGAAGTTGAGCAACAGTGGCATTTTCATTTTGTTAGATTACTTGTAGATACAATTGATATATAATTAATATGATCACGCCATAAAAGAAGAAAGTTCTTAATTGCCAAAGAAAAGAACATTTGTTTATGATTGCTCAAATTATCACTAGCGAAGATTTAGCAAGCATACTTAGTAAATTTATAAATGAACCACATATAGTGATATTTACGTATGCGACTTCTATAACTATCATATATAGGCAACTATTGCATGAAAAGAATCTTTTTTGTTCTCTTTTTTTTTTTTACAATTTGAAGAATTCAGCAATAACCAAGCAAGGCAACAAAATTTTGTAGATGTTCATAAAACATTTTGAGACTGAGGAGGCCCCTGCCCTCTCTAACTTGACATATTAATTATGATTGTGTTCAGGTACATCCAGAGCACCTGCGCTACATCTGGTGAGGGTTTGTACGAGGGGCTTGATTGGTTATCCAGCAACATTGCCAGCAAAGTATCTTCTCTGATCTTGTCTTTCATGTTCTCATCTATGCTTCTAGCTTTTGGTTCTTCATGCATGCATGATTTCCTTTGACATATGATTTGAGCAAGATTTACTAGTTTGTACACGTTTCTTACATAACTGAAACATATTCTACCCTCCTAAACGTTTATATGGTATTTGTTTTTCAGGCTTAAATTGGCAGGAGGTGCCTCTTGTCGAGATATTCTCCCTTTGTATCAGTGCTGGAACATGAGAACCATCAGAACTTTCAGAGTAAATTATATGTATTATTTCACATCAGCTTCTTGAATTTTAATACCTTAGATTTTGCACGTTTGAAAATATAGATTTCTAGGCTACATTGTGTTTTCTAAATCCACTTTTTATCGCTCATTGATATCATCTCAATATTTACCAAGCCTGCTTTTCTCTACTTTTTTGATGTTGATTCTTTTGGCATGGCATGAACTCGTATATGTGCTTAACAACTTGGTAGGATATTAGAGGATTTAACAGCACAAGAGTTGTCCGGTTCTTTAGATTGTTTCATGCCTTCGGTTAAGTTTCAAGGGAAGCAGTTCTACTTATGATGCCTTTAGAGTTCGGTGGACCTGTAGATGCTCGATGAGGATGTGGATCGGAGAGACTGTTATCTAAACAATGTAGGAACATACGGCACAAACACACCCACAAGTTTGATGCAATTTGATTCAAGATTTTCTAGTACAGAGCAGGCAACGATCGTATTCATGGAGGACATTCCATGGGTTCGTGGTTGTCAACCTTGAGCTGCTTCACCGGCCTTTCATTGTGTTCTCCTCTTGAAGCTAGAACTTGATTCAACCCTGGAATATAAACAAATAGGAAGCAGGAGTCAACAATGTACCACTGAGGTTATGAAGTTAAAATGAAGGAGATTTAAAATCCTATAAACCTAGTTCTATAGGAAATGTTTCTTCTGTCCATAAAAACACACAATTTTTTTTTCTTTTCATATCTAGGCCACACATAAATATAATCAAAGAACACATTTGGAAATGCCCTTGCATATCTAGGAGGCTGATTAATCTCCCCTTTACAGAACTTAGCCACCAAATATTTCCAAGTGTTGGGAGGCATCCTGCAAAGTGCAAACCATAAACCTGCCCCTAAAGATGCAAACAAGTGGTATAGTTCTCATATTGTCCATTCTCCCCTGCTTCCCATACTGATCAGTGTTCTATGTTGCATGAAGGAGCAGAGAAGGAATGGACCAATAAATCTAGAAACAAAACCTGAACCTGACCAAAGATGCGGCACTGTTGTCTTGCCTCAGACGGCCAACAGAATCTGATGCTTATATTGCAGGCCTTTGATTGTTCATGCTGTGGACCACGGTTTCAGCCACAAAGCTGTTATATCTGCCCTGATTCTGATGGCTGCTTGAGCAATCAGTAGAACCATCTACTTAAACCCAAATGGTAACTGAAGTCTCCAAGAATAGAAGTCTTAAGAGGAACAATACTCTGTTAATACAAGAAACAAGTCTAGTGGTTCTTTCGCCCAAGGTTCGCAATACCGTACCATACCGGTATTTCGACCTGGGCTCGGTACCGGTATGGTACGGTATACCGAGTGGTACACCCAGGTGTACCGAGTGGTACATCCAGGTGTGTCGAGTACTGCAGCACTGCTACAGTGATATAGTGCACTCGGACCGGTAACATACGGTCCGCATACCGGCAATCTGTCGGACCGATACGTACCGCCCATACCGGACGGTACAGTTCGGTACTGTAGACCCTGCTTTCGCCTGAGTTCGACATAAATGATCTGATGGTACCTGTTGTTAATGTCTTTATAGTCATTGGCATCCAAGAAGTCCTGCTCAAGATTCTCATTTAGGTATCCAAAGACCAAATAAGCAGGGTGCCTGTCTTCTTCATCATCATTGGCATTCAGGATGTCCAACTCAGGATTCTCATTTAGGTCTTCTACGACCAAATAGTCTGCTAATTCCCAGAAACATATTGGGTGGGTAAACCATCCTGATTAGCCAACAGCTGTTGAAAAGTAAATTTCAGTTGTGTTAGCACTCTCCAAGAAGAAGGTGTGTACAGATAGCAGAAGATAGTCCATCAATATAGGGCATACTGGCAAGACCAAACGTAGAGATGAGATGTATAGATATGCCTTTGGCAAGAGCAAAGATAGAGATGAGCACCTGATGCATGTTTCTTATCACAGTATCGATATGGGTGATAACTACTGCACTTTCATTTTTTATCATGAAATTGTGAGAGCAATTAATATGTCCACAAGAGTGACAAAAGTCTCATGTATAATAATGGAAAAGACAGCACTACCATATAGAAGAAAGTATAACATATATTTCTTATTCAAGTTCAACAACTTCTGGAAGAGTGCTTACCTCCTCGAGATCCCCAAAAAAACACTCGTTTGCATCATTATCATCAGCCTCCAGATCTGAAATACAACTCACATCAGAATTGGTATTTTCATCAGCCATTATACATTCTCAACCTAGAGATAAAAAAAATCTCTGTTTCCCTGTGGAAATTCTATACTACACAATCAACAAGAGAAATATAGGGTACTTATATGCTTGAAGAAGGCATTCGCTTACTTGCAGGCAATTTTAGTTTCTCATATATTGTTATTAGGTACAGCCAATACTGAATCTTAGTCATAGCTTTTTCATCGGATGCAAGAGTAACTAATCATATTTACAGCTATCAATGATAAATGGTCTTCTTTCAGATTCATTTGAGTAATAAATTTAAACATTGATCTTTGGGGGGATATTATCATATACGAACGGACTTCTATGCAATGAGAAGGGCTAGCAGTTTAGATCTCTAACTCACCGCAAGCAGGATTAACCAACGGTCATGTGACCTACCTTGAGCTGTGCCCTACAAGATTATCTAAAAATTTCCTACTCATTTCATATCATCACCACATATCAAAAAGATCCAAAGGGTGATGTATTGAGAGTAGCCACAGAAACAGAGCAGGATTAGGCTATGGTACTGGGGAATGAATAAGGATGCATTGGATCTATATTGGCAATGGTGTTTATGACTAACCAATAACATTAGTGAGAATATAGGTAAAGGATTGAACCACAATTAATGAAATGCTTACTTTACTAAATTGCATTCTGAAATTGGTGACAATTATTTATTCTTTTGGTGGAGAAGAAGAGAATCAGTGCATTCATTACAAGGAATGAAAATGGCCCAATTTGCAGCATGAATCATTCTTGAATGTGTACATCAGCTAACATCGAAATTAACTAGATCAGTGCACCTTCACTATAATCACAAAGTCCACCATATGACTGCTTAAAACATGCAACAAGGGTTAATATATCATTCAAAAGAAACACATAAAGCAAATTGGATACAACAAATAGAAACACCTTGAGCTGCAGAACTGCCGGATACCATGAGACCGAATTCTGTAAAAACTATTGCTGTGGCCTCTACATGAATAATCTTTGTACTACAGTAAACCAGCAGATGTAGTGTTTACAACAACAACCAGTTTAGCAGTAGATTGGAACACTTTTGTTGCATGTATATTCAAACTACTCGATTCTCGATAAAGAGGTAAATGAACTCACCAGTCTCCCATCAGCCCATCTCCCTTAAGATCACCTGTGCATAATTACTTAGCAGACTGCAAAACAGAACCAGATTGCATGTGCAACACAAACAAAGAGCAAAATGCTAGGCTACTTGTCAACACAAAATGTTTGCATCAATTGATAATGATCGAAAAAGAAGCTAAGGGAAGTCTATTTAGGGTGAACATCTTTTGGTACACTACTGCTCATGAGATATAAATGGGTATGTAGAACAGTTTATTATGAAGCTAGATTATGTTTCATAAGCTTTTCTACTTCACCCAGCAGAATCATCACCATCTCTGCACTGCCTAATGATTTCTCCAGCAACATTCCTCTCATTAATTTGCATTGCTATAGCTAGTAGAGAGACTTATACTTCTGAGAAAAAACCATGCTTCCCTTCCTCAGGTCTGCTTCACAGCACGCTCGATCCAGAGTGACACAAGCTTCCTAAGAAGAGTCGGCTCCAATTCCTCTAAGCCTGTCCACCTCCCACCCCATAACCCCTGCCCTCACCAGGCTCCCAATTGTCCTCCAAGCCAAGCCCAAATCTTTCCTCCAGTCCCCCCTCGCCATCCTCTTGTACAGGTAGCTCTCGAACGTCATCCTCTGCACGTACTCATCTGCGCACAGTTCCACCAGCGCCTCGCGACCGGCGTTGCTCCCGTAGAACACCTGCTGCAGCAGGTCCAGGAACCGGAACATGCCCCTGTACTCCTCGTCCCATTTCCTCAGGTACGCTGTCTTGAGGTCGGCTTCGGTCACCACCCCCCGCTCTTTCCACGCCCTCACGATGGCCTCCCCGCACATCCGCCCAGACTTGGCGGCGAAGTAAATCCCCTCGCCGGAGCACCGGGTGACGTACCCGGCTGCGTCGCCCACTAGCGCCGCCCGCCCCACCACCCGTCGCGGCCTCGGGTGCTCCGGGATCGGGTGCGCCTCCACCCGGATCACCTCCCCGCCGGCTATCTTGGGCCCGGCCCGGGCCCGGATCGCGGCCTGAAGCCGCTTGATGTCGGGCTTGGCGGCGGAGGTGCCGGTGCCGACGGCCACGTGGTCGCATTTGGGGAAGACCCAGGCGTAGAAATCTGGGGAGACGTCGGCGCCGACGTACATCTCGGCGAGGTCCTCGTAGCGGGACATGCCGGCCGGGGGGAGGCGGATCCGCTCCTGGAAAGCGATAGCGGTGGTGTAATCGCCGGCGGAGATGGAGCGGGCGACGCGGCTGTTGGCTCCGTCGGCGCCGATGACGACATCGACGGCGAGGGCGGAGGGGGTGCCGGCGAGGGAGCCGGGGGTGGAGGGGGAGGCGGTGTAGTGGACGAGGTAGGGATCGGAGTCGGATAAGGGGAGGCGGATGGAGGTGAAGAGGCCGGGGAGGAGGCGGGCGCCGGCGTCGGCGGCGCGGCGGCGGAGGAAAGCGTCGAGGACCTCGCGGCGGAGCATGGGGATGTGCTCGTGGGGGAGGAGGGAGCGGCCGAAGTCGGCGGCGCGGTTGGAGGGGGAGAGGACGCGCATGCGGGTGACGCGGCGGTCAACGAGGGAGGACGGTAGGTCGAACTCGGACAGCATGCAGAGGGGGATGGCGCCGCCGCAGGGCTTAGATCCCGAGGGGGCCCGCTCGATGAGGTAGGTCTCGATGCCTCCGAGCGCGAGGGCCTCGGCGGCCGAGGCGCCGGCGGGGCCGCCTCCAATGACGGCCGCCCTGAGGGGGCGGGCGGAGGATGCGATGATGATCGGGGCCTTGGGAAAGGGAGGCGGTCGTGTTTTGGTGGTGGTGGTGCGGTTGGTTTTGAGGGGGAGGCCGGAGGTGAATGGGGAGGAGAGAAGGTAGTGGCAAGAGGCAGCCATCGGTGGCGGAGCGGAGAGTGAGGTGCTCAGCTTGGCTTCTTCTCGATTCAGCTCCTGAGTGCGACTCTTTTGAACGCAGGAAACGATTCCGGGTTCAGGGAAACCTTCCCTGTCTCGGCCGAGACACGAAACAAACTCTCCTCCCGTCGCACGCGCCGCACGTTGCGGCTGACACAAAACGCAGTGGCGGTCCCCACAATATTCTCGTTGTTGTGCACACCCAAGAGTGGGCAGCGTGAGCAGGCGGTCCACGCGGGATCCGTGAGTCGTTCGTTCCTCGATACGAAGGCACTTTTCGGTCGTGGTGAGTGGGAAGAGTCGGTGCCGGTCACGTGACAAAGCACTCTCCCGGCACGTGGCTCTTCGCTGTGGCTTTTCCGCAGTTAATGCGAAGCCGACTCGTCTCAATCAAGGTACGTTAGTGGGTATAAGTTTGACGTAGCGTTAACATCATGGTTATCTTAATATTCTTTTCGACCCATCAACAAGACAAAACACTTGTCAACGTTTAGATCGATGCGACATATACCACATCTTCAACATGCTTCTATCCCTCAGAGTTCAATAAACTTGTCACATCATTTCCATATGCAGAAATGATTTTGGACTGAGATGAACTAATGGTCATAGTGATGTGATGCTTGGATATACATCCCGTAACATCTCAATTGATGAACCAAAGGCGTTGGACAGTTCGTCCATATCCAACAAGTTCTCTAGCTATCCTATCAAGAATCACTTAGGAAATGGGTTAGAAATATGTATTTATAGTTTGATTTTGACCAACAACTACGAATCATACATTCAAAGATGAGGATTTTTTTTCTTAATTATTTTTGTACATACATTCTTTGAAACCTTATCCACCTATTTGGATCACCCAAAGCTTCCGCTCGGAGGCTCCCTATGTACATCCGCTGACGATTCTAATCGCTCCATCCCGGCCCTTCATGTTGATCACAAATCAAAGGATACATCACGCTGATGCTTCTGATCACTCGATCCCAGACGTTCATCTTGATCATAAACCCGATGGACGGACCGGCCCGGTGCGGGCCCTCCGCACCCGACCGGCCCACGTCTCCTCCACACCGACGTCCGCATCCGCCGCCGCCGCAGCCACAGCCGACCTCCGCCTCAGCCCCTCCAGCTGGGCCTCCCAGTCGCTCAAGCCCCCGCCGCGCCGCGCCCGGGCTCGGCCCCCCGCTTCGTCCGCGCGGAACGCTGCGGCGGTCCAGCGGTCGGCCGAGAGGGCGAGGTCGTAGTGGCGGCGGTGGGCGGGGTCGGAGAGCACCTCGTAGGCCTCGCGCGCCCGCATGAACCGCTCCGCGTAGCGGCGCTCGTCCCCCGAGGAGCGGCACGCGTCCGGGTGCCACCGCCTCGCCTGCCTCCGGTACGCCGCCTTGATCTCCTCCGCCCCCGCCGTCTCTGCCACCGACAGCGTCTCGTACATGGTGGCTGTCCGCACGGCCGAGACCCGGAGTCGGGTCGTTCGTGCCGTATACAAGGAAGGCCTATAAATGGAAGAAGAGAGAGAAATCATGCTGGGGTTAATGTTCTCGGAAAGTGGTAGGGCAAAAAGGCCTATACATGATGAGGACCTATATAACCAGGTGTGTATGTGTGTGTGTGAGTGAGAGAGAGAGAGAGAGAGAGAGAGAGAGAGAGGAGAGCGGATTGGCGACAAGGTGGTCATACACGAGCAATGCGGATAACCATGCGATAACAGGTAAAAGGAAAGGACAATGGAGGGCAGTTTCGGGCTTTCATCTTCGTCGCTCGTGCTGGCCAGGTCATCACTTGGTAGGCTTCTAGAAGGATTCCCTTCTCACGTTGTGTTAAAAGGGCGAATTGTCGTTTGGCAACCCTTTATTATTAATTTTTTTTAAAAAAAAATAATATTTTATTATTTATCATCTTGGTATTATTAATTTTATTATTTTTCCCTCGACAGCATATGCTCTCTGTCGATGCCGACTCTCTCCCCCCTCGTGATGTCGTCCTTCGATAAGAAGGATGAAAAAAAAAGGTCTAATATATTTTCATTGGATATTTGATTTCAAGATTATGATATCAATCGCAAGTATAAAATCTATAATTATATTATTATATAAAAAAAAATTAAATATTAAAATTAAAATTAAATATTAATTTATTAAGATTAAAACTATATACTTTTTGATATTATTTAAAAAAATTATTTGTTTAGATACTAGACTCAATCGTTAACGAATTCGAAAACTATAATAATACCAACCTAGAAGGAGAATTAGATTCATTTTCTTCTCTATTCCTATCATTCAAAAATAATTTCAATTAAGAAAATCTCCTAAAGAATCATATATTGATCGATAATCATACTTACAATATAATCAAATCTATAATATATCTTATCTAATTGAATAAAGCCATGTAATAACACCACTAACCTATTATTTTTTTTCCTTCTCTTTCTTCACCACCTCCTTCTTGTCTGCCTCCCTCATCCTTCATCTTTGCTGCCTCTCCTCGGTTGCCTTCTTATTCTTCTTTACCTTTTCTTCATTCTTTGCCTTTGGCTTTACCTCCTCATTTTTGTTATCTCCTTCTCCTCTTACCCTAGCCTTCTTCCCATCCTTCACCTCTCTTTTCTGTTCAACCTCATCTTATTCCTTTTTATTCTCCTTCATGTTGTTGATGTGTTCGTGGGTGTTATCATTATGTTGCTATATTGCTGGAGAAAGACATCACCACGATATCACTAAAGCCTTGGCAACGTCGATAAAACCCTGACTGCATTAGTGAATCGTTCACTACATTCATAATATGCAAGGCTATGTGGTTGTGTCACGAAACTATTGAGTAAAATATTGTTGCTACATTGTTGAAGCTTTGGGAGCATCATTAAAGCCTTAGGTGCATCAGCAAATTTTTCACTGCATCCCCGAATCATTCGGTGAAGTTTTCAATGAATATGTCATAAAATCATGAATAATTATATACTATTGTTAATTTTGAATATCAAATTACCATTGCATAATCGATCTTACAATCTTTGTTATAATTATATTTTAGTTAAATTATAAAAGTAAATTAATTAAGTTCGATCTTACGATTCTACGATATGTCAAATTTCATTAATCATTTAAAAAATACTAATCATCTTAAAATTATATTACACTAGTAAAAATTTGAATAGATTTTATGAAAATATTACATTCGATTTTTGAACCAAGTTATACTCAATCATAAATATACTGCCTAAGTGTCTCAAACACAAACAGTTAAGCCACATCCTCTGCCTAACCACAGTTAATAATGCCATCTATTTGAATCAACGACAAATCCAGTTGGAATCACCAAGGAGAATTGGCTGGCAATAAACACTTCACAAGCTACCACTGTCACGCGTAATATACGTGCACCAATCGAAGAAGCCATTAAGCTCGGTCTGTGACCGATTTAACTTTGTTCACCAATCGCAAGGCGGGTACGGTAGCGGGTAGTCGACAAATGGGTATATTTGCTACGCAAAAAGGCCCGACGAAACGGATAAGCCTGTCCGTGCGCTGACGTCATCCGTCGTCCACTGTGGGAAGGAAGCCACGTGCAGGATTACCGGCCCTCCCGCCTTCCGCAGGTGACGACAAGTGTGAGCCCGGCGCGAGCGTGATGGACGGCTGAGGGACGCCCGGAGCCGATGCGCACGCGCAGAACCGACGCGTACGCGTTCTCGGCTGCTTTGCTCGATCGAAGCAAGACGGGATTCCTATCCTTCTCGACGATATACATATGATCAGCGATCCGGTCCGTCTCGAGCGGATGCAACTCATTGAGTCATTTGCATGCAGGATTTGAGGATTTGTAAGTAATGAATAAGGAATGAATTAGGTTTTTCGATTAGTGAATTTTGAAGTTGGTGTGTGGGTAAAGGAGGAATTGTGTGCTCTGCTCTTTTATCAGGTCACATGCCCCTGGAAAAGGCCGAGAAGCAATCAAAGAGTTCGCGGGAGCACGGAGCGAGGGCCAGAGGAGTCCACCTCAGTCTCTCTCTCTGTACCTCTCTCATGTCGTAGCCATCCCTCATCATTTTGTTACGGACCCTTTACTCGTTTACTGTCTCTTTTCTCGCGTCCTGTCTTTGTTCCATGTTCCTGGTCTCTATGAAAGCTGAAGGCTTCTGAGGGATCACCACCTCCGTCGTCTCAGAGCCGAGGAGAGGCGGCACGAGCGTGGGAACCAAGCCGGTTGAAGTTGACAGGGGATAAAAAGGTGCGATTTTTCCTCTGCTTCTTCTTCATCTTCCCTAAAGTTGTCGTCTTTTCTTGTTTCTGCTTGGCACTCTGTATCTGTTCTGGTGGATCTCTGCGGCTTTTCTCTACTCGGTGTCGGTGCTTCTCCGTGCCCTCGGTTTCAGTTGCTTCTTGCTGCTTTTCCGACTTGTTTGGAGCTCTTCGGTGGATCGGCGGTTGGGGTTTCGGAGCGTCGGTTTTGTCGGCTCTAATGACAAAGAAAGGCGCTTTGATTAGCCATTCGCCTCTGCTTTCCCCTCTTCAATTCAAGTCTTTGTTCGTTCTACGATCTTAGATTCAGGCCATCTTTGATTTATCGCCGTCTATCTCCTAAAAATTAGCGAGCTTTTCCTTGTTTTCTAGTTTCTATTCTTGCCTGTAAGAAAAAAAGATAGATTTTTCGCGGTTTGGTTCTTTATCTTCCATTTCCAGTGAAAAAAGCGCGTTTCTTTGCTTCGGATTTGGATTCAGCATCAACACACGTTGCAACCCCGTCAAGTCTCCGTTTTGATTAGGCTAGACAACATCGGTTTAAGCGAGGAAGACGGATTGGTGTCCGAATCCCTCGCCCTGTTGTTCCTAAATTATTTTTCATGGTCTGTCTCTCAGTTGCATGATTTGTCGTTCATCCTCGATCGAAAACCTCCATCCCTCCGTTTTGATCTTGTCAGAATCTTATCAAAGAGCTGACCGGGAATTTGAATGTTCCAGGTGACTAATTTGGTTGTTGTTTGTCCGCTGAAATGATTTCTTTTTGTGCGTGTGAAATTGGTTTATCAGACCACTAAAATCTAATTGGTGCTTCCCCCTTTGGCAAATCTGCTTCTTTCCTTGTACAGTCCGTTCTCTTTTAGTGTGATAGGAAGGAAGTACAGTCCGATCTACTTTCTTTACACCTCTTCTCTTTCTGTTCATGTTGGATCTGATGCGGTCGCCTGTTTTGTTGCATGTTTACCATCTCAATTTGGTTCAGTTTAGTGTTTGTCGATCATGTAAGAGGTGTAGGTGCAGAACATGAACTGTTAAGTAAGAAGAGGTGTAGGTGCAGAACAAGAACATGAACATGAACTGTTTAGCATCATTATTCCGAAAGAAATGAGAAAGGTATCCTTTGATTTCATTTGGCTGAAACTCTAATCGTGGTAGTATCGATCTATTCATGCATGAGGTTCCCGCCCGCCTGTGGTTCAGGAATGGTTGATGAACATATCCTTTACCCTTGCAAGCAGAGAGGCTGTGTTAGACAAATATGATGTGATTTCTTCCAACTTAAATGGGAAGCAGCCATTAGTTTCTTCTTTTTGATGTATGTGTTTATCGATGTTGACACATGAGTTTCGTTAACATATCCTGTGATTAATGACTCAAAGCAAGGCCATTGTTGTTCTTCATGTATACATATGCAAGTATATGTGTATATATGTGGTCATATTGAAGGCCTCATTTGTTGCTGCTCTATTTAATGCATCAAATATGCTCCTGTTTGCTAAACATATATTTTTGCTGTTGAACTCGTTTATGTTACTTGTGGAGTATGTTTTGATTGGTTTCTTACATTAGATTCAATGCATGCATCTTTCATATAATAATGTATATAGAATGTCTGTTTCCGTAAGGTTCATCATCATTTCATTGATACTTCTTGTCATGCACCTTTTCTCAAGTCATAAAGGATATTCTAGCAAATACCAGATTGGTGCTAGCATGTGTTTATGTTTTAGAATAGTGATATTCTTGAAGAAATTCCAAACATTTCAGGTGCAGCATCACATGTTTTCTAATGCTCAAGTTCGCTGAATTGGTTCAGGGAAATGGGGAGTCTATTGGTTGAAGACATGATGTATCCTGGTGACCCTAATTACATGCAAATTTTCCCCTCCGGTGATGAGAAGAATATCAATTATTGTGGCTTCTATCAGCCTTCGATGGGTGAATGCATGATGGGAGAGGGAGATCTGGTTGATCTTCCGCCAGAAAAATTTGCTGAGGCTGGTGATGAAGACAGTGATGATGATATTGACATAGAAGAACTCGAGCAACGAATGTGGAGGGACCGGATGCGACTGAAGCGCTTAAAGGAGCATCAACAGAGCAAAAGCAGGGAGCAGGGCGATGCGTTTAAGCAATGTCAATCCCTAGAACAGGCCCGTCGGAAGAAGATGTCTCGGGCACAGGACGGAATTCTCAAGTACATGTTGAAAATGATGGAGGTCTGCAATGCTCAAGGCTTTGTTTATGGTATTATTCCAGAGAAGGGCAAGCCCGTCAGTGGTGCTTCCGATAATCTCCGGGGTTGGTGGAAAGAAAAGGTCAGGTTTGATAGGAATGGACCTGCTGCTATAGCCAAGTACCAGGCTGATAACGCCGTCCCTGGTTCTGGCAGTGAGATTAACTCTGGAACTGCAAGTCCTCATTCATTGCAGGAGCTTCAGGACACGACATTGGGTTCCCTCCTGTCTGCTCTTATGCAGCACTGTGATCCACCACAGCGGCGATTTCCCCTAGAGAAAGGAATCCCACCGCCTTGGTGGCCTACCGGGAGCGAGGAGTGGTGGCCTCAATTGGGCATTCCAAATGATCAAGGTCAGCCTCCGTACAAGAAGCCGCACGATCTAAAGAAGGCTTGGAAGGTCAGTGTCTTAACAGCTGTGATCAAGCATATGTCTCCTGACATCGAGAAGATCCGCAGACTTGTTAGGCAGTCCAAATGCCTCCAAGATAAGATGACTGCCAAGGAGAGCGCAACGTGGCTTGCTGTTGTTAAGCAGGAAGAGGACATGTATACGAAGCTGCATCCAGATGCATGCCCACCCCCGTCCTCTGGGAGTGGTGTCACTGGAGCCTTCTCCTTCAACAGCAACAGCAGTGAGTATGACGTTGAAGGTGTTGGTGTCGACGAAGGCAAAAGTGAGGATGTGGATTATAAGCTGGCCGCGGACAGTGATGCTTTCAAGTTAGTTGCTAGTGCAGGGAATGGCAAGTTAGTTAGATCTTTTCCAATGAAGGAAGAGATAGATGTGGAGTTCGTTCAAAAGAGAACTGCTGCGGAGGCTGAACTGGTGATGAACCAGCGGGTCTATACCTGCGATAATGTGGTGTGCCCACACAACAATGTCCGCCATGGATTTCTGGATAGGAATGCCAGGAACAGTCACCAATACTTCTGTAAGTATCAGACTACTCATCCTCCAGGTATTGGGATGACCAACAACAGCTTCCAGGTGACTGAGAACAAGCCTTTGGTTTTCCCTTTGCCAATGAATTGCCAGCCAAATCCTTCTTCAATTGGGTCAAGTCTTAATCCAGTTAATATATCCGACTTGGATATTCCATCTGATGGTCAAAAATCAATCGATGAGTTAATGAACTTCTATGACAACAACATTGATGGTAGCAAGAACATGAACTTGGGAGGTGCGACCATGTTGGAAGAAGTTGGTGACCTCTTTGAAGAAGTTGGCAGCTTAGTCGAGCAATCACAGTACGGGCAGGAAAGCATGGTGCCATTTGAGCAAGAGCTTACCGACCAGCCTATTGAAGTGAGTGGGGACTTCAGGATAGGGTCTGGCTTTGACATGCCTGGAATGGATTACACCGATGCTATGCATGAGAGGATAGAGGATTCACAGAAGCAAGACAGGTTCAATTGGTTCTACTGAGGAACAGATAGGGTCTGGAATCATGTGTCAAGATGATGAGATCATCTCAGCAGTGGTGTAAGAGATCTTTAAATTAAGTTGACCTCCCTGTATCTAGTTAGTTGCAATCTTCCTTTTCTTATATCATGTCCAGGACAAATATTAGTATGTAGATTGTGCTCCCTAGGAGTTCTTGTGAGATGCTCCAGCGAAGCATTCCATGAGATTTGGTTAGGACTTGGAAGTATGAAGTGTGGGGTTTGTGTAGGTTGTGGTTGCTGATGGATGGATGTTTTGAGCTAATCTGTTTAATAGAAATCTGCTGTTTAGACTTTATGTTTTGCTTTGTTCAGATATCTGCCTCTTAATTAGTTTGTATCTTAGCTTTGGATTTCTACATAGTTGCTTTGAGGATTTGGATACTTTTTACTACAGACAGTGAATGAACTTTGGTTTCATTGAGGTCAAAATAATGCAATGAAAGAGTCAAACGCGATAATCTATGGCTTTGCCTTTGTTAGTTCTTCATTCACTTATCAACCTTTATGGTTTCTTTGTTCAAGATTGTTGCTTATGTAAGTAACATCAGCAAATTCCCATTTGGCTTCTAAAACTTGGCAGCTTCTTGTGTGTTGATGCAGTGATCTCCATCCTCCATGCTTAGAAAATTTCTTTTTCCATGATGTTCAGCAATGTTCATGATATGGTTCAACTTCTTGCCAACCAGTGTTATATTACCTGAAGTTTTGCAAGGATAAGATAGGGAGAGATCAAATGCTAAACCTACCAAGTCTTGTCAACCATCATCTTGGGGTTGCTGTTTCTTGGTCACAGGTACCTGACACACCTTTTGTGAGTGCTGTCCATCTCATTCCACTTCTCCACTTGTGACTCTTCACATGCTTGCATCTGAGAGCCACAAAGAGTAATGACTGAATCCACAGCATTTCACATGGCCTCATCAAATTCTGATATATTGCCAGGAACATTGTACAGATGGCTAGTAGTCTTAAAGAGGCACATTCTGGTGATGTTGATGAGGAACCTCCACTAACATCCAAGGCAGTTCTTATGGTTCTCCAGTCTAGGAGTCCAAAACATAGGTTACACAAGGCTGATGAACTTAAAAATGGCTATTGATGAGATTATTATGCTTCAAGGAGAACATTAATTGGGATGTCTCTATCCTATGGGAGTGTAGGGAAGAAGATGCCCTTTGGGTGTTCAGCAATGACTTGACTTGATTGGGGTCTCTGCTGTGGTCCATGGTGAGTTTATAAGTCCCCTTGGCTGTATCAGAAGGGGAGAGGGTAAGATGTAACTCTTGGACTTGGTTAAATCTGGACCTGCTTGAATCAGTGAAGTTATCAGATTGGTGATGCTCTGAGTCTGAACCATGTTACTATGTTCTTCATACTCGACTGCTGAATGATGATCGTGAGATTGCATGCTTATATGATCAAGAGATTGGAGATAAATCCTGTCACAAAATCCCTCAACAAGAAGCACAAGATGACATTTTTTGTTGGTAATTTGCTTGTACAGGCACCACTGAGGATCTTTAGCCATGTTGAGATAAGTGGGGAAAAAGATCTCCATGCAAACCTTCATCAAGACAAAAAGAGTAGTTCCTCGAAGGAAAATATTGGTGTGGGTGGCAAACTTGTTGTCTCCACCAGCTTCCTGTAGTAGTCCAACAATAATGGCAGTTTCACCACTTCCTCCTTATCTGTGGGTGTCCCAATTATTGGTGTTGCAGTTGTAAGTCCTTTTCTGCTTTCCTGGACCTAATGATCTGTCAACGTTGGTTCAGGTCATGAGAACTTGGACTTCATTCATGGTGCAGTGCAACACTTCGTTGTCTGCAAATGCTTTGAAGCACTTTCCTTCTTGTCAACAAGTTTGGTGAAGGAATCATTCAGCACCAGTGAATAGGTTTGTTTCAACTAATGTCTCATTTCTGAAGCATATTTCTGTGCTTGACATCATAAACTTCACAATTAATTGCAGGCTTGGAAGCCGAGGAGTGTGGATTGCGTATTGTAAGCTGAAGCTTCATCTTCATCTTCATCTTCATCTTCGGATAGCTGAGTTCCAGAAGAGCGTTGAACATTCCATCAGATGCAGTGCAGCAGCCTCTTTTGACCAAATCAATATATTTGCAAGAGGTCATTCTCTCGTACACTCGTTTTTGTCTCCAACCGTGTGATTGAGGCTCTCTGCCTAAAACCACACGTACCTGTATGAACAGCTAATGGTTGTCTTTTTGTCCTGATTCTTTTATTCTACTCTCTCTCTGTCTCTCTCTAAAGAAATCTTTTCCATGGCACCATCGAGTTTGGTGGTCCTGTCGAAGACCACTGCAAGAAATGAATGCCATGTTAGGATTTTTTTTTTTCTTCATAGAATTATAATATCTTTTTACATAAAGAGTCAAATAAATAGATATCATATTATTAATATATATATGATATAAATATTTATTATAATTTATTTATTTATCAAATATAAATCAAAAGTAGTCATGGATTTTATTAAAAATTAGAGTACTATGTGTTCAAAAATAACATTCCATTGAATCTACCCCGGCTAAAAATTAAAAATAAAATAAAATTTGTTAATAATATTAAGTAATAATTCTTATAAGTCAATTATAAAATAAATATATGTACCAAAGTCACTCAAATATTAAATATTGGAAGAAGCACTCAACTTGATGAAGACAAATTCATATCATACTCATGGACCGGTATCTCTTACCTACTAAAGTTGGGATATATTTTTCCGAACAACGAATAGAGGAATTATTTAGTCGTCATGTCTAATGGCTCACTAATCCCAGAAGAGAATCGTCTTATTTGCTCTTGGTAGGAAAACAAAATCATCTCATATTAGTCATATTTATATCAGGATAAAATAATACATTGAAGCATCTTAATTTATTTTTTTAAATATTATTAATATCAAATAACATCAAGTATCCTTCAATTGAGTTGAACCATATCTTAATATATCCAATTGAACTTAATTTAACTAGAACCCAATTGAATTAATCACTAATCCTCATTTAATCAATCGGAAACCACCTTACACATATAATTTAGATAATATTGGGTTCAATTTAGGCTAAACAAATTTAAATAAACCAATTCAAAATTATCTTCAAGATCAAACCTGATTTGATTCAATTAATATTTAGACCAAAATAAAGAAAAAGATGGGCAATGTGCTAGATTGCATAACATTGGGCTAAGTTGAGCTAGCTGAACATGATTATGTATACACTATATTAAGTTGAGTTAGCTCATAGCCCATGAATTGATCGTATGCACCGTACATGACTATGTACGTTGGGCTTAAGTTGGCAAACAAGTTGTGACTACCTAGCCTATCGGTTTAGTTTGTGGGCTACTACCTAGCCTACCGGTTGAGCCTGGTTTAATGATTGAGTTCAACCTAAATTTTAATCAATATTTTTAATTTCAAAATATGATAATATGAAATTATAATCAAAATATTTATTCATTAATATTGAGTCAATAAAACATAATAAATGATAATAGATAAATTTGCATAAGGAGAAAATATCAAATATTGTATAAATCTAAGAGAAATCAAATGTTATGTATCGACAAGATAAAAATTTTAGAAATTGTATATGATATGAATAATCATGTTTTAATCCCAAAATAAAATTCTAAACTTTTAAAGGGAAAAAAAATTTAGAAACTTCATATAACATGAACAATTATAATAATATTTTAATCGAATAATAAAATTTTAAATATTTAAATAAATCAAAGAAAAATTTTTATTTTAAAAAAAAGACAAAGTAACTTGTTTGGCGAGGAACGAAGAGGAATAATCCTCCCCTTAAATAGGAAGAAGTGAGATAATTTTTATATATTTTATATTTATTTAATCTTTATTTTTATTTAATTTACTAACAAAAATGATATTATCCTGCTTGGAACATTGAATAATTATTTTTCAAATTTTACTAAAAATTAAAAAATCATGTCTAAATTGAAGATTTGATTACATGCTGACTTGAAGGGGTTGATCAATTTTACTTCTTTCCTCTTCCGTGAAGATTGTGTTTCCAACTGATCACATCTTGCAGTGGACTTTAAACCACACCCTCTCAGCATCACCTGATTCAGCTCCACAGAGAGAGAAAAAGACTGCACCTTGGATCTCTTCTCTAATCTCCTGCAGCTTTTCAAGAATGAAGATAAATCTTTATTAGAAACCACAGCAATAAAATTCACATTTGCACTAGCAAAATTTCTTCCATTCCTTTCTCTTGGACTTACCCATATAATAATGGTTCACATCCCTGTTCTTTCTTTCCATTTGGCATCATACTTTACCCAGAGCCTAAAAAGACAGTCCAAGATATTTTATCTGCATAATTTTCTATATACAGTTAACCAGAATGATAAAGATTAATCTAATGTTCACAAAGCTGTTAGGACATCATGACATGAAATATGGAACCTTTTGACTACTTCAAAATGTCATTCAGTAAGTAGTTTCCTTGATGATGAAAATTACATCCACAACAATGAGAACACCTGTAATTTACACCCCAAGATGCAATAGAACGGAACAAGATACAAAAAAAAAAAGAAGAAGAAAGAATTTGATGAGGAGAGTTTCAAGAGACTGACTAGCCTTGGTTGTTGACGTCCAGAATGATAGACTGCACCACTAATTTTCACCATTTCTTTATAAATTCGACTTTCATAAAACTGTACTTTTGATTTCTGCAGCCAAGAACTTTGATATTTGTGCTTCAAAAATAGGTGTTTTATACAATATGAAGTGGTCTGTAATTTTTAATGGAACCAGTGAAACAATAAAAGAACAAAGTAGAAGAAGACATGCAAGGAATGTCAACCATGCCCTCCAGGAACAAAGGCTAACAAATGGTCAAACTGCATGGAACTCCTCCTGTTAAGGCACTGGCTCTTCCAAATCTTCTTCTTCCTCTTTGTCCATGATCTCTTACCATACCACACTTTGCAAGTGGCAAGCCACTGTCCTGTTTCTTCTCTCCTTATTTAAAATCATGAGAAACCAGCGTCATATGGTGTATGCATCAGGCAGAAGGTCTCAAGTGGCAAGCCACTGCCCTGTTTCTTGCTCAAGCTTCTTAAGAAAAATATACTACATTCGTCGAAATGATGCCAGACTATAAGGAACACTATAGAATATCAAGTTCTTTGTTTTATTTGGTTAGTGCTACTGCCTAGTTATGTTCTTTCTTTAGTTCTTCTGAGTCTTGGAGATGCATGGAAATCATGGCAAAGCTGTTGACTCAGAATCAAATCCTGACTTCACCTTAAATCACTCTCTTAACCAAATTCTTAGGGGTAGTATCCTAAGTTCAAGGACAGAAAAAACATCATGTAGTCAGTCCCATATTGTTGGGATACTGCTGGTTCTATACTTCAAACAGAATCTATGTAAAACCTAAGTTCATCAAGTGTAGTGTTAAAAAAAAATATATCTTGATTCAACAATCAATTCCCACTTATTGTATGCTAGTTTACCTCTTACAAAGTTTAGAATTGCGGATCTCTAAGACCTCCTAATCTATGACATCAACAACCAAGGCTAGTCAGTCTCATGACATGAAATATGGAACCTTTTGACTACTTCAAAATGTCATTCAGTTCTGTTAACATCCATAGACCAGACCACTGAGATAAATGATACTCTTCCTTGACATCCAAAACAAATGAAGTCTGAGGTCTTTTAGGTCAACTGGAAGATAGGATGCCAAATTTTCGTAGAGAGAAATGCAAACCAAGTATATAGTCGATTACTTCCATTGCAGTTTATGTCATTTTTAGAAGAACATTCTGATATCTTAACATCGATGTTTGATCAAATGTTGTCTCATGCCAAACCATATACAGCGAAAACAGGGGAAAAGTCTCCTTTAAGAGATGAATCACATAAGTTAAATAGATGCATACAAGTCATCAAAATGCATGAATGCCCTGTAAAACCATCAAGCTGAATTTATCAAAACCATGTCAGTTTTCCAAAGTGCCTCCAGAGTTTTCTCTATGGTTCATTAAGAGTTTTGACATTGCCAAATCATAAACATCAGCCTCAATAGCATAAAGAAAAAGAAAGGAAAGAAATGACAAACTCAGCATCGACATCAAATAAACATCTAAAAGGCCAAATTCCCAGTTGAAACCCAATATCATACACTGATTATGCATAAAAGATGAGTTCTTTACCTCAATCCCATCTCATGCACTTAAGATTTCTGAACAACAGTAAAAGGCACCAGGAGCAACCAGTACTGTCAACTACACGACGAGGAAACAGAATTCCAATAAAAGGGAAAGGAGAACCGGCAAGGACGCCACAGCGGGAATAAGAGGAGGAGGGGGAGGAAAACTGAAAAAGGAGAGACCTTGTTGTCGAGCATGACAGCGAAGAGGATGCCGGCGTTCTCCATAGACGTTCGCAAGTCGTCCAGGGTCTCGAGGTCTTCCCCTCCCTCAGGAACGGGCCCAATGTGCAATCGATCTTCATCTTCGCGCCTCCAGAGCTCCCAACGATCGAAGCCCTACAATCGAGAAGGAGAAGAGGAGGGACGCGGAAGAACAGAAAGCGAAGGAATCGATCGGGGAATGCAGAGACGACGAGCACGTAGGAAGCCGACGGCGAGCGGCGAAAACATCAAGATGTTGCGGGTTGTGACTTCTCTCTCTCTCTCCATATAAATATAAATATAAATTATATATATATATATATATATATATATATATATATATATATATATAGGCTGATCGAGAGGTCCGAGAAAAGATACTTGTACGACCCTACTCCCATAGCTACCTGCATCGTGA
Source organism: Musa acuminata AAA Group (assembly GCF_036884655.1). Taxonomy (NCBI): domain Eukaryota; kingdom Viridiplantae; phylum Streptophyta; class Magnoliopsida; order Zingiberales; family Musaceae; genus Musa; species Musa acuminata. The sequence continues at coordinate 38,538,207 of NC_088354.1, forward strand.
TTTGGGAAGAAGCAGACCCGCTGCGGGTCCCATTCCATTTGCCCAAGGACGGATCAGGTAGGCTACTGAGTAGAGAATGGGTGAGAGAATTTCTATTTTTTTCTGATTTGTGAACTTTTGGACACTGAAAATAAAAAATAATTATTAATATATTTTTATCTTAATTTTACATATATAGCTATACAAACACATATACATACACACAACAACATAGGATCTTTAATTATAATTTCATATTTATATATTTATATTTATATTGGAGTGTCTTAAACACTTAACTGCATGACTGCCAAAGCATCATTCAAATGAAGTAGCTATGAATTTAATTGCACATCAATGGCAGATTATTTCACCTTTCTTCCAGAGGGGGGACACTTCATCATGAATAAAACATGTTTCTTCCAAAAGTAAATTGATGGATGTCATGTAACTTGTGATGCACTCATGGCATATGTTGTTAGGAATCAAGGGAAAAGGAATTTTTGAAGTCATATGGGGGACTCTCTTTCCCACACAATTCCCTCACTCAGTTCTTCACCATTCCAGTCTGAATTCTTGTAAGTGATTTGTCTGAAATGGTACACCTTTTTGAACCCATAACCTAACAAAAGGCATATCTCATTCTAATAAAGTTCATATTCCAGGAATATGTTAATCACATAGTGGAAGACACAATTAGTGGAGGAATGAAAGAAAGTGATGAGTCATGAGCAAAGGAGATGCATTGTGTAGGAACAAAGGAATCCACTTCCAAGAACATTGTTCTTATTGCTCCTTAGTTAGCCAGGTGCCACAACTTGACTGGAGGCCTAAAATAAATTAAGCAGATTAAAGTTCTAAAGTATTTAATATTCTTCAAGCACAATGGAACCAGAACATGGGTGATAGAGAATGGGGACTGGGAGCAATACCTGTGCAAGCTCTGGTCTGAGGTGGAAGAAAAGAATATTTACTACAGCCATTATGGGAAAAAGCTGATCCCAAAGGTATAATTGATCATTGAATCAAAGGCACATCATTATCTGTTCATGAACCCACTTAATAGATTTGTTGGATGCTACAAAATCATGGATTACCATTTTCCTTAGTAACACTGTTAAACAAGTTACAATAACAACATGCATCTCTCAAGATCAGGTAAACTAATTTACCAGAGGCTGATTGCAGGAAACTTTTGGCCACAGCAGTTCCTCCTGTGAGAAAATAGAAGTTGGTGCAGGAGCTGTAATAAGTAAGTCTTGAGCATCCTTGTACCTTATGAAATTGAAACAAGAACAATATAATCGCACCAAGAAAACTGAGGAATAATAAGAGATTGTCATGCAAAGCCACATTCACAGATCAACCAAATTAATATATGTTGACTCTCTTTCTCAGTCTGCTTCACTTTACCTAGTCTAGGTTTGTCCAAGACGATCTATCATCAACTCATTCTTTTATGATCAGTTGAAGTGATCAAACTAGAAGAACAAATTCTGCATACAATATCTTGCATAAGCAAGATCTTGCTGAAACCATTTGACTAATCGATATTTTAGCCTTCTATCATGTTTGGCTCACTCTTAAAGAATAGTGGTGTGATTTTAGTCCTTGTAACTCGCCCGAGTTCAATATCATGGGTCAAGTTTCAAGAACTCATATAGTCAGATTAAGTTTGTATCTAGTTTACTCTCAGTTTCAATCAGTGGAGTGAGGCCAGACTTGACACTAAAAGCTGTACAAGTTAACTTGGTCAAGTTGTGAGTCAACTCCGATGATTTGAACTATGATTTTAAGCAATCCAATCAAATATTGGCCAACAGATGATGTACCAGTAGTCCAGAGAACATATTTCCTGTCAATATCCACATATGAAGAGTCAGTTGTATTATTGCTTATTTACCACTCAAGTTTTTTTATTCTTATGATTTGGAAGGTGGTTCCACAATGTGCTATGCAGAATGAAGAACATTTGAACATGTTGATGTACCGATCAAATGAACAAATGTACTGCAAACAATATATTCTCCCACAATCATAAAGTCGCAATCTAATGATGGTAGACCATATTTTGTGCCCAATCTAATCCTCATGCTAATGGAATAATATCGTTCGATAGCTAAAAAAATTCTGGATGTGACAAGGATCTTTATATCTTAGTTGAACAAATGGAGAAGAATATCACTGTATTTAAGATTCCTATCTTATTAATTAAGTCTGTCTATAAGCTGCAGGAAATCTCTATCACCACAATAAATTACAAACAGAAGAAGCATGGTAACATTATCAGATTTTCTGGGAAAAATATGTTTTAGAATATCTAGTTATAGAGTGAAAGAATGTTAAAGCCATATTGGTCATAGCCTCAAAACAAAACCAAATACTCCATAAACTTATTGTGATAGCATGAACTAATCTCCAACATGGTACACTAAAGAAAAAACTCCATATCCATCTCGAGGCATGAGCTGACCAGATCTTTAATGGCAACCAGTTTCTTGTTAGACATCAGTTGCCATGCATAAACCTAGAAAATATTTGTCAATACAAGTTGATGATTAATTCCCACAAAAGCAGCATTTATAGGATAGTTCAATGCTTTGGAGTTTGTAGCCTAGAGAAGGAATACCTAAGGTGCTAAAGAAAGATTGGAAGTGAACTACTACTCATGATAAAAGACCTTGCTTTGTGGTCTTGATCTTGATCCTTACTCTTCGTTGATCCAAGGAACAGGTTCTGTAGGCATAGAACATGAGTATTTATGCCTGTATTTGCATTAATATTTGCAATAGGTGCAAATCACATACACATACAAATTAACATGAACATATGTGCGCGGATGCAAGGCTTACATCATACTACAAGCTGACAGAGAAATATCAAGTGGTGGAGGGAAATCAAGTGACCCAGGTGTTAATGAAGATTTTGTGTGAAATGAAATTAAATACCCAAATTTCCTATATGTTCTGTTCTCTTTCCCTAAGGTCTTAGACCAACAATTGCTTCAGTGTGATGACTGTCGACCGATGAATAGCTTCCAGATTCCTATCTTCCTTTTCTTTCTGGATAACTGAATAAGTACCAAACTTAGTGGAGGAGAAAAAAGGGAATTGAATCCTTATTCTATGTTCCATTCCTTGCTTTCAAATGGTACATGGAGCATCATGTAGGGTTTTCTGTTCTTTGTAGAACAGAGGCATCTAGTTCTGCTTCTGGATGCAACTGGTCAAACAGAATTTTCAACCTTCTCCTACCAAATTAATAGAAGTTCTCTCCTACTGTAACTGATAAAAATTCCTCAATCAACTTTATGAACTATGTATCTATACCAATTGCAAGATATTGTATAGTTCTAGACTTCCATGAGAACCAAAATATCGTAAACCAACCACTTAAGATGTCCCTTCAGATGAGGCTTCAATGTGTAAGGGACTGCCTGATTAAGCTACTACAACTAAATCAGGAACAGAAAAAAAAGAATTGCTAGTTATCAAGATATTAGAAGTGTTAACTTTGGGTAAGAAAATTCTACTTGAGTATAAGGTTCCTGCTTTTTCTTACAGTGACTTTTGTATTAAAAGATACATATTTGTGGAATTATTCCTTTGGATGTGTGACAAGCTAACGCTGTCCCACAAAAGTTGCTAATGCATAATACAAATGGAAGCTCTAGCCTGTGAGAATCAACAACAAAAGTTCCAAGACAAAGTCCTCAGCTACTTAAAGCAGCATAGACAATCATTTTTGAAGCTGTGAAGTTTAGATCTATGGCTGAGTCTTTGGTTCAAACAACTCCAAATTCCCTTTCCACTTGCCTCATAAGGAGCGGTTTGGAGTCATTCCTCATCACTTGAGGAGTTGAAGCAACTCAAGTTCCTTAGCAAGAGCAGCATACATACCGTGCATGTCTCAGCTTTCAGGAAATATTGCATTGATAGTATAGAAGCAAACCAGTTTGTTAGACGTGAAAGCAAGGTGAGGGCAAAAAGGTTAGAGAGAAAAAAAATATGAAAACTTGATAAGAAGATTTTTTTTCTGTCTGGTTTGTGATGTTCTCTTCTAATTTAATTTGTTTATAATTTTTTGTTTTTGAATCAGATGTTTCAGCATCAACCTCATCAAGGCCACAATAACCTCCTTTCTCCTAGGACGACATTTCCTTCAGAAAGGCAATTGTTTCTGCAAAGAGGAAATACTGCAGGAGAGCCAGGACTGGTTCTTTCAACTGATGCCAAGCCTAGACTTAAATGGAACCCTGAGCTCCATGAGAGATTTGTGGAGGCGGTGAATCAACTTGGTGGAGCAGACAGTGAGTATACAAAGTTACATATATGTCTGTTATGTGCAGAATGTGCATGTTTAATGTAAGGTCATAAGCTTGCAGAGGCTACTCCAAAAACAATCATGAGACTCATGGGCATTCCAGGATTAACTTTGTACCACCTAAAAAGTCATCTTCAGGTCCTAATTCACTTCTCAATTCCCTTCCCCCCACCCCCTTTCCCACTCTCTCTCTCTCTCTCTGGCTGTTGCCACTGCATTTAGAACTAATTTGCTATTATCGGGCTGTTAGAAATACAGGCTTGGTAAAAACCTCCTGGCTCAAACAAATACTGGAAGTACCAAGAATGGTAAGGCCAGCTCGTAGAGTCTATATTTAAAATCTCAAACTAGATAATGTGGTAAAAACAGTTTGTTTTACCTGCAGTTATTGGATGTACACTAGCAGCAGAGAAAACATCAGAGGGCAATGGATCATCAATGAACATCGCAGCCCCGACAAATAAGTAAGAAAACAGCAAATGCACTTTAGTTATTTAAAGCTGTACTGACCTCTGACTAATGGTACATTAGTTTCAGAACCATGCAGATTAATGAAGCACTCCAAATGCAAATTGAAGTACAAAGACAATTACATGAACAACTTGAGGTATGTTGTGAAGTCAATGATATCATACAATCTTTTTTAGCTTTCTCTTTTGCCTTTTTGATTTAAAATTGTAGTATCTTAAAAGTTTTTATTCAGAAAGAAGAAATTCTAAGAAAGAAAATACCAATCATCTGAAATGTTTCAACATCCATATAGATCAACTATCATGAGCCTTCAAATTTCACAATCAGATATCCTTTATCGATAAAGCATGAATGTCAAGTCCAATTACAGTTTTTTGTGAAAAACTTGAATGCACTCATACAGATGATTTCAACGGTGCATCAATATAAAATGTATGAACATAAATTGAATTGCTTAGAACAGAGATAACTCAAAAAATTGTAGTATTTGAGTTCCAAACTTCTTTCAGTTGCACTAGAAACGTACAGCAGCAAATACTGTAAAAAATGGAAAATTCAGCACTACCATGATCCTCTTGATATAGTAGAAACAAGAACAAGAGCAAAGCAATGAATTACAAAGCACTTTAAATCTTTGTTTTCAGTTTAAATTCCTCAAATTTTGTTAGATTATGCTGATATAATGTTATGAAATATACTGTAAAGGTGCAAAGACACTTACAACTCCAAATAGAGGCACAGGGAAAGTATTTGCAGTCAGTGCTAGAGAAGGCCCAAGAGACTCTTGGGAAGCAGAACTTGGGCTCCGCAGGGCTAGAAGTTGCCAAATTCCAACTCTCCGAACTGGTCTCTAAAGTCTCAGGTGAATGCTTCAGCGACCCATTTCCAGGTCTGGAAGAAAATCCTCGCCTGCATATGTTTCAACTAAACCCAGCTCAACTTGCTGATTGTTCAGTAGATAGTTGCTTGACATCGTCTGAGGGATCACAAAAGGAGCAAGATACACATGCTGCCATTATGGGATTAAGAGTCTCTCATCAAGATTTTCCTTTATACGTGAAACAATTCGGAGAGCACACCAGGCTTGAACAGACACAAAATGCATGGCATGGTGATTTGAGTAAGCAGACGACTTTTACTTCATCAATTTTAAGAGATTCACAAAGGGCATCTTTCCCAATCCAGAGGGACCTAAACATTATACAAGCCAGTGTTAAGCCTCAAAGAGAAATTAGGGACAGTGGAACTGTTCCTGAGGCACGAAAGAAGGACAGAGATGATGAAGACATGTTTCTTGAACACACAAGCAGCAAGAGAGCAGCAGTCAAACAGGAGAGTCGAAAGCAAACAGACGGGTTTGAACTGCCATGTCTTACAACAGACCTAGAACTGAAAATCCATGAAGGCAGTGAAGGTGCTTCAAGTTGTAAAAAATTTGACCTGAATGGCTTCAGTTGGAACTGATATCTTAAACACAATGCCCATCAAAGAGAAAGATCCAAAGGAGTTGATTTGTGAAAATCAACAGAATCAGTCAATTCAGAAGATAGATTTTAGAGAACGAACTGAGGATGCTTGTAATGAATGAATTCTAAAAAGAGAACATGTCAAATGTTCGTAATTGGCACCATGGCGATGTAATAAGCAGCATTATCAGCATAGTGTTTGACTGGTAGGTTAGAAATTGCAATCCACTGGTGACTCATGTTATAAAATTGGTTCTGCTTGAGAAGAGCAAAGATGAGATATTTTCTTTTAATATAATGCAGAGAGGACTCTGAAAAGAGCATTCACCACAATCCCACAATAATAGCAATGAGCCTTGCAACTTTGATTGGAAACTTCTCAAGACACTTCCAAGTGCCTTCCACCATAATAAATTCTTATAAGAATCATATTGGATACATAGAAAATTATAGTCCCCTGTTAAAATTAATTAATATGCAAAAAATTGTAGCAGATCACCTGCATACAATTTGAAACTGCATTGGGGGGTGCAGCATCTGTATGTAAGGCCTCATAAAGGATTCTTCACCAGCATGCTGTCAGTTTCCAAACAATGTATAATAATAATTGCATTAATATAATCTGTTCAGATAGATATAAGAAATCTCAGCTTAAACATACAATTGAAACAGAGCAGGATCAAATGAAAATCTACATGTCAACTTGGTAAGAGTTTGCTTCCAGTAGAAAACATGAGAAAAAGAAACACAAAAATTGCTGCCTACGAATTTAGCACAACTAAAGATTCACAAGAAGATATTGGACGAGATAGTATACATTCTAAATTTTGCACCCCTGGAAAGGTTAGAAATGTAGGAACCAACTTCTATAATTTTCAACATAGATAGAAAAATCAATTCAATTCTAGCAATTGTTAGGCTCCAGCAGTAGGCATTAAATCTGAAGAAATTGTCTTGGGAGAAATGGGACGATTAGCTTTCTTTAAAAGTCCTTAAAATTTAGTGTCCTTTGATCCCTACAGCCGAAGCGTGATTTTTGTTTACTCTACTCAAGAAGAAAATACATCATTTAATGGCACAATAATAGCAAGCTATTTTCTTGACGTCACAATCTCAAAGCATTCCGGGAGAATTAGGTCACCTTGGGCAGCACGAAAACTTTTGGTGTAAGAATTTACGAATGTGGATCTCTTCATCGAAAGATGATCTTTTGACTGCATGTCGGAGCAGAAACGTACGTCAATGTTCCTCAGCTTTTTTCTCAAACCCTCCTCCGTTGACCTTCTCCCATTTCACGCCAAAATCTACCGCACCCAAAAGAAAGAGTCAAGAAGAAGCTTCATTTCTCACCGCGAAGAATCGAACGGTTGCGTAAAAACCAATCACAATCCTACGAACATCGAGAACAAAAAACTGCACTTGGGGAGGAAACGTGGCGCACAATCCACGAAACGGTTGTTTTCTTTTGATTAGGAAACCGAATCGAATCTCCAATCAAGAAAGATATGCACCATAAAAATCTCGAGAATTAGAGAGGAATATATATATATATATATATATATATATATATATATATATATATATATATATATATATATATATATATATATATATATATATATATATATATACCCCCTAAACACTAAACCTTAAACATCAATAACTGTTGTTTCTTTTTCACATTGAAAAAGGCTTTTTTTTTCTTTGTTATTTTTGTTATTATTAGTATAAAAATAATAAATCTCAAGCACCAAAATTTTATTGGTAAAATACAGAATTTGAGGAGAATGAAATTATTAGATAGTTTGACTGATAAAGATTTTAAATAAAAAAAATATATTTTATTTTAAAAATTTAACAAAAGTTTGTGGTCACTCAATTTGTGGTCCCTCAATTTTTGAGAGAGTCAATTAATGGAGTCCACCAGTGGCTCATGAGAGGGATGTTAAAAGTATATACTGAATCTTTCCTAATAGATTGAGCTTTCAAAATTTTGGATCACCAAATTTAAAACCTAACAAAGTCAACCAATGAAGCCAATGAGTGTCAACATCAACAAAGTCATTGAGGCAAATCCTTGGTAGAAGTAGCTCAACTCCCAAGCAACAGTTGCAGTCAACAGCAGAAAGGAGCACTTGTGCCAATTCACAAAGCAAGCAAAGGCGGAGAAACTTGCTGCTTCACTGAAAGCTTTGTTCTTTATCTTCTCAATGGTCTCCTCTGCTTTTCTCAGAACAATTGTCTTCAGAAACCACTACCTAGTTGGAAGAAATTGAGATACCTTGGGATTCACATAACCCAATCTACCAACACTGGATAAGGATCAGGCTTTCCAGGTGATCAGTGGTGAAGCAATTATGAAAAGAGACAATTGAGAGCAGGTTGATATGATCGCTTAAGCGCCAATGTTACATAATACATCAACCCATCAGGTTTGGTACCAATAGTAGTACATGATAAGGTATGCAATACAAATCCAAAGCCACTTTGCGATGATCACTAGCTAATCCTTCTTCCACCTAAAGATGGATTTAAGGTTTTACAGGGTTCTTGGGATCATGGCGGCTGTTGGCTCCAGAGCCTGGGTAGTCATCGAGTTCGATGTCCATTCTACCATTCACAGGAACCCCTTCCTCAAAAAGCATTGGTTTGTTGATCACCTGCACCGGCAAGCTCATGAGCAATTGATGGAACTCAATGGTCAATCACTTGGCACTTTGATTAGTAAGCTTTGTGGTTCAGGAAGCTAAAAGTTTTTGCCAATGGCTAAAAAGCATAGTGAAGGGAGAAGGAAATTGACAAGAAGCAATTGTTTGCTTCGACTATTTTGGGCAAATGTTTGTCTGTCTCATGCTCAGAAGAGATGATAATACTCTTCATTTTCAAGAGCAAGATGGAGAGAGAGAGAGAGAGAGAGAGGGAGAGAACCTGTTCTGCTGCCTTGATTGCTGTTTCATCTTGATTCCTTAATGCAAGGCGTCCTGCAAGACAAAGCAGAGAAGTGACTAAAACTTGAGTTCAGGGAGGAACATGCAAAACAACTCTATTGCTTCCTCTCACTAGGAGAACATTACTTGAAAGAGGAGCTGAATCCAGAGAGAGAATGAATGAAAGGAACAGCAGCAGTGTTAGGAGATGATTCAAAGCCTTCGTCTGAACCATGAGTGCAGGAAACTTCCTCTTACCCCAACTCTGGCACGGCCAAATTGTTGGTGGTCATGAACTTATATAGTGCAAGAAAGCAAAGGTAGCATCCTATTGTCAACCTTCTCCATTCTTCTCAGAATTTGGAGTGTGTGCTGTCATCTCCCTACTTTTTGCAGTGTCTTTCTTCTTCCTTGTTAAATGAGAACATGTGTACTGTAGCCAGGATGCAGAGCCAGCCATATACACCACAAGACACAAGAAGACCAAAGATCTTTTGGTGCACATCATTGTTTATGAACACAGTTGCAATAAATGTTTGGCAAACCTCTTGATACACATATAGTGCAGATCAAAAGCAGGGAATGGCAGCACAATGGGGGGTTGGGCCCGCCACAAGCAATGGCGTGCTCGGTGCTCCAGTCCAGTACAAAAGCAAGGAAAACCACTACTACTGTGACAGCAACCAACAAGGAAAGGTAGCTGTTGTGGAAACCGCAATCTGTGCAAGGAAATCTGAAGACCTGAACCTCCATTACATGTGGCCCGTGGAAATTGAAGCAGGTCATTAGTCCCTACTCTGGTGGGTCATCAAGTCCTTCAAAAAATTGTTGACATATCTCAGTGCATTGGTTATAGAAAGCTTCAATCTGTGCTGATTCAGTATAATAAGCTGGTAATCGATGACTGACTACTTGAGTGGCACCAGATTTCTGCAACTGGTTTCAAGAAACCATTAAAAATAGGATCAATGGGTAGATTCTGCAGAAATGCTATGAGACCTTTCCCATGCATGCCAATGAAGAGGTTGTCAGTTCAGACGTCAAATTTCTGATTGATGTTTGCAGCTTTAATGAGCAGAATCAGAGGCATCAAATAATACAATTCATAAAGTGATTTCCTTTCCCTCCCGGTGGAGTTCTGAGACTTGCAGGTAGGACATATCAGTTATAAACCTTTCCTTCCTGCCTTAATCCTTTTCATCTGAGACTGATCACAAACACAAGGTTTTTGAATGTGACATTTAATCAAGGGAAGATTACTTAGCTTGTGCAGCATGAGAGATTTCTTGCAAGGGAGAGCTGCTTCTGGTCATGTGTTCCGTAACGTTCTGGCCATGTTATCTTCCAGTGGAATCTTACTCATCCTCCAAGCTTGTAGAAATTCTCCATGTCCTCTTGTGAGTGCTATAAAGGTTTCAGCTTCAGAACTTTCACTGCGTTGGAGTTCCATTTACAATATCAAACTGTTATATCTATGGATTTCACCTCTCAAATGTGGAGCACATGAAAGGCTTCATTCTAGTCTCAGTGGAGTTGAGCGAGCAAATATGCAGCCACATTTAGCAAGAATATTTAAAGATAGTTTATAGCCAACGCAGAACAGTGATCAAAGATATTAAATATATGATGAAACCAATGTGATGTTGAAATTGTATGATAGGTCCTACCACTAGCAAGTACAAACAATCTGTAAATACATAAACAGAGAGATAGATGGTAGCTTAGAGGCAAAACCAAGCTTAAGTGGAGGATCATGCTGCTCTGCATGGCATACATGGTGACAATTGGTTCCACTAAAGATGAAGCTTTAGATGACTGATAGAAAAATCAAGTAGTAAACAAGAAGTTGGAGGCATAGCAAGAATTAATTAGACTGCATGATTGAATCTTTCGGAACAGGAAAAGACAGTAGCACATGTGCTTTTGTAAACACAACTAGTGCAGATTATATCTATTTGCAACTCATGCAAGCAAACAATACACAAATGTGACAGGAACTGGATGCATATCTCAGGAGATCCAGCTTTTCTCATTTTGAACTTTCCAAAGTATATTTGATGGAAAACCATTTAGTTTTACAAAGGATTTAAGAAAATTTTATTCTAGATAAGGAAATCAACAAAAAAGTCATCAATTATTTGATCTAGAAATTCTAAAAATTATGTTGAAAAAAAAAATATATTTTGATCTTTCTGTAGACTCTTTTTGTACTAAGTGCACTTGTGTATTAAGTGCACTCATTTACCGTTTAAGTATTCTAGAAGTTATATTTGAATTTCTAAAAATATACTAATTCCCTAGGAGATTATTCTTGGGAATTATTGTCTTCATTAATTGTATCAAGGCTTCTAAACCCCTATAAATAGAAGAGCTTATTCAAGCATTTCAGATTTGAATGAAAAAAATTGTATCTTTTCTAGTCTCTTACTTTCCTCTCTTATCTCACATTTTTCTTTCTTTCTCTTCTCCTCTTTTTCTCTCTACTTTCGTACTTTGTTTTACATCAATCTTGGTCATATATGAGTACACAAACTCCATTGCAACTAGGCTTCTCTAGAAAGTTAAAGCCAAAACATATCACAAGCCCATGAAGATGTCCAAAGATCAGTCATAGCTTAAACCTAATATGTGGGTTGTGAGAAATTCTCAGCATTTACCATTATTTTAAGTTTATTAGAAATAAACATTTACCATGAAGCTTAGAAAGTCAAATAATCCTGATGAAAGACAAACATGAGACAAGGTTCAAGTAGAATAACTTGAGGAGCCTTCATTGTGATTGCACACTTTCTTTCAATCACTACCTATTTCTTCCCAAAGAAGCAGCCTCAGAAGAAGATCATTTAAATGGTGGTGTGTTAGGAGATTTCCTGTAGTAGTATAAAGAGAAAATCTAAGATTGCTATCCTTCATTAAGAATCTGAACGACCGACAAAACATTGTGCTTAGGGCAGTGATGAAGCCATTGCAAGATTGACATACCTTCAAGTCATCTGATCTCTTTCAGTGATTCTGGATATTATATACGCTTGTTTTCTTTTGCAATATAGCATAAGATCTCTTTACTTCCGTCTTTGTTCCATCCAAGTACAATGCTTGCGTGTCTTGTTAAAACCAAGGAACACCAAAGCCAAATGGACATGGAAATCTCCCCCATTTGCCCGCCCAACTAACATCTGCAGCCAAACAAAGCTAGAAATTAGCTAAAATATGTGGCTCCCCACATGCCAAATGATTTAGGGCCTTAGCTTTTTACATATCCATGAAGGCAATTCATAGGCCCCATCAGAGCTCAGAGATGAGAATAATGCTACATCATATCCAACCAAAGCTTTACTCCTCATCTCACCATTCACTTTCAGTTTCTTTTTTCTCTTTTGCAGCCATCATCCTTTTCATCAATATACAATAAATTTTCTAACACAAACCAGTGAATCCCTTTGTTGGCTTCCTGCAAAAGGACAAGACAGAAAGTAACGTTAGCAAACTTGTACCAAGAGTCATGCAGGCAGGAATGGCTCAAACAATTTTATCTTATCCTGAGGAGGACTATTGTCTTTGGTGCCTGATTCTTTGCCATCCACCAATTCCAGCATCTAACATGTCACTTTATGTCATCTATGGGATCATTTGTGTGCTCTTCTTTGATCATAGCAGGCAGGTTGAGATGGTGCTCTCAAAAAGATGAGATTATGTGGTATGTAGGACTTGATAAAGAGACATTTATGGAGCCTTTAGAGAAAAATCCAGTAACACTCTACAGGGGACCATTTAAGACCATTTAACTTTAAGATTTTTTACTTCCGGTGGAGAATTGGTCTCCCATTGTTGGGAACAAGAGAAGAAGAATAAAAGAAGAAAAGAGTGATGGAGAAGTGTCCATGAAGCCAGATATTTTCTTGTCATGTCATGGGAGGCTAATTACATATTATCCCTTGTAATTAACTACCTTTAGTATCCCAGTTCTTACAATGTCAAAAGTTAAATTGGGATTTCTATACTTACGAAAATGAAATATTTAATCTTGTTTCTCCTTATGCCAACGATTCTACTGATGGAAATATCGCATATGCTCAATGGTAAATCGAAGTGAGATAGAGTCAGCACATACTCATGGGTAAACCTTGTGGTATTTTTGTCAACAGAGTCGACGACGTGAGGAGAGACCGGGTTAAATGTTTCACTTTCATAAGTATAGGGATCCCAATATAACTTTTAAAAATATAAGAATTGAGATGATAAGGATAACTAATTACAAGGGGATAATCTGTAATTAGTCCTGGGATAATCTATAATTAGTCCTGTCATGGGTGAAATCCATGCCATGGACATAGTGATGTGGATTCTTCCTTTCCTTGACTTGTTCCACAAGAAAGTGAGCACTCAAGCTGAAAAGAATGAGTTATGTACTGATTAAATAGAGAAAGGAATCTAAATTAGAAGTCAGATGACCCAACAATGAAAAAGCGCCTTTTTTTTTGGTGACCAATAATATCCATAGATCAAGGCATGGATACAAACCCATCCAATTTCCACAATGTACAGAACACTGTCATTTTCGTTCAGCATACTGAGAAGAATTGACAATCAATTGGAAGTCACATAGCACATTAAAATCCATTCTGGATAAGTCTGAATCTTTGCAATGTCCTATTCAAGAAAAGACTGGAGAAGAAATATGACCTTGTTGGCTTTCAGGCAAAAATGTGTGAGCAAGAAAAGCCACAAGCAGCTCGATTGAATGCACAATAACATCAGGAATGCGTTCATCACAGAACTACAAGAAAAGACAGAAGAAGGACCTTACCAAAGTTGTCTCCTTTCACGGAGGAAAAGCTGAAAGCCCAACTTGTGGGGGGTTTGCAGCAGATGGTTTTCAGATCTTTCTGGTTTGTGGTTGAGATGGATCGACAGTTGGCTTTCACGATGCATTCGATCTGAGATCCACATGGTGGATGGCGATGAATCATTCCGTGTTTCTAATGGAAAAGATGTCGAGAAACCCTTCGCCTTATCCCTTTCCTCTCCGGCCTGCACTGCTCGTCTCTTCGCCGCTCACTGACACGCGGCGGTGAGGGAACGGGGAACATTTGGAAAAGGATGGCGGCTGGCTTGTACGAAGAGGGTG